>NC_141997.1:13051203-14251203 GCF_049901715.1 Pseudonaja textilis
AGATGGTAAGGAAGTAACAGGCAGTAGAGAGAAAGCAGAACTGCTAACTCATTCTTTATAAGAGTGTTCACACAAAAAGAAATTAAAGCCCAACCTATCAAAAACCTAACTGGAAAAGACAGACTAGAAATAAAAATTAAAATAAACAAGAAAATGGTTAAAGAACCCCTATCTGAGCTTAACGAATATAAATCACTGGAAACTGATGGTTTGCAACCCAGAGTTCTGAAGGAGCTGGCAGTTGTTATCTCAGAAACATTGTATCATATCTTTCAAAAATCCTAGAATACCCGGGGAATTACCTGATGCTTAGAAAAGAGGTGGCTGACGTGGTTCCCATCTTCAAAAAAGGGGTAAAAAAACCAGACCCAGGAAACTACAGACCAATCAACCTAACATAAATATCTGGGAAAAATACTGGAAAACATCAAAAACAGATCTGCAAGCATCTAGAAACAAATAAAATCAGAGGTGGTATTCAGTCAGTTTTGACAGGTGCTGGAGAACCGGTAATGGAAGTTTTGAATAGTTCAGAGAACTGGCAAATACCACCTCTGACTGGCCCTGCCCCCATCTATTCTCTGCCTCCTGAGTCCCAGCTGATCAGCTAGGTCTTCTTTTGTTGCCCTGCACAGGAGAATGGAGCTGGAAAGCAGGTTAGGGGGGTGAGAAGGGAATGGGGATTTTACAGTATCCTTCCCCTGGGGTGGGGTGAAAATGGAGATTTTGCAGTATATCCTTCCCCTAGAGTGGGTTGGAAATGCAGATTTTACAGTATCCTTCCCCTGCCAAGCCCACCAAGCCACACCACACCCACCAAGCTACGCCCACAGAACCGGTAGTAAAAAAAATTGAATACCATCACTGAATAAAGTTATAATTAAAAGCCACTGTGGGTTTGTTAAAAACGGATCATGCCAAACCAATCTTATTTCATTCTTTGACAAAGTGAATAAATTAGTAAACCAGCAAAATGCTGTGGACATAGTGTACTTAGATTTCAGTAAGGTATTCAACAAAATAGACCACAACCTATTTCTTGGGCAATAGACAGCCCCACCGCCAGATGGATTGGTAATTGGCTGACAAACCATACTCAAGGAGTTGTCCTTAATGGTACTACATATCCATCTTAGGCTGAGTACTATTCAATACCTTCATAAATGACTTAGATGGGGGAATAGAAAAGGAACTCATCAAATTTACAGATAACCCTAAGCTGGAAGAAATAGCCAACATTCCAGAAGATGAGTTCAGGATCCAAAAAGATCTTGACAGACTTGAACAATGGTCCCTATCCAACAACATGAAATTTAATGTGGAGAAAAGCAAGTTTTACACTTAGGCAGGAAAAAAACAAAGGTACCAGTTCAGATTAGGTGAAACCCTGGTTCAAAAACAATAGCTGTGAGAGGAACCTTGGAGCTCTAGTGGACAATCACTTAAGTCAGTCAGCAGTGTGTGGCACCAGCCAAAAAAGCTAACTGATTGAATAAACAGAGCATAGAATCAAAATCACATGAAGTATTAGCACCACTTTATAGAACCCTAGGAAGGCTACATGTGGAATACTGCATCCAGTTTTGGTCACCACATTACAAAAAAAGATGTTGAGACTTTTGAAAAAGTGCAAACAAGAGCAACTAAAACAATTATAGGCCTGGAATCTAAAATAAATGAAGAACAGTTGCAGGATTGGGGTTTGGCCAGTCTAGAGAAAAGAAAAATTATGATATCAGTATTGTATTCCAGTATTTGATGGGTTGCACCTGTAGGCAGGACAAGAAACAATGGATAGAAACTAATCAAGGAGAGAAGCAATGTGGAACTAAGGAGAAACTCCTTAATAGTGAAAACAATTAACCAGTGAAACAGCTTGATGTAAGAAGTTGTAGATGCTTCATCACTGGAGGTTTTTTTAGAAGAGACTGGACAATCGTTTTTCCAAAATAATATAGGTTCTCTTGCCTGAATAGGGGGTTGGACTAGAAGACCTCGAAGATCCCTTTCAGTTCTATTTGGATTGATTGATTGACTGAGAGTCAGCAGGTTAATTTGTGAGACACAGTCTTAAAACAAGGTTTGCAAGCTTTTGGAATGAAGAGTTCTGTGCTACTTTAAAATTAAAGGAATGAAGTAACAGCCTATTGGCAAAAAAATAATAATTTGTGAGTTAGGGATTGTAATATTAGCATTTCAAAAGAGAGTATAGATGAGAATTATCTTCCTTGGAGTGTATCATGTAGGAGTGTATCATGTAGGGGGCATGCATAAGCGCACCAACGTGCCTACTGTCCTTGTCCTATTGTTTCTTTTATTTTTCTTATATCTATCCATGTATTCATAACTATGTTTTTACTTATACCTATTATCTTGTAAGCAATTGACAAACCAAATAAAATAAAATAAAAAATAAATCATAACTGTGAAATGATGCCAGTTCAGTACAATGTCTCATAAAATATCTCTCTCTCTCTCTCTCTCTCTCCTCAAGCCTGACACACATGATTAAAAAGAATCTAATACACAAGCCTGAGGGTGGCACATGAGATTCTGTCAAAACGTCGCTATAACTTTAAAAGCACAACTATTAAGATGAAGAAACCTAAATACCATACATATAAATACCTGTGAAAACGTAAGAATATGTATGTATGTATGTATGTATGTATGTATGTATGTATGTATGTATGTATATATGTATATATGTGTGTGTATGTGTGTATCTGTCTATCTATCTATCTATCTATCTATCTATCTATCTATCTATCTATCTATCTATCTATCTAAAACATTGTATTGTATTAATAATTGCTACATTATACCGTACCATCTTTATATTACATGCTGAAAAGGTTGGTTAGATATGATTTGGTCAGATTTTATTTCCAGATATTATGCTTTTAAGTAGTTTACAGTGTCAAAAATCCTTCAGAAATCTGGGTGCTCATTTTACTGATCTTGGAAGGATGAAAGGCTGATTCAGCCTTGAGCTGGTGAGAACTGAACTGCCAAACTGCTGGCAACTAGCAGTCAGCAGAATTAGTCTGCAATACTTCATTCTAACCACTGCACCACTACGGCTCTTATATATGCATATACTCCTCATTTTATTTATGATCGATATTACTAAGTGTAGAAATAGACACAGGTGTTAAGGAACACATGCATGATCTTGCAGAACCACTATATGCTTAAAAACAAGGATTTATAAATGTGAAATAAAAATGGTTACATCAAAGTCATTGATCTGCAGTTCTATAGTCACTTCATTTTCTAACACTTGAATGTGCTTAAAGACCAGCAAGTGCTGTCAATTTTATCTGCCCTTCTCATACTTAAGGTTAACTGACTATGGTAACTGAATTTTTAAAAAATCTGCTTCCCTTTCCCTTCCCATGCCACCACTGATCTGTTATGTTGATGACTCATTTGGGAATGGGTAGGAAAGGGAATATTCAAGCGTTAAGCATAATAAACAACACTATTTACCTTTATGCAATGTAGAGATATATTTAATTATTTAATTACAATGTTTTTTTCTGAAAAAATAGAGAATCGGCAAATGCATTTGAAGATTTTCTTAAGGCATGTACACTCTCCTGAGCTATCTCTAGTTTACAGATTGGTGAAGACGAAGGTGCAGAATGCTGCAATAAATACCAGCAACATTAAATGCCATCCACAAATAATGACAGGTGAATTGGGGTAATAGTCTTACTGTCATGGAAAATGTGATAATAGAAGAAGGTGTTAAGGTTGAGCAGCAGGAAGTACCATTTATCCTCATCTTATTATTCTGTAATGCCTCCTTAACTTAAACTCGTGTTATCTTCAACCCACAGAGCACTCTACAAGTCAAAGAAAAGACATGGATTACTTCAGGACAGCAAATAGCTATAGGAAAAGGATTTATTTATTGTGCCTTCAAATCATTTTTGACTCCTGACAGCTCTGGACTACATTTTCTGGGCAAGATTTCAGAAGTGGTTTGCCCTTGTCTTCTTCCTAGGGCTGAGAAAGAATAATAGTGCAAGGATCCTCAACTGACTTCATACCTATGGTTGGACTAGATCACACAGTTTCTAGCTTAGTGTCTTAATCACTACATCAAACTGGCTATAAGTAACCACTCTGAATTCAAGGCTGTCTTCTTGTTTTTAAATCTAGAACTTGTACAGTTCTGTTCTTTTTGCTTATTGGCTGATTCTTGCAACTCTTCCCATACAAAGGTTAGCCCAGATTAGAACTGAGAAGAATTCTATCTGCTTTCTTCTCTGTCAACATAGGAATTAGACTGAGTGCAAGGTGCCAGATCACTTGGTTTCTACACAAGTAACTGCTTTGGAACAGAATAGCTTGTTTGAATTTGTTAGAGACTTGGCAAATGGAGTCTCACTAGTGGAATCCCTTTTTAAAGGATTTCCAAGTTAAACAATAACTATGGTAGGCTACTATAGTTCAAAATAGAAAAAGCACTTAGACTTATATTCCACTTCATAGTGCTTTACGGCTCTCTCTAAATTGTTTAAAGAGTGAGCATGTTGCCCCCAACAATCTGGATCTTCATTTTACTGACTGGAAGGATGGAAGGCTGAGTCAACCTTGATCTGGTGAGAACTGCAATAGTACATTCTAACCACTGCACCACCACAGCTCTTCTTCTATCCATCTAAGGAATTTTTAGCCCTTCTACCAAAAAGTTCTCCCTCTGGTCCAGATGTGCCAATCCTAAAATATAAAGGATAACTGTAAGTACACAGTTGCAAATGAGAGAAGATTTAATTAAGAATTTTCTTATAAAAATCAATCCATTCAAATGTGTAGATATAAAAATAGTTTACTGAGAAAAAAGTATAGAGAGAATAAAGGCAATTATCACACATAGATAATTCCAAATATAAGTCAAATGCTGTATTAGGTTTTTGGGAAAGTACACATGTTCTTAGTGCTGATTTTAAAAAAGTAAAAGGTTAAAATATTCAATTGTAGAAAATCTAGGTTTATGCCAACCTTTGATTCTTGGGCATTTCCTATCATCTGAACTTAGTGACTTCTTTTCCGGCACCAAACATGAAAATGATGATATTGGCATTATCTTGAAAATCATGTGGTACAAAGATTGTTTGGAAGGAGAAGAATATTCTATCATAATTTACTAGATTCTCTGCATGGATTGCTTCTGTGACTATGTAGACAGACAAGACAGACTACGTAGACAAGGAAGAAACTGACCACAGAATGTGAGAACATATCATGTGGCCAGCATGAAGCCGAAAGCTTGAAAAAATAAACATTTGGTCTTGGTGACAATTGGATCCTGCAGCATTATCCTGGGACATGTATATGTGCCTTCATTCGTGACATACTTTGCCATTAATTTATAAAGGATTTATTTATTTTAGTCATACACAAGGTATCAAATGTATCTCACCTTATAGAACTCATGCTTCTGTGAATATACTTTTGTTGCTGCAGACTAACCATCCACCCACAGACCTAGATTTCTTGTCTTTTCCAAATTAAGGAGCCCTTCAAAAAGCTCCTGAGGTTCATTTAAGCTGAAGTCTGCATGAAAGAGCATTTCCACTTAATAGCAAGGACTTCTTCACTGGTGCCCAATTCTCTCTGGATGTCATAACTCTTCCTTCAGCATAATTGGGACTTTTGAATGTCTCCCTTGAGCTGAGAGATCTGTTCATAGATTGATAAAAGCTTTTCTACTGGCTGTCTGCTGGTAATAGAATATACCAAAATGAATGTATAGCCTTTAGAAATGGAGAGTCTCTGCATTGCAGGGAACTGGTGTCTTGCAGTAGTGTTTGTGATCTGAAGAATACAGAAGTTCGTGTCACATCACCTAGCAATAAGAAACTTCAGAAGTGGGAATGTACATCTTTCAGAAAGTCCTCTTTGTGAAATGAAGTACCAAAGAATCCTTACCAATACCAGCCACTCCAAACACAACCACTCTAGTAATCAGTACTTTACTGTAGTATCCTGCTTGTACAGTTGGGATCCGGTGAAAAATCTTGAAATGGTGAACAGCCCTGGGGAGAAGAGAATTCAAAACAAAATATAACCAAGCTTAGAGAGAAAGACCTTTGTGTGGAAGCTGTTTTCCATTCAGAGAGTCTGCATGCAGGGAAGATTCCATTCCTTCTTTAGTTGAAGTTCTTAGGGTTAATCTTGCAAAAAGGACAGTCATTTTCACACACACAAACCTCCACAAAAGCCATTAAGCAAGAATCTAAAGCAATGTTTTTCCATTGAATGAGGCAGTGATGGGATTCTACTTTTTTTACTACCAGTTTTGTAGGCGTGACTTGGTGGGCATGGTGTGGCTTGATGGGCATGGCAGGGAAAGGTTACTGTACAATCTCCATTCCCTTCCCACTTCTGGGGGAAGGTTACTGCAAAATCCCCATTCCCTCCTCACCCTACTAACCTGCTTTCCAGCTCCGTTCTCCTGTGCAGGGCAACAAAAGAAGACCCAGCCAATCAGCTGGGACTCGGGAGGCAGAGAATAGATGGGTGGGACCAATCAGAGATGGTATTTGCCGGTTCTCCAAACTACTCAAAATTTCCATTACAGGTTCTCCAGAACTGATCAGAACCTGCTGAATACCACTTCTGGAATGAAGAATTTGGGGAGTTGAAATATTCTCATCTGGAAATTACTGTCATCCTGGACTAAATCAAAGAGCAGAAAGACATATTTCTTTATACAACAAGAAGCTTAATCTGCCAATTTTATCAACATTATTTCTTGGCCACTATATTAAGAAAGGAGCAAAAACAGGGCATAAATATATTTTAAGAAATTATAAGTTAGATAAAACAGCTTACTAGAGCAGGTACTTAGCTTGGTGCCCACCAGATATTTTGTCAGGATACTGTGCTAGAGAAAGCTAATTCTGAATACAAAATAAGCGGGAAGGGCAGATCATATTTCATACTAAGAATATCCTTACTACTCTGATAATGCACTGGTTTTTTTGTCCTGAATGAAACAAACCTAGAAATTTGTGTCAGATGCAATTGCAGTAGATGTTGCTGAATAATTTCTCTGAATATCATTGTTTTCTCCATAAAGATAATTATTGTTAAAAGGAAGCAGGAGAACTGATGAGTTTAAAGTAATAAACGATTATCAAGTGACCTCAAGAATTTATTCTATTCAGTTCAATAATTCTTGAAAGAATTGTAAACTATCAGAAGCTGCATAAGGTTGATTCACTAATTATTCCTCCTCCTCTATTTCCAATTTTGATTTTCTGCCTTTCAGCAATTCACTGTAAGATGAACTGCTGACAATAGTTAAATTGCAGTCACCACTCTGTAAGACACAGTGTAAACTCGGAATTTAGGTATGTTATCTCTTCCTTTATATTTTTATCTCTGACCAAAGAAAGGGGATAACATTTCTTTAGTAGATATGGTATTGTCTTATCTATGCATTCCTCTGGATATAATTTGCACCTACAAAAACAAACAGATTACTCTGATTGATGCATTCAAAAATTCACATGGATAAGAAAAGTCATATACTTATTTATTTAATTTATTGGGAAACATAAACTGAGCTTCCTTTTAAAATATTCTGTCAATATATTCAGGGCTACATATAAACTGCAACCAGCTTACGATATGTAGAACTGCTGAAAGAAGTTAACCTTTGAACTCCTAATCCCAAATGATTTTGAATCATTTGCTATGACTTCCAGGGAAACTGTATCTGTTGGGAACTATAATGAAGTTTCATTATACTGAAGCTGTGATCCTGAGGGAGGAGGAGATGGAAGAAGATGGAAGACGAAGAAGATTTTTTTAACATAGTCTTGAAACAGAAAACTTTAATAAAAGGCATAAGGGGCAAAATTGTGTTCATGTCATTTTCCATCAATTCTCTGTCTTGTGCTTGCCAACTGAAGTCATTATAAATACTTCCAATAGGGGCATCCCACTCTGATTGGCATCCTTGTTTTTTTTTTTTTTAGAATAGTTATTCCTCTGCAGTCATTTTGTTCTGGATGGTCCAAGCTCTCTTGCTTTCCAGTTCAGTTTTGTCTTAAGAAGAAACATATCTTGTAGGTGATCCAACAAGTGTCAGGCTCCAAAAAAACCAACCAACCAACCAACAAGAAAGACACACCCAGTTACTCCAAAGCAGTTTCTTTTATTGTTCCCCACTTATAGACAGAAATCTTGCTAAACTAAAGGAAACTACTTGCATCATTAAAGATATACCCTGAGAACATCTAGGGAGGAGCTGTCTGCACTCTCTTCCACCCAAGCAAACTATCCAAGCCTTTGCTGTTTCTTGCTCTTTTGGAATACAACTCCTCTCTTCTGGGAATT
Source organism: Pseudonaja textilis (assembly GCF_049901715.1). Classification (NCBI taxonomy): domain Eukaryota; kingdom Metazoa; phylum Chordata; class Lepidosauria; order Squamata; family Elapidae; genus Pseudonaja; species Pseudonaja textilis. Next base: position 13,059,565 of record NC_141997.1, read on the forward strand.
CAAACTAAACTCCACCATGCCTGATTCCATTAAGCCAAACTTTTCTTGACCTATGTCTTTTCATCCCTTTTAGAAGCTTAGAGCCCCAATTAATACCTATATTTCCTGTTATGTCCTGAGGACTCAAGGAGTTCTCACTCAGGTCCACTCACTTTGTGTGGGCGTTATTCCCCCATTCCCATTGGTTGGTTCTCCCCAGCAGCCAGCTATAAAAGCAGGCTGCGGGGTCCAACTGGCTGCTGATTGCTGCGAGCCAGTTCCAGGCTTGGCAAGCACGGTCAGCCCTTTATTTGTAAAATAAAGTACTGTTGCACTCATGCTCTGGTTCAGCCTCTCATTGCTCAAACTTAACACTGGCGACGAAGGTGGGATGGCTACCAGAAGCACCTTGCAACCGCTGAGTCACTAGCCACCGATCTACAGCCCAGAGAGAGCGATCGGCTGGCGACAAGGGAAACGCTGATCCGCAGCCAGAGAGAGCGGTCAGCTAGCGAAACGAGCGATCAAAAAGAGCAAACGCAGATCCGCAGCCAGAGAAAGCGGTCTGAGTCAAATAGTTAGAAGCGTCTGTAGCCGCTTGTTAGCCCGCTACGGGAAAGTGAAGCGCTGCGAGCCGCAGCCGCTCTGCATTTGGCGCGAAATTCAAACGGGTGTCATTTGAATTTCGAGCCAGTAGGAATCACAGCACAGCGCTGTAGAGAGTCACTAACGCCCACTTTTTTGGCGCGAATCAAGACACCTCCAACGGCTAGCAGCCAACGTGGTAACCCAGAGAGAGAGAAAGAGAGGGTAGCAAAAACCTCTCCAGAGCTGATATCACTAGTAACTCACGAGCGTTCGTAGTCCCAGAGAGATTTTTTCCGCAGGTAGCCCAGCCGTTCCAGCACCATGAGTTCCAATCCAGTATTCCCGGCGTTTAAACCAGACGAAGAGAAGTGGGAATCGTATAAGAACCGTTTCAATCATTACATCGATGCGGTCGGCCTGTCGGATGTGGGAGAGCATCGGAAAAAATCCTATTTCCTAATCTACTGCGGAGCCACCGTTTACGATACCGCTGCAGCACTCGTGGCGCCGAGAGAATTGAAAAACGTTCCGTGGTCCGAGTTGCTTGAGATCCTCACAAACCACTACGCTCCCAGGCCTTCACAAATCGCCAGGAGGTTCACGTTCCGAATGAGGAAGCAATCAAGTAAGGAGACCATCAACCAATATATGGCCGCCCTCAGAACAGCAGCCCTGCACTGCGGGTTTGGAACATACCTGGAGGACATGCTCCTCGATCAATTGGTTTGTGGGGTCAAGGATCTCAACCTACAGAGGCGACTGCTAGCTAAAAAGACCTCAACCTCGCGCAAGCGTAGAGGAGGCCCTAGCAGCCGAGCTAGCAACGAACTCAGCCACCGAAATTCAGGGCCCAAGCGCCAAGCTAGCAGCGTTCCCAGTCCATTCCGAAGAGGTGGAAGCGGAGGAAGGCCACAACGATGAGAACGATGTCCATCGCCTCACCAATGACAGACGGTCGCAGGTAGGGGCCAAACAAGAATACACTGGTCCACCCAAGCACATCACCCTGTGCCTAGCCTGTGGGGGATCACATCAAAGGGCCACCTGCAAGTTTAAAGGAGCCGTTTGCAACAACTGCCATAAGAGGGGGCACATTGCGAGAGTCTGCCAAGCCCCCAAAGCGCTGCACAAAGACCCCGTCCTCGCACTCGGGACCACAGAGGCAAGTATTAAACTGTCGCACGCACCGCCTTGCCAGGCGTACTTGCCACTCTGTTAGTAAAATTTCTCTCTCCGTTTCCCTAGAAGGTAAACTGTGCCACATGGAGGTTGACACAGGGTCAGCGCTCTCAATAATCTCATGGAACACCCTCAAGAGACTCCACCCCAGCCTATCTACTACCCGGCTTCAGAGATGCCAGTTCGGTCTGAAGGACTACCAGGGGAAGGCCATTCCCGTGATTGGCAGAGGCAAGTTCTTTGTCAGTTTTAGAGCTTTTAAAGGCCACCTACCTCTAGTGGTAGTTAACGGCAATCTACCCACCTTATTGGGGCTCGATTGGTTTCCCCACCTCGGCCTAGGGTTAACAGGAGTCCATGCTGTCTCAACCTCAGACACTGACTCCTTATTCGCTGACTACGCAGATGTGTTCAGCGAGGAGCTGGGGTGTTATAATGGAACCCCCATCTCGTTCACCGTTGACCCCCAGGCAGTCCCAATCAGATTAAAACCACGTAGAGTTCCATTTGCTATTCGACCAAAACTAGATGCTGAATTGGATAAACTACTAAAACAAGGGGTCATTGAGCCAACAGATTTCGCCAAGTGGGAGACGCCCATTGTCACACCCCTCAAAAAAGATGGTAGCCTGAGAATTTGCTCGGACTACAAGACAACAATCAATAAATATTTACAAGTTAGCGCCTACCCCGTGCCCGTCATTCAGCACTTATTGCACACATTCGAACCGGGCAGTATTTTTGCTAAATTGGACATGTCTCAAGCATATCAACAGTTCCCTGTTGATAACCAAACAGCGGAACTTCAGACCATCGTCACTCACAGGGGTGCCTTCCAATGCAAGCATCTCCAATTTGGCGTAAGTGTTGCCCGGGTATTTTTCAATCCCTCATGGAGCGGATTTTGCAGGGCCTCCTGGTGTAGTACCCTACTTCGACGACATCTTGGTCTCGGCCAGGGACAGACCCCAACTCTTCCAGAGAGTGCGAGCAGTGTTAGAGAGGTTCAGACAGCATGGCCTCAAGTTAAAAAAAAAGAAAATGCGCCATTGCCACTAGACAGGTGGACTTTCTGGGTTATAAAATTGACGCCTCTGGCATTCACCCCCTGGAGTCCAAGGTCAGGGCGATCCACGAAGCTCCCACACCGACCTCCAAAACGGAGCTACAAGCTTTCTTGGGGCTCCTAAACTTTATGCATCCTTTTTGCCCCATAAAGCCTCAGTAGCCGAACCCCTACACAGATTACTAGACAAAAAGTCACCGTGGCACTGGGGGCACAAAGAAGACCAGGCGTTTAACGCCGTCAAATCACTACTTACGTCAGAGGCAGTGCTCATCCAATTCGACCCCAACCTTCCTTTAGTACTGGCAGCAGACACATCCCCTTTTGGAATTGGGGCGGTCCTTAGTCACCGACTCGCCAATGGCGCCGAGGCCCCATCGCCTTTTTCTCCAGGACGCTCTCGGCCACGGAGCGAAATTACAGCCAAATAGACAAGGAAGCCCTAGCAGCTGTTGCAGCCGTGAAAAAGTTTCACGAATTCCTTTTGGCCACTTCTTCGAACTGGTCACCGACCATAAGCCCCTCCTGGGCCTACTGGCCGGTGACAAACAGACACCTCAAGTCCTCTCCCCTCGGATGACAAGGTGGACACTTTTCCTAGCGGCCTACTCATACAAACTTATCCACCGCCCGGGCAAAACTCTATCCCACGCTGACGCGCTCAGTCGCTGCCCCTTACCCGCTCCGGCTGAAGACCCAGCTCCTGTCAATGCCATTTTTGAAATCACCCAGTTGGACCTGCCCATCACCGCCCTTGACATCGCCGCCAAAACCAAGGCAGACCAAACGCTCGCCCAGGTGCTCGACTGGGTGAGGAGGGGTGGCCGGGAGGCAATGTTGATAACAAATTCGCACCCTTTAAGACTCGCATGCAGGAGCTGTCCAGTTTGCAGGGTTGTCTACTGTGGGGCACTCGAGTGGTCATTCCGACCTCGCTGCGTACCCAAGTCCTGGAAGCGTTGCACGAGGGACACCCGGCATTGTGAGAATGAAGGCGTTGGCACGCAGCTACGTGTGGTGGCCGGGTCTAGACGAGGACATTGTCAATTGGGTAAGTTCCTGCAGCATTTGCCAGGAATCCCGTCCTGCTCCCCCATCGCCACCCCTACCAGATGGGAGAGCGCCAGCGCCCTTGGTCTAGAATCCATATCGATCTGGCTGGCCCGTGCATGGAAAGATGTTCCTAGTGGTCGTGGATGCTTATTCCAAATGGATAGACGTGGCGCAGCTATCCTCGACCACCACACTAGCAATCACCAACGTGTTAACGCGCCTGTTCGTTACACATGGACTACCCGACTCCTTGGTCTCCGATAATGGCCCACAGTTCGCATCAGTAGAATTCAGCCGTTTTGCAGCCAACCTAGGCATTCGCCACATTTTCACAGCCCCATTTCACCCTGCGAGTAATGGGTTGGCTGAAAGGGCCGTCAGGACCACCAAAGAGGCCCTCGCTAGGTTTGGCAGAGATGACTGGCACCACAAACTCTCACGGTTCCTGATGAGCCAGCACTCAACCCCCTGTGCAGTCACCAATAAGTCCCCAGCGGAACTTCTGATGGGCCGGCACCTGAGGACTGTATTAGATAGACTGCACCCACAATACTGCCCTGACTCTCCCCTCGCTTCCACTTTGGGGGTTAGACATTTTATGTTACAGGAGCCGATATTCGCAAGGAATTTCGCTGGGGACCCACTTTGGATTCCGGGCGAGGTCATCGCCGTCACTGGGCCGAGATCGTATAGAGTCAGGCTGGAGGATGGTCGCGTCTGGAGGAGACACATAGACCAACTCAGAAGGCACCTCAGCAACCTCGCAAACAAGAATCCAGAGTCTCCAGTCGAAGGGGAACCGTCTCATCCGCCACCCAGCCACACCGCACCCAGTGACCAGTCTGTGCCAGCGGTCGTTCCGGTCAGCCCAAACTCAGACAACAGCGCCCAGAGAGTTGACCAACCGGATCCAACCCACGAGAGCTTGACCCCAGAAACCAACCCGGTGGTTTCCGAGGATGCCCAGTCCAGAGAGAGTGTTGGCGACACTATGCCAGCTCAACCGTCACAGACTGATACCGAACAGTCAGACAATGTTCCCGAGTTGCGCCGCTCCGGGCGCCAACACAAACCCCCCATCTACCTCAAGGACTATTCGTGTTCGCATCTGGGGGGAAGGGGTGTTATGTCCTGAGGACTCAAGGAGTTCTCACTCAGGTCCACTCACTTTGTGTGGGCGTTATTCCCCCATTCCCATTGGTTGGTTCTCCCCAGCAGCCAGCTATAAAAGCAGGCTGCGGGGTCCAACTGGCTGCTGATTGCTGCGAGCCAGTTCCAGGCTTGGCAAGCACGGTCAGCCCTTTATTTGTAAAATAAAGTACTGTTGCACTCATGCTCTGGTTCAGCCTCTCATTGCTCAAACTTAACATTTCCTATTTTAGTTTCTGTCCAGCCTTGATAAAGCATGCTGCCCTTATTTCCCCTTTTAAACACTGCTGCAAATCTCTTTTTTTCTCCCCACCCCCCTTAAAACACCTTTAAGTTGAGCAGCTTGGCTCTGACTTTAACTGGAGATGAGACAGGGAAATGGATATGTTTATAGGAAGATATCTAAGAGCTTAGAAACTACTGCACTTTGGAACAAAATCCAGGAGAGAACTATTCATCCTTTTCTGAGAGTTTTCCCCAAGGAAACCCAGGAGTGCCACTCATAGCTTCCTGCCAGGGCCACCTGGCAGATAAGGGCAGCCATGAAGAAGAAAGCTGTTGGTAGAACTGTCCAGTTCTCCCAAATGTTGAGTTCAAAACACAGAAAGTCTTGAAATGAAGCTTTGCTTCTATGAAGCTGAACAACCAGTTGTTCCATGTTATAAAATTATTGACGTAAATGTAACATAGGAATTAAGAAAAAATGGTTTCCTTTGTTTTGATCATTGTAGTATCAGAATAATGATAGTATAATAATAATAAAAAAGAATCTATGTTACTATGAAATGAGAGAACTTGTGAATAGGGTTGTAAAGCACCTATGTATGCCAACCTCTAGGAAAACAAAGTAAAAGAAATTGCCTGATGAAGATAGAACAATCTTTAAAAGAAAAAGGCAGCTACTTTCTATTTGGAAATCACTTCTAGATTTTGTGCTTGCAATGGAAAATAATGAAACATTGACTTTGGGTTTTGTTGTTATGGAAATGGATACATATATTAAGTATGTAGTTGAGGCTTTAATGTTATTATGATAACATTATCATATTATGATATTATTGCAATAAAAAGAGTTGGAAGTCAATGCTTTTCTTTTTCTTTCCCCCTTTATATTCCCCTTTTTATTTCCCCCTTTCCCTCCCCCATTTCCCCATTACTTTCATTTTCATTTGTATTTTCTACTTTGATAAGTTTAATGAAATTATAACATAAAATAGAATCCAAAGGCAGCTATTAAGGAGACATGTCCATCAAGAGGCCAACTTATGAGGCTTGCCTTACCTTCCAAGACTGAAGTGTTGAATAACCAAACAGGGTCTATGGTGGCTGTGATCCAGAGTGAACACTACCTTCACTCTGTGCCAACCCAATGCAATCCTGCCTGGAATTTTTAAAGTTGGCTTTAGGAACAGCCAGAGCACCACAGCAAAGAAGCAGTTTGAATTGCCATCTGGAATTGAGCAAATTCTGATGTACAGTATTTAAGAAAATACTGTAACATAGTACATCCATGGAATTGGAACATGCTTGAAGCATCATAAAAAGCATATTTTTAAATGTGCCACAGCTGTTGCTGATATTACATATCCACATAGAACCAAACGATATAACAAGGATTTTCAGATCCTCTGTAAAATTCCAGTCAAGTATTTAGCATACAAAATAAGAATCAAAATTTCAAAATGGGTTCATATCTCTCATCTTTGTGTTCAATGCAACACAAAATGTCAAATAGTGTACATTCCTGTGGGATCTACAGAAAAACAATCATGTTGCAGCTTCTAAATGATCTAATCATTGCAAAAGTTATCTAGTGGAAGCTTCTGAACAATACTTTTGAGATTACTTTTTCTTTACTTTTGTTCTTTCTATAAGGCAACATCCTCCTATAAAATATGATAGCATTTTTGATGAGACACTGTTCCATTTTGGAACTGAACATTTTTTCCTGGATAAAGTCTATAAGCTGATCAGTTTTAAGCAGATTTCATATGATGTTAGCAACTATTAACCAGAAGGCAAGATTTTTTAGCAAAGCCTTTTGCGGGGAGGTAAGTAAATTTGCCCCTAATGAGGGCAAATAACTTTCCTCTGTTTTCTTTCTAAACAGCTATATGGCTATATATGTACTATAGTTATTATATGTACAAGAAGAAAGAATATAATATACTATAAATTAAATATACAAGAATAATGTAATGTAATGTAATGTAATGTAATGTAATGTAATGTAATGTAATGTAATGTAATGTAATAATATAATATAATATAATATAATATAATATAATATAATATAATATAATATAATATAATATAATAATATAACTGTGCTATGATTGAAATGCTGAAAGCTGGTGATCACAGTTTACACAATATACTAGCAAATCTATACTCAAGATGCTTCAAAGAAGAAAAAATATCCAATGCAATGAAAAATGCTGAACTGATTCCTATACAGAAGAAAGGGCTCAATTATTTAAAGAACTATTGCCCAATAAACTTCTTTCAATCATCTACAAGTTTTTCACTAAGATAATAGCAAAAAGAATATTGATAACATTAAATGATGCACAGCCAAAGGAGCAGGCAGAAGTGGCTACAGAAAAATAGATAACATCCAGGTTGTTCAGCAAGTCATTGAATGGCACAACGAGTACATCATATCTCTGTGCATGACTTTCATTGACTACAAAAAGGCATTTAACTAAGTATTCCCACAAGCAATAATGAATGCATTGCTCAATCAAGGCGTAGGCATTGCTTACATAAAGTTACTACAATCAATATATGAAAAAACAATGGTGACAATTTGCCTTAGTGATCTTAAAGTGGAAATCAACATAGAAAAAGGTAGATAACAAGGCAATACAATATCACCTATCCTTTTCTCAGCCTACCTTAAAGAAGCATTTTGCAAACTAGACTGGGCAAAATGTAGAATAAAAATCAATGGTGTCTATTTAAATCACTTAAGATTTTCAGATGATGTTGTTTTCTCTTCTCACAAGACCCAGATGAGCTACAAAGACACATACAAGAGTTGCACAAAGCAGGAGAACCATTTGGCTTAAAAATAAATGTGAAAAGTTAGGTTTAGGTTAGGTTTAATAAATTCAACAAAGAAAACAAATATATCTGGAGAAGAACTAGATATAGTAGACCACTACTTATATCTTGTCCAATGGATCTCGTTGTGAGAGGAGATCTTGGAATCTTAGTGGATAACCAGCTAAATATGAGCCAGCAGTGTGCAGCAGCAGCCACCAAAAAAGCTAATGCAATCCTAAATTGCATTAACAGAGGGATACAATCAAGATCAAGGGAAGTATTAATACCACTCTATAAAGCCTTAGTAAGACCACACCTAGAGTACTGCATCCAGTTTTGGTCACCACATTATAAAAAAGATGTTGAGACTCTAGAAAAAGTACAGAGAAGAGCAACCAGGATAATTAGGGGACTGGAGACTAAAACATATGAAGAACAGTTATAGGAACTGGGCTTGGCTAGTCTAGTAAAGAGAAGGACCAGGGGAGACATGATAGCACTCTTCCAATATCTGAGGGGCTACCACAGAGAGAAAGGGGTCAAGCTATTTTCTAAAGCACCTGTAGGCCAGACAAGGAATAATGGATGAAAACTGAACCAGGAGAGATTTAACCTGGAAATAAGCAGAAACTTTCTGACAGTGAGAACAATCAACCAATGGAACAGCTCTCCCTTGGAAGTTGTGGGAGTGTCATCACTTGAGACTTTCAAGAAGAGATTGGACTCCCATCTGTCAGAAATGGCATAGAGTCTCCCGCTTAGGGGTTGGACTAGACAACCTACAAGGTCCCTTCCAACTCTGATTATCGTTATCTATTGTCACTCTTGCCAGCTCATGAAGCTTAGATAGGAGAGGTGAAGCCATGACAGGTATCTCACTGTGGGAACTATGATTCTTTGTTCTTTGTGTACGTGCTAGGACAACAGAGCCTTCTGGTAGTTGGCTGGAACACGAAGCAAGGAGCAAAGACAAATTGTTGCCATTTCTTAACCAGAACTGTAGCAAACTTAAACTCTGCAGGCTTGTATGCTTTATGCGAATGATCAGTGCATGTTGTGTGATGTAATGCGTTTGTGATAGGACGTTAACAAAATTGCTACGTTAACAAAGATTGCTTCTAATAAAAGAGGGTTTCGGAGTTCTCTCTGCGCTCTCATCCCAAGACAACTTTGCGAAGTGTCTTCTTTTCATGAGAGACCACCACAACTGGTGACCCCAACGTGATCTACTCAAAAGAGATACGTCTTTGGCACACCCATTCTCATCGTCTGGAATAGACTTGGTGCACCTCATCCGCTTGAATTGCTGGCGACAACGGATCCCTCGTGAGTATGGATGGTAGATTCTCTAAGGAGCAGGCAGCTCACATTCAGAAAATCAGAGAATTGACCAAATGAATTTTTTTTACCTTTAAAAAGGGGGGCTCCCTTCATGCCCCCCTCCCAGAAACCTCTATTGAGGAACTCCTAGAATACATTTGGCAACACTGCCCTTTTTATCCGGCTAAAGGCAGTATCAAAACTACAGTATGGAAGGAGATTGGAAAATACCTTCATGCAAGTCCTAGGGCCCCTTCGTCTATATTAATTGCTTGGAGGGTGGTTTTTGAGGCTCTCTTCTCTCTAGAGCAACCCCTACTTGGCCCCCTTTCTGGACCTCCTCCCTATGTGAATCCTGCTGTACAACTCTTGCCCCCCGCTGTGGCGCCTGTGTCTCTTAAACCGACTGCCCCCCCAGAGGCAAATGAGGTTGGTAAACCTCCCCCCCTTCTCCTGACCCCCTCTCACCCAATCCCTCTTCTTCTTCTCTTGTTCTCCCTTCTGTGCCTTCCTCTCCTGCCTTACTCCCTCCTATGGGCACGGTTCATGCCGCCATCTCTGCAGGAGTTAGAACTGGTGAGTTAGATCACTCTGACTGCCCATTGGCGTTCCCATTAGTTTATGCGCAGAACGCGCAGGGACAAAACATCCCGCACTGGGAACCCATCCCTGTTAAATCAATCAAAGATATCAAACAAGCTGTACAAATGTATGGTATTCAGGCTCCATTTACGATGGGATTATTTAGAATGATGGCTAACGCCCATATAATGATCCCAGCTGATTGGTATAGCCTTTTTCATATGACTCTAACAGGGACTCAATTTGTTGTATGGCAATCGGAGTTTCTCCATCATTGTCTCCTATTGGCAGCTCAAAATCCGAATCTTACTGCAAATGAACTGGCAGGAGAGGGTGCCTTTGCTGCTCCCGCAGCTCAATATAATAGCCCTATTAATGCTCTTAACTTTTCTGCACAAGCCGCTCTGCTTGTTCTCTCTCGCTTGGATGACCCTCATACCTCCGCACAATCTTTTGCAAAAATTCTACAAAATTCCAATGAACCCTATGCCAATTTTGTTGAATGCCTCCAAACGGCCCTACAAAGGCAAATTACAAATGAGGCAGCTCGTCAGGAAATTCTTCTTAAATTGGCATATGAGAACGCTAATGCAGACTGTAAAACCTTGCTTACTCCCTTGATTAATTCTCCAGATGCCACTCTAGCCCAATTCCTACAAGCCTGCAGGGTGGTGGGAACACACCAATACACTTCCGAAATGATGGCTGCAGCTATCACCAGAGGTAATAAGTCATCTGGTAATTGTTACAATTGTGGGAAGCCTGGCCATTTTAAATCACAATGCCGAGCCCCCGGCGGGGGGGGCAGCAAAGCCCTCCGCCAGTAGAGATGTTCGACCAAAACAGTCTCCCCGAAATGTAAGAAAGGCTATCATTGGGCTAATCAATGTCAATCAAAAACTGAACCCTCGGGAAATGAGTAGAGGGGCCGGCAGCTAGCCCCTCTCCCAAGGCTGCCCATATACCATCCACTGTGTATGAATTATCAGTGGCAGAAGATGTGCTCATATCCTTTCCCCATCTACCACTCTCTGTCAGCGCACAGCTTCCTCCTTCTGCCTCCTTCTCCTCCGATAAAACTGCTCTTATAAAGTCTCACCCTCATGCCCTCCTCAAAGGAATCTCTGTGGTTCCCGATCTGCTTTATCCTTCCTCAAAACTCTCAGCCATTAACCTTTCTGTGCTATCCACTCTTCCAACGAAGTTACAAAAGGGTGATGTCGTAGCAAAAATGATCATGGTACCGCAACTTCCCTCTGATGTGCTTGCCCTCACTAGATCTATCACCGAAACTAAGCCCACACTCTTGGCTTTAATCAAGGGTCGCTGCTTCACCGGTCTTCTGGACTCTGGTGCTGACGTCTCGGTGATATGCTCTGACGAGTGGCCTACAGACTGGGAAACAGAGACCTCCCCATCAGTAAGAGGTGTAGGAGGGATTCAAACAGCTCACATCAGTAAGTTTTGGCTCCCTGTGACTTCTGAAAACCTCACAGGGACTGCACAAATAAAGCCCGTCATCCTCCCCCTTCACACGAATTTGTGGGGGAGGGACTTGCTCTCTCAATTTGGTGCTAAATTGCAGCTAGAATGACTCACCCTCTTCCCCTTCACTTGACCTTAAGCACGGACATTCCTGTTTGGGTTGATCAATGGCCATTGCCAGCAAATAAATTGCTTGCATTGCAGCAATTAACAGCCGCATCCGCTGCTACTATTCTATTCGCTTTCTCTCTTTCTCCCCTAACCCCTTGGGACAGTCATAACTATTTTCATCAAAATAAAAGGGCTCTTGATTAAGATGAATATTCTGCCAAAATTTCTATATTTATTCCAGACAATTCCAATCAAACTAAATAAAATTTTTTTTATGGAACTAAACAAGATAACATTGAATTTCATTTGGCAGGGGAAAAAAGCTAGGATTAATGTAAAAGCCCTACAAGATCTGAAAAGCAGAGGAGGGTTAGCCTTGCCAAACTGGGAAATATATCATACGGCAGCCACCCTACTATGGATAAAGGATTGGGTGAATCTAACCAACAAAAGAACACTAGTATTAGAAGGCCACGATATGCAGAAAGGATGGCATGCCTTTCTGTGGGAATCTGGGAAACCCAGGCAATCATATTTCCATAGGCATCTTATCAGGGACTCTTTATTAACTAATTGGAAAAAAGTACGTAAAAAACTTTATCTAAAAATACCGATTTGGCTATCTCCAATGGAAGCGATAGTACACCCTAATAATCTGGATATAACCAAAATGATTAAGTACGAAAATTTATTAGACCCACAAGGAAAGTTGAAAACACGACAAGAACTATAAGAGCGAGGATTTATAATTGATCAGTGGGTGTACCTTCAAATTCATAGTAAATACAAACAAGACATTAAGGAATTTGGAATCTACAATAAATTACAGACTCTAGACAAAATTCTACTAGGACCAAGTAAAAAAAATATATCTAAATTTTACAAATATTTATTAGAAACAGAACTAGAACAAGAAATTGTCAAGGGAAATATGATTGCGTGGAGCAGAAATGTGGGTCGGAGCATTACCCTAGCAGAATGGGAAAAGATCTGGAACAGGAACATTAACATCACGAAATCAGCAGCTTATAAAGAAAACTTATATAAAATGTTTTATAGATGGCACCTGCCCCCTTCGAGATTGGCGAAGATGCACCCCAACACGAGCCCCAAGTGTTGGAAATGTCAATACATAGAAGGTACCTTCTTCCACATGTGGTGGTCATGCAAGGAAACCCAGAAGTACTGGCAAAAAATTAGGCACTGGCTAGAGGAAATAACCACGGAACAAATTGAGTACAAACCAGAGTCCTTTCTTCTAGGAATTTTTGATAAACAAATATCCAAAAAATCGAAGTATATTACAATCCATATCTTAACCGTGGCCAGACTGGCATTTGCCCAGTGCTGGAAACTACCCTCTATCCCCACTGAACTTATGGTTATTCAGAAAATTTTACAAGGCGCCGAAATGGACAAACTAACCCAAGCATTAAAAAATAAAGAATCTTCAACCTATTATAGCAATTGGAATCCTTTGTACATTTGGCTTAATCAAAGATAGATCACCTCTAAGAAAACTAAGGCCAAGGCCTCCGAGGCAGAGATAAAGAAAAGCTCTGCTGACGACAGTTTGGAAGAAGAAAAGACCTTACAGACAGTCACAAAAATATGGTTTTATTATAATTGTTTTCTCTACTTTTGTTTTCCCCACTTTCCCCTCCCCTTCCCTTCCCTTTCCCTCTTTCCTCTCTCAAGCTTTCCTCTCTTTCCCTCTTGGCCTATGCCAAGACCTGTTCGTCTTTTTGTTGTATATAATTTGTAGCTGTGTTGTTGTTGTTGTTTTTTAAAAAGTAAAACTAATAAAGTTTATTTAAAAAAAAGGGGGGGGCTCTTATGAAGGAATTCCAAATCACCACCCAAGAGGCTGCTGCAATTATTCAACAATGCCCTACTTGCAGCAAGCAAGCCCCTGCCCTGCCAATGGGAGTAAATCCCGGAGGCTTAAAAGCCTGCCAAATTTGGCAAATGGATGTAACCCAGTATGCGCCTTTTGCACCATGGAAATATATCCATGTTTCCCTGGACACATACTCAGGGTTCATCATGGCCTCCCCGCAAAGAGGAGAGACCACAAAACATGTCATTAACCACTGCATCCAGTCATTTGCGTGCCTGGGAAAGTCCTCAGAATTAAAAACTGATAATGGCCTCGCCTATACTAGTACCAACTTTGCTACCTTTTGTAAACAATGGGGCATTTTGCACAAATTTGGCATTCCATACAATTCTCAAGGGCAGGCCATAGTAGAAAGAGCCAATCTGACCCTAAAGAATGCTCTTGACAAAGTTCAAAACTCGATGGGGAAACTCACCCCAGGGCTACCCATGCTGTAAAACAAGCTTAACTTGTGTTTATTTACACTGAATTTCCTGAATGAGTCTGGCACACCTGCTTCTTCTGCTGCCTCTCGACACTTTTGCTCTCCATCCAAGGATGCTCCTAGACCTTCAGTCTACTTTCGTCAGTTGCCAGATCCCACATGGCATGGGCCAGCTGAACTTATAACCTGGGGACGAGGGTACGCGGCTGTTTCCTACAACAACGCCACCACCTGGGTCCCCGGACGACAAGTGAGGCCTTTTCTACCCAAACCAGCCTTACCTACATCAGCATCATGAAGCTGCCCGCTGCATTCATCATTTGCCTCCTGGGTTTCCACATCGTTCCTGCTGATACGACCGCCACCCCATCCTCCTGCGACGCCTGCATCAAAACTACTCGCAGCGGAACGAAAACCCAATCCACCCTGATCTATCATACCTTGAATCCTGAGTGCAACTCCACGACGGTCTCCCCTTGTCTGCATAACAACACTCAATATGCGCAATGTTACACTGCTGAAGGCATTCAGTGCTATGAGCCCAAGGCAGTGGGACCAATTACAGCATCCCTATATGTCTATGCATACAAAGGTGGCTCCAGTTCTGATCTTGCAGGAATGTTCTCTACCAGTCAAACAAAAAATGGGTACATAACCCATAATGTCACTTGTGGGGGTACCAACACCTCAGTATGCTTTGATGCTTGCCTTGCCATCAGCAAAGGTCAAGGTCCTAACGACGCTGCAGGAGTTACCTGTGGCTCACACAGCTGGCACAGATCTTATCTACAGGAAAAGAAATATCTCTTTCAAAAGGTGTCCAGGACTAACATGGGGGCCACCACTGTTTACAACTACTGGTACACCCCACCTATTGACTCTGCTCAAGTAAGAGGCCCTCAAAATATTAATATCACTGTTAAATCAAGCTCTACTTCATGTACCACTGACAAATGTAATCCCATTTGCTTGTACACTCACTTACCTGAATTTAAGGGGGTACAATATCATTTTTTAGGTCTTGATTTTAGAGACATGTTTGGATCCTGGTTCCCAAAATTGCCTGGTTTGCAAGCTATTGTAGCGCTCATTGGTATGATTGCTGCGGGATGTGTTGTATTGCCTTGTGTATTACCCATCTTTGTACACACTATTTCTAACAGTTTATCCCTCTTGGCTGAGAAAAAAGCCACTGAGCAGGTAATGGCTCTCTGGAATCAACAAATAACTAACACATATGAACCACTGCCATCCGAAGATGAGATAGGAGAGCCAACCTGTGATGACCCAGACGAGGACAAGATGTTTGTGATGGTTGAAGAAGTCACGAACGCCGTGGATAACATCAGCATGCACAGCACTCTTGCCTACGGGCCTGACAAAGACTGTTGTTGGGACTAAAACACTCCCTGTCTCTTAAAAAGGAAAAACAGGGGAGATGTGGGAACTATGATTCTTTGTTCTTTGTGTACGTGCTAGGACAACGGAGCCTTCTGGTAGTTGGCTGGAACACGAAGCAAGGAGCAAAGACAAATTGTTGCCATTTCTTAACCAGAACTGTAGCAAACTTAAACTCTGCAGCCTTGTATGCTTTATGCGAATGATCAGTGCATGTTGTATAATGTAATGCGTTTGTGATAGGACGTTAACAAAATTGCTACGTTAACAAAGATTGCTTCTAATAAAAGAGGGTTTCGGGGTTCTCTCTGCGCTCTCATCCCAAGACAACTTTGCGAAGTGTCTTCTTTTCATGAGAGACCACCACATCTCACTTTCCTCTTTTCAGTGAGATAGTCCTGTTGGTGGGATGCTGATCACATGTATTGGACATTTTTTAACATCGATATTGTTTTTTTTTAAAACAAGTTTTATTGATTTTACAAACAAACAAACAAAACAAAACATCATTAAACATTAAGAACATAAAACCTCTTTCCATTGTAGATCTTTACAAGGCAGGTAACATATTGCTTTATATCACGTACTTATAATTTATCCCATTTCCATATAAACACGTAAATTCCCTTTACCAAATTCCACATTGTTTCTCTTTAATCATTATTCAGTCATATTTCCTTTCTAATTTATCTGCTATTCAGTCATCAAATTTATATTTTCCTCTGGCTTGTTTATAATTATTCTCATCTAGTCTTCCTCCGAGATTTTATTATTTAATTCTTAATTAAACACACACACATAAGACATAGACATACAAACATAAAACTTTCTTCTAGAAAGTAACTTGGCCCCAGATTACCTCTTTTTGTATGGACTTCAATTGAATTCATGCTCTTCTTATAGGCCATTACCCCTCTTATTTACCATTCTATATCTAACATCAATATTGTTAAATGTTGAAATAATTGAGATATTAACTTATCATTTTTTCAATGACAAAAAGAATTAAGCAAGAAATATGCTACAAAGGAGCTAACCTTAAATCCATTTTTTGTCCTTGTTTGAAAAGAAATAATGGAAGATTATACAAAGGCTGGAAAGCAAAATTTTCCTCATACAGTTTTTTATCACAGCAGTGACTGAGGTAGGTATTGGCTTAGGAACATGTATTAAGGACAGATTTGTTTCCAATAAGAAGAAGTACAATTATTATTACTTTTTCTGTTCTTTTTTTCTTATGAGAAATGCCTTTATTATTCTTACGTTCACCTAAATGGCTATTTAACAAGTCCACTGGATATCAGCTACTTGTTCATTTTAATAGCATACTATTGAACACATGGTATTAAGAAATGGAATAATGCTTTTAAATTCATTTTTCAGGAACAAGTAATATGGATTAATAGAACTGACATGTACTCATAGTCTATATATGTGGTTCTCAAATTCTGTCTGTTATTTTGATTAATTGAACAAATACAAATTCCACAAAGGAAATTAAAGTCTTTTGTAGGCCCACTTCTATAGCTCCTTATAAAGTCTTTCAACTTTTATTTCAATTCAATCTTTGAAAGATGATTTAGTTTGAAAATGTTGGAAAATTTGTATCTCTTCACAACAATGGAGAAAAGTCTTGCACACATGGAATTTTCTGGAAACAGCATCGTATTTTTTAAATGTTTTTCAAGAACTCCTTTATGGTCAGAGGTAGTATTTGAAAAACAAGTTTTATGCTAGGGGTTAGTGCTTTGGTTTGCAGCATGTCAGCTTTCCATTTAATAGAATATTGAATGGAATAGTCATGTGATCTTGGAGCCTGGTGGCACTAAGGACCTGTCTAGAGACATTTTATTCATGGAGTATCCAGACCTTAAAGCATCCTTGGTGTACAGGTAGTCCTCAAGTTACAACAATTCATTTAGTGTCTGTTTGAAGTTACAATGGCACTGAAAAAGTGACTTACAACTATTTTTGTAGTGTTCCCATGATCAAAATTCAGATGCTTGGCAACTGACTCAAATTTATGACATTTGCAGTGTCCCAGGGTCATGGAATCACCTTTTGCAACCCTCTGACAAGCAAAGTTAATGGGGAAATCAGGTTCGCTTAACAACTGTGTTTTCACTTAACAGCTGCAGTGATTCACTTAACAATCATGGCAAGAAAAGGCATAAAACTGGGCAAAACTCACTTAATAAATGTCTTACTTAGCAACAGAAATTTTGGGCTCAATTTTAATGGTAAGTTAAGGACTACCTATACTTAGGCACATATCCAGGTCCTGTTGATCCTATGATAGAAAACCCTTAGATCTCTTTTTAAACAATTTCTTCTGAGTAATCAGTGCAGCTATTTGGATGCTAATGTCCCATCTAGTAGGATAGCTTTGGAAATTATGGGCAACTAAAATAGTGGCTATCAAAATGCTACTGCTTAAAAATACTTAAATTACTGCTCTTATATTATAGTTGTTTACTATTTCTACCATTAATAACAATAACAACCATTAATAACAAAAAGGAAAGTGGAAGTATGACTGTTTTATGTTATGTTCCACCAGCAATGTATCTTCAAACTCAGGTGGTACTGAAGAATATTCTCATAATTCTACACCATCCAGTATCACAATAATTCAAGGCTAGAGATGGATTGTTATTTTCACTGATGTTAATACATTTCACTAGCTTGAATAAATATATTCTATCTAGCGAAATTATTTTATGATATAGAAGATCTTGAAAGAGAAGGAAAAAAAAAACCTTATGGACCAGAATTCTTTTCTAAAATGCAAACAGTTTTATAGTTCCCTTTGGTTCATTAAAATAATATCAGGTGAACATTGAAATATTTTTTTTGTATATTCAATGATCTATTTTTCCAAGTTGGTAAGTCAGTACAGAAAACAACCATATTACAGTTCTTCAAATCTTCTTTTCTTGTTGTTTATGTAATCTAATGGTTGGATTCATACCTGTCAAAATGCATAATGTGTTTTACAAATCAGCCATTGTAATTCTTAAAGCATTGCCTATGCTTTACTGTATTGTGGAAACCTAACAAATGCCAATTTATTTCATGAATCATAATCCAACCAATAATGCTTAAAATGAAGTGTGAATCAACTTTTTACTGTAGAATGTATGTTCTTAATTGTGAAATGTTTATTTTCTCTGAAGAAGCTATGTTTGCCTAAGGTTTTAAAGGTTTGCTCAAGAAAATGAACAGATATTTGGGACTTGCATACAGTTAAATCAATATTTAGAGAATGTGTAACCTATTGGCAAAGGGGCTCCATTACAAATGTGATTTCTATGACTTTCCCTTCTGTTATTTTTGCAAACAGAGAATCAGGATCTTTATCCTTTGAATTGTGATATTTCATATTCTGCCAAAAAACTCATCTTGTATTTCTGAATGGAGATGGTACAAATTAAGAAAATTCTTGCTTTATATTTTTCCATCACTCAGTTATTACAAAATACAGTAGTTACAAAGAATTGAGCCTTTGATACATGATACTTCAATCTTCTGGTGTCTCTCTGTATTTGCATTGTTTAGAAGATATTTTCTTCATTGTCAGGCTCCATAGCTGGTCACAACTATGGGAAATGCTAGCATGCCACCTTAATGAATCCCATGGGTTTGGAATGCCACAGAGGTCTGGTGCCATGACTACCCAGAAGCTTTGAGGCTATTCAAACCATTTGTTTACACTTTTATAATCAGGTTTCCAACCCAGAGCCTCACTTCATAACAGCTTGAGATATATTGTAAACCATCATACAAATATACTTGGAGATAGGAAGTTATGGAGACAGTTACTAGCTAGCTTGGTGGGACTAAAAGCAAGAAGTTCTAATTGGTTGATATTCTTTGCACTCAGCTACTAGCAAGCTCAGAGGAACAAAGGACAAGTTGGCAATAATGTTCACAAGCCGTAGATGAAGAGACAATAAACATAAACATGAAGATCGTACAGATTTCCAAATAATGAAGACAACTAAGAAAAAAAATCCGATTCTCCCTCATAGACTGGTCCTGGGTTATGTACAACTAGCCATAAAAACTGTATAAATATTATAATAAAAGCAACTAGAAACATAAATAAAATTCAAGAGTAAATAGGAAAGGATGAGGCTTCAGGGCCCCAGCCAACCCCATGGCTCTAAGCTAGTTGCCAGAGCCAGGTCTTTAAGTGTTTAAGAAAAGCCAGGAGAATGGGGCCCAGGGTCACCTCACTTTGAAAGCATAAAAGGAAATACTTGGGACTGAAATGGTCTATAACAACTATAAATATTTCAACTTACCCTATTCTGATTTTCTAAATGTTCAAAAGATTGCATGGAAAATCAGAGTGGATACAACTATTGGTGTGTTGTCCTTTTAATGAAAGTTAGAAAAGAAAACCTGCCAGGAAACAGCCTTGCATATGATTTGGATTTTAAGCTGTTTTAATCCAAGAAAGCAATGGAAGGCAGAGTCAATGAAAGGAATTATATTTATTTTGTAGTTGAAAACTGTCTAAACTGTATCCAGAATTATGTAAATATGAAAGAGAGAGAGAGAGAGAGAGAGAGAGATTATGTTATTTTCACATCATGATTGCTGTCATAATTAGGCATGTCTCCACTGTCTCATTGACTTCATCATTAACATTTTATTTTATTTTAAAATAATGATGAACACTCAGAAAGGTCTGTTGATTGTAAACTGATACAAATATAGATTCTACAATACAATTTTGTGAATTAATCCTTGCATTAACCCATTTAATAACTGCAGTAAGGTGGAGATTAGCAAATCATCAGCAGGTATATCAGAAGCGGTGTAATTGTGAAGCAAGTTTTTGCAGAAAGAATTTCCAGCAATGTCTAGGTGATATACAAGTTTCAACCTCTCTTTTTATAAATGCGGGTATGATTAGCTGTTATCCTTATATGATATTTTAAATAATAAATTTACATTATATATAAAAACTTTTAATTGTTAGCTTATTCTGTTGTGAATTACATGAAATCTCTGGCAATGGCAGTATATGATTGATCTTATTAACACTCATGAAGATCAGATCTGGTTACTACTTGGATGGTATACTAGAGGAGTAACTTAGACTGGGTAATTAAAGAAACCGCTTACTTATATATTGCTGCCAAGAAATCTATATGGATGCAAAAATATCAGAAAATGATTTCAACTTGAAGTAGACTTTATTTTTATTAGATTACAAATAAATTTCAATAAATTTTCATTTTTAGTTTAACATTCAGTTATGAACTATTTTATTTAGACTGAAAATCTCCAAGTGATTAGAAAGTCATAAACTTTTCTCTATCCCTTTGTTACTATCTATTTGTTAAGATGGTTCAACATGATAACTCAAATGTCATACATAATGTAATATTTTGCTTATCCTCTCAGCAATCAGCCAGACACATTAGAGAAAACAATTTACAGTATTTAAATAATCTGTCTAGAAGCAGTTCATTTGTTCATTTACTTTTTTAAAAAAAGCCTGACTGTAAAGTTTCATCATTACCGTTCTTCAAGGCCATGAAAATGGTATGTGAAAGTTGCAAGGGCCATTTGCTGAGAGCATTGGAAGACACAGTTGATATATTTTTGACAGAGGCAAATTATTGAAACATTTCAGGATGGCTTATTGGTTAAATGCAGTGGCAACAGTGCTTTAGTTCTTTGATTTGATTTTCAAGGGTTTCTATCACTGGCTGATTTTTTATTAAAGAAATAAAAGCAGTGCTGCCAGCAAATACACTTTAAAGTTTCTTGGCTCCAGAATAGAGATCCTTTGCTGGGCTTGGAATATTTCCCTGTTTTCTAAGAGTCAGATGACACATTGGATATGTTTGCATACAAATTAGTAACCACATTTAAGACTAGTGTATTGTGCTCTAGAAAAATGGACTGAATAAATAGTAATGCAAATGAAATGGATAGCTCAATTCCCACCAGAGATTAGGCTAAAATGGCAAGTTCATTTCTTGTGGCCATGTTCATACAACTCCAAAGTTCACTTGATGTAATTTGTTGAACTCACTAGTATAGGTTTTCTAAATAAGATATTAGGTAAAATATAATTTTACTGTAAAACTAATAGTATAGGGTTTATATATAGATATGAATACAACTTTTATGTTATGTGAACTCAGTATGATTATTTTTAGGTTCACTACGATGTGAAATTGAATAATTGGGTGAACAGAATAGCTAGCGATGGATAAGTGTGTTATATGAACACAACCACTTGGTTAATTAGATAGCTTATAAAAATAATATTGGGAGGATAAAAATAAGCCACTATTTCTTTTTTATTTTTTTTAAAACTGCAGTTATTTGGTCTTTTGGTATAGCTCTCTAGATATCCTTAAAACTACACTCACATGAAATTTGCTATCCATATTAACCGTCCCTATCCTAGTATTTTTTAGTATTTATTTGATTTGTCAATTGCTTACAAGATACAGGTATAAGAATAAATATAGTTTTGAATACATGAGATAGATACTTATAAGAAAAATAAAAACAATAGGACAGGGACAGTAGGCATGTTGGTGCGCTTATGCATGCCCCCTACAATATGTTTCTGTTCTGACTTACTGTTGCATTAGGCCATACAAGGTTTGTTAGAGAAAGCCATTGATTGAAGTTCCAACTTTGCTACCTTGTCCCTGTCTCAATATCATTTGCCAATTGTAGCTCTGACTGGTGGATTGTTTCGGCAGGTGTCCATTGGGTTTATCTGATACCAAAAAAGTTGATTCATAGGGGAAAGATTGCACAGTATTATTTCTTGCTTTAACATGATAACTGTTTCTTGGACTCGATGCAAATAATCCAACAGTTGTTTGATAGGGAAGAGTGCTTGCTATACTGTAGATTATTTTGATACAGGCTTTAGTGCTATATTGAAAGTGTACTAGACCAGTGGTCACAAACTAGTGGGCTGGGTACCACTGGTGGCCCATGAGAAAATTTTGGTAGTCCGCAGAGAGATGCACCCCCCAAAGCAATTAATCCAGGCTGTGTGGGAACACAAGGCTGCACTGCCAACATGGCCCGTGGGAACATAAGGATTGCATCGCTTGCATTGTGAACAACACAAGGTAGTGAGGGGAGAAGGGAAAGGGCGAGGGGGGAACTTGCTCCACTCGCCCCACGTGCCTCGCCTGGCTACCAGGTTGCTTTTTTCCACTTCTTTCTTCTTATGCTTTTGACTGCATGCAAGGAAAGAAGTAAAAGTCTTTCTCTCCCCCAAACTCCACCAGAAATGATTCTTTGGGACCCCGCAAGGCATCCTGCTCCAAGAGGCTTTGCCATTCTGGTGGAGTTTGGGGGAGAGAAAGAAAGACTTCTGCTGCTTCTGCTGTTTTCCTTGCATGAAGCCAAAAGTCAGTCTCTCTCTCTCTCTCCTTGAGAACGGAGCTGGAGACAGTATCCTGCGATCCCAAATAAAGAATGATTGATTGGTAGGAAAACGGAGTGGGGAATTTTTCTGCAGACTTTTTTGGGATTTTCCCAGGGTCTCTGGTCCGTTGGATTTAAAATTATGAGTTTGGTGGTCCCTGAGGTACAAAAGGTTGGTGACTCCTGTACTAGATTATACCCAAACCAAGCTACTTGATGGCTGATTAGCAGGTCTGTAAACAGTCTTTATTGAATAAACCCCACTTTAATCCACACATCATCTTTAAGGCAGACTATTTTTGAGATGGATTTTAGTGAAAAACATCTTTATTATGTAGGCACCTTATCACACCAATCAGTTTGCAGGATACCAGTATATGGTAGTTATTTCCTATTCTTTTTTCCTAAAATAAAATTATGAGTGTAGTGAAGGGAGGTTTCAGGACAACTATAGCCTTTGACTAATAGAATATAGCTCATTTGCACCTCTATAAGTCATTCTAGAGTGCTCCCACAAACACTGATGGAGAAACAGAACAAATTGTTCTCATACTTAAACTGTTGCTTGAGTATTTTAAGAGAAGAACATTATTTGTCGAAACAATTAAGAATGACCTAAACTTTTCTGAATCATTGGTTAAAGATGTGATAAAGGCAACATTAGCGAGAAACTGTCAGGTCATATTCCTACCAGGCAAAAGGCTCTGGATAGGATTATTTGCCATGGGGTTGAAAGGTTTAAGTGTAATGCAACTGCTTTATTTCTCCAAATTTTACTTCCCTTGAACATAATGACAGGAACAACATGCTCTGATTTAATCTGACATCAAGGATGGCATTTCCAGAGTGAATACCTTGAAAAGAAAGATTTAATCACCCTCATGTGCAGTAGTTTAGTTTCAGAGTGTATATTTATAATGCATATTTATATTCTTCGTATATTTATATTTTGTATATTTATATTACACAACAACAAAGATCAGGCACATTTTATACATATTGTAGTAAATGCAACATAGAGTTTAATTCAGATCCTCCTTTGACCTACATAATAAAGAACCAAGTTCTTCTTCTTTATTTATTCCCTTCTTGTTTACTCTTGGCTTCTGTTCTTACCCAAACTTTTCTTTTGGCCTCTAATAAGAGTTAGCTTTCAGTGGTTATTTGGCTTTTTAATTTGAAGTGCAAATTCACTTACCGCTTACTTACCAGCTCCTGCTTTGTTAGACTGTGTGGCTCAATGATCCATAATTTATTTTAAATTTATAACACTAGCTCCTTCTTTGATGCTTAATTGTTAATTCAACTTTTTTGTCTTTTCTAGAAGCTAAGATTTCTTCAGTCCATGTCAACTTCTAGGGCTTAAGATACTCCCTCAGAATATCCTATGAATTGATATTCTTCATCTGATAGACTAGGTCCTTTGGTCACTGACTGATATGTTAAGACAGTATGTTTACAGTTAACCTTTTTAAGAAAGTTAACAAAAATGTGACAGGCAAAACTGGACACATGGCATCTATTATTGTGTTTAGAACCATGCTCCTTTGGCTGAAGGACAACTGCATATAAACAAAGTACTATTTTGACTAGTCCTTGGAACCTCAGTTCTCTAAGACCATTAATGCTGCTGGAAGATCAACAATCTTCTCCTGTATTACAGTTGATTCATTTGGAAAAGAACCAGTATTCATTACAGCAACCAAGTTGTTAGCACATCATCAGTCACTGTCACATTTGAATCTTGATTTTTAATTTGTGTTCTGGTACGGCTGTGATTTTTTTCTTATTTGTTGCAATATAAATGGTTTTTCAAATAGTACCTTTATTATCAATCCATATTTACATAATTTTGTTTTATGTGGTATTATAAATAGCCTATAAAGCAGATACGCAATGTGTAACTCATGAGACATATCCAGCCCACAAGTTCCATTTCTGTGCCTGCAAAATTCTAAATTGTGGCCAGTAGCAAGATGGTTTTATATATTTATTTATTTTTATATGACTAGACATGAAAGTATGTAAGCATCCAGATTGGATCCTGCATGAAAGTATGTGTATTAAACTCTGTAAAACTAATATGCATAATTATACTATCCACAATTCTCCAAATTTCTAATGTTTTAGCTCTGTCTCCCTCAGTAGTGCCACTATGTCTCTGGCCATGTGCACTGTGGTTTTCAAAGCTAAAAACTTTAAAAAAATAAACTATGTCCCTGGCAAAACTGCTCTAAAAATTGCAGTCATCTTTAAAGCCAGCTTGTCAATGAATCTATAGCAGAATCAGTTTCCAGAGATCTAGTTCAATCAAAAATGAGTTCCAGAGCAGAGGCATCAGGTTTAAAACTGGTAAATTCAATCTTGGAAATCATGTATATTTTACATTAAAAAAGGAAGTGGTGTCTGAAGTCCCCCTTTTGTAGACATCCAAAGAAAGCATATTTTCCATAGCTATGTACGTAGTACCTTATTTGAGCAATTTGATCAATGGGCTCTGCACTCTCTCTGTTTGTGTACTATGTCTGCAATTGTTTTTACTAACTGTTGAATATTTTTGCTCCCTGTGGTCCAGATACCAATAATAAAGTTGATTCTCACTCATCACTTTTGGATGGCTTATAAATCCTATTGAGAATGCAATGCTGAGCACACTTCTATTTATTAGAATTATAAATCCTCAAGAAGCAACAATGAGCTACTCGTACAGGAAATGTTATTACCTAGGTATCACATTGTATGGTACCTCAAATGAAAAAAAAAACATAATGTTAAAAGTATATTGTAGATATATTCAGTTCAGCAAGACTTCTGGATTTGTTCCTGCAAGCAGCAAAGAAACCACAGTCACTTGACACAGATACCGAGAACTCAAAACAAAGCAAGAGCTAGAAGTACAAGGGATAAACATAGATTGGTATTCATATTTGCAATACATACATACATACATACATACAGTACATACATACAATACATACAAAGTATGAAAAAGACACTAAGATGGCTGGGTTTTCCAAGGAATTGACTGAATTAGATAAAATCTTAACAGGCACTGAAGACAAGATGATTTAAAAACTATATGGTTACCTATTAGGAGTAAACCTAGAAGAACAAGTGAAAGAAACAATGATTCCATGGGGGAAAATTTTTGGATATGGGATAGATCTGGATAAATGGCAAACACTATGGACTAGAAACTATAAGTTAACTATGTCAACGGCCTACAAAGAGAATTTGTATAAGATGTTTTACAGGTGGCACTTACCCCCAGTGAGAATAGCTAAGATGTTCAAAGACAAATTGGCAATGTGTTGGAAATGTCATCAGACACCTGGATCATACTACCATATGTAGTGGACATGCATTGATGCTAAAAATATTAGACTAGAATACACATGTGATTGGAAAAAATGATAAAACAACATATAGATTTAAAACCAGAGGTATTTTTATTGGGAATTTTGCCTGAAGGTTACAACAGAGAGATAACGTATTTGATTATCAGTGTACGAACAACAGCTAGAACTGTATTTGCACAGAATTGGAAAAATGAGAAAATTCCTACAGGAGGAAACAATTAAGAAAATAATGGAATGTGCGGAAATGAGTAGATTGACATGGCAATTAGAGAGCAGGAAGAAAAAGATTATTATAAGATTTGGAATTCATTCTATGAATGGATAGATAGAAGAGTAAGAAATTAAATATGTGATAATAGCAATAATATATTATAACTGATCGATTAGGGAATGAATATAACTTAGGTAAGGATAGAATATACTTTTGAAAGATAATAATTATATGTTAATAATAATACAATGATTGACCAATGTGATATAAAATAGCAATTAGAATGGTTATAAATATAAATAAGTAAGAAATGTATTATATTATTATGTGCACAAGATATATGTACCCAACTGACACACTGGAAAACTGAAAGATGGTTTTATTTGTTTGTTTTTTGTTATAAAAATAAAAAACTTTTTCTAAAAAAAAGGCACAGTTACCGATGGTCCTTTAGCCAAGAATGTGAATTTATAGAAGATTCTCTCTAATTGGGAAAACTCACTTTTGGATCACACACTGGAAAAGTACATTTGCTCTTGTTACCTGTTCTTTTGGAAGTCATGTAAAAGGTTAAAGATCAGCTACGAGGAAGAAAAAGCATCTGTTTAGTAAATCCAATTATGGCATAGGTAAAGTATCTTATTATATACTTTTAAATTCATTAACTGGATTTAAAGCACATATCCACCTTAGAGTGACAATATTTATATTATTACTTCTTGTAATTAACTAGTTAGCTACAGTACTATTACTGTCAGTGATTTCCTGATATCATTGCTAGCTATGTATGCAACAACTATGTGTTAGAATATAGGACTGTATAATTACAGCATAACTATTACATGTTAAGCTATTGTTCCACACTTTTCCATATATATTGGCAAAGAGTTGTGAGCCTTCAGAGGGTCTCAGGCACCAGGGAAAATGGTGAAAGATTTTGCAACATCTGAGCCCACATCTTTTCCACACATTTCTTATAGGAAATTGCTTTTTTAATCTATCTATCTATCTATCTATCTATCTATCTATCTATCTATCTATCTATCTATCTATCTATCTATCATCTACCTATCTACCTAACTACTACCTACCTACCTGCTGAATTGCTCAATATCTTTATCTACATCATTTATTTATTTAATTTCTATGGCCACCCATTTCAGTCAATGACTCTGGACAGTTTTCAATTCAAAAAAATATATTACAGTTAAAAATATTAAAAACATTTTAAAATAATAAAAACAATAAAACCAATAAAAAACACCAAAGACAATCAAATTAAGTAAACATAGGAGCAAGATACTTGGCCATTAGCAATAAAACCAGGAAACGGAGCTCTTGACACATACATAGCCCCAGGCTTAGGAACATACCCAGGTTTTTAGGCCCTTACGGAAGGCTAGCAGGGTTGGGATCATTCTAATTTCCAAAGGGAGAATGCTCCACAGAACGGGGCCACTTCAGAAAAAAAATCATTTTTGTCCCCCATTAGCTAGCATTCTTTGGTTAATGGAATCTGCAGCATGCCCATTGTGCTTGACCTAAATCTGTGATGGCGAACCTATGGTGCGCATGCCCTGAAGTGGCACACAGAGCCACTTCTGCCAGCATGCGAGTGGTCACCCAGAATAGCCCCACTGCGCAAGCATGTGTGCCGCCTGCCCGCCCACTGATTGTCGGGTATCTGGCACACATGCACAGGAGGTGGGGGTATGCGGGAGATGCATGCACATGTGCAGATACATGCAGGGTGTCTGGGGGGTGTCGCGCGCATGCACAGAGACATGCAGCATGCACAGGGATCATGCATGCATGCGCAGGGAGTGTGGCCCCCCTGCACGCATTGCCTTCTGGGTGCTGGCACACAAGCACACGCACAATTTTTGGCATGGGAGCCCAAAAAGGTTAGCCACCACTGATCTAGATAGACAGTAGAAACTCTTGAAAAAAGGCAATCTGTTAGGTACCCCAAACCCAAAGTCACCTAGGCCTTAAAAAAATTGGGTAGTCCACGACTTAGAACAGTTTGTTTAGTGATTGTTCAAAGTTACAACGGCACTGAAAAAAATGACTCGTGACTGCTTTTCACATTTACCACCATTGCAGCATCCCCACAGTCATGTGATCAAAATTCAGACACTCGCCCAGTGACTCATACTGTATTTATGACTGTGGCAGTGTCCCAGGGTAATGTGATCCCCTTTTGCAAACTTCTGACAAACAAAGTCAATGGGGGAAGCTAGGTTCACTTAAAAACTGTGTAACTAATTTAATAATTGCAGTTATTCATTTAACAACTGTGGCAAGTAAAGTTGTAAAACGGAACAAAACTCACTTAACAACTGTCTCGCTTAGCAACAGAAATGTTGGGTTCAATTGTGGTCAAGGACTATGTGTAACCATCAGCACCCCTGAATTGTACCTGGAAACACACTGTTTTGTTTTGTTGTTTTGCCCAAAGTCACATTGAAAAAGTGGTTGGAGAATTGATTCTATAGATCAATTCCTCCTGTAGAATGTTGGTATTTTTATCCTAAGGAACAGCTTTTTACTTTTGCTTCCACTTAGTGAGTGACTTTTCACAGTAAAAGAAAATTCAAGGGCAAAGCTTGAGCCAAGTATTTTTCTTCATGAAATGGAGCAAACAAAATATTTGTAATTGTTGGGGAAATGTAAACATATATTCAATGGCTAGACCTCTCTATTTTGTCTTCATGCTAGACAATGGTAAACATTTGAAAAGGATCTACTAATGCATTTGATTTAATAAATTACCCAAATGAATTTTGAAGAAACGAAAACATTACCCAAGTTAATAAAGCTTTTCATGTTAAGCTGACTTAAAATTACTTTAGTTTATTTAAAGTTACTTCAAATATTTTTATTTCTTCATTTTATTTCTGAGCCAAGAAACCATCATCAATTTTATACACATTAAAATTAGAATTCTCATTCCCACCCTTTCACTGAAACTTTGCTAGCATGTGTTCCAATTGCTATTATTTTCACAAGAAAGCTGCAACTCAGTCTATAATGCTGAAAATCCATCTGAGAAAGGGTCCCAATTGTCTTTCAAGAGTTAGGTTGATTCTAGAAATCTGGTGTGACTGGCTTTTCAGCCATAAAGGTCATGAGATGCTTTGGTGATTAATAAATGGAGGAGAAGGACAAGGAGAAGGGCAAGGAACTAAAGCAAAAAAATATCCCAGACCATTTTATTTACAATTATGGGGATCTGTCCCTAGGATTCGTTTCCCTTTTTTCCCTTCAACTAGCCTATTGTTGAGCTTTTCAAAGCTAGTTCTGAGATGGGCTACCTACTAATAGTGTGCTTTCCTTTTGGTTTTTTAGATCTTTTAGCGTTTCATTTTCCCAGGCTTTGATCTACTAAGAAGATTGACAGCTTCTAGAATAGAATAGAATAGAATAGAATAGAATAGAATACTTTATTGACCAAGTGTGATTGGACACACAAGGAATTTGTCTTGGTGTAAAAACTCTCAGTATATATAAAAGAAAAGATACATTCATTAAGAATCAAGAATCATAACGTACAACACTTAATGATAGTCATAGGGTACGATCAGCAATCAAATCATATTAGGAAACAGTCAATATAAATTGTAAGGATACAAGCAACAAAGTCACAGTCCTACAATCACAAGTGGGAGGGGATGGGTGATAAGGAGTGATAAGAAGATTAACAGTAATAGTAGTGCAGACTTTGTAATAGTTGAACAGTGTTGAGCGAATTATTTGTTTAGCAGAGTGATGGCTTTCAGGAAAAAACTGTTCTTGTGTCTGGTTGTTCTGGTATGCAGTGCTCTATAGTGTCATTTTGAGGGAAGGAGTTGAAAGAGTTTATGTCTGGGATGTGAGGGGTCTGTAAATATTTTCACAGCCCTCTTTTTGACTCGTGCAGTATACAGGTCCTCAGCTGAAGGCAAGTGGGTAGTAATTGTTTTTTCTGCAGTCCTAATTATCTCTTGAAGTCTGTGTCTGTCCTGTTGGGTTGCAGAACCAAACCAGACAGTTATAGAGGTGCAGATGATAGACTCAATAATTCCTCTGTAGAACTGTATCAGCAGCTCCTTGGGCAGTTTGAGCTTTCTGAGTTGGTGCAAAAAGAACATTCTTTGCTTTGCTTTTTTGATGATGTTTTTGATGTTAGGTGTCCATTTTAGGTCATGTGATATAGTAGAACCTAGAAATTTGAAGGTCTCTACTGTTGATACTGTGTTGTCTAGTATTGTAAGAGGTGGTAGTATGGGAGGGTTTCTTCTAAAGTCTACCACCATTTCTACGGTTTTGAATGTGTTCAGTTCCAGATTGTACCGGTTACACCACGAGGCAAGTTGTATAACTTCCTGTCTGTATGCAGATTCGTCATTGTCTCGAATGAGACCAATCATTGTTTTGTCATCAGCAAACTTCAGTATTTTAACAGATGGATCATTTGAGATGCAGTCATTGCTATATAGGGAGAAGAGAAGTAGAGAAAGCACACAGCCTTGTGCTGATTGTACAGGTATTGGATGTGATTCTGCCTAGCTTCACCTGCTGCTTCCTGTCTGGTAGGATCATACTTGTTATGATCCACTAACAAGTATGTTCAGGTACCACTAGTTGGTTTAATTCTACCTGGCAGATCAGATTTTGGTATTCCTCTGTTTTCATAAGACCTGTAAGATGAAATTTGTCCCTATTTATTAAAAAGTAACATTCTTTTTTTTTTAATTGGTTTTTCAGACGAACATAGACAAACAAAACATAAAAACATCAAACCACCTTCCATATATATACATACAGTGTGCCGGCTGGTTTACAAATTGTTTTGTGCTTCCATTTTGTAGTCTTCAATTACAATTACATTGTATATATTCTCATATTTTCAATCAAGTATTAAATACATTAATATCATTATTAATAAATCATTTGACTATATTTTTATTCATTCATGTTTTACCAAATAATCCATATTTTACTTAATTTGTTTTATGACAGTTCATATTATCATCTCAAATCTATCCTACAATCATTTTGTAGATATAATAAGAAAAGAATACATCTTTATATATTTATTATTTTCTAAGAATATCCATGTTTCATTACCATGTTTTATTGTCTAACCATTGATAGAATAGATCCCAAATTTTATAAAATTGTTTATCATCTTGTTCTCTGATTTCAATGATTTCCTCCTGTGATGGTATTTTCTCATTTTTCCAGTTTTTAGCAAATACAATCCTAGCCGCTGTTAATACATTTACAATCAGGTATTTCAATTCTTTACTATATGTTTCAGATAAAATTCCCAATAAAAATATCTCTGGTTTCAAATCTATATGCTTTTTTGTCATTTTTTCCAACCACGTGTGGATTTTAGTCCAATATTTTTTAGCATCCGCACAAGTCCGCCACATATGGTAATATGAGCCAGGTATCTGATGACATTTCCAACATTTTTCAGATTTGTTCTTGAACATTCTTGCTATTCTTGTCGGGGGAAAATGCCACCTGTAAAACATCTTATTCAAATTTTCTTTATATGCTGTTGACATTGTCATTTTATAATTTTGAGTTCATAATTTTTGCCATTTCTCTAGATCAATCCCATATCCAAAATTCTTCCCCCAAACAATCATTGGTTTTTTATCTTGTTCTTCTTCTAATTTAATTTCTAATAAATATCCATACAATTTTTTAATCACCTTTTCATCAGTACCTGTCAAAATATATAGCTTCTATTGCTTGAATAATTTTTTTTACCAAAGCCCATCTGTTCCAACTGTAATAACATGAATCGCCAATTCACATTATCAAATGCCTTCTGTGCATCTAGAAATATCAAAGCCATTTGTTTTTCAGGGTGTGCCTCATAGTATTCCAAAGTGTCCAAGATTACTCTCATATTATCTTTAATTTGTCTCTTTGGCAGAAATCCATTTTGATCAGATTGGATAAAATTGTTTATGTATTTTTTAAGTCTTTCTGCCAATATTGAAGCAAAAATTTTATAATCTGCGTTTAGTAAGGAAGTAGGTCTATAGTTCTTGATTTGTAATGGATCAGCCTCCTTTTTTGGGACAAGTGTAATATAAGCTTCTGACCATGATTTAGGTATCTTCTTCTTTAACATAACTTCATTCATAACTTCTAGCAATGGAAGGTTCACCGATTCTTGTAGTGTTTTATAAAATGCTGCCGGAAGTCCATCTGGGCCTGGTGCCTTTCCATTATTTTGCTTCTTAAGTGCTTCAGTTAACTCCATCATCATTATATTGCTTTCTAACATTGTTTCAATCTCTTTTGGTATCTGGGGTAAATTAGCATTCTGTATATACTGTTTAACTCTTTCCTTATCAATATTCTCTTGTGTGTATAAATTCCCATAATAGTCTCATATGATTTCTTTCTTCTCTTTACTACCATAGCAAACTTGGCCTCGGTCATCTATTAATTGCAATATTTTCCTTGATTCTTTCTCCTTTCTCAATTTATATGCTAACCATCTACCTGGTTTATTTGCATCTTCAAATAGTTCTGTTTATCACTCTGATTTTCTGTGCTAATTCTTCTTTTTCTATTAGACCCATTTTATGTTTAATTATATCCATTTTTAACTTAATGTTCTTTTTCTGTGGCATTTTCTGTAGCTCTTTTTCAAGTCTTTTATGCTCATCCTCTAATGCCTTAGAGGCTAGTCTTTTCATGGTATTTCTTTTCCTGTATAGTCTATTATCAAGCCTCTGGCATATGCCTTCATTTAATCCCATACATTCTGCATTGATGTATCTCCTTTTTTGTTTTCTCTAAAGAAAAAAGCCAGTTTTTTCTCCATCCACTGTGTGAAGTCTTTTTCCTTTAAAATAGTATTATTTAACATCCATCTAGATCTTCTTCTTTGTCCTTTCCCTTTAATTGTCATTGGATTGTGATCTGCCCAAGTACTTGTTTCAATATTTATTTCTTGAATATTAGCTAACAATTCTGTTGACATCCATATCATATCTATTCTGGACCATGATAAATGTCTGCTTGAGTAGAGGGTGTATTGTTTAGTTTTAGCATTTCTTTCTCTCCATGTATCTTTTAAGTTTATTTCATCTACCATTTTAAAAAAAGATTTAGGGAGAGTCTTTCTGTTTTGCTTTGTTGTTTTCTGTGCTGTATAGTCCAATTTATTATCTACAATTCCATTAAAATATCTCATCATAACTGTATTAGCATAGTCCAGTTCAATGATTTCCATATGTAATTTTTTATAAAATTCTTCTTGATTGTCATTTGGGGCATAGATTGCAATCAGGAGTGTTTTCATATTATTGTCCATTATTTCCACCATTAGTATTCTTCCATCATCATCGGTATAGATCAATTTCACTGGGATAATATCTTTAAGGTACAAAACCACTCCTCTTTTCTTGCATTGTGTCAAAGAAGTAAATATTTTCCCTAATTTTGGCTGTTTCAGCAATTGTCCATGTTGCTTTTTAATATCTACTTCTTGTAGGCAGATTATATCAAATTTTAATTTCTCTAATTTATGGAAAGTTTTCCTTTTAACAGCTGAGTTAAGTCCATTTATATTAATTGTAATCAGTTTTTTCTCTTCCACGGTTATATTTTGTAGTTAAGTTTAGCAGCTCTCATAGATCTTGGTTCACGTTGTTCTTTGGCTTCCACCTTTCCACCTACTGCACCTTCTTCTTTTTCAGTTGCCATTTGGCAGTCTTCTTGAAATTCAATTAGTGAAAAGTAAAAAAAAGTAAAAAACTA
This sequence comes from Pseudonaja textilis, assembly GCF_049901715.1. NCBI lineage: Eukaryota > Metazoa > Chordata > Lepidosauria > Squamata > Elapidae > Pseudonaja > Pseudonaja textilis. The sequence continues at coordinate 13,093,618 of NC_141997.1, forward strand.
AAAAAGAGAAAAGTTCTTCAGGTTCTTCAACACCTTAATCCAATTAAGAGGTCTCAGGTATAAAAGGATGCATAAGTAAAAAAAGAAAGCCACAAAAAAAAAACCCAATATGGAAGGTAAATATAAAAAAAAATACAAGGGAGGGAGAGAGAAAAAAGAAAAGAGACTACTTCCTTTAAAAAGAAAAAGAAGGAAATCATTAATACTGAAGCTTTTCCTTTAAAATAAAATGCAAACATAAAAATTTGACTTCAAAAGAACAAAAAGAAAGACAAAAAAAAGTTCCAAAAGGCCAAAAATCCAAATAGCTATTACAAAAAGTAAACTAGTAAGGAGAGGGTTTGTTAAAGTAAGAAATAGCATAGCTTAAAAAAAATATGTTGCAACAAGTAAAAAAAGATTTAGAATCATGGGGTAGGTTGCAACTTTCACTATTGGGTAGGATTGCTTCCATCAAAATGAATATTCTACCAAAATTTTTGTACTTATTTCAGACGATTCCTATCAAATTACATAGAATTTTTTTTGAAGAACTTAATAAAATAATTGTTAAATTCATTTGGCAAGGAAAGAAATCTAGAATAAATTTAAAGGCATTGCAGGATTTGAAGAGCAGGGGTGGATTGGCACTGCCAAACTGGGAATTATATTATATGGCAGCCTCTCTAGTATGGTTAAAAGATTAAGTGAATTTAATCAATAAAAGAACGCTACTGTTAGAAGGCCACGACTTGCAGAGGGGATGGCATGCCTTTTTATGGGAGGTAGGGAAAGTTAATCAGACATATTTCCACAGGCACTTAATTAGAGATTCACTATTAACCAATTGGAAAAAAGTATGGAAAAAACACTATTTAAAAGTACCAATTTGATTATTGACAATGGAGGCGATGATTCATCCAAACAATCTGGACATTACCAAAATGATTAAATATAAAGATTTATTAGATGCACAAGGAAATTTGAAAACATGACAAGAACTGCAAGAGTGGGGATTTAAAATAGATCAATAGGTATATCTCCAAATTCATAGTAGATACAAACAGGATAGAAAAGAATTCAGTATTAACAATAAACTCCAGCAATTAGACAAAATCTTACTAGGATCAGACAAGAAAAATATCACTAAATTTTATAACTATCTATTAGAAGTAGAGTTAGAAGAAGAGACAGTTAAAGGGAATATGATTGCCTGGAGTAGAACGTAGGAAGGAGTATCACATTAATAGAATGGGAAAAGATTTGGAGTAGAAACAATAAGATCACCAAATCGGCAGCATAAAAAGAAAACGCTTACAAAATGTTTTATAGATGGCACCTCCCTCCTTCGAGATTAGCGAAGATGCATCTCAACACGAGCCTGAAATGTTGGAAATGTAAAAGAATAGATGGAACCTTTTTTCATAGGTGGTGGTCTTGTAAAGAAGCCCAGAAATACTGGCAAAGAATTAGGAACTGGTTAGAAGATATAACAAAAGAACAGACTGAGTATAAACTAGAGTCCTTCCTGTTAGGGATTTTCGATAAACAGCTACCTAAAAAAGTGAAGTATATAACAATACATATATTAACAGCGGCCAGACTAGCATTTGCTCAGTGTTGGAAACTACCTCACATACCTACAGAACAGATGATCATCCAAAAAAATCTCAGACTGTGCAGCAATGGACAAACTAACTTTAGCCTTAAAAAACAAAGATTCTTCAATATATTTTAACAATTGAAATTGCTGGTACAAATGGTTAGATCAAAGATAGACCTTATATCACAAGGAAAAAAGAATGGGACAAACTTATATGAGTGAAATATAAACACATATATGGATAAGTTGTGCGTATATGGCATAAAACAGGAAAAAAAAAAGAGAATGTTTTTAAGTGTTCACTCTTTTTTTTCTCATTTTCTTTCTTTCTCCTTTCCTTTTGCTTTTCTTTCTTTTTTCTTTTCTCTTCTCTCCTTTTTCTATTTGTGTATGTGTTGTTGATTTGTTTTTAATTGTAAAATTAATAAAATTTGTTTAAAAAAATAAAAAAATAATAAAAAGAGCACACTGCACCTTGTTTGATTATCCAAGGCTTTTGTTAAAATTTATAACTCTCTTCTCCAGAGTCTTATCACCTTTTTTTCCCTATAAGTTTCAACACCAGACTCCAGCTGTTGATGGAAACCCATAAGAGCACCTGCAATAATACTCTTCCATGCTCTTCCCTCTATCTTATCAAATAGCAATGTCCTTGAAAAGAAATTTTAGTTCTTTCTCAGCTTTATCTGGTCAAGAAAAAGAAATAGAATATTTCCAAGCCTCTAGTTGGCAGTGTTACAAAGTTTCTTTTGCTTTCACTTTCCCCTTCCTTTTCCAAACAAAATATAATAAAAACTAATTAAAAAGGGAAAAAGATATTTAAAAAGATGATTAAAAGGGAGTCTCTAGCCTAGAATATTATAAAGTCAAAAAGGAGAGAAAGAATAGGTGAAAGAAGAAAAAAAAATCCAGTCCAGTTTCAAAATATAAAATCATGTGTAGAAAATCCAGCAATGAGAAAAAAAAATATTACTTTGACATTCCTGTTTAAAATTGCCGCTTAATCACTTCTGTCAAAACTTTTACAGATTTTTTCGTTTCCTTAGGGTGTCCTTTCAAATCTTAAAATAAAGAAAAAGTTCTCACCAAACCGGCACACTTTCTCTTTCTGTTCTCTTTCATTTCGGAGCTGTCCCAACTTCAGCAGCTTTAATGGCTGCCTCTTTGCCGCTGGCAAAAAGAGCTTCTCCTGGATCTACCAGGGACTTTGTGGTATCCTTGGGATTGACAGGATGCGCTCTTTACATTCACCGTCTCTTTGGGACGGTTTAGATCCGATTGAACCATCCAGGAGAAAAGATATCGGCAGTGATCTCAGATCTCCAAGATCACATGCTGTATCATCGTGACGCCAGGTCCACCCTCCAAAAAGTAACATTCTTGAAATAGGAACTTTCCGTGAAATCATTGAAAAATGCTAATACTTATTATTAGTTAAACATTCTATTTACAGAAATGGGAAAGTAAATTAATTATTTTACCTTTTCCAGACAAAGCAAAGAATCTCCCATAAAGTTACAGAAAATTTTAAGATTCAGCTATGATTTCTTTGATGGTCCCCAACTATATTCTGAATTTAAATTCCCCTTTAAGGCATAAGCCTTAAAATATATCTTTGTACTCAAAACTTTTCCTCAATATTACTGATTTTACAAATATCTTATGGAGATAAACTAAATTTGTTAGTCCATAAAAATGTACCTTCATAAATATTATATCATAGATATATATAATAAACTCACCTAAGATTTATGATATTTTGGAGCTAATACTTTTCCATCTAATACTTTTATTACAAGCAGATTATGAAATGTCCCAAGACAGGTGATACGGGCATTTGCTCATGTACTCATAGCAAATTTAGAGAAATAAACACATTCACAATAAAAGTTAATTTTTCTTTTTTATTGACAATGAGAATTGCCCTTTCTGTTATAAGCCTGATGTGCTCATTGCTTTTTCAGGATGTTACCTGCTGTGGAAAGTGCTATAAAGTTCAACAAAATTAGAAGGCCCTGACAAACTATCATCCAAAACACTCACTCATTCATCCAACTGACTTTTAAAAGACAAGGCAAAGACTCAGCAAGAGAAAACAGACAAATGAGAGAATGAGGGGTCAGATATTTATAGCTGAGCACAAGATGTCTGAACTCCCATGGCAAAACCTAACATAATGGTAAAGAAAACATAGTGTGCAGAAATGTGTAAACACAGCATCATTCACTCCAGAGATCAACTGAGCAGAGTATCAAATGCCAGAATTAGCAATGCTAATACAACACGATAGGAATGAAACAGCATCCATGACTTGAGAACTTTGTGATTTTCAGAAATTGGCCTTAAACCTGACAGCATCTTCAACAGCAATTTCTCGGCACCAGGAACTGTGCAGTATTCTACTATTCAACGTATGAATGGCTATTCATCACAGAGGAAAAAAGTCATAGAGAATTTTACAATGGATATTCACAGTGATCTGTGTGAAACTGGCTAAGTTACAAGCCACATTATATGTGTTGCAAAATGTGTTTTCTGTACCAGCATAATAACACTTTTTTTCCCTACAGAACTTTCACCCTGCTCACTCAAATCCAGGTTAGTCAAAAGAGTTTGAAAAATGGAAAGGGGAAAAAAAGATAAATCTTCCTCTATTTGCCTCTAACTGTGGTACTAGTGGAAATAAGCCTTCCAAAATCTAATCCTTGGGACCAAAGGTATTCCAGCTTTTATAAAATAGCAGCTTCTTAAGGTATTTCTTAGAAAAAAGAATTTTTTTTGTATTAGAGATGTTGATGTTTATTTATTGAATTCATGTTTCATTACTGTTCAGCTCTTGTGTTTTCCATGCTTACAAAAATAAACATACACACACACACACACACACACACACACACACACACGATGTCACTCCAGTGGGTAGATCATACTACGGAATTAAGACTACCAGATAATTAAAGGTACTTTCTATTGAAATTGGCTGTAACAAAAATCTTCTTTGCCTGGTTGTGTTCTTCCTTTTTATACTTCAGTGAATGGGGACATTTTTTCCTCAACATTTATGAATGCTATATGTTTTTCTGCACTTTAAAAAATGTTTTAATTTTTTTTCTCCTCAGATTAATTATTACCTCAATTTCATGTAGGATAGGGTTTCTAAGCACTTTCTTCCTAGTCGCTCATACAAGATAAAAAGCTTTTGTTTGTAGAAGATTGTCCCTATAGTAAGACATTCATAGTCAAGTCATAAACAGTTTTACAGTGGTGGGATTCAAAAATTTTTACTACCGGTTCTGTGGGCATGGCTTGGTAGGTGTGGCTTGGTGGGCATGGCAGGGGAAGGATACTGCAAAATCCCATTCCCTCCCCATCCCACTAACCTGCTTTCCAGCTCTGTTTTCCTGTGCAGGGCAACAGCTGATCAGCTTGGACTTGGGAGGCACAGAATAGATGGGGGCAGGGCCAATCAGAGGTGGTATTGCCGGTTCTCCGCTACTAGTTCTCCAGAACTGGTCAGAACCTGCTGAATTGGACTTTGAATTGGACTTAGAAACCTATTGGTAACTAATGCAGGAACCCCAAATTAATGTTAAGTTTTAGTAATATCTCTTACATAATAGCTCCTCGACAATATATTTGTAACAGCTGAATTTGATTCATCCTCAAAGATAAATGTAGATTGTAGAAGGCATTGCATCTATAAATCATCTAGAGACCATTAGAATTGGCTTAATGGATAAATTGCAAAAATAATTAAAAATAAAGACCTGTGATAAAGAGGCATGTCAGGCTTTCTTGATCTAGGAAGGACCATAAATGGTGTCTCAACTATACTGTACAAATCACCATCTACTTGCTCCAAGTATAGATTCCACCTGCTGTTGTAGCAGAAGCTGTAAACTTGTAAGACCCCCAAGGTCATAGAAGTATGTCTTTAGGGGGAGGAAGACCCCATCCAAAGCTATCCTAGAACTAAATAGAGCTAAATAGAAAGTCCATTTTTCTGGAATTCAATTCAAATGTATTTCATTTCTTCATCTCCTCACAGAACATATACATAGGGTCAGGACTTATATAGCATTTCTGGCCCAACCTGAGTAGAGATTACAAAAAAACTACATAAATTAGCATATTGGTGATACCTTTTCCCAAATAAATCTATGGTCTACATATTGCTGAAAAAATATCCTCAGGTGAAACCCTGTAGATCCATTAAGTGTCTGAAACGGTCCATACTAATAGGAGCTTCTCCCTTGTATTAATCATGGATGGCAGCAATGTACATTTCAGGTATATAGTTCATGGGATGACTACTGAAATATTCCATAGTAAGTGTTGTTAGTAAATCTTCCAGACATTTTTCTCACTAATTAATGATAAAGACCAGGCAGAACTTGATCCCTCTTTTAAAGATACCATAAGACTAAAAATATTTTTAGAAAATCCTTATATTTAAATAAACTTTTAGAAAAGAAATAGAACGTTTCTGAAATCAAGTTTTTAAATATGATTTATACTCTATTGATTAAAACAAATTTTGCTATTGTGATTTGCCCGCCCACCTTCCAAACCTCCCTCACACCAATATTTCAATATGGTAGACAATTATAATTATTTGCAACACTGGTCAAGTCTCTCCTAAATGGAGAAAAAATAAATTTCATGACACATATTTTTATAAGATAGCTGTATTTTGATTCAGATCAGTAAATAAACTACTGTAACTGTGACAAACAAACATAGAAGATAGTTTTTACATGTTGCAGAGAGGTAAAAATTAAGTTCCAGCCCAGGTGAAGCTTTATAAAACTATTTTCTCAGGAAGATAATAAAATTCTGAATACTCCAGTAATCCACCAGAAGTGAATAATAGAATACTGAATAGTTCCAGTAGTGAATAATAGACTACTGAATAGTTCCAGTAATCCACCAGAAGTGAGGCTTCACTAAGGTCTACTGATAAAGCATCTCAATCCTATCTCATTCTTAGCAGGTTCCTAATTGTTCCTTGTTTAATGCTTCCTAGGTAAAGGTAAAGGTTCCCCTCGCACATGCGTGCTAGTAGTTTCTGGCTCTAGGGGGCAGTGCTCATCTCCATTACAAAGCCGAAGAGCCAGTGCTATCCAAAGATGTCTCTATGGTCATGTGGCTGGCATGACTAAATGCTGAAGGCGCACAGAACATTGTTACTTTCCTACCAAAGTGGTCCCTATTTTTCTACTTGCATTTTTTACGTGCTTTCAAACTACTAGGTTGGAAAGTAACGGGAGCTCACTCCGTTACGTGACACTAGGGAATCAAACCAGTGAACTGCCAACCTTTCTGACTGACAAGCTCAGTGTCTTAGCCACTGAGCACTGCGTCTCTTATTTAATGCTTCTTAAAACATTACAAAAGTTGCATAGGAAAAATAGGGCACCAAATGGCACCATACTAAAATACATCTGTGCTAATTCCCATTTTCTTCTAGTTAAAGAATCTTCTTAAGAAAAAGTAAAGGATTCAGCTACAAGTAACAAACTAGCAGATGATGAGGGAGGGGGAAGAGAAGATATAGCTTTATGTGTGGGTATGGGTATGTATGCATAGTCTGAATCTTCCATTTTCTCTAGGATTTTTAAACTAATAATTCTATCATCTAAAAAGTAGTATTAAATAAAGAACAAAGATGCAAAAATACATGGTGTGAAAGCATCAATAAACTTTACTTTAATGTATACAAGCCAGGCTAGGAAGCATCCATAATGCATGCAAAGTCACATTGCGAGAAAGCCGAAATAAAATAGCAAGTCATCACAGAGTTAAACTATCAGAGATGGTAACAATGATGGTTGTTACCATTGAAAACCAGAAAATAGACGATGCGAATTGTTCTGGACTAGCAGGCTCGTAGCCTGCAAATCTGATTGGCCCGCTGAAAGCCGATCGTGATTGGTCGCCATAGACTGATGCGATTGGCCAGTAAACGGGCTGCTGCGATTGGCCCTGCCAAGAGCGGCAAACTCAAATCGCCTTCATTGGCTGCCTAGCCGTAGCCAGCTCTATAAAAGGGGCTGCTGTGGCTGGGTTTAGTTGCTCAGATCTGAAGTCACAAATAAAGAGCTTTAGTTACTATCTGAGTCTTGCCTCCGTTCTTGAACCATCCTCCCAGATATAACACAAATGGTTTTCTCTTATTGTTTCCATACACATGTGCATACCCACAAGCCCAAACACACAATCCATTCTAGCTATCAAAGTCTATTCTTTCATCTCTTACATTTTTAGGTTTGGGGGGGCTTTTTTCATCACAGAATAGAAAATTATTCTATCCTTCCTAATAGCCGAATATTCAAATCAAACTATTTGAAATGTAGACTTTTTGTTTCTTTTACTTTCTTTTCCTTGTGATTTTTGGATCACAAACAAACTGCCTGTACCACAAATTCATTTCTATCTTTAATCCCCTTTACTTAGTTTTGGCATAAAATGCTCCCTCCACCTTTTACTATGTGTGTTTCTTAATACATACCTTTTCTTTCTAGGTCCCACTTTACTGTGTTATCTGCTCCTTCCTTCCGTCCTTCCTTCCATCCATCCATCCATCCATCCATCCATCCTCCTTCCCTCCCTCCCTCTTTCCTTTAAAATATTTTCTAATACAGTTTTGCAATTTTTATTTGGAATGACATTTCAAGATGGCACAATATCTCTGCCTGTCTTACACTCAGATTAATTTAGCCAATGATTCTGGCATTGCAAAAAATTCAACAAAAAATTAGTTCACAATTCTGGTTTTCTAAAGTGAACAATTTCAGTTCATCTTATCTAAGCCAATACCTGTGTTACCTACTTAATGACCAATCTCTTAATGATTGTTTGAAGTTACAATTCTTCCCGCCCCCAAGGTACTTAGGACGTGATTTTGATGTTATGACAGCCTCATCCACTCCACAGTTATGTGACCACATTTTGGGTGCTTTGGAACCAGCTCACATTTATGGACATTTGTAGTGTCCCATGGTCACATGACTGTGATTTTTGACATTTCTTTTGTCATTTTGGGGCATTTACTTCTAGTTTCTGACAAAAACAACCATTGGATAAAATGGATTAGTGATCACATTTGTTTAACAATGTTGTAAATGTTGTCATAAAAATGAGTGAGCTCACATGGTGACCTGTTTAACAACCACAATGATTTATGACAGTAATTCTGAGTTCAATCTGTACTGGTCTTTGTAAATAACAAAACAATTTTAAAAACTATGGCTGGGATATAATTAAATGAGACTAACATTCTTTCCTGGATGAGGGACAAAGAGGGCAACCTTAAAATTTCTACATTTGGAATGCATAATTCCAAATGTAGACTACATGGTGACATAGAATTAGAATTCTTAAGCTAAAGCTGCTCTTTTTATCCTTTAAAATTCTTTATCAGTTTTGGGCATAGAAATTGGGTTGGAAATTTATTTATTTATTTTTACAATTATCAAATATGTTTTACGGTAATTTATCAAAGTCATGGCTTCCCCACTGTAGTGAAAATAGCATTCTGAAAGGAAAATAAAGCTCCATGTGAGAGTTGCTTTGTTTATTGAATTTAGCTTCTATTACATTATGCTGACTCTCCAGTCCCTAAAGATATCTGCTGTTGAAATTTAATTGAAGCATGGGGAGTTAGGGAGGTTGTAGGATGACAGAATTCATTGCATATAAAAGATAGGACACACACAAACTTTTATTGGCTATGTTATTCACAAAATAAATACAATAATACCACCTTCAATTCACAATAGAATTTACAAATTTATTTTAGAACTGGTAAGAAAAATTAAACAGATTTTTTTCTTTCTCTTTCACATGCAATAATCATTGTATATAAGTACATCAGAAAGCAGATTTTCACTAGAACAGAATTTCAGTCAAATTTTAATAGTTCATCATAAGAGCTGTGATGGCGCAGTGGTTAGAATGCAGCACTGGAGGCTACTTCTGCTGATTACCAGCTGCCGGCAGTTTGAGTCTCATTGGCTCAAGGTTGACTCAGCCTTCCATCCTTCCAAGGTTGGTAAAGTGAGGACCCAGATTGTTGGGGGCAATATGCTGGTTCTATAAACTAGTTAGAAGGGGCTGTAAAGCACTATAAAGTAGTATATAAATCTAAGTGCTATAGTGCTATAATGCTATGTTTCTAATGACAAAATATCACTAATGTGGCTGCTGAGAACCTCACAGTGAAGAGCTCTTCAATCCAACTTTTATGTGAAGAGGAAAGTCTTGTGGCCTAACAATAATCAGCATCTGGATTGCAGATTGACCAGGCATGTAGGTTTACCTAATCACTGCAGTGGTATTTATTACATTTCTATTTAAAATTTAGTATCTTTGTTGTTTTTTAAAATCTGCCTTTTATGCAAATTATGTATTCTCTTTCTCCCTTGTTTGAAATGTGAGGTATGCCTAGTTTAATGAAAGGAAGTACTAGGGCAGACAGGATTGCAGTGTTCCAATATTTTAGGGGCTGCCACAAAGAAAACGGGGTCAACCTATTCCCCAAAGCACCTGAAGGTAGGACAACAAGCAATGGATGAAAACTAATCAAGGACAGAAGCAACCTAGAACTAAAGAGAAATTTCCTGATAGTTAGAACAATTAATCAATGGAACGATTTGCCTCCAGCTTGAGTGCTCCAACACTAGTGGTTTTTAAGAAGAGATTGGACAACGATTTGCCTAAAATGGTATGGGGTTTCCTGTTTGAGCAGGGGATTGGACTAGAAGACCTCCAAGGTCCTTTCCAACTCTGTTATTCATTCCTTTTAACAGGAATAGGCAATTTATGGCTTTCAAGATGTTCGTAATCTGCATTACTCAGCAATGACATTCCCTACTTTATAACTTCTTGAGATATTGTTGATATCAAACATTTATGCAACTGTTTAGGAAAAATACTTGATTAGCCAAATATTTCAGAAGAAATATTTCCTATGAAAGTGAATCTGAAAATGCATTCTAGTTCAGTTCACAAATTTATATATAGTTTTGGGAACATACATCATATCTAATATAATAATAATGCTTCTTTTTCTCCCTGCCCTCATCTTTCCTCACTTCTCTTCCCCCTCCCCCTCCCCTCTCATTGCTCTTCTATTTACTTTTGTATTTTATAAAACTCTATAACTTAATAAAATGTTTTTTTAAAAAAATATATAAAGTATGTCTCCAAAATCATATATAATTATATATCAAATATCAAATCAAATACTTTGCCATCATTGTGAGTTTTTGCAGATGCTGCTGGGATTTGTGGTCAGAAATTTATAGCCTTGTTAAATAACTATTCATTCAGTGACTGAAGTTACGATGGTGTTGAATTAAAGGGACACACAATGGGGCCTGGTAGCTGCAGCTGTCTCAGTATCCCTGTGGTGACATGCTTGTGATTTGGGCATTTGTTCGCAATAGGAAAGAATGATTGCAGCATCCATGGCTATGGGATCATCATTAGCAACTTTCACTGTGATCTTCCAATAAAAAAAACAATGAGGAAGCCGCCAGGAGGGAGCAACTGACAATTGGGTAACTGTCTGATGCTGTAACTACCTAACAGAATTTACCTAACAATGGCAACTGTGACTGCTGCAACTTCTATCATAAGTCAACATGGTTCCATAACACTGCACATAGTATTTGAGTTGCCAGTTCATATTACCATCTTTAAGCAAGGGCTCCCTGTAATATATAATGTGGATATTATTTTATTATTTGTCTGGGATCCAAGTCTCCCCCCCCACCCCCCAGCTGTAGCACTGAGTAATAAACTAATTTATTTCACTGTGACTTAATAATAAAGGTCAGTTTTTGTTTTCATAATTGATGAGTAGGTATAGCATGATGGTAGGCATTTTGTAGCTGCATTTTTTTTCAGGATTCAGGAAAGCATCAGTTAAAGACAAAAAGACAGCCCTAATTTTCTTTAAAAAAACATATTAATAACTTAATTTTCTTCCCATTTTTCTGAAAGTGTTTACCCATGGTTATGTGCTTTGGCTTAATGATTTCTTCATTCTATTTAACTTTGTTTAGGAGTCATATAATGGGTGCTTGAAGTGGCGCCATGTACTTTTGAGAATCTGCAGATTGCAGATTTTCTTAAGAATGTTTAGTTGCTATAGACTACCTACTCATTTTTCCAAACTGTTGTAACTTCAACTTATAAAAGTAAAAATAAAAATAAGACTGTTTTACAAAGTTATGGCTTCCATGAAAAAAAGAGAAGTGTTTAAGCCAAAGCACAGCAAAAAGTTTAAGTTTAAAAAGAACTCATTTTTCCACGAGTTAAATATTTTGTTATCACTGGGGATAGAAATGCTTAAGAATTGCTGCGTCCTCATGGTCAAGGATAGATTACATATAATTATACTGAAATTTAAACATTTTTAACAATAATGGGAAAATGGGAAAGATTAGAGAAGAACTCTTGGGAAAAATAAAAGGAAGAAACAAAAACATAGGACTCAACATGACTAAATATTGTCTCTGATGATACAAGCATCAGTTTCCAATAACCTATGATGGAGAATTCTGACAAAATATATCTTTGTCTGATCATGAAATGTTATAGCAAATGAATGACTGAATATTAATATATAATGAACTTGAAATAAAGCATAAATACAACCTCTGCCTGTAAAGGCAATTGCTGTCCTCTTTTAACACTTAAGGTGATTTTTCTCCTGTTTAGCAAAAAGCTTTTTTAAAAATATAGCATGCAGCATGATAGAAGCAGATAGGATAAGGATTTTTTAAATGCCTTTTTACTGAAGTGAGCTTTACTGGACTACAAAACACAGAATAGAGAAAAACAAATCTCAAATGCCCTTCTGTTATATCACATAATCTGGGGAAACTAAATGACCTGGTATTCTTCAATGTTCTCTTTTATTGTGGTGCACTGCCCTCTGCAGCTGGAAACTAGTATTTTTGTTACTGAATATGAATATTCTCAGTATTATAATTTCATTATGTTACAGTTATTTCAAGTAGGAAAACAGAGGATGGAAAAAGAAATTTGTACATTGTTGACCCAAGGGAAATTACTGGGTCCATTTATAGATAAAACGTTAACATAAACCTGACAGTTCTGTAGAGTATGCCTATGAAAGGGTATGAAAGCGGAGTTGGTTTCCATGAAATGTAATATTCTTATTATATTGTATTAAGGCAAATTTAAGTATACCATAAAAGAAATCAGTTTCACCATTGCGGGAGGACTACATTCTTATGATAATTCTCAGTCTATTATGTTAGTTAGAATATATTGGTAGGATTTCACTCTCTCTTTTTATCTAGAACATTTTCAGATAGAGAATGTATTTGTATCTTTATTAATACATTTTGAACACTTTTCATTAAAAGTAATCCTAAAAAAGATGTATTAGTTTAAAGAAAAGTTTAGAATTTTAAAAAGGATGCATACAATAAGAAAAATTATTCTGTGAGGATAACTTGGACAGAGTGATTTAAATTTAATATGAACTTCAAAATATGGGTGTTAAGAGGAAGTTAAAAAAAGATGGATTAAAAGATTTTGATTTCAGAAATGTTTTTAAAGAAAAGCTTAGTATTTTAAAATGGATGAAGAAAAATATTTTCCCTTTAATGTTAAAGAATCTGAAAGAATGTAATGAATTTTGTTAATATAAATGTTGATAGCTTATAAAAATTAAGTGCAAATTTTTGTTGTTAGTTGCGAAGTTGTGTTTGACCCATCACACCCCATGGACAACATTCCTCCAGGCCTTCCTGTCCTTTACCATCCTCCAGAGTCCATTTAAGCTCACGCCTACTGCTTCAGTGACTGCATCCAGCCACCTCATTCTCTGTCATCCCCTTTTTCTTTTGCCTTCAATCTTTCAAGTGCAAATAGAAATAAATATTGTTTCCACAGCAAGGAAGATAAAGCAAAAATTGTTAAATTGTTTTATTCAAAGAGGATAATATATTTGATTATGTTTTTTTATTTGGATATCACTTCTAGATTATCCTTTTTATTATGATGAAAAAAATGAAACTTTGACTTTGGTTTTACCAATTAGATAGAATTGTTGTTATAGAAATGGCTAGTTATATACTAACATGTAAAAGTAAAAAGTAGAGGCTAGAATGTTATCTTATACGGTGTTAAAGACTTGGAAGTCAATGCTTTTTTTTTCTTTCCTTGTACCTCATATTTTATTTCCCTCTCTCTTTTTTTCCTGTCCCTTAATTTCCTATTTTTTATTTTTATTTTATATATTGATAAAACAATAAAAGTTATTAAGTACACCTTAGCAGGCAATCTTCTATTTGCACTTAATAAGTTAATGAAATAAGTTGCTGTTAGGAGCTACTATTGTGAAGGCTAAGAAAATGAAAATGAATCTAAACAAATTAGAAGTGATGATAGTACAATCTTGGAGCTGAGCGATTTAGCCAGAAATTATTCTGCAAAGGAAAGTTGTTTTGAACCCTGTTTGTCTTTTTATCTTTAAAAACAGGCTAAATTAAAGCCATTTTTATGATCTGTTTCTTGGTAGCATGTTCAATCAATTGAGCTTCATAATCTGGAAACTTCACTACTGTGGTATGTTCCACCTTGAAGGTATCTTTGTGGAACAAAAGTAAAACTTTTACTACATCAAATCTAGTTATAAATGAATATAAATTTAATAAATAAAAATAAGTAAAGGCTGACCATCTGCCATACTTTTTATGGATAAGTGAGATATAGGGTCATATTCATTTGGAATAATATTTAAATATTCTGCTAGATTCAGTTAGGTGCTGATGTTCTTCACTGATAATCTCACTTAATTTTTTTTCTCTCATGACTGTTTTTGATCTTCTTTAGTACTGGCCTTATGTCACGGAACAAAAATTCTATATTAGCCTTCTTTTGATGCATTGTAGATGAATTAATTAGACAATAATCTTCCCTGGCATTGTTAGATGAGGATGTAAATATTAGTCTAACAAAATAGGAAAGCACTATATTTAGAACATACAGTTTTAAATCAATTGCTGTTAAGACTGTGAAATGAAGTCTTTATGAGATTCTTAATGCTGCCTTAACAGCATTCTGGATCAAATAAAACATGTCTGCTATTTTGCCTGTCCCAAGTTTTGCTTGTTTTCATTTGTGATAGTTTTAGATAAAGCTAACTGCTTCATTTATCTGTAAGTTGCAAACAAGTTTCAAATGGAATATAAATGTATTCTTGTTGAATCTTAAATAGTTTTTATTAAACAGATGGTATACAGGATGATAAAAAAAATTCATGTTGGTTTCACTGCTATCTTTAGTGTGACATACAGCAAATTCACATTAATTAGTGTTCGCATTATAAAAGAAGTAACAGGCAATTAAACTGTTATAAAACAAATAACAATTAAATTTAAATTTACAGAGAAGACAGTGAAATAATTGTTTTCTGTTTGCATTTTTGATTGAACTCTTGAAGATTCTGTAAATATAACTATACAAGAAAAGCAGAATTAGTTCAAGTAATCATGTTTCCTGTCTGGTTTACCTTGGAGGGACTGACTTGCGAGTTTCTGTTAATATAGCCTTATAATAAAAGTAGAATTAGTTCATCTAGTTGTATTTCCCCGTCTGGTTTACCTAAGGTGGCTGACATCAATCTTGCAAGTAGAAACTTCCTGCCACCACTTTTAACTTAGGGTGGGTCCTTCCTAACATTCGGTCTCTGAATGTTAGCTCCTTAGGGGCTCTTCCTTATCTTGTCTGATTTTTTTCACAGGCAGTATCTCTTTCTCCCATCCCCCAAGGCCATCCACACATTCAATTACAAATATAAACTAATTAAATGAAACACTTCATGATATACAGAAGTATACTTATAATCTAGTTCTGATTTTTTTAAAAAAAGCCTACATAGTATATTTCTGATATCTCAACAACATATTAGATTTGATCATTTTTAGAAGAAATTGTAAACAAAATTACAAGATTAAATTGCAAACCAAATTTTACACATTTATTCCAAAACTTGGGAATGTCTCTTTCAATTTATGAACTAGGGTGGTTTCTTTGGTCTGATGTCTTTCCACCTAAGAGAGAGAGAGAGGGGAAAAAAAAGAATATTGCATGTTTACATCCTACTTTATCAGAAGTGTTTAGTAAAGAGTTTTTGAATATATTTCTATCATTTTCACAAAAAATCAGATCTGACAGCATCATTTAAAACAAATTTTATTAATGTATATATAAGCATATGCTTTTTGATGAAATTTGGAAATCAGGAAATATGCTCCCAGTCTGATCTTCTGCCACCATAGAGTAACATAGTTCTTTTCCTACAATAGCTTTATTTTCATGAGGCAAGTTCAGGATCTTATTGTTGTGGATACATATCTCTTTGTTTTCTAAATATAGATGCTAAGATTTCACAGCTATGTTGGCTTACAGAAATTATTATCTATGCTTGGGTTATAGGACATTGTCAGGGTTGCAATATTATAATTTTAATTGCTTTAACTCATCATCAGCAAAATCCAAAAGTTTTTTTGTAGGGTAATAGAGACATGGGCTTCTAAAAAGCTTTTAATATGGTTTCTTAAATCCAATAGTTAGTGGGCTGATTAGTTTGGCCTAGAGGACTATGCTTTGGTTAACTCCTGAATAATTTATAATTATTAATGGTGGTGTCATCAGCTTTGTTAAAGTGTTTAATTGGTTTTAAAATCTTTTACTGGTGCTAATAGGAAATTGATTACACTAACAGAAGCTGTGTATGAAAATCTGTCCAGATAAAACTTCCATTTCTGGATTTCTTTTGATATTTTTTTTATTATTCACATAATTGAAAAGATGCAATGGTTTACATTGTGTGTGTTTGTGTGTGTGTGAATGTGTGTCTGAGAGAGAGAGAGAGAGAGAATGTATTGCAATAGTAATTTTAATTGTATTGGCATTGCATGTTCTCTCTCTCACACACATACACATACATAGAAGGTATGCATTATATCTTAATTAATAGCAATAGCACTTAGAGTTATATACCACTTTGCAGTGCTTTTACAGCCCTCTCTAAGTACAGAAACAGCATATTGTCCCCAACAATCTGGGTCCTCATTTTACCCACCTGGGAAGAATGGAAGGTTGAGTCAGCCTTGAGCCTTGACAATCAATCTGTCAAATCGCAGGCAGCCAGCAGTTAGCAGAAGTAGCCTGCAGTACTTCACTCTAATCACTGCACCACCACAGCTCAACATGTGTATGTATATATGCATGTACACACACACACAAGAGAGAGAGAGAGAGAGAGAGAGAGAGAGAGAGAGAGAGAGAGAGAGAGAGAGAGAGAGAGGGAGAATTCATTATTGTATTATAATAGGAAAAATAGGTATCTGTTTTGGTCGATGCTGATAAATACCATTTATCATTTCAATCATTTGAAATAATTGCAGAAGGCACTCTGCTTTTCATTAACTTGTTTTAGTGGCAAAAAGGACAAGGAAAAAGACTTAGAAAAAAATCCATTTAATTTTTGAATGACATTTTGTTTGTGAGTTAAATTTCATGTACTTTTTCTTTTCTACCTCCTCTTTTGTTATATTATTTATTCTAGTTAGATATGCTCCTCCACTCAACCACACCCCTACTTTGTTAGTTTGCTGAAATAAAACAAATTATTATCTGGATTCAGGGCAAGTCATTTGTAAGACAATTTCAGCCTGTGAAAATATATTGGAAAAATGATTGTAAAAATGTGTGTGTGGACCCAGTGAGGATCCAAATTGAATTGGGGGTAGCTCCTAAAGCATTGGTACATGCTTCAAAGATGTATTTCACTCATTGTAAACTGCTCAAAAAAATAAAGACATCCTAGATTTGAATGAATGAAATATTCATTAATATGTTCAAAAATAAACACAAAAATAAGTCATCCTAGATCTGAATGAATGAAATATTCTTATTAAATACTTTGTTCATTACATAGTTGAATGTGCTGACAACAAAAATCACACAAAAATTATCAATGGAAATCAAATTTAGCAACCCATGGAGATTTGAATTTGGAGTTACACTCAAAATTAAAGTGGAAAAAAACACTACAGGCTGATCCAACTTTGATGTAATGTCCTTAAAACAAGTTAAAATGAGGCTCAGTAGTATGTGTGGCCTCCACATGCCTGTATGACCTCCCTACAATGCCTGGGCATGCTCCTGATGAGGTGGCGGATGGTCTCCTGAGGGATCTCCTCCCACACCTGGACTATAGCATCCCCCAACTCCTGGACAGTCTGTGGTGCAATGTGGCGTTGGTGAATGGAGCGAGACATGATGTCCCAGATGTGCTCAATTGGATTCAGGTCTGGGGAATGGGTGGGCCAGTCCATAGCATCAATGCCTTCGTCTTGCAGGAACTGCTGACACACTCCAGCCACATGAGGTCTTGCATTGTCATGCATTAGGAGGAACCCAGGGCCAACCGCACCAGTATATGATCTCACAAGGGGTCTGAGGATCTCATCTCGGTACCTAATGGCAGTCAGGCTACCTCTGGCGAGCACATGGAGGGCTGGGCGGCCCCCTAAAGAAATGCCACCCCACACCATTACTGACCCACTGCCAAACCGGTCATGCTGGAGGATGTTGCAGGCAGGCAGAACGTTCTCCATGGCGTCTCCAGACCCTGTCACATCTGTCACATGTGCTCATTATGAACCTGCTTTCATCTGTGAAGAGCACAGGGCACCAGTGGCAAATTTGCCAATCTTGGTGTTCTCTGGCAAATGCCAAACGTCCTGCACGGTGCTGTGCTGTAAGCACAACCCCCACCTGTGGATGTTGGGCCCTCATACCACCCTCATGGAGTCTGTTTCTGATCGTTTGAGCATCCACATGCACAAAGGTAGCGGTCCTGATGGCGGGTTGTTGCCCTCCTATGGCCTCTTCCGTGTCTCCTGATGTACTGGCCTGTCTCCTGGTAGTGCCTCCATGCTCTGGACACAACGCTGACAGACACAGCAAACCTTCTTGCCACAGCTCGAATTGATGTGCCATCCCAGGTGAGCTGCACTACCTGAGCCACTTGTGTGGGTTGTAGACTCTGTCTCATGCTACCACTAGTGACAGCACTGCCAGAATTCAAAAGTGACCATCAGCCAGAAAGCATAGGAACTGAGAAGTGGTCTGTGGTCACCACCTGCAGAACCACTCCTTTATTGGGGATGACTTGCTAACTGCCTATGCTTTCCACCTGTTGTCTATTCCATTTGCATGTGAAATTGATTGTCAATCAGTGTTGCTACCTAAGTGGAGAGTTTGATTTCACAGAAGTGTGATTGACTTGGAGTTACATTGTGTTGTTTAAGTGTTCCCTTTATTTTTTTTGAGCAGTGTATATTTAAAACATTCTCATGTGTTTACAACACACAATAATTGAGTTATTTAAATAGTTCCATAAATCTCATTTTCAGGGCTTACTGTATCAGTCAGTACAAACATTCTTTTCTGAGCTGTAAGAATTAATAGCTAGCTGACTTTATCTTCACCACTGATCTAAAGCTATCTTGTGGTTTCAAAAGGCTGAAAAATGCCGGTGTCCTTTTTGTTGTTTTATTTCTAGAATGCTACTGCTTTCTCCATTTGAAAAATGAAGGCGAATACCTTGAAAATTTATGAAGCTTTTTTATAAGAATTGTAAAACTCTCTGGTCAAGCTTCAGCCACTGTCAGGATCTTATAGATTAAGAGGAGACATTTTGGAAAAGTGGATGTCACCTGCAGTTATGCTCCACCAGCCAATGAAATTTATTAAATGTTTATGATTATCCTATTGTACATTTCTTTGTTAGTAGGCAGGCAAAGATAGGTATAAATACATCTCTGGATAACATGCCACTTCCCATTTTTATTTTCTGGGACTCTCCATGGGGTTATGTAAATTTTCATTTATACATTTTTTTATTTATTCACTAATGTAAACAAGCACTTATTATGGCTTCTTACTCCTCATATGTTAGCAATCTCATCAATAAATATTAAATGTTCAGACTACCAGATCTGGGCTGGAGAATTTACAGGTCTTTATTTTGTTGGCGACTAGGGGTTGAGCAAGCAGGCCTAATACCTCCTCTATTAATAAGCTTGCTGTATCTTTCCTCCTGCTTCAAATTTTCCCTTTCCACCCAATCGCAGCAGGTCACAGAGATGTTTTACACTTCAGAGAAAAGGTGGGAAACTCTCGCGAACTGAGAAAAAGAGTTAATTCAATGCAGTAATTAATGTAAGAAGCCCACTAGCAAAGACCCAGCGAGAGTGGAATAGAAACAAACTTGCTTTCGTGCAGGATCTGTCTCTTTAAGAAAGACGCGGTAGCTGAGGCTGTATAGAATCAGCCGGCGTATTAACGTAAACGGAGAGCATGAAAAGCAAGACACGGCTTTCTTTGGAGGAAGAAAAGAGGCGAAGAGGCGGAAGGGAGGAGTAAGCGGAGGTATATTATGGAGGATCAGTTCTTTGCCTTGCACTTCGCCAAGTGCTGAAATTGAAAAAGGCGGATTCAAGCCTTTTTCTTAGCCTTGGCTTCGTTTCTTCAACATCGATTCCATTTAGCTCCTTTCAGCTCCAAATGAGATTCTCGGATTAAAATAAGATGCTAAAATAGATATTTTATAATCACTTTGGTCAGTTTGTCGGTCTCAGGAGTCGTTTGGAGATTTAACCTGTTGCTCGGGACTCGCTTGGAGATTAATGCCGCCATTAATCATCAGGCTGTATTTGCAGAGACGAGCGTTTCGGCCTCTGAATTATTGCCTCAGCCCATCCTTTTCTGTCTCTTGTTCAGTGCCCTCTGGTGCTGGTCATTTGGGCAGCCGTGCTAGCTGTCAGTAGTATGCAAGGGACGACCCTGCCCCAGTGAGTTCTGGCTTTTAAATTGCTAAGATTATACTAGTTCTATAGAGAGAGCCCAATTATTTATGTTTTTGCAGCAGGAAACAGTCGAGTTTTGTGTCACCTTAAGGGCCAGCACCCTTTTAATTCCGTTGAATGCAATTCATTTGGTGGAATGGACGTGTCAAAAAGAGGATTAGTACTCTTATAAAAAGAACAAAGGTGAATTAATGGCTTATAAAGGGGAAAAGTTGCTGAGATACAGCTGAATCTTTTCCCATTTCTCCTCCCTCATAATGGCTTTAATAGGCTGGAAGTGTATGAAAAGCTGTAGCAACATAAAAGGAACCTTAAAATTCAGAGACAATGACCTTTCAGCATTGACTCTGGAGTATTGGAGCAGAGTAAAACCCAGCTTTTGAGTCCAGCTGAGAAACCGGGAAGCCTCATTGAAGATTACTGCCAAATAAGATGGTTGTTCAGCCTGCGGTTTGCCAGTTTTATAGCAGGCCCGATCAATATGGTAGCGATGATTTAAATTCAGTTGCTTGACCAAACTCATTAGATTTATTATCCTTGCACAAAAGCGCTGGGCGGTTTAGCTGAAAAAGTGATAAATTATAATGCCTTAAATCTCTGGACTGTTGGTTCAGTCTTTGTCCTTGTTAGTAATGCCTTAATAACCAATTGTGAGTGACACTAATGGCTGCTTCTCTATTCCAGATTGAGGCATCTTGGCCTCAAATTCTTTACTGCTCTATTTTTTCTGTTGAATTAAGTAAGGGAAAGCCAAAGGAGACATGTTGATTACAGGGAAGAAAAATTGGTGCTTTATCTTATTATATACCAATTGAAAATTTGAACAGTGGCAAACTGCAGGTTCCAATACTTCCTCATCAAGCAACATGGGTTCCATGTACTACCATATGTGTTTAAAATATGCATCGGATTATAGTCAAAAATAAATCTGCACACTTGCAAACTGGCTTCTATATAGAAGTGAAATGTGGTTATGTTGTCTCTTCCCCAAGCCAGGTTAGTTGAATCAAAACAGTGTCAATTTTTTTGCAAATAGTTTAGTTTTATTCATAGCTACATAGCAAAACAGCAATATACACATTTTAAATAAAACTTGGAATATACTTAATAAAAATGCAAAAGGAATTTTTTTTAGAAGGCTAAGCTAATAGAAATCAAGAATGAATAAATAATGGGCATGTTTTCCTAATGTGTTTTGGGACAACAGCAAATATAATTTCTTATGTTTTAAAAAGTCTTGTGTGTGTTTTTTAAACTGCAATAAGCAGGAATCTGATTGATAATGATTTATCTCATTTTAATGTTTTGCTTGATAAATAAAGGGAGTTGACTGGGAGAAAAAGGCAGCCTGAAGTTATGAAAGCTTAATATAACATAATTAAACATATATGCACTGGGTATCCAAAGTATGAAAAGGCATTACCAACCTTGTTAGATCTGTTATAGAGGAGTATATGTTCATAGAATTGAGTTGCATTGTTAAGGATATGGAAATAGCCTTACTAGATTAGATTCCATATTGCTTCTTTTAATGCATCTTTGAGCGTAAATCTGTTACTCTGTAAGATTTATTTCAGAGAAGATAAGATTTGAAATATACTTGGTGTTTCTTAGTATTCTTGATTCTTAGCCATGAAGTGTATGAGATAGTACAGTTGGATTTCCCCTCTTTGATTTAATTTCTGGGTAATGAATTGTAACAACCCTTTGCTTTCACTAAGGAAAGCTTTTAAAAAAATGCATTTCTGTTCTGCCAAAATCAATTAATAAAATTGTTCTGGAAGAAAAACTAATGAAATGAATATAAATGCCTTCTTGGTGGATCCTGCAATTTTATGTGCATATATGTATGGATAACAAAATCCTCTCATTTTATCATGTGAAATAATAAAATTACAAAGCCTATTTTTGTTTAAATTCCTAATATTGGCATGGCTGGGATATTTGTTGCATTAAGCTTCTTGTGATATACTGAGCTTGATTTTATAAAATTTTAAAATCTTGTTTTCATGTATATGCACTTTGTGTTGAAGGCATGGGTTGAATCTTAAACATAATACGGTTAATTTTAAAATTCAATGGGTCATCCTTGAATGATACTAAGGAGGCTTAGAACATCTGATCTTGGAACTCTTGATGCATTAAATGCATATGCTGCATTCAATACTTTCCCACACAATTAGTTCATTTTTGTTACATCTAGTTTACTGTAGTTACATAATTAGTTTATATAACATAGTAATCATTGTTTTATGTGGTGGAATCCTTGGTGTTCTCTGAGCTTGGTTGTTTGCTTGCAGATATTTTGTTAACTTGACTGCCATGTTTCCCCCAAAATAAGTCCCACCCTGAAAATAAGCCCTAGTTTGAGGGTTTTTTTGTGGGACTAATATAAGCCCTCCCCCCCAAAAAAAATAAGTCTGCGGATGGCCAGCACAAGATGTGGCAAGTGTGTGGCAGCCAATGGTGTGCAGCAGGAGCCACAGCACTCCAGCCTCTTGGTGCAGTGCAAATACCATTAAATCCAAGAGTGAAGGCAGGCAGGAGAAGACAGGCAATCTGACATGCTGGGCGTTGTCTGATCACAGGAAGCTTGCAGAAGGGTTTGTAGCAGCACCGTCAGCAGGCAGAGGCAGGGGGATGGGGGAGGCAGGTGATCCTGACGCGCTGTGTGGATCAATGCTTGGCACAGAGATAGTGGGAGAGAGTGGCGCATTTGGATCGCCTCTGTCTGCTATGCACTTTTTGCTGAGAGGGAGATGAAGCTTCGTCTGCTTGCAAAGGGGATGCTTTGAAATGGAGCATTTCAAAATGTTTGCTTTGCAAGCACATGAAGCTTTGAGTCTCAGTCATTTCTCCATCTGGAGAAAAATGTTTCATTGCTTATGGGATGCTTGGGAATGGAGCAAATTGATTATCTCAGTTTGAAAGCATTCCCTTTTCAAGAAGACAAAGCTTCATCTTCCTCTCAGTGAAAAGTATTTGGGCAGTTCCCAGCAGCCATGCCCTCTCTGTCTCAGTTTCTGCTTGCCCGTGGCCTCAATTGGGGCCAAGCTCTCAGCACGCCTCAGCCTCCACCCACTCTGCCAAGAGGGCAAAGAGCTCCTGTGAAGCCAGCAGCAGCATGTACCGCTGCTTGGTGGCCAGGACGGCACCCGCTGTGGCCAAGAAGTGTCCCAGCAGCAGTTGGGGCAGCAGGCAGGGTAGGTGGATGCCAAGGCATGCCAAGAGCTTGGCCTCTTGCAGCTGTGGACAGACAATAGGACGGAGAGGTGGGGACCAGTGGTAGCTGCACTCCCTGTTGGCTCCCGCACTTGTTGCTTCCTGCACTAAAAAAAAGGCCTCTCTGAAAATAAGCCCAAAAGAAAATAAGACCAGGTCTTATTTTGAGGGAAACATGCTAGGTAAATTTCAATTGTTATCAGAAAACATCAAGAATGTCATGTTTGTATTCTTCCTAAATAACATTACTAATAATTTTTTTTAAAAAAAATAGATTTTATTAAATTTACAATTTAAAAACACATCGACAATACATTTACAAAGTAGAAAGAAAAACGGGTAGGGGGAAAGAAGGAAAACACCCGGCCTAGCACACCGGATAAAGGCTGGTTGGGGGGAAGAGAAAGGATATAGAGGGAGAGAAGGGAAGGGAAGGGGAGGGAGAATAGGGTAGAAAATACAATTAAAAACGAATGATATCTTTTTGTGACAGTCTGTAAGGATCATTTCTCTTCATCATATCCAATCTTCTACTCTTTTCCATTATATTTAAGTTACTTTTTATCCTTTACATAATTTGTCTCTGTGTAAGCCAATTATACCATGAGTTCCAGTTGTCGTAAAATGTTGAGGACTCTTTGTTTTTTAATGCTATCGTTAGTTTATCCATTTCAGCACACTCACAAATTTTCTGAATAACCATTTGCTCTGAAGGTATATGAGGTAATTTCCAACATTGAGCAAACGCTAATCTAGCTGCGGTTAGAATATGGATTATTACATATTTTGTCTTTTTGGATAAATATCTATCAGAGATCCCTAACAGGAAGAACTCTGGTTTATAGTCTATTTGTTCTTTAGTTATCTCCTCCAACCATTTTCTGATTTTTTGCCAAAATTTTTGGGTAGTTTTACAAGACCACCACGTGTGGAAAAATGTTCCTTCAGTGCTTTTGCATTTCCAACACCTTGAGCTCATGTTAGGGTTCATCTTCGCCAACCTCGAAGGGGGTAAGTGCCATCTATATAACATTTTATACATATTTTCTTTGTACGCCGCCTATTTCATAATCTTGATGTTTCTATTCCAGATCTTTTCCCATTCTGTTAATGTAATGCTTCTTCCAATATTCCTACTCCACGTTATCATGTTCCCTTTCACTATCTCTTGCTCTAATTCTACCTCCAATAAATATTTATAAAATTTGGAGATATTCTTTTTATTTGATCCTAATAAGATTTTATCTAAATATTGTAATTTGCTATAGATTCCAAACTCTTTGATATCTTGTTTGTATCTGCTATGGATTTGTATATATAACCACTGGTCAATTTTAAATCCCTGTTCCTGTAAGTCCTGTCGATCGTGGCAATCCTGCCCAGTAGAGAAAGCTGCAGCTTATTCCAAGATTCTAGGTCTTTCTTAATTTGCTGTAATAGTTTATCATAATTATTCTCTTTGAGCGATTTACTATGTGGTGTTAACCATATGCCTAAATATTTGACCTTTTTTGTTGCCTGTATCCCCATGGTTTTTTCTAATTCTTTCCTCTGATTCTCTGTTAGATTTTTAGTCATTAATTTTGTCTTATTTCTGTTAATCTTTAATCCTGCTACTGAACCAAATTGTTCTAGTTCTTTTATTAGGTTATGTCCTTTTTCCATGGGTTCCTCTAGGAAGAAAACCATATCGTCTGCAAACGCCTGTAGTTTATATTCCTCTGCTTTGACCCTGACTCCTTGGATTTCAGAGTTTTGTCTTATCCGCGTTAACAGTGATTCTAAAGCAAGTATAAATAGGAGGGGTGAGAGGGGGCAACCCTGTCTAACGCCCTTTTCAATGTTTAATGGGCCTGTTTGTTCACCATTAATTAGTATATTGGCCTGTTGGGTATTGTAAATTGTTGTGATAATGTTCTCGAATTTAGTGCCCAGACTCATGTTATAGATTTTTTGTATTAAAAAGTGCCAATGTAGATTATCAAATGCTTTCTCCGCATCTAAAAACATGAGTGCAAATTGTTTCTCTGGATGAATTTCGTAATATTCTAAGACGTCAATAACGGTTCTTAGATTATTTTTGATTTGGCAGGATGGAAGGAAACCATTTTGGTCTTCATGAATGTATAAATTTAAAACTTGTTTTACTCTATTCGCTATAATTGAGGTAAATAACTTATAATCAGTGTTTAAAAGTGAGATTGGTCTATAATTGTTGATATATCTGGCATCTACATCCTCCTTCGGAATTAACGAAATCAACACCCCCCTCCATGAGTCTGGCATTTTGGCTGCCAAAAGTACTTCGTTGAACACTTCCAGCATCAGTGGTCCTACTAACTCTATTGTGGCTTTGTACAATTCTACTGGAATCCCATCTGGACCAGGGGATTTATTATTACTTTTATTCTCCATTGCAGATTTCAACTCAGATCATGTAATATCCTTATTTAATAATTCTTTCTCTCCTTCCCCTATTGTTTTATCATTCGTATTCTTATTTTGTCTTCATTGATTTCTTCTTTTTTATATAATCTTTGAAAATAGTTTAACATAATATCTTTTTTCTTCTCAATCTCATGTTGTGGTATGCCTTTCTCGTCTATTAGTTGGTGTATCAGTCTCTTTTCTTTTTCTTTTTTAAGTTTATAAGATAGCCATCTTCCTGGTTTATTGGCTTGTTCAAAATAATTTTGTTTGGACCTTCTCAAGCTAACTTCTATTTTATCTTGTTCAATTAAATTCAGCTTATGTTTGGCTAATATTAACTGGTTTTGTATTCCTTGGATCTTAGGGGTTTTTTGTAATTGTATTTCTAAGTCTTTGATTTGTTGTTGTAATACGTTTTGTCGGGCATAAGTTCTCTTGTTTCTCATAGCATTATAGGAAATTGTTGTACCAATTATAATTGCTTTCATAGTATCCCAAATATTCTGTTTTGAAATTGTTTCATTATTATTATCTTTTAGGAAATAGTTTAGCTCCTCTTTCAGCTTATTAATATACTCTTCTTCATTTACTATTTGGGTGTTTAGTGTCCATCTTTTTTTTATTCCTTTCCTATCTCTCCAAATTAGCTGTATTGGGTTGTGGTCAGCCCATTCATTTGGTAGGATTTTAATTTCTTTTATTTCATTAGCCAAATCCAAATCCATCCAAGCCATATCTATTCTAGTCCAAATCTTATGTGGATTAGAATAGTATGTAAATTGTTTCTCTTCAAGATTCCGTTCCCTCCATAAATCTTTTAAATTTAACTCTTTCTTCATTTCCTTACATGCCGCAGAAAGTTCCCTTTTCCCCTTCTTGTTTTTTCCCATATTACTATGGTCTTTTTGGTAGTCTGCAATGGAATTAAAATCGCCAATCAAGCAAATGTTCCTTTTTTCGAAGCCTACTATTTTTTGGTGGAGGTGTTTAAAAAATTTCCCTTGGTCTTCATTTGGGGCATAGATTGCTACAAGTAAAAATGTGATGTGGTTTATCCAAACTTGTATAACCAGAGTTCTTCCTTCGGGATCCGACCAGGTTAATTCTGCCTTTACATCTTGTTTTACGTAAATTGCAATTCCTTTTTTCTTGTGTTTATCGGCCGGTGCCGTAAAAAGTTTCCCTAATTTTGGACAAATTAGATGTCTGTCATCATTTTTCGAAATTTGTGTTTCTTGAAGACATATCTGCGTTATGTCGAATAAGTTTTGAAAATATCCTTTTTCTTTTTGATATTGAATTTAATCCATTTATATTGATGGAGAGCAACTTCTTCCCCTCCACCATTTATCTACGTCTGCTTAGATTTTTGCCTAGTAATGATTCGATTCTCTTGTTGTTGTTGTGGGATTTGCTCTTCTCTCCCAGGTTGTGGTTTATCATTACTAATAATTTTTAAGTGTCTCATTTTTTTTTCCTGATGGGCAGCAAGATTCGTATTCTATAAACTGGATTCATTTAAAGGCATGTGGGCTACCAAGAGGATATATAGATCCCTAAGACAGAAACTGCAGTTGAAGCAAGATGGACTACGCAATTCTTTTTATAGAGCCAAAAGTTTTGAGAAATCTGATCAGTGTTATGTTTTACAAGCTTGTCATCTTTTATCCACATGCAGTGTAAGTATTCATTCCTACCTTTATCTTCATGTGAAAGAATAGGAAACTTTAATTATTATACTCTCAAATATTCTAGCAATTCTGAATGTCAAGTTAAATTTATTATGTTGTGAAGGCTTTTTGAAAAACCTTTACCCTCACAAATGTGGCCTAATAAATGCATGTATTTAATTTTTGAATACATAGTATCCCAAAGTCCTGTAGGAAGGGGAAAATTATGTTTTTATTAATTTATACAAATTATCATTTGTGTGAAACCTACTTTACTAGAAGTTGAATTGTAAAAATATTTTTTGAAACCCATGTTTTATTTGGAGAAGCACCTCACAGGCACATGGAAATGAAAAAAAAATGCTTAAAATGGAAATATTTCAAGATTGTCAGAATAGTTTTTGTGTTTGATGGGATTCCATTGATTGATCTCTGTTTATGCAGCCTTAATCTGTTGATATGGACCTATTGTAGAATGGATCATTGCCTATCTTTGCTTTTTGGGGGGTGCATAGGTAAACAATAACAAACAAGTCCATAAGTTAATTACTTTGTCATTTCCAAGCAATTCTACTACAATTCCTTAAAAGCATTTCCTGAATAGAGAAGTTTAGAATAAAATATGAATATATATTTCAGGTTATGTGTACTCTTTGACCGCTCTGTGCCTTTTAATACTATTGATTCTTTGGACACCTAGATTGAGTTCTTGAACTGGAAGTAAAAAGCATTATACTACAATTATTTATGCTCTATCTATAGTGTTACTACTTTACAATCTAATGGCAATTATGATATGAAATACTGAGATTTACATGTATGAAGGCTCTGGGTAGGTAACGAGGGCCCTTTTTTCCTTGTTATATCACAGATGGGAATTATTCTATGTTTGGACTGAAGTTTGCCAAATAGGTCTACTCCAGATAAGCATTGCTGTGAATGGGAAATTAATTTTGATGGACAAGCTCTACTATATTTATAAGATAGTTTAAACTTTCCAAGATTGTTTACAGCTAAATTCTTGTTTCTAACAATAGCATTGGGTAATCACCTGTTCATTCTGAAAAAAATATAATTAAGATTGCAACTGATAGGTAGGAAATGATTCCATATATAGGGGTAAACCAAAATTGTACTCTTATTTTTGGAAATTAATGATTATTTTCTACTGGTAAAAATATGTAACCACTTTTTAAATTTATTTTTTGGTATTAAACTTTCTTATGGCATATATAGGTATCTTCTCATAATACATGGTTCATAACAGATATGAAAACTGATCTCAATGTAACAGAAGGAAATAAAGTGAATAAGAAATCATCGAAGTCACTAGGTGGTGGAAGATATCTTGAGATGGAAGGTATTAAGTACCCTTTTTCCTACTTTTTTTTTAAAAGTAGCATCTTATAGACAATTGTTTATCTCATTTGAATTTTCTGATTAGCTTCTTTCTTGAAATTGGGGTTTTAGACCTCTCAGGAATGTTGAAATTGGTTATGGTTTAATTGGACTGGGAAATCATCCTTTGAAAGAAAAAAATGTTTACAGAGTATGATTCATTAAAGTGTATTATTTATTAAATGTGTAGAGTACTCATAGTAAACATCTGTAGTGGAAGGTAAAAGCAAAGCTTAAATCTTTGTTCCTTTGAACATGTCTTATTAAAATGTTTCTGGGATATAACACACACATACATATACATTTATTGGTTCTAATCTTGGCTTCTGATGAAAGTTGGTTGCACGCCTTATAGAAGAGGCCTACCCAAATTTTCATTGACTTCTGCTTCCTTAAAATATAATGTTTAGAACATCTTCTCTAAATGACATGAAATAAAGCACAGAATAGCTTTGTCATGTATTTAAAAAAGAAAAGAAAATATAATGGCACCTATCATGGTGGCCCAGCCTTTATCTAGCTCCATTTGCCTCTCTGTTTTGACATGGAATCTAGATATGGCACAGTGGTTAGAATGCAGTACTGCAGGTGACTTCTGCTGACTGCCAGCTGACTGCAGTTTGGCAGTTGAAATCTCACTAGGCTCAAGATTTACTCAAATTTTCATCCTTCAGAGGTGGGTAAATTGAGGAGCCAGATTGTTGGGGGGCAATATACTGACTCTGTAAACCACTTAGAGAGGGCTGTAAAGCGGTATATAAGTCTAAATGCCAATGCCAATGCCATTGGTAGATCTTTTGAAAGAGTAGTGAGTACATCACTTCTCAAGTGTGCAGGATTTGAGAGTCACCTGTGCACATTTTATTTACCTAGCAATAGTTTGTTATTTTGATGATCTAAGCCTAAGATTACATTGGCATTTTTTCATCACTGAGCCATACTGGTTATTTGGATGAACACATCTCATTAAGTCTCTGAATGCTAGAGATACAGATACAGACAAAAGCATTGGTATCCTTCCACTTTTTTTTTCATAAGAATCCCAAGCTTCAACTGTAGGTAGGATAAATGCAACAAATGATAGTACAATTTCAGACAGAAATTCTAGATATATCTGGAAAGATATATCACGGTCCTTGATTAGAAGCAGTGACAGATGGACATTATGCTCTCTACAAAGGTAGTTCTTTAAAATGAGAAGTATATATTTATAGTTCCATAAAGAGGGAGCAACAGAAGAAAAATGGCTTAGGCATCCCACAAGGAATTAACTGAAACAGATAAAGGTAAATAGAATCCATTTTAGGCACCTTTGACACTCTTTTCCTTCAGCTCCCATTTTTGCCAGTCTGGGTTATTGTTTCAGAAGTATAGATGGCTTTCAGTACCTTATATGCTACTAGCCCATGTGGATAAACTTGTGCTTCATTGTTCTGCTTCCTTTCAAAAATTGCCAGTATCCTTGATTTTTTCCACTATTAATATCTCAACTACTTCTCACTAGATTAACTGCATTTTGATCCATAACAATATGCCTTTTTTATTTCATGTGTGTGTATGTTTGGACATGGATCACTCAAACTATATGTTCCATGCCAAAAATATTTTGCAAATATGTAGCCCTGCCTATGTCTTAATTAAAGACATACTAGATTCTAGGTGGACTAAGGAGTTCGGTATACTTTGAAGCACTCAATAAATATCCCCTTACAACTTGTAAGGTATGATTTCTGAAAGATTGAAATCTGTATTTGCACGTAGAAAAATCTGACTTCATAAAGGATTCTGAAATATACCCTTAACAATAAATTAAAGCATCCGGAATAAAATTCTAATCCCAATTTTCATTTCTTTTTTTGTGTCAACATTTTTATTGAATTATAATTATAAAGTATTATAAAATACAAAGTAAATAGAAACCCCATCTCCATCTCTGAAGCTTCTTGACAGTCTTTAACAAATTTATTTGGGCTTTCAATGTATACATTGCATTAAAAAGAATTCCTCTTAAAAAAAGCTCAGTTGTTTACCCATTTTATTGCCAATTTTATATTGTATTTGCATGCTTAGCAAGAAAGGACTCTTACAGATATTCTGGTAATTTATCAATAAGGAACCCATTTATAATAAAGCAGCTACAGCTTGCAGTGCTCTTTTTATCCTGTTGGTGTTAATGAAAGAATGCCAGTGGAAGATTATTAGTATTAGAAGGTTTTGATCTCCAGCTTGGCTGGCATGCCTTCATGTGGGATGGAAAATCTAAACAACATTCATATTTCCAAAGGCACCATGTAAGAAATGTGTTGTTCAATATCTGGGGAAATATTAAAAAAAAAACCACTACCCAAAGGTTCCATTGTGGCTATCTACATTGGAAGCAGTCACATATCCAAATCTGTTGGATTATGAAAATATTGTCAGGTATAAAGATTTACTATATGATACTGGAGAGCTTAAAAATACGAACCAAATACAAATTCAAGGAAAGGAGATAGCATGGTGGCCCTTTGCACAAATACAAACCCATAAAAAAAAAGATAGAGAACAGTTTGGCTTTAATATGATCCCACAAGAATTAGATAAAATATGGCTAGGAGAGGAAAAGAAAATAATTAGTAAAACATATAAATATCTTTTGGATTGCAAATTAAAAGAAGAAATAGTCTCAGAATCTATGATAATTTGGGCCAAAAACATGGGTCATAGTATTGAATTAGATAAGTGGGAACACATCTGGCAAACAAATTACAAATTAACCATGTCAGTCTCGTATAAAGAAAATTTATATAAAATGGTTCATCGCTGGCACCTACTTCCCGCAAGACTGGCTAAGATGTCCCCCAACCTACCACCCAACTGTTCGAAATGTAACTACGCACAAGGAACATATTTTCACATGTGGTGGACTTGCCCATGTGCTCAGAAGTTTTGGAGAAATATTAGAAATTGGATTTTAAACATAACAAAACAAAATTTAAAACTTGAACCCGAAACCTTTCTGCTGATAGATTTAAACATGGAGAAAAAATATCAATATTTAATTTTGCACATCATAACTGCAGCCAGAATAACCTACGCACAAAACTGGAAACTCTTTCATTCCTTCAGAGGATATGGTAATTAAAAAAATACATGAATGTGCTGAGATGGATAGCCTAACCAAATTGTTAAAAAATAAACAAGATAGTGACTATTATAAAATATGGAACATTTGGTATGATTGGTTAAAGAAAAGGTAATATTTGATATTTGGATAAGTTATGGAAATGACAGAAGACATGCATTTAATTATAAAGTATATATCCCTCTTCACCCAAGTGCCTATAAAAGAAGCCTTGACAGCCATCCAAAACAAATACAACCCCCCCAAGCACATCCTAGATCTGACCAACCACTGCCTATCCAATACATACTTCACCTACAATGGACAAAAATACAAACAAATAGAAGGAGCACCCATGGGACCACCCCTCTCACCTGTCATCGCAAACCTGTACATGGAACACTTTGAAACATAAGCTCTAGAAAAATATGATCACAAACTCAAACTCTGCCTCAGATACGTAGATGAGACCTTCATAATCTGGCCAAACGAGAAAGAAAAACTGAACAACTTCCTCACACACCTCAACAGCCTACACCCCAAAATACAATTCACCATGGAAACAGAAGCCAACAATCAACTTCCTTTCCTAGATGTCTTGGTATACAAAAGATCCAATGGCTCCCTAGGACACACCATCTACCAGAAGAAAACACATACAAACCGCTATCTACATGCACTCTCACACCACCACCCAGCACAGATCAATTCCGTAGCCAAGACACTCATCTCCAGAACAAAATGCTTAGCCGATGAACAACACCAAAAAACCGAACTACACACTCTCACCAACGTACTTACAGCCAATGGATTCCAAAGAAAGAAGATCACCCACCTAATCCAAAAAGAAACCCCAACCAAAATCCAAGACAGAGAACAAGAAAACGGCAAAGTCCTCCTCCCATATATAAAAGGCACTACAGACAAAATCAGCAAGATCCTCCAAAAACACAACATTAAAACAGCATTCTGCACAAACAGAAAAATATCCACCATCCTAAGAAACCCCAAAGACAAAATCGAATTAGAAAACCAAGGAGTATACGAAATCCCTGCACTGCCTGCCCTACCACATACATTGGACAAACTAACAGAAGAATAAGTGCACGCATTGAAGAACATAAAAACTCAATCAAAAAGAAGAAACGACCTCTTCCCTGGTCCAACACCTCAAAGCCACAGGACATGAAATTGACTTTAAAAATACCAGAACTATCGCCAAAACCGAACACTTCAACAGCAGAATAATCAGAGAAGCCATAGAGATAGAAAAACGCCCACACAGCATGAACAAGCGAGATGACACCTCCCGCCTTCCAGCCATTTGGAAACCCACCCTCATGAACAGGCAGTACCTAACATGAAGAATGACACCAGACCCACACCCATGAGAGCCACACAAGATGCCACCACCACACTTCCATGTAGAAAACAGACTCACACCCACCCAGAAGATGAGACACGACCACGGACCAGAAGCTGCACTGCAGCTGCATCACTACCCACTTCAAACCCCTCCGAGCCATACAAGAAGCATACCGACACCCACTATGAAGATGCAGAAGGACCACGAACTCGAAGCCAAACAGCAAGATCACAGCTCACCAGCTCAAATCCCCAGCAACTAAGACTAACCTGAGCACAACCAAGCCCCCACCTGAACAGAACACGCCTCCAACCAATCAGAACACGGCTAACCCCCAACCAATCAGAACACAGCCAAACCCCCTACCAATGAGAACACACCCCCACCCAATCAGAACACAGCCAAGCCCCCACCCAATCAAGTCCCACCCCCACTGGCAGTTAAAAGGAGAAGCAGCTGCAATCTCCATTACTCTGAGAAGCACAGAGCCGAGACAGAAGCCTGAAGATGATGAATGAGACTTCATCGAAACGTTGCCTAGATACTTGAATCTTACGCGGAGAAAACCCGAACAACCAAAGATCCACATACAAATACCATGAACCTCAGAAAACAAATATATATATATATATATATATATATATATATATATATATATATATATATATATATATATATATATTGATTTGTCTGTTTTAAATCTATGTCAAATAAATGTTTTTTCTAGAATAAAAAATTTAAAAAAATTAAAAAATATGATAACATAAGATGCAGCTTTGTTTTACATTCTTATGTACTGGAATGGATGAAAAAGATGTCTGTGCTTATTATTTCTAATCTGAATTTAGACTTTCCAGTTGAATTGAAGCAACCAACAACATACCCAAAACATGCTTGCTGATCATGACTTCAAGGAATCACCAGTTTTCATTTAGTTCAGGTGATATTAGTCCATGTACAGTTAATGTTTTCCATAGTCCTTAATTCAAAGGCATCAATCTTTTACTTAACATCAGTTTTTGTAGCTGAACATTGCCACTAGGAGGTTCATGGCTTTAACCATTTGGAACTTTATCCTATACAATGTTTTTCTTGCATCCTTACATTTAGTATCTTCCTTTTTTCTTAGGTACTACCCATCTTTATGTTTTATTGAGTTCATGTGATCTGCCCCTTTACATCTTGATATGAAAAATAATAATATATTAAACTTGAATGCTAAGTTCAAAGAGATGCAAGTTGATTATTATCTTTGTTAATAGCTGATGAAAATCCAGATTTTTATTTTTTTCTTTTAAAAGGAACTATAACTCACTTTGGCTTAACAAAATAATGTTTGCATATTTCAGATATCATTTCAGCCTCCTATTTTGATTTCACTGAACTGTTCCAAACTCATAGTCTTATAATGTACAGTGGTACCTCAGTATTCTACTATGCTTCAGGTGCTTACTTTGGATGCTTACTTATTACTTTGGATAGTCCATTTTGACTGCTTCAACATTGG
Organism: Pseudonaja textilis; assembly: GCF_049901715.1. Taxonomy (NCBI): domain Eukaryota; kingdom Metazoa; phylum Chordata; class Lepidosauria; order Squamata; family Elapidae; genus Pseudonaja; species Pseudonaja textilis. The sequence goes on from NC_141997.1 coordinate 13,128,822, forward strand.
TCAAATTTGGTATCAGTTGCATTTTGATGTGAAAATGTTATCCTAGTACTCATTTCTTGGAACTTGACGCACTGCGATAGGAAGAAGGGGATAGCCATGGAGAATGGACAGGAAGCCAGCTATTTCAGGAAGGTTTCTGCAAAAGGAAGCAAGGGACTGCCTTAGAGGGCAGACAGGAAGTTGCCCATGCTGGGTGTGGGGTTTGCTGACATAGGAAAAGGGACAGACAGGAAGTCTGTCCCTTTTCCTTCCTGGGTGAAACAAAGAGTCGTGTGGTTAAATCACATGATTTGTTTGATACTCATTTTTAGTACTCGTCACGCCTTCTAGAACCAATTAATGATGAATACTGAGATACCACTGTATATAATAAGCAGATATAGGAATAATAGCTAGCTTTGTCTATTTTTTTTGTATTCTGCTTTTTTTTTCATTTTATTTCTTATAATAGGAGTATTTATTCTTCTGAACAATCTTTATAGTAGCAGGTATTCTGGCACACAGACTAGCCATAATGTATTCCATTTTCTAGTGCAGAAAATGTGTACACAATAAAAACCCATGCTGTAGTAATAAAGCTTTTTCTGTTATCTTCATTAGCCATTCTTTGTGTATTTTATTGATACTTATTATTCAAGGCAGAATGTAAAAATGCTATTTTTATCATCGCAAGCCTCCAAAAGCAAGTTGGAATCATTGCTTTCTCCATTTTCTCCATTCTATTTTTGAAATTTGGGAATAACTTTTCTGCTACTGTTTTTATTGTCTTCTATTTCTTTCCATAGCTCCTCAGAGTCTTGTGAATTAAGAATACTGAAGTTGTTCTGTCCCTCAATCTTATATTTAGACTTGACTTCTATAGTAAAATAATCTATGCTCTCTTTAATGCATATTTGCCAAGTTTATCATACATATTTGATACACAGTTTGATATACTTAAGACATTCTCCCATTGATACACTGGGGTTGTTTCATAACCTACAACTGAAATAGGTCTGGTTGACTGAGTTGTATTTCTTCATCTTTTGTTTTCTCTTATGAAGTTGATTTATTTCCAGTATTGTGTATCCAGTGATGTCCATGTATATGGATTTGAAGGCTAGTATTGAAGAATGAATATTAATCTCTCACCAAAATTATTCTGTTTACCCAATTGAAAATTGAATTACATCATCCTGAAAATTGAATGTCATCATCCTGTTACTACTGTCTCTTTCTTGATAATACATTTCATAACTTTTGTTATTTTCTGTAGAATTTCACAATGGTTTGTACTATTGCATCTGCAATAAATGGTTGCTCTTATGTACTGCTGAATTTTGCTGTATATCCACTAATTCAAGTAGATAGGATACTGCATATAGTGAGTTGTCTATGAACAGTTAATCCTGACTTTATCCTGAAATAAAAATATCGGTGTACCAGAAGCATCATTTTCTTTTGTTCCAAACTTTTGCTGTACTTATTGTGTTGCATGCTGATTATTTAATACATGTTAATGTTTTCTTTAGAGTCCTTTGCCACCAGGTCTCTGATGCTATATTTGTGTGTGTGTGTCGGGGGGGGGGGTTTCCCATCAATATAGGCTAATATGGCTGAATGTGCAAATTAGCATCCCCTGGAATCTCATTCTCTTGGTAATATTTACTACTGTGAAATGCATGCTAAGATACCTTACACTGTAAATTTTCCACTTACTTAGTTGAATCCTGAAAAGATAGAAATTATGCATTACAATAAATGTCCATTATGCACTATTTCAAATTGGTTAATTATATTGCAAGGAATTAGGAAAACGCAGTTACTTTTTTGGTAATTTTCAAAGATAGTCTATGGTCATGTCAGCAGGCTATGTTAATCAAAATTTATGATTAAGCTGTTTTCTTCCCTTGGCCCATGTGACCTGAAATAGTTACCACTGGTTTATTTAAAACATAATTTATAATGTGTTCTCTCATCTCCTCGAAATAACCATATTGTTTTTGCTACTAAGTACAAGCTGTTAATTGGAGACAAACATACCTCTTAACCTAATAATAACTCATAAACTAACATATTAACATATTTATCATCCCTAATGATAAACCACAACCTACAGGGCATTCAGAAGGTATTCAGACCCATTTCACCTTTTTCAATTTTGTTATGCTGCAGCCTGATTCTACAGTTGTTGAAATTCATTTTTTTCTCATTAATCTACACTCAGAACTCCATAATGACAAATTCACACAATTTTAGAAATGCCTGTTTATTTATTAAAAAGAAACTCAAATATCACGTTGGCATAGGTATTCAGACCCTTTGTAACAACACTTGAAATTTAACTCAGGTGCCTCCTATTTCTTTTGATCATTGCTGACACATTTCTACACCTTGATTGGAATCTACCTGTGGTAAATTAAATTGATTGGACATGATTTGGAAAGGCACACATCTCTATAGAAGGCCTCACAACTGACAATGCATACTGTAGCAGAGCAAAAGCCATGAGGTCAAAGGAACTGCCTACAGAGCTCAAGGACAGGATTACTGCAAAGCACAGATCTGGGGAAGGCTACATTTTTTTTTTTTTTTGCTGCACTGAAGATTCCTAAGAACACAGTGGCCTCCATAATTCTCAAATGGAAAACATTTGGCACAACCAGGACTCTTCCAAGAGCTGGTTGCCTGGTCAAACAGCAATCGGGGGAGAAGGGCCTTAGTAATATAGGTAACCAAGAACCCAATAGTCACTCTGAACTGTGGAGAGTTCAGCAGTTCCAGAAACACAACCAGCACTGCAGCCCTCCATTGAGCTGGGCTTTATGATAGAGTGGCTAGACAGAAGCCTCTCCTCAGTGCAAAACATGAAAGCTTGCCTGGAGTTTGCAAAAAAGCACCTGAAGACTCTTGGAGTTGAACTCCTGGTTTCTGTAGTCTGCAATTTTTCCTCTGGAAATCCATTTTTACTCCCACACCATTTAAAGAGTGTTCATCCCAAATTGTATAGCTCAAAGTCTGTAGAGAATCTCAGTCATCCAGGTCATGGTTGTCCCATAGGTGCTTTTTCAGGAGGCAACTAGACTTTCTTGTTTTTTCTTTCTCTTTTGAATGGTGTAGGAGCAGGGGTGGGATTCTACCAGTTCGCACCTATTCGCTAGAACCAGTTGTTAACATTCTAAGCAGTTTGGAGAACCGGTTGTTAGAAGAAATCACTAGCCTAATCCTGTAAGGAAGGCAGAAGGAAACATTCTGGTGTTACTTACAGAAACTGCCTCTCTGTTAACCTTTATTGCTTCCTTGGCAGGACTAGACTTCCTGTCTCTGGAACTTCTCTGGAGTTTTTTCCCCTTCCTTTGCTGGTACTTTGCTTGTGTGGAGTGACCATTCAAAGTTACAATGGCATTGAAAATGGTGGCAGCTCCTCAAATATTGGAACACTGCTATCATGTCTCCTCTAGTCCTTCTCTTCACTAGACTAGCCAGCCCAGTTCCTGTAGCCGTTCTTCATATGTTTTAGTCTCCAGTCCCCGAATCATCCTGGTTGCTCTTTTCTATACTTTTTCTAGAGTCTCAACATCTTTTTTATAATGTGACCAAAACTGGATGCAGGATTCTAAGTGTGGTCTTACTAAGGCTTTATAGAGTGGTATTAGTACCTCATTCGCTCTCGATTGTATTCCTCTGTTAATGCAATTTAGGATTGCATTAGCTTTTTTGGTGGCTGCTGCTGCACATTGCTGGCTCATATTTAGCTGATTGTCCACTAAGACTCCAAGATCCCTCTCACAGTTACTGCTATTGAGCCTGGTTTCACCCAGTCTATATGTGTACTTTTGATTTTTCTTGCCTAAGGGTAGGACTTTACTTTTCTCTACATTGAATTTCATTTTGTTAGATACGGCCCAGTGTTCTAGTCTGTCAAGATCCATCTGGATCTTGAGCCTATCTTCCTGGGTATTAGCTATTCCTGCGAGCTTAGTATCATCTGCAAATTTGGTAAGTTCCCCTTCTATTCCCTCATCTAAGTTGTTAATGAAGATACTGAGTACTGGGCCTAAGACAGAACCTTGTGGCACCCCACTGCTTACTTCCCTCCATGTAGACCTAGACCCATTAAGGATTACTTGAGTATGGTTTCTCAGCCGGTTGCGAGTCCATCTAGTGATGGTGCTATCTATTCCACTTTTTTTCTAGTTTACGAAGAAGTAGGTTGTGATCTACTTTGTCAAATGCCTTGCTGAAATCTAAATTTATTATGTCCACAGTATTTCGCTGGTCTACTAATTTAGTCACTGGAAAAGTAAAAGCTGTGATTTGATGTTAATACCTTATTTTACTATAACAGAAAGAGTTGGAAGCCAATGCTTCTTTTTCTCCCCCCCTCCCCCCAATTTTTCCTCATTTCACTTCCCCCTTTTTACTTTTGTATTTTATAATACTCTATAAATTAAAAATTGATTATAAAAGGATGCAAATTACCAGTTGTCTGCAAGGAATATAAATTCTTTCATTCACCACTATCCTATCAGAGAAACTTCTTGAATGAGAAGCGAAATATCTTCAAAAGAAAAAAACAAGAAAGTCTAGTTGCCTCCTGAAAAAGTATCTTTGGGATATGCATGCTTTTGCACTGGAAGTCCAAAGCTGATTTTGCTTCGGTGCCAAAGTGGATTTATTCAATAAAGTTTATACTCTTGGTAAAATAATGTCCCAGGAGTTTCTTTTTCTGGATTCACCAAGTGGACAGTTGATAGACTTCCACAGCACTAAGGACCTCAGACTTGCCCGAAGGTTTACTTTCCAATATGGCAATGATCCTAAGCACACACTCATGAAGACAATAGGAGTGATTTAGGAACAACTCTGTGAATGTCCTAGAGTGGCTCAGTCAGTGCCCTGACCAGAATTCTATTGAACATCTCTGGAGCGACCTGAAAATGGCTGTCCTCCAATGGTCGCCATCCAACCTGACTGAGCTTGATGGATTTTGTGAAGAAGAATGGCAGAAAATCTCCCAATCCAGGTGTGCAAAGCTTATCGCATCATTGCTCCCAAAGGTGCTCCAACAAAGTACAGAGTGAACAGTCTGAATACTTATGACAATGTGATATTTCAGTTTTTTATTTTTAATAAATTTACAGAGATTTCTAAAATTTCTAAAATACTTTTCATTATGGGGTACTGAGTGTAGATTAATGAGAAAAAAAATGAATTTCAATAACTGTAGAATCAGGCTGCAGCATAACAAAATTGACTAAAGTGAAGGGAGTCTGAATACTTTCTGAATGCACTATATCTCTGTTCATTTTTAATTTAGCCTAATATATGTCATATTTTGGAGAAAATGCTTTGGAAATCTTAACACTATTTCCTTTTGAAATTTCCACAGCAAATATGAAACATCTCAACTTATCCTTTGCAGCCTCTGGCTTTCTGGGGATCTACCACTTGGGGGCAGCATCTGCTCTTTGCAGACATGGTAAGAAGTTATTGAAGGTTGTGAAGGCCTTTGCAGGAGCATCTTCAGGAGCTTTGACTGCCACTGTTCTTTTAACAGTGCCAGAAAGTATTGAGGTAATTGTGAAGAAGAAATTGCAATCTTGAAAACACAGCTTAAGTCTACCTGCTTTGGATGATCTTGGCTAAGGTTTTGAAAATAAGACCAATGTCTGGTTACAAAGCCGCAGGATGTGTTTAATTGTGTTAGCAAAGACACTTTATGGAGGAGAAAACTGCAATGACAAATCAATTTCTCTCATTTTAATTTGTATTTGCAGATGTATTTTGTTTTGTTTTTGGCTATGGATTTGAAAAAAATAAGAAAGATTACATTGATGAAGATTAGAATCAGGATTGTTATTTCTACAGATTTTAGAACCATTCTGTTCTGAGATAACACCTTAAGATATAATGTCAACACTAACTTATAATGTGGACTGGTTAATTTTAACAGATAACAGATAATCAGAGTTGGAAGGGACCTTGTAGGTAATCTACTCCAACCCCCTGCCCAAGCGAGAGAGACCCTACACCATTTCTGACAAATGGCAGTTCAATCTCTTCTTGAAAGTCTCAAGTGATGGCGCTTCCACAACTTCCGAGGGCAAGCTGTTCCATTGGTTGATTGTTCTCACTGTCCGAAAGTTTCTCCTTATTTCCAGGTTAAATCTCTCCTTGTTCAGTTTCCATCTATTATTCCTTTTCTGGCCTACAGGAGCTTTAGAAAACAGCTTGACCCCTTCCTCCCTGTGGTAGCCCCTCAAATATTGGAAGACTGCTATCATGTCTCCCCTGGTCCTTCTCTTTACTACAATAGCCAAGCCCAGTTCCTGCAACCGTTCATCGTATGTTTTAGCTTCTAGACCCTCTAATCATCCTGGTTGCTCTTCTGTCCTTTTTCTAGAGTCTCAACATCTTTTTTATAATGTGGTGAACAAAACTGTATGCAGTATTTTGACTTTGCACATCTGGCTGAACCAGTTACTGTGGCTTGTCAATTTGTAGTATTCTGCAAAACGAAAAAAATGATTTTTTTTTTCAAGTACAACCATCAAGCAAACTACAGGTTCACTAAAACCAGTCACTTAGTGACTGTTCGAAGTTATGATGTACCTCTTTGGCATATTTACGGCGCAGATTTGAAGTTCTGACAGTGTGCTCTCCTCCTTCAGACATGTAATAGAACTTTGTACAGTCAGCAATAGGGTTGCATTTATGGCCATTTACAGCATTCCTGCCATTGTGATGATGTTTTACAGTAGTTTCGCAAAAAAATGGCACTTCCATTTTTTAGCAAAACGATGCCCACAGGGAAGCATTGATTTGCTTAATGTCTGCAAGTGTTTGCTTAATAACTGCTGATTTGTTTAACGGCCATGGTGATTTGCTGAACCTCTGCTGCAGAATGTGTAAATTCGTATCAATCATAACTGACCAGTTTTATATCACAACTTACAAACCATGAAGGATAGATTCCAGTATATACTGACAATTGTTAACCATTCTCACCACAGTCCTGGTAAGTTCCAGGTCTACCTGTGGAGTAAACTAGGTAATTGTCTTATGCAACTATCATATATATGGAACTGTTAATGGTCACAGATATTTCTGAGTGAGAATTGTCTGCTAATAGGACTGATATGACTAATATGATTGAAATAGATGTAACAACAGAATGTGCTGCTCTTCCTTCACCACCACCTATTAAATATGGATGAAAAGCCTTTTTATATGTTTTATAACAATGTGTTAATTTATTAATATTAAATATTAAATGTATAAAGCCAGCCATCTTATGGAAAGTGACTCTGTGCAGTTGACAACAATTCTACTCTGTTTGATAATAATTTCCAACCTATTACTATTGCAGATCCTAGGTTTTGAGAACGGTTTGTGTATCCCAAGGTCTAATGTCCATTATATTAATCAGAATATGAATTTGATTGAGTGGAATAGGTTGAGTTATGAATAATTGTTCATCCTATCACAACTGCAGGTAGTTTTATGACTGCTCTGTACATGACAGTGTATCTGAAGAAAAATATTAGAAAAATAATTTTGAAAGAAGATATTATCAAAAGAAGGCAGGGGAGGGGATGAACCAACAGGTTGAATAGGTGATAGAAATGTACATGTACAACTGTAGCAAGCACTGCATAGTATTTTCACTTTGTCTATAGCTTACAATTTTATTTATTTTCTATTTCATTTAACTTAGTATATTGCCAGGTTTTAAACCAGCCTAGATCAACTGCACCTGATCAGGATTTATGCACTGAGCTTATTGTTTACATTTAACTTGTAAATCAGATGACCATGCTTTTAGCTCTGGGTCATATTTCAATTAAAGCTGCTGCAACTACCTTGGTCACATCCTTTTAAGGGTTTGGGGAGTCACTGGGTTTGGTGGAAATCACTGTTGTTTAACTAACTTTAATTCCAGCACCATAGGGATTGCCCATATGCTACCTGCAGCTGTTAAAGCTAGTTTTGCATTTTAATGAGGATTTATCTTAATAAATTACAACTTGAAAGTCTGTGGTATTAAAATAAACATTGTCACCTGCAGTTTTCTTTGATTTAAAGCTGTATGATTCTTTTCATAAATTCCAGGATCTCTATTGCTCATCCTAATCCTTTATAGTTCAGAAACTGTACTCTAGCTGGACAAAAAAATAGGCATCATTAAATATTTCAATAAAATAATAATAGATCTTAGTTAAATGGAAATAAATTAGCAGCTTTTGATGTATTCTTATCATTTGAAATATTATGAGAAAACTACTAATTTTTTTTAAAAAAAGAAATATTTCGACCTGTATTTACAATCAGTCTATGAACTGGTCAAGTAGGCACCAAAATCAGTGCTGGGATTCAATTTTTTTTACTACTGGTTCTGTAGGCATGGCTTGGTGGGTGTGGCAGCGGAAGGATACTGTAAAATCTCTAGTCAGATGTGATATTTGCCGGTTCTCTGAACTACTCAAAATTTCTGCTACCAGTTCTCCAGAACTGGTCAGAACCTGCTGAATACCACCTCTGATCAAAATATGCAAGTTAATAATTCTATAAATGGATAATTTACTGACAATATTTACACTTTATAACGAACTATACATCATAAAAGTAATAAAAAGCCTGTCCTTTTTTTTTTCAAGTTTCTGTAGCTTTTCTTTTTCTTTACCACAATTCTTAGCATGATTTCAGAAGTCTTTCTTTGCTTCCATGGTGATTTTCATTTACTTTAGTTTCAGTAATATGATAACTTCATTAAAATTATGATGCCTCCTGAGGGTAGGAACATAATGAATTTTACTTCATTTATCAATATTGGTAACACACGTGTTCTTAAATGTATTGTTCTAATTAGGAAGCCTGCTTATTAATATGTAGCATTTTAACAATTTGTAGTGTATAAAAAAGAGACCCTTCCCAAACTGCATTTCTGTTATCTGTCCATCTATTCATCCATCTGTGTGAATGCATATGTTAAAAAGTCATTTAAATGTTTCACATAATTAAATTAATGTGTTGAGAGGAGCTGTGTTTACAATTGGTATTTGAATCTTTTTTCAGAAATGTACAACTATTACCTACCAACTTGCTGAAGATACTAGAAAACTCTACTTTGGAGCACTAACACCTGGTTATGATCTCATGACAAAACTTAGGTAGGATTGTAAATATTTATACTGCCAAATTTGTTTTTTTGTAAATTTTCCAATAAATGATACATAAGAAATACTGCATTTGTGATAGTTACTGTGGTGAAATGCAGCATTTATGTTTTCCTAAATTATTTAGAAGCTGTTTAATTATTAAAGTGGACTAATATTTATTCTGTTTTTCCATAGGGGCTACATTGATTCAATCCTCCCCCCTAATGCCCATGAGATAGCAGAAAACCGCCTCTTTATATCAGTCACTAGTACTAAGAATGGAAAAAATTATTTGCTTTCACATTTTGCCTCCAGAGAAGATCTTGTTAAGGTAGGAAAGTTGCATATTACTACTATAAGTGAAATCATCCAGTTGTCTCAAGGGTTTTAAGAGTTTAGGTTTTATTAGTTTTGGCCTGCAAGCTGTTCATGTTCCTCACTTGAACCTTGCTTTAAAAATGAAGACTGTGGACATATTGATAGCCAGGAATTCATGACCTAATTGTCTTGGAAATCTTAACTGGCCTTTATGGGTAGTTCTTAGCTTAGGAGTACAAATGTGACCAGAGATTTCATTGCTAAGTAAAGAAGTTGATAAGTGAGTCTCACCCAGAGATGTTTTTCTTTTAAAGTCTCATGCTAAGATAATATAGGTGGCTTGGTTCAGGACTGACAGAATTAAGAAAGGGTTTAAAAAGCATCTTACATTGTAGACAAATGAGAATACCTGGACTTTAACTCTAAAATGGATCTACTCCTTGACTTTCGCTCCCTCCTAGCCACTTTGGTAATTAAAATTATAAACTGTATGGTCTGAAAGATGAGTTAAAGTAAAGTTGTTATTATTCAGTATTTCTCTTCAGTTAAGGAAATAAGATAAAAATTATTCATATTTTTCCTATGTTTTCTAGGCTTTGTTAGCCAGCAGTTTTATTCCTCTTTATGCAGGAATAAATGCAGTGGATTATAAAGGACAGGTCTGTATAATTATTCTGGATACTGTGTTTTTATGCATGTTGCAAAAAAAAAAAATCCTCATATCAAGTAGGCTGATCATCACTATCTGATTTTTTTTTAAGAACTCATATTAACATGTCACCTTTGAAACATTATGGCCTTGAAAACCAATTATGTGATGTTCTGCTTCAAGACTTGCTCTAGCAAAAGTATCACTCATCATGGCTTGTGAATTGGCATGGAATGTTCCTGATGTTAAAATAAATGAAATATTGTAGATTCTCATGCGTTTGACACTTCTAGTTATAATTAAAGCAGCGAAGATATCACTACAGTATGGATGGTTTTCTTTGTTCGTAACAATCTAGGAAGTAACTTCTGTTCTTGTAATGGGTATATGAGAATGACCTTGGGAGACAAGAGGAAGAGCTGCAGACTAGATAGTAGATAAGAGGCAGCTTAGCCCAAAGAAAAATGGAAGCATGGCAAATGTCTCAGAAGGGACCCTCCTTAATTTCTTGAGTTATAAAGGCAAGGAGGAATAGATGTACTTTTAGACTTGCAACAATATGTTAATGTAACTTTACAATAAAGTTAGAGCTAGTACTTCTGGGTATGCTTCTTGTCTGGAGTATATCACAAGGCTGAGAGAACGAGGTAGATTTTTGCATAAGAGAATGCTGCCATAGACACAACTTGTTTTGAGCTACGGAGGTGTTAAAATTCCTTTTTGTTGTGCAGTCATTAAAACTCTAGTAATTGTATTATTTGTTGTGTTGGATTACAAATATTCCAACAGTTGTATGGCCATAAGTTTGTGTATGTGTGTGTGTGTGTATGTGTGTGCATTCTCTCTCATACTGCAAATAGCTGAGTTTCTCTTTATTTGAATGCTGTGCACTAAAGTATATTACTGGTCTCCAGATAGTAGTGGAATGTTTAAAGTGGTTTTAAAAATAAGCTTCATGTTGTGGGAGTTTATACTGATTTATAAGGGATAAGGAAGACAGACTTATTCATTTACCCCGATTATAAATTCAGCGATCCATGAAGCAATGCATAGCACTCTAAAACAAATACTTCCGTGGTTACACAGGTTTAAATACTTAGTATATATCCTAAATATTTTTGTCATGCTCCATGATTTCTTTTAAGTAGATTTTAACTATACATTATGCTACAGCATCTTCTTTGTAATAGTGTGTGTGTGTGTGTGTGTGTGTGTGTGTGTGTGTGTATATATGTGTGTGTTAAAATAAAATGTAATTGATGCTTCTGTGGTGGAGGAGAAGAAAAAGAGTGAGGGTTTGTTGTGAATATATGTCTCTCTAATGTTTTGTTGGGAGGGTTCTATTACTGTTTTAATAACAACAACAACATTGATATACAGGTAGTCTTCGACTTACGACCACAATTGAGCACAAAATTGATGTTGCTAAGTGAGACAACTGTCAAGTTAATTTCCCCCCATTTTATGACCTCTCTTATCACAGTTAAGTGAATCACTGCAGTTGTTAAGTTAGTAACATGTTAAGTGAATTCGCATTTCCCATTGACTTTGCTTGTCAGAAGGTCATGAAAGGGGATCACTGACCCAGGACACTGCAACCATCATAAATATGAGTCAGTTGCCAAGTGCCTGAATTTTGATCATGTGACCATGGAGATGCTGCAATGGTTGTTGGTGTGAAAAATGATCAGGTCACTTTTTTCAGTGCTATCGTAACTTTGAATGGTCACTAAATGAACTGTTGTAAGTGGAGGACTACCTGTACCTGGTGACAGCAGAATAAAAGAGAAAGAACAAGATAAAAAAAAATCACAAAATATAAAGACCTTAATACAGAAGTAGAATAACTGTGGCAAAAGATAGTACCAATAATAACAAGGACCTTGGATGTCACCAGTACCACTTGAACACCATCAGCATTGACATTCTGGAAGTTGAAGTCCACAAGTCTTAAAGTTGCCAAGGTTGGACACCCCTGATTTAGAGAATTATGTACCTGAAAAGATACATGCATAAATATGGTATCTTTCTGTTCCCTTTAAAACAACAATTACAGTCATCTTGCCTATAGACCAAAAAATCCAAAATCGTTATCTGAACAAAATTTTTGAAAGGATAAGCTAAAATATTTCAGCAAAGTGTGCAGGTTTAGAAGTTTTCATCAAGAAAGGACTAAAAGTAACAGGATAGAGAAGAAACAAGGAAAACTAGGTTAGATGTTGAAGCCATAAGGCTTTCTAGATGACATACAGATGATACAAGTTAGAGAATTAAAAATGCATAATACAGATCAATAGATGTGATTCTCTCCCTGAGAGAATCAAGGTTTTGACACAGGAAATTGTATACAGATATGTAGACAGATAATAAAGCAGTTAATAATTGACAGAGCGTAACTGTTTCCACTAGAAATGGATCGATGGTGGCTTAACCAATGGCCTCCCTATCTTGCCAAAAGGCCGAACTGTGACTGTTTCTCCTTTTTGTGGGCGACTAGACATTTGCCCAGAAAACAGAGGACGAGTGGATATTTATGCTAAAGTTGCAAAGCAAGACATCATGGTGAGTTATGCGAGGAAAATGATTTATTCCACAGTTTTAGAATTATTCTTTGTTCTTTAGGAAGATTTAACCTTGTCATGTCTTTATTTTTGGGTATATACAATAGAACTATTATACATTATATCCAGCTCAGGGTGGGATTCAGTTTTTTTAACAACCGGTTCTGTGGCCGTTGCTTAGTTGGTGGGTGTGGCTTGGTGGTCATGTGACTGGGTGGGCATGGCTAACTCGACATCACTCATATCAAGGGGTGCTTCTCCTCGCCTGGCCTCTCATGACAGTGGGGATGCTGCAACGGCCATAAGTGTGAAAAATGGGAATAAGTCACTTTTTTCAGTGCCATTGTAACTTTGAATGGTCACTAAATGAACTGTTGTAAGTCAAAGATTACCTGTACAAAAATACAAAAAGCTTCTTAGCTTGCAAAAAGCTGCCCTAAATACCAATCATTAGATCAAACATATCTGCAAGCTGGAGTTACAAATCAGGCAGGGTGCCAGAGCACCTTGAGGAATGAAAATAGTTAAAATGCAGTGATAACTACCAAGCAGCCAACTCTTGCTCATAAAGTGAAACCTTTTAGCAGAGAGGTCATTTAAACTCTCCAGAAAGAGCACACCCAGGAGAAGCAATACTTAGATCCATTTGAACACTTAAAAATACCAACTGGTCTCACTTATCTCACAAGATATCCTAAGGAAACTATCCAGATTTAAGGAAAGGTCACATGCCCCCTAGAAAGGCAGTAAAAAAAAAAATCAGTGCCAAGCTTGCATCCTGCCTCTTGGAAGTATACCCCAAAAGGACAGTGCCAGATAGTACTAAAGCAGTGAGGAAGACCCCTCCCCAGATAGAAAAAGAAACCATGAGGCAAGAAAAAATTCAAACACAATACAAATAATTAAATCACAACAGTAGCTGTTGCTTGTTGAAGCTGAATAGAGAAAATTATCCCATCAATAAACACAAGATTAAACGTCCCCAATCACAGAATTAACCTTCACCAAAAACAGTTTTAGACCAAAACTCAGAAAGGGTATGTAAACTCATGTTTGAATGTTAATCTTTCTAGCTAGCCAAGAAGCCTTGCTGAATGTCACTCATCTTGGTTCCCTGTCACTAAAAGCTTTGCTTCATTATTCAATTATTTCTTCAAAGTGCTGATTGTCCAGGGAAGTATTTCCTCAACAGCAGTGTAAAAATCTTAAAACAACCCTTCTCCTTTAAGAAAGTCAAGCCCCAAAAGCTCTGGAGACAGTAAGTCTAGGCTGTCTGGCAAGAATGTAATAAGGGTGGAAAAAAACAAAAGGAGATTGCTTCTAACTAGGGTTCTCTGAACTGCTTAGAAAGTTAACACGGGGTTCTATAGAACCGGATAGAACCGGTAGAATCCCACCCCTGATCCAGCTTCCTATTATTTTAATGTGAAGCTAGGAAAATTCAGTTGGTCATTTTGCCCTCAGTTTCACTACTTTCACAATTAACAGGAAAATTTTTAAAGTGTTTAAAAGTTTGAGAATTTCTTGAAGTTAATACCAAGATAATGCCATTGCCTCATTGTGTTTCTCTTTTTTCAAATGTTATTGAAGTTTATAATTGCAATAGTAAAAATCAATACAAAATAAAACTAAGATAGAAAAATAGAATAAAAGGTATAAAATGGAAAAAATAAAATATATAAAGAATAGAAAGAAAAAAGGGAGGAAAGGAAAATAAGAATATAGCAAAGAAAAAAGAAATATACAGATAAGTTATCTTATCAAACTTAATCACAAGTATAAATAATTTTAGTAATTTTACTGCTTCTTAAATCATTATAGCAAATGATTTTTTTCTTCCCATATTTTATCTATTAAAAAATCCATAAAGCATGCCATTTCAGGTCTGGTGTCAGCAAAAGTCTATTAAGAGTTACCAGAATTAGACAAAACTCAGATATAAAGAGACTACAGGTTAAGAAAGAAGAGTACAAGTTGCAAGCATTCGCTGAAAACAAGGTATTTTTTTATTGAAGAACCAATAAAGAGAGGACAAGAACTGATGAATGAACTAGAACAATTTGGAACAGTGGCAGGACTTAAAATCAATAGAAAGAAAATGAAATTAATGACTAAAAGTTTAACAGAAAAACAGAAATTAGAATTAGAAAAGGAGATGGGAATTCAAGTGGTAAAGAAAATTAAATATTTAGGAATATGGTTGATAGCACATTGTAAGACATTAAAGGAAAACAATTATGATAAATTAATGCAACAGGTAAAGAAAGATTTAGAAATACGGGGTAAGCTACAACTTTCTTTATTAGGTAGGATTGCTACCATTAAAATGATTATTCTTCCAAAATTCCTCTATATATTTTAGACAATACCAATCAAAATTCATAAAAAAATACCTTGTGGAACTCAATGCAATAACTTCAAAATTTATCTGGCAAGGTTAAAAAACGAGAATAAATTTAAAGGCAATGCAGGATATGAAGAGCAGGGGAGGTATGGCACTTCCAAACTGTGAGCTGTACCACAGTGCAGTCTCCTTAGTATGGTTGAAAGAATGGGTGAACATAACTAATAAGAGAATATTAGTCCTAGAAGGTCATGACTTACAGAGGGGGTGGCATGCCTCTTTATGGGATATAGGGAAAACCAGTCAGAAATACTTTCATAGACACCTAATTAGAGATGCCCTCCTGACCAATTGGAAGAAAGTAAGGAAAAAATATTATTTAAAGATCCCGATCTGGATTTCAACTATGGAGGCGATGATACACCCTAATAATTTGGATATTACCAAGATGATTAAATATAAGGATTTATTGGATTTGTAAGGAAATTTGAAATCATGGCAGGACCTCCAAGATCAGGGATTACAAATCGACCATTGGGCATATCTTCAAGTTCAAAACAGATATAGACAGGATAAGAAAGAATTCGGAATTTATAATAAACCTCAGCAGTTGGACAAAATTATTTTAGGCCCAGACAAAAAAGAAATGTAACAAAATTTTATAATTATCTATTAGGGACAGAATTAGAGGGACAAATAGTTAAAGGAAATATGATATTCTGGAGTGGGAATATAGGACATGGTATCACTTTAACAGAAAGGGAGAGAGTCTGGAATAGAAATAACAAAATCACAAAATTTGCATCGTACAAGAAAAATGCTTATAAAATGTTTTATAGGTGGCTCCCCACCCACCGAGACTAGCGAAGATGCACCCCAACATGAGTCTGAACTGCTGGAAATGCAAAAAAAAGGAGGGAACATGCTTCCACATGTTGTGGTCCTGTACAGAAGCACAGAGATACTGGCAGAGAATTAAAACATGGCTGGAGGAAATGACGGCAGAACAGATTGAAATCAAACCAGAGTTCTTCCTGTTAGGGATCTTTAATAAACAATTTCCAAAAAAAGTGAAGTATATAATATTACATGTATTGACGGCAGCTAGATTGGCCTTTGCACAATGTTGGAAACAACCTCATACTCCAACAGAGGAAATGATTATTCAAAAAATACTAAATTGTGCAGAAATGGATAAATTAACCCTAGCATTAAAAGATAAAGAACCATCACTGCTGGTATGAATGGTTAGATCAAAGATGGGCTACATAACATTGTAAAAGAGGATAAGCTATAATTGTAGTGGTAATTATATATTCGCATTAAGGATTACTTGTAAATGTGGCATAAAATAAGGATAACCCACCAACTGTCGAAGATGAAATTGTTTTTAATCACTTTTTGATCTCTTTTTTACTTTTACTTCTTTTTTCTTTTTCTCTCTTCTCTCTTTTACTTGTCCACTCTGTTTCGCTTCTTCTTTTCTACATTTGTGTATGTGTTGTTTATTTTAATTGTAAAATGAATAAAGTTTGTTTAAAAAAAAAGAGTTACCAGAAATAACATATCTATTTTAACTTTCATTAAATAAAGCAACCTTATATTCCTTCCTTTTATTTCTCACAATCTTAAACTTTAGTCCATTCAAATAATGTCATAAAACTGGATTTCATTTCTTCATCTCTTGTGAGATTCTTCAAAGCTTTGTCTCTTTTATAAGTCCAATATGGAAAAAAGGTCCAGGTCACTCTGTTGATTTATTGTTCGTATATCCCTTTTAATTTTTTACAATATCCAGCATAACATCTTTTTCCATGTCATTCTTATCACCTCTGCCATAACATGTTTTAGACATAATCTATCCATTAAAGCAAATATTGCTGTTGACATTATTAAAGTGTTGATTTCCATTTTTGAAAATCCCCCTTTAATATTTCTAGTGTTAGAATATTTGCCATTCTGTACTTGATAATAAAGTTTTACGTTTTTTTTTTCTTTAATTGAAATTTTTAGTTCCCTCTGGTGTTAATCTTTAAAATCTTATTGTATTATTTTAATTGAAAACAAAAACATTTCAGGAGAGATTTTTTATAATCAAATCCCACGTCTTATTTCAAATTTGTCCGGACCCTTAGTCCCTTTGTAACTTTCTAAAATCAAATTTTTAATCTACCTTTTGCTATTTGTTTCAATTTAAATCTTTCTTTTGTAAAGGATTGATGTCAAACTAAGCACATCCTTTGAAAGTTAATATCTAAAGATTTATAGCAGCTTAAAAGTACATAACAAGCAATTTCCAAAAGTGATTATAAAAGGAAGTATACAAACTTTATAAAGTTGCCTACCATGGTTTGAACCAGATTCTAATTTGCTTGTCTCCCACAGGTCTATATAGCTGCTAGATTCCAATGTCTTGCAATATCATTGTAAAGAACTGTTTGAAGCAGATAGATGTTTTCATCAAACTTAGTGATTAAATGTTAGTAATTTGGTTTTACCTAATTAAAAATAGCAGTGATGATTAAGAGACATTAGACCATGGGTGTCAAACTCACGGTGTCATATTGCTATTACGTGATATTTCATGATGTTTTTTCCCTTAGTGGAACTGGGATGGGCATGGCCTGCGTGTGACTCAACCGGCCCACGGGCTCCCATTTTGACACCCTGCATTAGACAAACTATTACTGGCTACCTCTGTGGTGAGGGACATCAGGGCCAAGTTCATGAAATTTATCTTTATGCTTCAAAATCAAATCACCAAAATTTAGTAGTGAACTACTGGATAATTGTAGTGCAATTTTCCCTTGGCAGTACATCAAGTAAAAATAGGTGTGAAAACTATATGTGAAAATACCAATGAATTTTTTAAAACATTTCAAATGTTTAAAAAGGGGCAAAAGGTTTGATTAGCTTTTTAAAAATATTTCAGAACTATCTTTTTTCTGTTTCAGTTTTCTAGGATCGTGAAAATAATTAGATTAGAAAAACCACTTTGCTTCAGGTTTTAATTTAATTAATGTTCTAATTAATGTAATTATATTTAAGTGCTGTATGTTGGATAAATTTCATGAAACCTTGCAATCTCTAGGTTCTCACAATAAACTAAGCCATGATTGTTTCACCATGGTTTATTAAATACACCCATTTGATTGACTTCAAATATTGCAAGTCAAAAGCCATGATTTATATACCATAGAGGCCATTAACAAAAGCAAGCACTTTATGTCTTAGCAAATGCAAGAATACAATCTATATGAAATAATGCATTATATCAAAATGTAATTAATTAAGCAGAAAATTTCCTGCTTTTTTCTTGGATGCAGTTATCTATTGGCAACCTTATAAGACTTCATCAAGCTCTATTTCCACCAAGCCAGGAGAAAATGGAATCGCTATATCAAGATGGATATGATGATACCATCCAGTTTTTATTGAAGGAAAATTGGTTTGAGTAGATTATGCATGATGAAAATAAATAAATTGATGGCTTGTCAATGCAAATCTTTGAGCAAAGCCCAAAGGGCTGATGTCACCATTTATGTTTATCTAAAAAAAATGTCACTGGGATTTCATCTGTTGATGCCAGTCAGGTGTGTTATATGTCATTGTGCTGGTCTGAATTTGTAGAGGGTTACAAATGCAATGGAATTGTATTTGGTATAGAAGATAAGCTGCTTCTTAGAAAAGATTAAGAGAAATCAAAACTTCCATTGCTTTATTTTTGTTCTGATTTCCATTTTTCATGCAGATATGAAAATGTTAAAAATATGAGTTTTTGGCTCATTAAATGTATTCATATAAAGTCATAAATATGGGCAGTTTGCAGAAAATTGAGTACTTGTGTTATTTCATAAAATACTATTTATGTGTTCATTAATTAGTTTACTCATTTTTTTTAATCCAGTGCATTCTCAAGCATGAACTGTAATTACAATGAAACCATGGGAAACAAAACAACTTCACAACTCATTTATCTACAGATATGTTTTACCACTAGTAGACTTAGTTTTTCAGATAGCCTATGTATATTTTAAAATGTTGACTTTCAGTGGGTTTATTTATCCTTTCTGTCATATAAAATTCATTGTAGAAAGAAAATTAAACATATTGCATCTTTATTTATGCCTTACTCACATAGTAAATAGATCAGAGCAATTGTTAAATATGAATAAAGCAAGTTGCATCATCCAGTTTTATTTAAAACATTGTCTCAAAGGAACTAATTTGCTGATTTAATGGATATTGCCAAATTGCATTTTCATCTAAAAGGCTTTCTATGCTGTTGGAATCCATTGGGTATGATTTTCTAGTGGCAAGTCTCCTGTCATCATAATCTAAGAGTAGTATTGATTCTACTTACAGTAAATATTGCAGTATCTATTTAAATTAACTTTTTTAATAAATTCTTATTGCAAAAATTTTGCAATGTTCTTTTTAATTCATTGTAGACCTGTCTTTTCTATGATTTGCATGGAGTTAATGAATATAGTTTGTGTATAAACCCAAAAGATGGTGTTGTAAAAGCCAAAATTTTACTCTTTATTTCCACTACAGTTGGTTCTCCACTTACTTCCCTTCATGTAATGACTGTTCAAATTTACGATGCCATTGAAAAATGTGACTTAAAACCAGTTTTCAGACTTATGAACATTTCAGTTTCTCTGTGGTCTCATTATCATAATTCAGCGGGTGTTTATGACAATTGCAATGACATAGGGTCACATAATCACAATATGTGACCTTTCCAGATGGTTTCCAACAGACCAAGACAATGGGGAAAGCTGGATGGAGCTTGTTTGGAGGTTCTAGCAAGGGAGCTCAGTATTGTATACCCTTGAACGAAGATTGGTATACCCCTTCTGTCTGGGATGGTTGTTTTCTACCATTGAGTGTGCAGCTTTTGGAGGGATGCACATGGAACAGTGAGAGAGGGAGGGGTCACACCTAGCCAAATAGATCAACCAAATCAACCTGGGCGATCAATGGGGTGACAGATAACACCCTCACACACAACTGGATTTGTTTAATGACCCTATGATTCATCTAATAACTGCAGTGATTTGGTTAACAAAGAAGGTTGCAAAATTAGGTGTATCTCACGTAATGACTGCCTCACTTAGTGACAAGTTACAGTACCAAATGTCATAAATTGAAGTCTATATAGAAGTTATGCTTACAAATACCTCTGTTGAAAAACAAGTTTTACCTTCATCAGCAGGTTCTCCATATACACGGGTTAACATTTCATATTGCAGCAATGAACAAAGGAATTGAACTGTGGCTTGTGGGTGTAAAACATGTATAATGCACACTAATTTTATACCTACCCGTTTTATTATAGAACATTTGCATTTTTTTATCCACTTGAAGTGAACTAAATGTAATCCTATAATCTTCTTTATGAGCTTTTTGAGCTTCTCTGTGTTTGTCAGTACTTTTCTATGCATTGAAAGAAAATAGAATGGTGTAGTTAACAGATCAGTGCCCCTCATTTCTATCACCCAATACATGTAAAAACTCAACTATGGTATTTTATGTAGAATCATTTTGAGCAAAGCAAGTTTAGTATAATTCACAAAAACATTTTAAGCTGTAATCATGATTAAAGGAGAAGTCATTGGCAAAATTTATTCAATGAAACTAGTGAGACGATGCTGGGGCAACATCCTCTTTGATTATACAGCCATTGTTTAAAGGATCAATGGCACCAGATATGAGGGACAATATTATCGGGGGGGGGGGAATAATACCTCTAAAATTTACCAATGATATGCCCCCTTTCACTAGATCACTTTTTCACAGTTTGTCTTCAATCTCCTCTTGCTAGACAGCAAATTGGGAACTACCATAAAGTGTTTCCCAGGTGGGCTCACCTTAGATATTCCAATTAAACAAAGTCACTGCCTTGCCATCCCATGGCCCTAAGCCCAGCCCAGAGCCTTATTTCACCTTAGAACCAGACCCCGATGAGACATAGGCATTTCACCTGTTTTATAAAACAGTGCACGCTTCTCTAATATTAAGGTTTAAAAACCAACAAAAGAGTTTCTAAGTTTGCTTGAGTTTTGGAAAGTGTTGAAAGTGACATTCCCTCTTCCTCATTTGTTTCCTTTTAAAGCAGCCATTAGTAGCAACTTCAAAGTATCAAGTATAAAGTAGTAATAAAAGCCAATTCAGACACTCAGGAAGATTCTTTTTTAAGCTGTTTGACCTCCAAATCTGTTCTAACAGTCACTAGGTAAAAAGTTACTGCAGGCATATATCCTTAGTGACCTATTACTGACAAGATGACAACTCAAGTTAGAAGCAAAGCTCTTAATATTATATCACCAGATCCAAGATAGTATATAGAAAATTCTTATAATTCACTGTTGCAAAGGACAGTCTTCACTTTCCAAGAATTGTTCATCATGCAATAATGTTTTTTTTAGACTTAGAGAACTTAGAATAACTTTATTGTCATTTTGAATGTACATTAATCGGCATATATTATGGAATGGAATTTGGAAATGGAAACAACAAAATGGAATGGAATTTTGTTGCACACAGCTTGCAAAGAGTCACCACCTCCAATATACACTACATAAACATGAATAAATAAATACATACATACATACTGCAGAATTATGTATATAACCACATATATGACATGGAGAAACAACAGTCTAGTTTGAATGCATACGTGCAGGGGTGGAATTCTTAACCGGTTCTATGGGCATGGCCTAATTTGTGGGTGTGGCTTGGTCATGTGACCAGCTGGGTGTGGCTTGGTGGTCATGTGACTGGGTGGGTCAAAAGATAGAAACTCACTTTAACAATGCTCTTGGAGTGGGGTTGGACTAGATGACCTCCAAGGTCCCTTCCAGCTGTGCTGATTTCAAAGCATCCTCGGAAGCTGCATCTAGTGCCAGGGTTTGTGGTCCTAACTTCCTCTCCTTTTTCGTTCCCTCCCTCCCTCCCTCTATCCATCTGTCCATCCATATCTCATTTACTTTACTTTCTCTTCTCTCTTTCTTCCTTTCCTCTTTCTCCCCTCCCTTTCTTCCTTTCTCTCATCCCTCCCTCTTTTTCTTCTTCCTTTTAAGAGAAAAAGAAAGAAAAAAGAGAGCTACCATGCATCTCTATGCTATTCATTGTATATTTTCAGCTGGAACCTCTTTCTACTTAAACCAGGGGTCCCCAATCTTGGCAACTTTAAGACTTGTAGACTTCAACTCCCAGAATTCTCCAGATAGCTGGCTGGAGAATTCTGGGAGTTGAAGTCCACAAGTCTTAAAGTTGCCAAGTTTGAAGACCTCTGACTTAAACCCTAGTACAACTCTCAGCTATTTAAAGCCATTAAACATCTTGGATAACGTTGAAACTTTTTGCATACTTGTACTTAAACAGAAAGAATTTTGTTTTAATGCATTTCCAATGCTACTTTTTATGAAGACCAAGTCAAGAAAAGGAGATTGGAAACAAAGCAAAGGTTAACCTCATTCTCTGTAACCCTTTCTAAATGGCAAGTAGAAGTGAGCTTTCTACTTGCTATTTTATTACCAAATGGTGAAAAAAATGATGACTGATTCTTGCGCTTATGATCATCTCAGCATCCCTGCAGTCACATGATCCTGATCCGGATGCTTGAAAACCAGCTCATGTTTTCAATTGTTGCAATATCCTAGGGCCATGATGACGAACCTACGGCATGCGTGCCGGAAGTTCATGCAGAGCCATCTCTCCGGGCATACCAGCCATCGCCCATTGCTCTGGGTTCTGGCGTGCGCATGTGTGCCAGCCAGGTGGTCTTTGCTTATGTGGGAGTGCCAGAAACTGGAAGAGCAGCTCCCAGCATGTATGTGCACACTGGCCAGATGGTCTTCACACCTGCATGCGCTCCAGAAACTGGAAGACCAGATGGCCGGCACGCATGCGTACACAGGAAACCAGAAGCTCAGCTTCCTGGCACGCTTCTACACGCTGGGGAGCTGGTCTTTTGGTTTCCAGCACTCCTGCACGCTCTCGTTTCACCATTCACTGCCAAAAAGCTCTGCCAACACTGCCCTAGGGTAAGTGATTGCCATTTGTGATTTTCCCAGCCAATTTCTAGCAAGCAAAGTAAATGAAGAAGCCATCAGGAAAAGGCACAAGTTTGCAATCATGTGATGTCTCACTTAACTGCTCAACTTAACCAATTTTCCAATCCCAATTGTAAGACTGGGATTGCTTATGCTGCCTCCCTTCCAAAATATCCTCAAAGAGGGTTGTACTTTAATACAAATAATCTGAAGGGGATCTTAGGAAACCAACTAAAATTGAAAGCAACCATCTCCTCTTTTGAAAGAAATAATAAGCATCAGCTATTTTTTCAGCAGTGTGATATCACATTTACAGTGCCTGTACTATGCACTATAAAAATGTAATGTATTACAACTGAAATATCTTTTTAAAAGAAAAATCACCAAACTTCCAAGCTGAATCCTTTGATTAAATGACATTTTCACTACTTCAGCCTTACAAGAGCTAAATCACTGTAAGGAAATAGTTCCATAGGACTTTATTATGTAGTTAGAAATGGTGTGGAAGAACTGAAAGCACAGAGGCCTCCTTAACAAACATAGTCTTTCCTGAAAATGTACAAAAGGAAGGCAAAACAATCTTCCTTTTTTAAGGGAGAGAAGTCAAAATTGCAGGATTGAATACAGTTTTGTAATGGGAAATGCACACAATCAAGAAGAAAGGAATCTATCAAAGCAAACATTAGTTTCCAAGGACAATGCTTCCTTGATCCCACAGTTTCCATACTTGTAGTGAGAATAGGCTGTTATTCTATATTTCCTCTACTGTACCAGATTTCTAAAATATGTGTGTGTGGGGGAGAGATTGCCATACCCAGAGAAACAAAAACAGCAATGATAAAATAGGTTAATACAAGTAGAAAAAAAATGTTGTGGGAGGCAGTTTTGAGTACATATGAAAAGCTTTCACTAAAAGCAATAAATTATTATATAGACACTGCATATTTAAGCCTAATAATTGGATTTTTCATCCCTTTTGGAAGTTCATAATCCTGGGAAACATGGAAGGGAATAGAAGGAGATGACCAGCAACAAGGTGGGTAGACTCAATTACAACAGAAATGGGTGCTTTGTTGGAAGGCCTGAGGTGCCTGGCTGGAATAAATCATCCTGGACAAGGTCTATATGGTCACTAAGAGTCAACAACTCATCAAAGTCATTAATGCAATTTTGAAGAATAAAGATCCAGGACTGAAGTATGTGGTGTTGCATTTGATACTGTACTTATCTCTTGAGGAATAGTTGAGGAGCACTTGTATTTTGGCCTTATGCTTAGAAAGCAAATTTTATATTTAGCCTTTCTCTCTATAATAATCACAAGTTCCTTCTTAGAACTAATTATGGCTGAAACACTGTTAGTAATATGCCACTGAGTTTTTTAGATAAGAAATTCGTATCAGGTACCTGTAGCTGCATTTTATTTCAGCAGTTTCTTTTTTAGACAGTGTTATAATATTTTTATAAGGATAACTTCAATATCATAAATTTAACTGAAATTCTACATAAAACAAAATACAATACTGTGCAATATTAGTATGCCAACCTTCTCACCAATAAGTAAAAGAAAATAAATGTAAAAGCAGATAATGTCAGATACAGTTTCATATGCTCTACTGTTTCTCAAATATTGTGCTGATATTTTCAAACAATTAAGCTTTCTTTAGTATGAACAGATGGCTTTATTGTAAATTAGCTTTTGAAGAAGTTAGCTCCATTGTGTTAATTTCATTAGCGTTACATAATAGTTTTCTAGGTTAGAACTCTCACAATTTCAAGGTGGAAAAAGAATTTCAACATAAGATTAACCTTCTTTCTTTTGTTATTGTTTTCCAAAATACTGAGAAGTCCAGTGCTGCAGAAAACTGGCACTTTGTTGTGGGAATTTTTCAGATTGAGAACTCCACTTCAATGGTATCCCGTTGATGACTAGTATTGGGGGATAAGAGCCTAGTGTTGACTTCCGGTTTGAGTCTCTTCGGCGACAGACTGAAATCCGCAATCGTGCGCGTTTTCGATCTGTGCTCGCTGCCAGAGCCCCCCGCCCCATTGAGGTGGTGAAGAAGGGGGAGACTGCCAGCAGGGTCGAGGAGAGCTGCATCTCTCTTCCCCAGCTGGCCATTACTCCCTTTCCCAAAGGCGGTTGCAGTGGTGGTCAGAAATGGCCACCTCAAAGAAGAACTGAACTGGAAAAGAATGTGCAGGAGGAAGATAAGAAGAGAAAGTTTTGGTCGACCAGGTTAAACCAAAAAAGCAACAACGTAAGGTACCCTGGAATTTAAATTAAATAACATTGTTCCCAAAGAAGATTTTGAAGCTGTGAAGGAGAGAGAGAGAAGGGAAAGGATTAGGTTAG
This sequence comes from Pseudonaja textilis, assembly GCF_049901715.1. Lineage (NCBI taxonomy): Eukaryota > Metazoa > Chordata > Lepidosauria > Squamata > Elapidae > Pseudonaja > Pseudonaja textilis. Next base: position 13,154,250 of record NC_141997.1, read on the forward strand.
CAAGAAATTGAAAAAAAATCCACTTTGACATTAATGGGCATCTAAGCTGAAAATAAAAGTCAAAGGGATAATAAAGATTTCTGGATATTTAAAAGTTTTTAAAAGCAGGAAAGGAGAAAAAAAAAAAGAATAAAAGGGCAGGATCTGGAAAAATGGAGGAGACTGCCTGGAACTAAGGATTGAAACTGCAACTAAAAGGAACTTACAGTGAAATTTTAATAAGATTCCTCAAAGATACATTTTAACTGAAACTTGGCAACAAAATAATAGAACCCCAGGAAGAGAAAGTGGAAAAAAGAAGCAAGAAGAAATAGCCTTGGATTATTTGGATTACTTGGTGATTTTTGGTTTTTGCATCTAGATGACTAAAATTAACTGGGTGGTTGTTTAAAAGTCTTTAAAATGGTATCACTCTTAGAAGAACTGAAAATGGAACTTAAAAAATGGAAAGAAGATGCACAAGAAGAGAGATGTTCTTTTGGTGTCGTATTTCAATTCTTAGAAATGGAGATCTGGAACTATGAGAAACAACAAGAAACGTTTGCAGAACAAGAAGATTGGGACAAAGAAGAAGCCATCTTTAATGATCAAATAATTTTAAGTGGGGGAAAAAAAGGAAAGTGGGGAAAGAGAGCGAAAGGTTTAAGACTAGAAAAAATAACCAAAAAGAAGAAGAACATTCTGAAAGATAAGTATAATATTAGAAAGCAACAGAAGAGGGGATTACAGATGAGAGAGTTAGAAGTAGAGAGACAAGGGGGTAAAAAGGGGAGGGAGAAGAAGAGGGGGAAGAAGGTAAGGAAAAGAAGTTGTAAAAGACAAAAACAAGAAATAGAGAAACAGGGAAAAGATATAAAGATTGTAACCATAAGCTTGTTTAGAGATAATGGGTGAAAATTTAATTGTAAAAGGGATTCTGCAAAGGTACATAAGATAGCATTGTTATATTACAAACAGAAATAATTTTAGAAAATATGACTAAAATGATGGATAAAATATTTACTGTAATGTAGTGGGATGTTTGTTAATAAATGAATGAATTAAAGTGAATGAGAGAATTAAATGGGAACATTTTAATTATTATTAATGATTTATAAAAATATAAGTGAGAAATATGGGAAAAAAAGAACTATGGAAAGTTTATAAGTGTTCCCAAGGAAGTATGATATTTAATTGAAAAGAAATGTTAAAGATGTTAAGATTTTAATGAATACTAATGATAGAATTGAATTGGAATGGAATGTGTGCTTTATTTACATATATATATAATCTTTTCTTTTTAAGAATATAGTGTGTATTTTAAGAATGTACCAAGCAGAATTTGGTTGGAAGTTATGTATTATATTGAATGCTATAATTTTAAAGGTATACATTGAAGCTTAAATAAGAGTTTGAATGGATAAAATTAAAAGATATAAAGGTGTCATACTCCAATTGGTAACTACAGGGAAAAAATTGTTTAATGAGAAAGGATAATGTGAAATTGAAACAGGACAGACAAAAGTATAAATATAATGATTTGAATTGAGATGAGATAATTAAAATAAAGTTGAGAAAATTAAAAGAGGGGAAAAACTATGTAGAAAATATAAAACAGTAATAAGATATGGAATAGAATATAAAAATGAGCATGAAATTGAGTTTTGTGTCTGTATGAAGAAGTGATAACCTGGGACCATGCTATTTTCAAAAAGAGATGTTTTATTTGTATTTTGTTTTTGTGAAAACCCAAATAAAATTTTCAAAAAAAAAAAAAAGAGCCTAGTGTAGACTTATGGTTGAAAACTTGCTTTGTAATTCAGCTGCCTCCTATCATACTCTAACTTGTGTGTTTGTCCTATCATTCTGCCCAGAAAAAAGAGACCATAACTTTCTTGGCGTTCCTTCTCCTTTCTCTGGATAGTTTCATTTTTAAGTGTTTTTTTTTAAAAAAAACTTAGCAGTTTTCAGATGTGCGGATGAATTCCAGAATTTTTCAGGAAATGTAACATTAAGCTATAAATGAATGCATTCATACAAATCACACTATACCATAGTCAACAAACTTGGTATGAACTTCACATAGAGAAGAAATTCCATCAACAATTGCCTTTTTCCTTATCTCAAATGACTGGTAAAGGTTCAGAGGTACCCAGATAGGATTTTTTTAAAGAATTTTGAAAAGCTACTACCTTACTTTTCAAGGCCAACTTGATTTAGGATTTGACTAAGGCCAATTTTCAAAGGTAATATAAAACTGTTATTAGTAATTACTTACACTATTATATTGGTACAATGATGGCTGGATTACTCTAGAAGGCACTAGGGGGGATCCTACACAGACTTTCTATAACATCCTGACATTCATTTATCTCAGTACTTGCTTTGTATAATTTCTTCTGTCCTTTTTCCTTCTGTTATTTTTTTTGCGTGTACAAATAGTCTTCATTTAACAACTGATTGTTTTATGACTGAAGCTATGACAGCCATGGAACAGGTGCTTTATGGCCTGTAAAATATCTCCCAGCTATCATAAATGGTTGTGCTGCTCCCCTGCATGGTCGTATGATTGCATGTCAGGTGGGTCAGTTATGCCTTTGAGCAGTCACATGACCACAATTTGCAACATTTTTGCCAGAAATTGGCAAAAATCACCTATTCTAATGAATGGGTTCACTTAACAGCCATGATCTTCACTTAATGACCACTACATTTATTTAATGACCATGGTGTTTGCTTAATGACTACTGCAAAGAAACTGGAAATTCCAGTCACATGGGTACCTCGACTTACTGTATGAGCACAATGGCCTATGATTTTAATTCCAGGCCTAGTTATTATAGTCGTAAGTTGAGGACTATCTGTAAGTGATAGAATAAGGGCCACAGAGTGTCATGCAACTATTGAAGAAATAAAAAAAAATCACTATTGTTAGTTTCTGAATCTTCACAGTTGGCCTCGTATTATCTATCTTTCACATGTATCTGAAACTGATTAACTGTGACAATAATTAATCATGGTTCACTTTCAGTTTGTATGATGGCTGGTGCTGGCAACCTTTCTTATTGTAAAAATGAGTTCTATCCTGGCTCTCCATACAAATATAGTTTGATTTGATTCAGCCACATATTAGTGTTCCATGAACATAGAAATAAATAAAATAGCTAATTAATAAATGTCTAATTCTACTTGCAAAGACAGCCAATTAAATCTTTCAAGTTCCTGAAACTTCCAGACATGCTTCTATCTCTTGATAAGCCACAATTCTTCTTTGCAGTATAAACTGTAGAGCCACTCTTTGTTTTCAGCTATCTGGACTCAGGGCAGGGCTCTATAAATTTTTGGAAAGGCCAATTCAATGTAACTTTTAAAGGTGATAACCATATTTGTCTTGTCAAATCTGAAAGAGTCCCATGGAGTATTAATGAGAGCTTTGAAAATTGGCAAATGATTTTCCTCCATGCAAGATGTACTTAAGCCATTGTCAGTTAACTGAAGCCAAGTACAAAATCTTAGGAGTTGGCTAAAGAGTTAAGAACTATTGATGGTTCAGAAATAGGCTTGAAAGACAATTGAAATTACTCGAGGCTCAGTTTCAATATTTTATTTAATAGAGAGTAAATGCAGTGATTTGGATGGGAAACAATGGGCTGTCCAGAAGAAATGATAGGTTCACCTCTGGATGTGTTCAAACTTTAATTTAGATTACTGCACTGAACAGAAAATTACTGTTTCCCTGAAAATATGACATACTCCAAAGTAAGCCCTAACCTAGTTTCCCATGCTGCTCACAATATAAGCCCTACTCCCAAAATAAGCCCTAGTTAAGACCATCATCAATGAGGGGGTGTGTGGCCAGCTGACATTACTCACATTGGGGGGCACCTGTGGGGGAGGAAGATTTCTTCACCACTCTACCTTCTTTTCTCCCCAAGCAATTGCCACTTGGCTCTTTCAGCAAATGCAGAAGGAGCTGAAAGGGAAGAAGCCATCCGTTCTTCCCCAGATCAATTTCAGAAACTGCTGCCATTGCCAGCCCCAAGGCCCAGCTGCTGGGCATGTTGCACCTGTTGCTGGTGATGGTTGGTGGCACCCAGGCAGCAGCGGGATCAGCTCCCTGTGCTGTCCATGCTGTATTTTTGATCAAAGTTCTCTCCCCCTATCTAATTTCTGCAGATCATTTTTCCCAGATCTAACAAGTGAAAATATCTGAAATACAGAAATATATGAAATTTTTACATTCAACTTTGTTCACTTTCTCAATTTTCCAACTGTAATTTGCTTATGCACATTGTTATATCCACTGTCCCTTATTATTTCCATTTTGTATGTTTTTTTTTCATTTAAATTACTGTTTTGCAAACATTCTTCTCTGCCAGTATTTCCATTTTCTCTGGTTAGCAATACAATACAGTTTTCCTTAAAGCATATAGCTGTTTCACAAATCAATTTGGGAAATGCAAATGTAATAATAGCAAGTTAGAAGCAGCAATCCTGCTGAGTTAAAGGAATGTTTACCCTGGCCATGCAATGATTAGAGAAAAGAGAAAAGGGTGGTGATAACCTGTTATCTTCTTTATACAAAACTGATTTGAAGCAGATCCAAATAGTCTTAATTTTTCATACACTGAAAACTATTGAAGCAAGTTTTAAGTCTTCCAACCTTCAACTCCAGAAATAGATCTGTGATTTGGCAGTTAATTACACATAGGATGTCAAATTAATAACTTTGTTTTCTATATGTAAGAAAATAAGAAAAAGACAGCTGATTAGGACATTTAATTCCATTTTTAAAATCTCTCAGATAATGAGTCCCTAGTAGCTGTGCCTTTTCTCTGCAATACAGAGTATATATACATATAATGTGTAGTCCATACATGACTAACAATTTTGATATGAATGCTTACTCATCCGAGCCATGACCAACAATTTTGATATAAATGCTTATTCATCAGAGCCATGACATTATTTTTTTTATTAACTATTTGTTGACTTCTGTTTTATGAAACATTATTCTCTCTTTTTGCATACATTAAAAAATACTTTTTAGTATTTCAATTTTTTAATGGAGACTTACTGTATCATTGAATTATTTTTCCTTTATCAACAATTTTAAAAACACATAAATCCATAAATATACACACCACACAAACACCAAGAAACAATATGAAGATTTTAATATCAAGTAATTTAATTCAAGATTGAAATCATTATTATAAAACAAAAATCTTGGTATATGCTCTTGCTTCATTATTTTTATTTCATTTTCAATATTATATTTGATTTTGTAAAATTTAAGGGACCTTAATAATAGAATATTAAGAATCTAAATATATTACATATATTGGAATAACATTTTTTATCAAAATTGAGAATATAATTCTATAAGGTTAGATTTACTAATATGTTAAAGGACTCAGCAGGTTCTATATCTGTATTTAACAGTTTATTTTAATTTTTTTCAAGTGCATCCATTTAATCACTATTTGGAGAGTTTCTAATTTTGTTAGTCCTATTATATTTTGGGTTGTTGTACATCAAAGCTTCTGGTAATATTTCACTACTACAATATTTAAAAAAATATCATGGCAGCACAAAAAGGGAATAAAATTATTCCATTATTTAATGGTTCAATAAAAAAATCAATTTCAATTTTTGAGACTTACTTGTATTTCAATTTCAGGACTGCAAAATACTCTTCTCTTTTATTATTATTTCTTCACTATTTTTGGAAACCATGGTAAGTGAAGCAGTGCTACAAGCATCCTTTCCAGCTCTTTCTCTTACTGTGTGAAGTCATTATTTTGTGGACATTAGAGGGACAGCATTTTATTCAGCAATGCCCTTGAAAGGCCATTACATTGTTTCGTGGAATAAGACTGCACAACAAATGGAAAAGTAGATTTAAAAAGAAAAGTGAGACGAACTCTGATATAAATTACAGCTAAGAGGTACATAATTACCAGGAAAGAATTGTGTTTCATGGTGTTCAGTTTACATTTTAGCTTCTAAAAAAGTTATGAAGTGAGCAGAGAGAGGATGACCAGGTATTCTGCCATTCCAACCTTCCCAGTTTAAATATATATCTAAATTGTTTTGATTATTTTTAGTACATGAGAATACTATGACCTCAGGCATATTTACACATTTAGTTTGCAGAACTTGTAGAGAAGTGCCATCTAATTCAGGGATCTCCAACCTTTTGGACCTCAGGGACCAGCAAACTCATAATTTTAAATTCCAGGACCATTAACCAGTTCTGTGGGTGTGGCCTAATTTGTGGGTGTGGCTTGATGGTCATGTGACTGGGTGGGCATGGCTTATATGTTAATATTATAAATATTTATATAAATATTGCTTTTTTTTATAAAAAGAGCAACTTTTACCCAAAATCAGGCAAAGCAGGCAGGCAGGTTGATTGCTCACAGAATCACAGATTCATTCAGAGATCTATTTGCCATTGGCTAGCTCAGTCTGTCACATAAAATTTGCTAGCAAGCAAACTCACAAAATTAACTCACAATAGACCATGTATGTAAATATTGAATTTTTTATTTAAAAAAAGAGCAATTTTTACCCAAAATCTGGCAAAGCAGGCAGGCATTTTGAATTGCTCACAGAATCATTCAGTGATCTATCTATCTGCCACCGGCTAGTTCAGTCTGTCACATAAAATTTGCTTACCGTGAATCTGCACTGAATAATAGAATCTTCAGTCCTAAAGGAGGTTCGGCTGTGCTTAAAAGCAGAGCTAAAGGTCTAAAGACTAGCTAGAAAGCAAGAAATCCAACCATTTCCTGCTTCCTAGCTAATCTAAATCTCCTGGCACAGCAGAACAGCTGATGGTTGGAAAAATAGCAATTTAACAGGCAAGTTTGCTGAGTAAGGAGCAAGTGGGCTGGGAGGGTTCCCATGGGCCATGTGGGCGGCACAGATTTGTGTTTGTGACCTGCTTTGGGGGGGGGGGGTTGCTATGGGGTGAGATTTCTCTTTGTCCCACCAAAATTTTCTTGCGGCCCACCAGTTAGCGACCACTGATCTAATTAGTACTTGTTCTTTTTGGACACTAGCTGAGCACAGATAACTGTCACCCAATCATTGTTTGCTAGTAAATTAATGTTTTATTCTGAACCCCATTATGTTCATGTACATGTCTAAAAACACATTCTTTCCCTTTCTTCACAGAAATGCAACAAATTGCTAGCACCACTTCACATTTCTGTACTTGTATTAATGATATATCTTTTTGCCTTTAGAATCCCTAATGTTGATATATTTGGTAGTTTTTTTGCAATTGGGTTTCTATGCCAATCATGGCAAAATGCTGCTATGAAGGCATTCCAGGATCTGAGAAGTCTAACAAACCAAAAATGTTTTCCAGGGAAAGTACAAATCACATATTCAAGCAAATGCCACTGATACACCATTTCTGAGGGAACATTCACTGCTTTAGATGTCATTTCTCTATTCCCAAAAGGGGTGTGCTGTGTTGAGAGTGGCTAATGAGGTAGAGATAAAACATCATCCATCCTTTTCATTTTTACCTTCCTATTTAATTTTCTTGATTTTAATTGTTTAAAACTTCTTTTTAATATTATAAACCAACCAGAGTTACTTTAACAATGAGATAGGTGGCATAAAAATTTATTAAGTAAATAAATTCGTGGGTAAGAAATAATTAATATGAATATTAAACTTTAACAAATTTGCTTGCATTTGCAAACCTCTGGTTGTGATATTGAGAACTATTCAGTGAGTTCAATGATTTTTCATCAAACTAAAGTATGAAGAAGATTGCTGTGTAGTCCAAAGTTCTTATATTGGGTTTTTTTAGTGACTTGGATGAAGGTGGGAAGGGAATGCTTATCAATGTTTCAGGTGACATTACAAAGAATAACTTTATTCCTAACAGAGAAACAAAATGAAATTAATCTAGATATGTTAGAAAAATAAACTAAAACAATACAAAATGAAATTTGCTAGAAACAGAGTTCTTGTAAGAAAAAAGATATCAAATATTATACAGCATTTTTGACTTGATAATACAAAAGCTCTAAGAAATGTATTTGACCACAGACAGAATGTAAGTCCAAGGTAAAGTGGTTGCTAAAAAGAAAAGTTTTTTGAACACCTGTTGAACAGCTTGATATACTCTGCCATTGTTTTGGTGATGATGAGGATGCCATCTAAATAAATTAGGACCCTCTTATACAAGTGATCATGCAGCACCTCATTAATCAGCTACATGAATATGGCAGGGGCCCTTGAAGCTCAAATGGCATCATCTTGAACTGGAAACTCTCCAGCAGGCAATTAAATGCAGTCTTGGCATTCCATAATCTCTCTTTATTTCCCTCTCTTTAATTCTTTTGTCAATGTACTGACTTAGCTTCTTCATCTCTCTTGGGGCCATGGAATACATCTTTGTCTTAGAAAGTTTTGCCCCAACAGGATCTGAATTTCACAGTCGATGTGGCAGTGGGGAGACAGCATGTCACATTCCTTCTCACTGAACACTTCCGCTAGGTCCTGGTACTCTTTTGGGATGGATGGCTCCCTGGTGGCCACTCTGACACAATTTTCTAGCACTTGTTCACCTTAAGTTTCACTCTCTGCAGGGCAGCTCCTCTTTCAGAGGTATTTTGAGGTGGGAGAGAGCCTTTTCCTAGTCTCATATTCCTCTCTCCTCCTTCCCACCATATTATTGGGTCCCACTTGTCTAGCCAGGACAACCTCAGAATTACAGCCTTAGTCATTTTAGGGACTATCATGAAGTGGATAGTCTCCAATGTTGACCCATCTCTAACTGCACTGGCTCAATTAGATAAATTCTGGGGGTCCCTCCTATTACTGATCCATTGACCTACTTGAACCTCATGTCTTGGGGCAGTTTCTTCATTCAGATCTCTAGTCTTAGTCCCGTTGATAGGCTAATTAGGTATAAGTGTAGCCCGAGTCTATTAGGGCATCCACCTTTCCCCAGGATCCCAACTACAATTTTTACTGGAATGGTGAAGGGGAGGATGGCTTTACTTACCATTGGGTAACCTTTACCTTCATCCTTGCTGTCACAGGGGGACAATATTTTCAATATTTCAAGAGCCAAAACAAATAGAGGAGGCAAAATCCTGTTCTTTTTTGGTATTTCACAGCATTTTGTTAGATCTCCATTAAAAATTATTTGTGCTTTTTGTGAAGTGTAATTTGAGCTTACCTATTTTATAAAGTTCTCCCCAAAATTTATATCTTCCAAAAGCTTGAACAAAAAAGCTCAGTTCCAATTGTCAAGGGCCTTCTCTGCATCTAAGAAAATCAATGTGGTTTGTTTTTCATTATGTTGCTCTAAATATTTCAAAATGTCCAACTAATTTCTAATATTGACCTTTTGTAAGGCTTTCTGAAATTGGCCTTTCTTAAGCCCTTGAAGCGGTGATTAGATGCCTGGAGCTAATGTGTTAAGGATCCTGGTTTTGGTTATATTTATATTTATGGTTACAATTTTTCTGGGCTAATATGCATAACACAAAAATCACATTGATCCTTATGAATAAACCATTACAAAATTATTTTTGGGGTAGTAAGTATGATTGTTGTGAACAACTTATAGTCTTTTAATAATTTATATGCTAGCCACTTGTCTGATTTTTTTAATTCATTTTTTTGTTTAACTTTTATTCAATTTCTCTTACCATTAACATTAATTAATTAATGTTAAAGTTTAATTTCTTTAAAAATGCTTATCTTCTCTGGAAATTTGTGTAATTTTTCTTTCCTCTTTATTTAATCCAAAGTAGCTTTTTAAAAAATCGCTGTTTAGGTTCACTGTTACTGTCATGCCCCATCAGAGCCTGAATCTTCAGTGGAAGGTGAGCTGGAACTGGAGCCAATGGAGATCGAGGTGGCAGCTTTGTTGGCTTTAGAGGAATATAAGGAAGGAACAGGCTGAGTCAGCTAAGGGCCTTTCAGGATTGCAACTGCTTGTAGGCAGGGAGGAATGGGGGCAGGATGACCAAGAGAGGCTAAGCAGTGAACATGAGAGACAGAGCTCAGGTGATGAGCAAGGACCACCCCCTCCTGATCCTTGAGAACGGAGAGTGGGCAGAAGATAAGAACAGTGCAGGCTGACCCAACTACTCAGGAAGAGAGCACCCCACCCGTGACCACAGGAGACTGAAACTTAAGGAGATGCTGTGGGGAGGGGCATTCATCAGGAACAAACACTGAATTAATGTAGGGTTGTGTGCCGTTGCTGACATTGGACATTTCCTGGACTTCTTGCTTTATTTCTTGCTTCCTGAATTAATTGCCTTGTTCCTTTGCTTCCTGGACTAATTGATTTATTCCCTTGCCCTGCTGGATTTCTTATTTTGCAGCCGTTGTGCTCACAGTTTTTTTGCTGGACTACTTGCAGACAGAGGTTGTTGGAGGCGTGTGTGTGTTTGTGTGTGTGTGTATGTGTGATCACTTTGCTCTGGAACTTGCCAGAAATGTGGGACTGTTTGGGGAACAGTTGGAGCAATAAAGGGGTGTTTTGAACTGTCAGCTGTCTGTGTTGCCTCTGTGCCATGCCCTGGGTCATCACAGTTACGTTGTATAAAATAATTTCTAATAAAAGTTTTATTTGTATCCTCAACTATTCTTAAATCATTATTATGTTATATCAACACATTGGGTTGAACTTTCCATTTTCAGCTGCAGTATTAATAACCCTACTCTTTAGGTGTATGGCAGTTAATGATATTGCTACTGGTTCAGTTGTGTCTTATTCTTAGTATTCTACTGACCAGTTTCCCCCATTTCTTTCAGTCATCATAAGCTCTGGCTGGTGTCGGTTTTGATGGTTTCCAGCCACCATGTTTTTTTGGCAGCTTTGTTTCCTTTCACTACTGACTATTCTGAGCATTACTGACTTTTCTAATGATTGTATGACAGGGCCAAAATAAGTAAGAAGAAATTTTGCAGCAGTATGTCTATTTTTATATACTCCAGTTTGTTTGTTTGTCACCTTTGCTATGCAAAGAATGCACCAGAAGCTTCTTCAACAATACAACTCAAACAAGTTGATTTTTCTCCTTTCAAGTTTTTTCATGATCTAACTTTCACAACAGTAGGTAGTTATGGGAAAATGTGATAGCACAGATGATTCTGCATTTAGTTTCAAGGCTGATGTCCTTGCTTTTCCATATTTGATTCATGTTCATTGCTGTGCAATTCTCGTATGATTCAACATTGCACTGCATTCACTACTTTGATCAATCTGTGATCCTAGGAAAGTGAATTCTTGAACGCATTTGATATCTTCACCATTGAAATAATACTTCACTAACGAAATGTTTTTTAACAAATTGTTATACTGACACTCCCATTTCTCACAGTGGCCATGAGCTTGGTCTTTTATTCAATCCCATCTCCATTTCCATCAGTAGTCTAATAATATCCCTTTTCCCCCAGCATCAGAATATTGTTCAACCAAAATCATCTGTTTTGCACACAAAAATGTCACCAATTTAATACAAGGACAGTGCTATAAGGCTAGTAATGCAAAAAATATAAAAGGACAGATTATTTTTGTCTTTGTGTTGCAACATGTTATGTGTTATGATTGAAGGGGTTTTGAGTCATCTTTGTGTGTCTATGATTTGGCATTCTGTTGTAGATCGAGGGAAATGAGAGGCTAGACTAGAGCATGCAAGTAACTGGCTTTATTCAAAGAATAAATGGTTGTCGCGTCTGCCAGCTAACAGGCAGACTTGCCAGCGAACAACGGCTGGCTCAGCCCGACAGCCGGCTTTTATAGCCGACTGTCAAACGGAGCCAACCAATGGGAGCTGCTGGTGCTCCCGCAAAGAACAGACCTGGTTGGGAACACCAACCAGTCCCAAAGACATAACACCCCTTCCCCCTAGATGGGAACATGCATAGTCCCTGAGATACGCCGGTGGTCTGTGTTGGCGACCGGAGCGTCATAGCTCAGGAGAGCCACTGGGTGGCAACGAGTCTGTGGGGCCCTGGTCAGAGGACGTTGGGGAGCGAGCTTGACTCGGCACCGGATCTTGGACCCGGGGAAAGTCCCTGCCTTCGGGCTGGCTTGGAGAACAGTCTCTGCCTGAATGGCCGGTGACCTCGCTGGGTGGTAGTGGTGGAGTCTCAGGCTGGCAGTCCCGGTCTACTGCCGGCTCCCTCTGCTCTGTTGGGAATGGCTGGTCCCTTTGGAAACTCTTGACTGGACTCTGGTGGGGAACTTGAAAACTGTCCGGTGGAAATGGCTCTGAGCTGGTCAGACCACTCTGTCACCTCCTCAGTTGGTCCAGGTGCCTCCGCCACATGCGACCGTCTTCCAGCTGGACCCGATAGGATCTCGGACCTGTGACAGCCACGACCTTCCCCGGCACCCACAGAGGGTCCCCCGCGTAGTTCCTAGCAAAGACTAGGTCCTGTAATGCAAAATCTCTGACCAGACTGTCAGACCCCAAAGGGGTGTCTGGGCAGTAGTGGGGGTGTAGCCTGTCTAAGGTAGTCCTCAGGCATCTCCCCATTAACAGTTCGGCCGGGGACTTGTTCGTAGTTGTGCAAGGTGTAGTATGCTGGCTTAGGAGGAAACGAGACAGTTTAGAATGCCAGTCTTCTTGGCCGAACCTGGCCAGTGCCTCCTTAGCCGATCTGACTGCTCTCTCTGCCAACCCGTTGCTAGCAGGGTGAAAGGGGGCCGTGAGGACGTGTCTGATGCCCAGATTGGTGACATACCTGCTAAATTCACTCGAAGTGAACTGGGGGCCATTGTTGGAGACCAGTGTGTCAGGAAGTCCGTGAGTCACGAAAAAACGAGTCAGGGCTTTAGCAACTGCCTGGGTGGTGGCTGTGGGAAGTAAGGCCACATCTATCCACTTAGAATACGAGTCAACGACCACCAAGAAAGTCTTGCCATGCATTGGCCCGGCCAGGTCGATGTGAAGCCGTGACCATGGGGCATTGGCACTTTCCCACTTGGTGGGTGTGGCGGCTGGCGGGGCTGCCCTAGATTCCTGACAGGGTTGACAAGAGCTTACCCACTTGGCGATCTGATCATCCATCTCGGGCCACCAGACGTAACTGCTAGCCAACGCCTTCATCCGTACGATGCCCGGATGGCCCTCGTGCAGTACCTTCAGGATGGGTATGCGAAGGGTGGTTGGGATGACGACTCTGGTACCCCACAACAGGCATCCTTGCAACTTAGAAAGCTCCTGCTGGCGAGTTTTAAATGGGGTGAAATCAACTCAATAGTTAGTTTCCGGCCACCCCCTCCCTACCCAGTCCAGAACCTGGGCGATTGTTTTGTCCTTTTTTGAATGTGCCGCGATGTCATCTGCAGTCACTGGCAGCTTGAGTTCGTTGACCTCGAAAATAGCATGCACAGGAGCTGGGTCTTCGACTGGGGCCGGCAAGGGACAGCGGCTGAGGGCATCTGCGTGGCTCAGATTCTTTCCGGGACGATAGACCAGTTTGTACGAGTAAGCCGCCAGGAACAAGGTCCATCTAGTCATCCTGGGTGACAATACCTGTGGAGTTTGCTTGTCCCCTGATAACAGTCCTAGAAGCGGCTTGTGATCGGTAATGAGTTCGAAATGGTGCCCGAATAGGAATTCGTGGAATTTTTTGACTGCTGCTACTGCAGCCAGGGCCTCTTTATCTATTTGGCTGTAATTACATTCAGTCGCTGAGAAAGTTCTTGAAAAGAAGGCAATTGGTGCCTCGGAGCCATTGGGGAGTCTGTGGCTTAAGACAGCTCCTATCCCAAAAGGGGATGCGTCCGCGGCTAGGACCAAGGGAAGGCGTTGGTCAAATTGGATTAAGACAGCCTCAGAGGTGAGTAGAGATTTGACTGCCTTAAATGCATGGTTTTCTTTGGGTCCCCAGTGCCATGGTGAGTTTTTATCTAAGAGTCTGTGCAGCAGTTCAGCGACTGAGGCTTTGTGTGGGAGGAACGAAGCGTAGAAATTCAATAACCCCAGGAAGGCTTGTAACTCGGTTTTGTTGGTAGGCGTGGGTGCCTCGTGGATGGCCTTGACTTTAGATTCCACCGGGTGGATGCCTGAGGCGTCTAGCCTGTATCCTAGAAAGTCCACCTGTCTAGTGGCAATGGCACACTTCTCCCGTTTTAGTTTGAGGCCATGCTGCCTGAACTTCTCTAATACTGCCCTGACTCTCTGGATGAGTTGGGATCTATCCCTGGCTGAGACCAAAATGTCGTCGAAATATGGAACTACGCCAGGGAGGCCTTGGAGAATTCGTTCCATCAGTGATTGGAAAATACCTGGGGCTACACTTACGCCAAACTGGAGACGTTTACACCTGAACGCCCCTCTGTGTGTTACTATGGTCTGTAAGTCAGCCGTTTGATTATCAACAGGGAACTGTTGGTATGCCTGTGACATGTTCAGTTTGGCGAAAATGGTGCCAGGTTCGAATGTGTGTAACAGGTGCTGAATGACTGGAACAGGATATGCGCTAACCTGTAGATAACGGTTAATTGATGTCTTGTAATCAGCACAAATTCTTAAATTACCGTCTTTTTTAAGTGGGGTGACTATGGGGGTCTCCCACTTAGTGAAATCAGTGGGTTCTATCACCCCTTGCTTGAGGAGCTTGTCTAGTTCCGCGCCCAATTTGGGGCGGATGGCGAAAGGTACTCTACGTGGTTTTAAGCGGATGGGAACTGCCTGGGGGTCTACTGAGAAGGAGATGGGAGTGCCATTATAACAGCCTAACTCGCTACTAAAAACGTCAGAATAGTCTGAGAATAAGGAGTCAACATCCGAAGTTGAGACAGCATGGACCCCTGTTACACTAAGGCCAAGAGAGGGAAACCAATCCAATCCCAAAAGACTAGGGAGGGCACCATTAACAACCACTAAAGGCAAATGGCCTTTGAAGGCTTGGAATTTAACAAGGAACTTGCCTTTCCCGAGGACCGGGATGTTCTTTCCTTGGTAGTCCCTCAAGGTGAGATGGCACTTTTGAAGCTGGTTCCTTGTCAGTCTGGGCTGGATCTTCTTAAGCGTGTCCCAGGAGATGATTGAGAGCGCTGACCCCGTGTCTACCTCCATGCGGCAGGGTTTACCTTCTAAGAAGACAGAAAGTGTAATTTTATTGGGGGTATGAAATGTGTGGTTAGCGTGGTAGCAAGTATAGCAGTTCTCTACTTGCCTTTGGGAACCAGGAGAAGAAGAAGGAGATTTTTGTGGAAAAACGCGCGCTGCCTGGCAGACTCTTGCGAGGTGACCTTTCTTGTGACAGTTGTGGCAGCTGGCGTTTCTGAACCTGCAAGATGCCCGGGAATGGGAACCTCCACAGGTTAGGCACAAAAGGGTTTGTTTTGGGCCACTGTTGTTTCTTTGCCTCGCTCCTACCTGCGGCTGTCTCATTGGCTTGAGACGATGAATGTCAGAGTATTCTGCAGGGTCATCTTCGCCCACCACTTCTTCAGAGTGGATGGAGGAAGTGCTGGGCTTGGGTGCGGTGCCCTGGATCTCGGCTGCTGATTGGGCTGAGAGTTCAGCAGCTAAGGCTTCCTCAACGGCCTGGGAGAGATTTAAATCTTTTCTGGCCAGCAAACATCTTTGGAGCCTTAGATCTCTTACCCCACAGACGAGTTGGTCGAGCAGCATATCGTCCAAATAGTTCTTAAACTCACAATGTAGAGCTGCTGTCCTCAGGGCGGCCATGTATTGGTTGATGGATTCCCCCTCGGCTTGCTTCCTCATTCTAAACGCGAAACGTCTAGCGATCTGGGACGGTTTCGGCGAGTAGTGGTTGGAAAGTGTTTCCAGCAGCTCAGTCCATGGGACGTTCCTGATCTCTCGTGGTGCGAAAAGTGCTGTGGCGGTATCGAAGACTGCGGCCCCACAGTAGCTGAGGAAGTAGGATTTCTTCCTATGCTCCGCAGCATCAGCCAAACCGATGGCATTGATAAAATGGTTGAAACGATTCTTATACGAATCCCATTTTTCCTCATCGGGCTTGAATGGTGGGAATGCCGGATTGACATTCATTCTGGATCCCTCAGTCTCTTAGCAGACTGGTCTGTCTCTCTGGGTGTTCGTGGCCCTGGTTTAACGCTAACCGTGAGCGTTGGCGGCTGTGGCTACAGCGCCCTAAACTCGCTCAGTGACTCCAGCCTTCGTGAAGGCAGTTTGTATTTTTGCGCTCTCTGCGAGCGTTTGGCGGCTGTGGCTACAGCGCCGTAACTGACAGCAATTCGAATTTCGCACTCCCTGGAGAGCGTTGGCGACTATGGCTATAGTGCCGTAACTGACAGCAATTTGAATTTTCACGCTCCCTAGAGAGCGTTGGCGACTGTGGCTACAGTGCCGAACTTCACTCAAGTGGTTGAATTCAAACGGCAGCGGTTTGAATTTCACGCTCCTTTGCGAGCGCGGGCGCCTGCGGCTTCAGCGCCCGACTTTCACTAACTGTAGCGTTCTAACTCGAGCGGCTACAACGCTCGTGACTTTCACTCTCAGACAGCAGCGATCTGAGCCCGAGCTCTCTGCGAGCGATACGGCTGCGGTTCAGCGCGGTGATTCTGGTAGCGTGATTCTCAGCTCTTTGAATGAGTGCTTCTGGCTAGCCTGCCGATCCCACCTTCGTCGCCAGTGTTGTAGATCGAGGGAAATGAGAGGCTAGACCAGAGCATGCAAGTAACTGGCTTTATTCAAAGAATAAATGGTTGTCACGTCTGCCAGCTAACAGGCAGACTTGCCAGTGAACAACGGCTGGCTCAGCCCGACAGCCGGCTTTTATAGCCGACTGTCAAACGGAGCCAACCAATGGGAGCTGCTGGTGCTCCCGCTTAAAGAACGGACCTGGTTGGGAACACCAACCAGTCCCAAAGACATAACACATTCTAATTTAATAAGAAAGGGAAAAAAGGTAAGCAAAATTTGAGGCAATTTTAAGCTTTCCTAACTAAAGATGAAAGTAATTGTCTTAAAGCTATCAGTGAAACTACAGAAAGCTACCATAACAAAAAATAAATTAATATAGAATAAGAAGTCAATTATATTACAATCCAAGAATATCTGTGTACATAGAATGTATGTAACAACTTTGTTTTTGCTTAGTTGAAAAGAGATGAATATTTGATCTTTTTCAGAGATTCTTTCCATGAACTTTGCTTCCTTTGTAATCTGTTGTCATGGTGACAAACTTATGAGATTCATAGCCACAATCTTATTCAGAGTCATGAACATTCCCCATCATAAGCAAGTTTTTGTTCAGTGAAACATAAAGCATATAAAGAGCAGACTGACTAGCAAGTAATTATATTATTACCTTCTAAAAAGTGAAATGCAAATCTATAAAGTAGGGAAAATATTGTACAATAGTTTTAATACAAATGTTTTCTTTTTATAATAGATTGCAGCAACAGTAGCACCATATCAATATTTTAAAAGTTCTGTTATTTTATTTGAATTAGGATATTCCGTAGTTAATTCTAGATGATCTTGTTAAAGCATGGAGCAAAAATATTTTCTCTGTTTATGATTAATCAATATTTAAATTGCTCTTAACA
The DNA here is from genome assembly GCF_049901715.1 of Pseudonaja textilis. Classification (NCBI taxonomy): domain Eukaryota; kingdom Metazoa; phylum Chordata; class Lepidosauria; order Squamata; family Elapidae; genus Pseudonaja; species Pseudonaja textilis. The sequence continues at coordinate 13,171,783 of NC_141997.1, forward strand.
TAAGCAAGAATATTATATTGGGTGTACTTGATAATTGCACATTAGGGAAAAGCTAACTCTCCCTCTTTAAGAGAGATGGGTGGTAGAGAAATAAAAACAATACTAGTATAGAGAGGATGTTAATTGAATTTCATGTTTTCTCTTTGAAAAACAGTTTCTTTCTGCATCACTTGTACATATACAGTACTATGAGATATACATCAGAGATGCATGAGAAAGCAAGTATACCTTTTTTTTAATGCAAATTTTGTCCCAATTAAATTTCCTATTTTCCCTGTTGCAAAAAGACCATTAAACATTTTTGACTGAATGAAACAAAAACAGAAAAGGATTTAAATATCTTTTCCCTTCTGAAACATTCAGAATATGTAAGAAAGTCTTTGTCTTTTTCTAAGTTCAGCTCTTTGCCCATTGCATATTTAGCTGTTGGAAGGCTGCTTTCATTTTGATTTATTTATTTATATTTACTTATTGCATAAATAAATCAGTTTTTTATGTTCTTAAGTTGGGCTATTTTTCTAAAAATGCTACTTCTACTTCTACATTGGAAACTACAATACATTTTTTAATTATACTTACAGTATATCTGTCAGTTTTGGATCTATGAAAACATTAAGAATTATCTATCTGCATGTTTTTCTGAGTGTGTGATTATGTCACATGTTGGGAGAAGAAATTTATAGTGATTTCTAGTAGTGGACTATTGATATGTAGATTTCACCTTCCAATGTTTTAACGAATTTATTTTTTATGACAGAAGCAAATAATAAGGTTTTTGAGTATTTGGTTTGAAATTATTCAATATATCTCAGATTTTCATATTCTTGGTAAGTTAAACTGTAAAAATCAGTCTATTCTTATGGCTACTTCAATAAAGTTGGTTGCATTTGGAGTTTTCTTGCATATGGAAGATGTTTTATATATATACACATACATACATACATACATACATACATACATACATATATATATAAAAACAGATATATATATATATATATATATATATATATATATATATATATATATATAAACATATAAACATATAAATATATATATACATTTGAACAATGGACACAGAAGTTAATTTTGTTTATCGTCTCTTTGTCTCTACAGGTACACTGTTTTTAAAAGATATTATGGAAGAGGACAAATTTTACCTGACAACACTGAGACTGATCTGAAAGTGAATTTAAAAATGACAGGCCTCAAGAATGATATGGAAAAGGTTGCTACAGAGGTCATACAAAAGAAATCTATTTAATTGTAGCCTTTCCCAGATCTGTGCCTTGCAATAAACCTGCCTATGAGCTGTGTAGGCAGACTTTTGCTCTGCTACAGTATGCATTGTCAACTGTGAGGCCTTTTATACAGAGCTGTGTGTCTTTCCAAATCATGTCCAATGAATTTAATTTATCACAGGTTAACTCCAATCTAGATGTAGAACATGTCAGCAACAATCAAGAGAAATGCCAGGCACCTGAGCTAAATTTTAAGTATTGCAAAAGGTCTGAATATTTCTGCCAATGTGATATTTCAGTTCTTTCTTTTCAATAAATTTACAGACATTTCTAAAATTCTGTTTTCACTTTGTCATTAGGGGATACGTCAGGGGTGCAGTAGATTAATGAGAAAAAAAATGATTTTTAACAATTGTAGAATCAGGCTGCAAAATTGACAAAAGTAAAGGAGATCTGAATACTTTCTGAATGCACTGTATCTATATTGTTTTCTCTGATAATCCTAACGGACTTTTGCTGACCTCATGACTGAAATGAGAAAGTTTTAATGATTTGTTTATAGATACCAGATGGGATATGGGAAAAGAGATAATTTGTTGATTTTTAAGAGAAGGTGGTTTACTTATTAGAATTTTTTTACATTTCTTGTGAGGAAGGAGAAAGTGTGTGTATGAGAGAGATGCAAAAATAACAACTAAGTTTCACCAGACTTGATATTATAAGGGTGTTCGAGTAAAAGACACTCTTGCTGGAATAAGCTAGGACAGGTGAGATTTTAAATTATATGATGAAGGAAGAAAAGTTATCTTTCTTTTATAAATTTAACAATAGATTTTTGTAATGAAAAGCAAGCTTTCTATTATGTTGCCATATGATGCATTTGCAACTGTATGTCTTAGTGTTTATTCTCTGATCATACTTCATTTTTAATATATAATAGTGTTAAATTATGTGCAGCAATAAATAACATTCGCAATAACTGATTGGGCATCAGAGCTCAACCGATTCCTATAGCTTTGTGCCTTGTATTGTTGTCCTTAGCTTTTAAGTTATTTTTGACTACAATTTTTTACTGTTTTTGTTTTCAAGTGTTTTTTATATATGATAGAATATTATTCACTAATTGTATAATTATTATACTACATAGACATTTTTAATATAGATGTTAGAATTGTAGCAATTTTACATTTTTAAGTCACTGCTTCCAAATTTGTACTAATTCTTTTTACAAGGGAAAAACTGACTCTAGAGCAGAGGTTCCCGACTTCCAGTCTGTGGCTCGGCATAGATCCATGGCATGCCAACAACTGGGCCATACAAACAAGTAAAGCCCCAACCACAGGATGCAGGCAGTACACAAAACCATGCCCCCTCTGGTCCACAGAAAAATCTTTCTCCACAGAACAGGGTTGGGGGGCCAGTACTCTAGAAGTATGGTAACAAACTCTATACTTTTAATGTTTTTGTTTTAAGTTTGTCAATATCAATAATAACTTTTTTGTAATATATAAATTTCAATTCCATGATTTTAATGGTATAGCTGGAGAAATTTATTATTTAAAATAGGGCACCACAATTTGTTGGACCCATTTTGGGATGAAAACTTGGAAAAGTTAGAAGATACATCCAAACATATTCTTGCAGCCTTCAATTGTAAATCTTTTTTTTCCTTCTCCATTACAGTTTAAGAACAGAGATTATTCTTCAATTTCTTTGGTATATGAAGGCTTTATTCATGAAATAAAAGATAAAATAAAACATGGTTGATTCAGGAAAGGAATCAAATATATGTACATATTCTTAGCTTGCAAAAGATTGCAGAGATTACTAATTTTAAAAGCAAGTGTAAAATGTAGACTATAGCTCTTTTTTTTTAAGTACAGCACAGGAAACTGAAGTACTGTATGACAAAAAGGCATTGTAAATTAATATAGTTTATCTGTACTTTCAAATACATAGATACACTGGTATTTAAATAGGAACTGTGTCTTCTCTTATTTGGTTTGTTTTGAAATATCAGGTCTTAAATTCAGTAAGATTTTCATATATCAGGAATATACCAACTAGCAGCTTCTGCATGGCAGGTCAAAGATCCATCAATGGAATTAAAGCCCTATATTTTTTGCATGTGTGTTGATGTTCTATGCATGTATAAATGGGTAGAAGTTTGGTTGTGTTCCAGTGACTGTCATCATCTCTATGACAAAAACAAGCAAGTACCAGCTTAGAATGCTGTGGTTTTTTTCCATTCTAAGCCTCCCTCATTCTGTTCCCCATGATGTTACTCAGAGTGGGACATATGGAGTTTGCCCTAAGTTTCTTATACACCGCACACATGTACACACACGTTCACACATAAACCCACAGATGCCATATGGAGGAAAACCAGATACACATGCAGACAGAGATACAACACTTACTTTGCTACAGAGAAAAAAGTACTGATGACTCCTATGGCCACAACTGATAAAGGAGTTGGAAAGTGTTTACAGCAGGAGTGTCAAACGTGATCCCATCAGGAGTTTGTTTTCCCTTAGGGAGCTGGAGTGGGCATGGCCTGATCATTGCGGCCAACTGGGTGGGCATGGCCAGGGCTGGGGTAGCAGGGGCCAGCCCCTCACTGTCTCCAGGACAGCCCCTCGGGCCAACTCCATGGCCTATCATGGGCTGGATCTGGCCCGTAGGCCAGGTGACACGTATGGTCTGCAGGCTTATCATGCTTTTTCTCATGTTTTCTTTTTAAATTGACTAATGTGTCCCCAGATCTCCATGGCTTGGAGAGATTTCAAAGAAAAGAAGCTGATTATAACCATCTGAACACAAAATAAGTGTTCAGGAATGACTTGTCCTGAATTTAGGATAAATGCAGTGTATTTTTTCTGAGCTTGTGACAAAACTTCACAACACTTGGCACACTCAAAATGGCTATTTTAATCCTGGAATGTTTTACACACACCCATTGTAAATCATGTAACAGATGTGCCTATATGAGTGCAGTGCTACAGTTTAAATCTGGAAAGAATTAACTAAAGGACACAATGACATCTGCTAAAATTTTCAGAATTATTGCTTCCCTAAATACAGTAGCAAGTCAGGATTGTATTTTAATTAGCAAAGAAGCAGATAATAGAGCAAATAAGGCACTTGTATAAATATGCATGTTACTCACACACAGGGCAATTGTGTTCATTTCAGGAGGTAGGGACTATCTATATTTCTATCTGGTTATGTTTCTTGTAGTTAGATTTAGATTGAGGTTTTTCAGGCATATAAATATCATTTGCAGAGCAGCTCCAGTCCTTTTTGTGAAAAGGAATTAAAATGATCCTACATGTTTCAATGAATCTCTTGGTACCTTCGGGATATGGCAGTAATCTTTCTGTCACATTATGATACACTAATTATTCTGCTAGCTTGGCTCTATTTATCATTGGGAAATAGAGCTCCCAGGACAAGAAGGTAAAATAGGCTTATAGATTAAATACATCATGAATGTTATTTTTAATGGTAGCTCCTGAACAACTGTAATAGGGAAGGGGGACAGAATGAAAAGTGATAGGTTAAATTATGCCAAAAGGGCAACACATAAAACTTAATTCTTCTGAACATGGTGACTTCAGCCTTCTTGCTGTTGATTGAACTGTGCAAATTGGCCGGCCCAAGAGTTTGCAAATACTTGTTCTTCCTGCTGGTGTAGATTGGAAGCAAATATGACAGAATTTTACCAAAATCTTGTAAGAATATATCACCAAACCTTAATGATCACCACTGTGCAGATTGGTCTAAACCCATTTGTCACTATAACCCTTTTATTTTATTTTTTTGGAATTTTTTGTTATATTCTGCTGGGAAATATGTGAGCATATTTCATGTTAAAAAGGGGAGAAGAGTTATTTAAGTTACAAAAAGGTAGTTTCTGATTGAGTTGCCAGAAAAGTGTGTGTGTGTGTGTGAATATACTTCTAACAATAAGAGCTGTTCAATTGTAGGACCAATTATTTAAAAAGTGGTAGGCTGTCTTTCACTGAATCTGTACTATGATTCTCTGATTTCATTGTGGAACAATTCTTTCTATGAGCTCCTTAGAAACTGGCTCACCACCTTTTGTATTTCATAGCTGTCTTTCAAATCCAGTATGACAAAAAATAATCTTTGAAAAAAGCATGTTATTATCATTACCCAATTTCATTAAGTATGTGTAAAATGCATTTGGTCTCTGTTGATTAATACCAATTTCAGCTGAGGTGATCAGTCCTAATTTTCTCACATACAAGTCATCATCGTATGTAGAAATAATCATGTATAAATGAAACTATTTTTTCCCACTGTGACTCAACACTAATGAGTAAGCATAAACAAGGAAAAAAGGTAGATAAAAAAGTCCACACATAACAAAACAGCTATATATACTCTTTGCTTTTATCATGAGCAATTCTCTTCATATTCTAAATGTGAATTAAACATCTCCTTTTTTTTTTTACAAAAATTCTTAAGAAAATCTGGTTGTTTCTTATATACTTGTCAAACATTATTACCATTACAGGGTGCAAGGAAAAAACAAATTGGCAGTAAAAGTAGTCTATCCCAAATAATAAATATGAGCCTACCATTTATATGACATTCTACAAATTTATCAATATACTTTGTTGTAAATATATTATGGAGGAGGAGGAGGAAGAGGAGAAGAAGATGAAGATCATGAAGAAACAACGTACATCAAATTTAGAAGCAAAACCTAATTTCCTAAAGATGTAGCTACAACTTTTAGCTAAGTTATAAATCATCTCTATTCTATCAAGTATTGTTTATTAGATGCTTTGACACATCACCCCCCAATTTCTGTTAAAGTCAATGGGGCTTATTTCTGGAAAGTCATTTATAGAATGGCAGGGTTAGTGCAAATAAAAATAAACCTATTTGATTGTAGCCCTTATAAGACAATTGAACTCAGTGAACTTTTGAGTAGACTGAACCTCGCCAATAAAGTGTATTGTGCTCTGAATTATGTCTTCTCAACAACTTTGTGTATATGTGACCATTGGTGTGTATCATTCCAATTATAGATTCCTGTGCAAATTCTATGTAGGTGTGAACTTTTGCAGATGGCAAACAATCAATACCTGTATTGATTCATTTTCTTTCTATCTTCCTTTTGAAAAAAAAAATGTTGCTAGCAAAATTAGGCAACCCCCAAGGATTTTCCAAAATATTCAGTGACATAAACTTTTTTGTGATCATTAAATTCTTTTCTTACAAAGATAAAGTAGAAGTCTTCTTTTGTTTATTTTATTTATTAAATTTATTACATTTAAATTATTAAATTTCTACATTGCCCATCTCACCAAAGTGACTCTGGGTGATTTACAACAGTAAGAATTATGGTTAAGTTCAGTGAGCCACAAAATCTACACATATAGATAAGCCCCCCTTAATATGAGTAGTAAAGTTAGGAGCAAATCTGATAGCAACTATTATATGGATCTTTATTTTGTACATCTATTGGCTCTTCTCATATGTAAAGGATATTTTCATAAGTCTTGAGGCAATCATATTGATTGTAATTTATAGTGAAGTATTTTTGCTTCTTTGCATTTTATTATTTTATGTTGCAATTGTCTGCTTCTTTTCTTAATTTGGTAAGACTTCTATTTTCAAATAAAGACTCTAATTTTTTCTGTTTTGAATACTTTAATTTCTTAAATTTATAGTTAATTTTTCTTTATTTTTGAGATGAAGTTAGACTTACCAGGTGACTTTTCAAAGTAGTCAGCCTGAAGATCTAATATCTTTAAGTTGGTTAAATAATCAATTTCTAAAAATAATTAGAAGCAAGGCTACTGAACTGTATGTCTTTAAAAGGGTTGTGAATATGATAGTTTGATACATTGATCTCTTAGTGCCCAAGTTATATGAGACCACTGTCCTGCAGTCTGCTCATGATGAGCAGCTTTCTGGAGCACATGTGGGCAATCTCCCATCTTCTCCTTGTCCAGAGAGGTTCTAAAGAATCCATCTATTCACCAGTTCTTCAGTCTTTGCTGCAGTTGTCAGCTTTGTGTGCTCAGTTTGCTACACCTCTACCAAAAGCCCAGGTGAAAGCAAAACTTTTTGACATAAATGATTGAATGTTTGCTGTTCCCAGTTACATGAAGTACTGTTTCATAAAAAATGGTCCTAACTATTTTTTAAAGCAGTTTTTATTCAGAATGTTGATGGGTGATTTAAATAAAGCTTTATTGAAACAGCAGAAAATTTCTGGAAGACAGGGGCTCTTTGTTGACTGATAGATGATTTTGAACTATATACAGCTGTCTACAGTTCAACTTGTTTTCTTTTTCATTATCCAATTCAGTGCCCATAGTCAATTTAGATTGTTTTGTTTAACTGGTAAAACCACCTGTTTCTGATTAGCAATAGTATGTTTACTGATGGTAGCTGAAAATGTACAAAATAATCTTGTGTGTGCAAATATGCATATATATTACAAATAATTGACATCACTTTTTATATCTTCAAACAGATTAATGCACGTCTGCATGTAGATTGGTAAAATAAACCCAATTAATTCAGGACAAACTTGAAAAATAGATTAAAACAATTTAAATGTAATTTTGGGGGGAAATTTTCTGGTCCCTGTTTTTCCCAGTATTCCACTACTTTTAAAATGAAGAAATCTGGCAGCATACTAGAAAATGTATGTTGACATTTTCTTAATTACATCACTATCCTTTGCTGCTTCAATAGATTGCTAAAAAAATGATGAATTTATGTGTAGAATCACATCAAAATTGATCAATACATTTCCATTTTAGTAATAGACAGGAAAGGGAAAGAGAGAAACAAATCAATGCTATCATACATAGAATAATTATGATTATGACTGTAGTCATAAATACTTTTGGGTTAACTTCAGTAACATTTCCTTAATAGTAAAGTAGATAGGTTAGGTTGAAAAAATTATACACAAAGAACTGAGACATTCTCCATAGTACCATTATTAAGCATTTATTTTCTACTTTATATGATTTTTTACAGTATTGCCTGCTTGAAACCTATAATATAGAAATGGTTTGAACTGAAGGAGGAAAACTGAATCTCACAAAATGCAAGCAATAAACAGACAGCCATTTTAAAAAAGGGTTTTTTGCAGTATGCAAAAAAGCAGAACCAAAAAACTGCATTAGATTATTTCATATATGATCTATTCAGAACATTTACATATTTTGTATTGCCATCATGCTGTCATATCTATCAGTGTCATAATCTGAATTCAGAGTGAGAGAACAATAAAGGACTGACTGCAAATTATCATTTCACATAAATGAATAGTTATGGTTGAATACTGTTGACTGCTCTGCTTATACATTGAACAATGAATGATGCAGATCAACATAAGAACAGGTTGCTGAAACACTCAGGAACATAAAAGTTCTACATTTGCACTCTAAACCATCTGGGCATGTATAGGTTACCATAGCAATGTGTTTATACAGTTATGCCTCCAGAGGCATTCCCAAGTGATTTTAAGACCTTGCCTTTTCATCTGCTTTGTCATCTTTTATTTGTATAGATCCATTCAACTAGACAAAGAGGAGCAGATGGCTCAGGTAGCAGATGAGGGAGCATCAGGTCTCTGGCTGGTTCACCTGAGCCTCCAAGCCTGCTTGTTCCCTTCTGTCATGATGTGTGACTTTTCCTATACTTTCAAAGCAGATTTGTCCTGCCCTCCTCGGGCGTTCTATGGCTCATCAACAGAATTTATTTTCTAAAATAGTTTATTTAAAAATATCCAGCAACAATGTATTGAAAATAAAACAGTGTAATAAAAATAAACTACACATACTTTTTAGTATTACCCTATTTCCCCAAATTTCCTCACCCAGAAAATAAGCCCCAGCCTGTTTTTAGGTGCTGCAGGACATCACATGGTGCATTGTGCTGATGCCGCCTTTCATAGCCACATGGCATGTGGTGCATTGTACTAGTGCTGCCGTTTGTAGTTGGATGCCACGTGGTGCACTGGGGCGGTGCTGTCAGGCAGTGGCACAACAGATGATGGAGCATGGGAGGCCTGGCTGCAGTGGTCCTAAGGTAAGTGGGCAAGACATCCCAAAACATAAGACCTGGTGCCTATTTTGGAGCCCAAAAGAAAAGACCAGGTCTTATTTTGGGGGAAATGTGGTATATACATTTTTTTTATTTTACTTGAGTATAATAATTGTAGACTTTATTTTACTCTGTTGATAGGCCACATACTATATTTTTTTTCTAAAAAAAGTCAATCAATTTCATGTAAGTCTTAAAAAGGATTGTTTATGAGTATTCATAAGTACACTCAGTACTTTATGGATTTTTTGTTTATTAAACAACGTGAGCAATAAACAACAACATAATTATATTCATCTTCTTGGAGATCATCTGCTGTCTGGTGATCTCCAAGCCAAATAGTCACAAAGAAAGGCAGTGCAGTTTAGGAAAATGATTCAGAAGTTCTTCAGAACTTCTGCAAGTCCAGCATCTCTTTGTATCTGCCTAAAATAAAAGCTGTAATAATTTGTAAAGGTTTGTAAATTGCAAATTAAATTAAATTTAATTGTAAATTAAAGCAATGTTTCCAACTCTCATTCAGTTTAAATCTACCCAAGTATGACACAGTGTGGAAAAGCTGAAAAAAGAAAGGGGAAACGAGCAAATTATCTCATTATTCTCAATTTATCTCATAATCCACAATTCAGCCCTGGTGACAGGAAACCATTTCAAATATTTAATGTACTCTGGTCAACCACTCTTTGTGAGTACCATTGCAGGAACTGAATTGAGAGGTTGGGAGTTGAGGGATGAAAATAAAGGCAAACAAAGTAGCATTGCAAGTCATTGGAATAAATATTACACCTGCATCATCCAGGTCATTTGTGAACCTTAATTTTGGTGGATAACATATTAACATATCTCTCCTCTCTCTTTCTTTTTTTAAAAGGTATATAAATCTAAGTTTAAAGTTTTGAAGAAATTATTCAAGGAACTTTAAATAGGTACAATATAACTTTAAAATTCCGAGAAAGGTAAAGTATTGGGAAAAGGGAATTAGTTTATTCATCACTCATCTGTCAACATATGGGTCAGAAAGTTAATTTTAGTATTGACATTGCCTCTGCAGCATAGTGCAATGTTAAATTGTTTTGGCACTTTCACAGATAGAAAACCTGCACTGAGTTCTTAAATGGGAATTAATGTTGTTAAATATCTGGAAAACATTGTACCAATAACACTGTCATAGAAATATCATAACAATGTCAGAAGAATGTCAACCATTGGCTGTGCTCCACTTATTATAATCCAACATCATAATTTCAGGGCTACAAGAGAAAGTTAAGCATGCGAAAATGTATATACTGTAGTTAAAGGATTTTATAACCTTAACAAAGGTTATGTATCAATATACCACAGCACTTATGAATCTACCAGTACTTCAACTCATAAAGTTCAATATGCTGCCTTTTTAAATAACAGGAGATACGTGCTATATTGAAAGCCAATTTGATGAAGTGGTTAAATATATCAGGCTAGAAATATGGACACTGCCTTAAATACAAAACCATCTGGATGACTTTTGGCTGATCATTCTTACTTAGTTCTAGTGTTGTGGCCTGTCAGGTTCTGGCTCCTCTGTCAGCCAAATCAGAGGAGCAGGCAGAGTGGAAATCAGAGCCAGCATCAAGGCAATATGAAAGTTTCAAGGGGGGAAAGGGAATGGAGCTGGCAGAGATAGAGTCAGAGGTGGAGTTTGGGCTGTCCATTAGCCGCCAGATAGAGTCAACAGCCCCAGGTCAGGAGATGACTGCTGAGAAAGAGGAACAGCTGGATCCTGTGCCTGACACACGGAAGCACAGAAGGCAGAGGAGAGGAGAGCAGCGGGACTCTATGGGCCAGTCCTCGGGATGGAACAGCCACCGCTGCTAGCTCTTGTGATAAAAGGCAGGGGACAGAGATAAATAGGTGTGGCAGACAACTATTTGGCTCCCTGTCAGTCAGCCACTGATAGTCCAAACTTCTGAATCCTGCCTGGAACTCTTTTGGAATTCTTCTTTGGAACCTGCAATGCTGTGAGTTGGGTGTGCCTTTGGAGTGTGTGTTTGTGTGTGTCTTCTTTTCTGGAAAAAGAGTGGGAGCATCTTCTAGGACTTGCAATGAGTGTGGTGAGTCAGAGAGACTCCTGTTGTGTTGGAACCATTTCAGGGAAAAGGGGAGTGAGCTTCGCTTTCCACAGGCATTAGAGACTTCATTAACCTGCAGAGAGAGAGAGAGAAAGAGAGAGAAAGAGAGAGAGAGAGAGACTCTTTGCCAGGGTTGCTGATGCTCCTAATAAAGGGAATGTTTAGTTAAAAACAGAGGTGCTTGTCATGTTTGGGAGCCGGGTAAGAACACCTAGGAATTAAATAATGGCAAACCATTTCTGAATATCTATTGGGTACCAAGAAAACTTCATGTCCTTTTCAGCAGTTGCCATATTGGCTTGAAGAGGCATGCGCAAACATGCTCACAAATGCACATATACATTCACACACACGTCATATTACTTATCAGCAACTGCAAAGGGATCTGCGGGTAAATCAGGCTTGTCAGACACAGAGTTGTGGTAACATGATTTAAGTCCTGTCCAACTTTTTCTGTGCATTATGATTTTGCATCCATATCCAAAACAGCAAACTCTATGGTGAAATATTGCAATGATGCTTTCATTCTTCTGATAAATGTGGCAAATTTTACCAGAGAAAAAGCTACATAGGATTAGGTTAACAACTCTTAATGCCTTTTTGGTGATATAGTTACAGTGGGCTCTAGCACTTAGATCATTAGAGATGAGTACTCCAAGGTCCTTGACAGAGTTTGGATCATCAACAAGGTCTTGACAATTGAGCCTGTATTTTATTTTCTGTTTTTTTCCCCCAATATGTAAGACAGAGCATTTATTTGTTGAGATTTGAAGTTGCCATTTGTTTGACCATTCTGATACATAGTCGAGGTCTTTTTGGAGGGTAGTGTTATTTTCTGTGATGTTGAATAGCTTTACATCATCAGTGAAGAGAACGCAGTTGCTCTTAATATGATCACAGAAGTCATTTATGTAGAGTATGAAGATAGTTGGTCCTAGAACACTGCCTTGAGGGACACCACTGTTGACAGGTACAGAATTTGATAGGACGCTCCCAATTTTGACCATTAGTTGTCTGTTTGATAGGAATGCTTCTATCCAGTTATGTAGGTATCAAGAGATACCATAAGATTTTAATTTTAGGAGTAGTTGTCATGTACCACTGAATCAAAGGCTTTACAGAAGTCTATGTAGATTGCATCTATTGCTTTGCCCTGATCGAGTTGTGTAGTCATGTTTTTGCAGTGTAAGAGTTGCAGATTACAGGATAGTTTTTTTCTGAAACCAAATTGTTTATTAGAGAGTAGGTTGTCTCTAAGTGGAACATAATGGATTGGTTAATAATTGATTCCATGACTTTACAGGTGACGCTGCATAAAGGGATTGGTTTCTAATTTTCAACTAGGCTGGGGTCTCCCTTTTTGAAGATGAGGATGACTGTGGCTTGTGACCTCTCTTTTTTGGTTGTTTTTTTTATGTCTTAAAGTCTTCTTTTTCTTTTCCTCCTTCTCCCTTTCTTCCCCAAATAAAGCTACTTGTTCATCAAAGATGGCTTCTTCTTTGTCCAAATCATCTTGTTGCGCAGTCAGTTTCTCATAGGTGTAAATCACCATTTCTAAGAATTGAAAAAGAGAGCCAAGAGAGTCCTTCCCTTCTTGTTCCTCTTCTTTGTATTTTTTGAATTCAATTTTCAATTCATCCACAAGTGATGCCATTGTAGAGAGAATTTTTTTTTTCAAAACAACCACCCAAGTGTTTTTAGTCCTTCAAAGATAATTTCCAAAAGTCCTGAAGTCACCAAACAGTCCAAAGAAGCTGTTTCTTTTAGCACTTTCTTCTTTCTTCACTTTCTCTTTCTGGGGTTACTGTTTAGTTGCAATATTCTAGTTAAAATGTATCTTTTAGAAGTCTTGTTAGTATTTAATGATTCTTTAAAATTCGAGGCAATCTCCTCCTTGCTTTCAAATCCTGCTCCAGTTCTTTTCCTCTCCCTTCCCACTTACAACAAAAGAGATTTTTTTTTCTGTTCGCTGTCTACATTAGGAAGGAGAGTGAAAAAAATAGAACTTTCCCTTTTAACTTCCATTCGTCACTTGTAAATCTCTGGGAACGATGTATCTTTTGCAAGTTTTAAGTTCCAGGGTACTTTCATTGTTGTTTTATCCCGGTCAGCAAAAAAACTTTCACCTCTTCTTAACTCCTCCTGCACTTTCTTTTCCATCTGAGCGCTTCTTTGTGGCGGCCATTTCTGACCGCCGCTCTACCACCTTCGGAAAAGGGAGTTTAGCTGGCTAGGGAAGAGAGGTGCGATATCTCTCAACCTTGCCAGATCCCCCCTGTCTTCATCACCTTCTATGGAGGTGGCTAGCCCTGAAGCCGGGTGGCTCAGGGCACTCCAGCAGCGAGCGTAGGCAGAAACCGTGCACGATCACAGATTTCTGCCTGTCCCGAAGCGCTGCAAACTAGAAGTTCCTAAATGTCTCATTTCTTTTGATGGACTCAAAAGTCTTTGACTTCCCAGTTGTTTGCTTTGTTTCAATTGATTTACTTTTCTTTCTTTTATTTGTTTGAGATGTGATCCTCATTCATTAATCCTTTTATATGATCAAACCATCTCAAGGTACTTCTTTTATATTAATCATTCACTTTTTATTCATTTCACACATATTTTTCATCCAGGCAGTCTTGACCCAAAGCTCTTCATTCAGTCAATTTTGACCCAAAGCCCAAAGCTAAATTTTAACACATATAGTCTCCATTCCATTTAACTTATTTTATGTTGCTTCTGACATACCCACTTCTCACTTTCATATAACAAAGAGGACAGAAACACATTCTTATACATAGCTGTTTTTATTTCTTTTGACATAAATTTATTCTTCACAATTTAATTTTCATATCAACTACTTTTCTACCAGTATTTCAACATTTTAAAATTTCACAATTCATCTTGGATACAAAAGGTCTTTGTAACTGTAGGCCACTTTTTCATCTTCCCTTCTTGGATAAATTGATTAAGAAAGTGATGGGTTTATTGCTTCAGCGATATCTGGATAAAGCTGATTATCCAGATTGATTTATATTGCTATGTTTAATATCTAGGTTGTTGACCCATGTTACAGAAAGTTCTATTCAACTTCTATATAAAATTAATAGGATAACTTTGAAACTATAGAATGGGGTTCTATCTATATTCTGATGATGCCCCTTACTATCAAACCCCAAGAGAGCAATCATATCCCTTGGACTTTATTTAAAGTTGATAATAATGAATCAAATGAGAATACATAATGATATTATAATGTGGACAGGACAGATATGCTGTTGCTAATGAGAAATCTTGATTTTAGGACCGAGACCAACTCTGTTTTGGATAGGATTCAAAGTGTGAAGGCAGATGCTTATTTCAGCAGAAGAGATAATTATACAAATCCCATTGCTGCCAGAGGTTGGTCATCAACTCTCATGGAGCATTAGAAAAATTATCTGTCTGTCTGTCTGTCTGTCTATCATCAAAGGTTAATATAGCAAAATTATTATTAAATAATATTTTCCTATCATTACCTCAACTTTTATTATTAAAGTATATACAGAATCTCTTTGTGTGTGAAGATTTAAAAATGAATTACAAAATGATATAATGATCCCCAAGGAAATAGTGATTGTTTATAGCTTAGCACAAGTTTTTTTCCTAAGCTGAGAATCTTACTTAGCTTTTGAATGCTATGCCAGGAGCCAAACATTCAAAACTGTTATAACTGACTGGAATGGATAGATATTTAATTTACATTAATTATAGTTACTATATTATTCCCTAATATACTTAATAATATCTTGGCTAATCTCCCAAATTGTATTAACACTAGATAAGTATCATCCAGGGCACTGATTAAACCAATCATCAAAATATTAGAAGCTATTATAGCTGATAAACCAACTTCCTTGAGCAGTAAAAGAAGCACAGAAGATTGTATCCCTTATTAGTTTTTTTAAAAAAGAAAATCAGTACATCTTTGATTTTGAATCATAATTATTTAATTTCTTCACATCTTCATATATGATCACTGTTATATAGATGGATATACTTATTAAAACCTAAAAGGATTCTGTTACATAACTATAATCCCTCTTTCCACTCTACATATGCATGCATGCACGTACAATATGATATGTATTGATATGTATTTTTATATTTTGTATATGTTATTTTTACATTTGTTGCTTTTATCTGATTATTCTGAGCTGCTGAGTTGCTTTTGATGAAAAAGGCAGCTATGTCAATTTAATAAATAAATAAATATGATATTTGAAAATAAAAGCCTTCCAATTGATCTGTTTTAATTTACTTCTAATCAGCTTATTAAGGACTCTTGTTTTAGGTTGCCTGAGAATATGAAATGGTGTTTTATGTGTTGAAAACAATTTATACTAGAGAAGCAGAGCTGAGACATTTTAATGATTCTTATAGATTTATTTCATCAACCATTTTTAATATAGCTAATAACATTTAAAAAGAAAACTGCAAGAAATGTTACTATTTCAAGATATTTTAAAAAAACAATACATAGGAGATAGTATTTTTTTAAAAAATAAAATAATACACACACACACACACACAAATATATATTTATTTACATATCCCACAATGTCTATAGAAGCACTAGAGGGAATTGATTTAGAGAAACTTGATGTGATGGAGAAAAATGCTCTTACAGACTTACAACCTCATCTCCTGAAGGACTTTAAAAAGCAGACATCATGGGCTCTGATTAAATAGACATGTCTAGAATTGTAAATAGCTGGTTTTGAAAGCTTTGAGTGGGTTTCTATAGCTTTTTTACAGATGCCTCTAAGGTGGAAGCTGGAGAAAGAGGATAAGTCAAAACTTCCCTCTTCCATATGCTACAAAACGTTTAACGGGCTATATGACTCATCTCTGTTGTGATGAAATCTGACATTCATCTCTTTGTTCATTTCTTAAGATCAGCGCCTAGTATCCAGGGAGGCTAAAGTGTTCCCTCAAAAGTTTTTGAATCACCATTTCTAACATTGCATTTGTGCTTGTTAAGTTGCTATGTAGACACTGGTACTGGCCTTAATGTACTCTGTAGTAAATATTGTTGGCAAATAATGCCCAATGGGTGCATATGTGTGTGTGTGTGTGTGTGTGTGTGTGTGTGCATACTGTATAGCTTAATTATATTTTTTTTCCTCAAATAAATGTTTAATTTTAATACTTACCTTTTAAGTAAATTTCTGACTTGAAGCGTAATTGAATAAATCAGCAAAGCAAATTTTATGAAATCTTTCTTATCTTTATACAAAATAGCCTGGGATCCAAATGAGTATGTTTCTATGTAACACTGATATGATCATTAAGTACAACTTTCTACCTGTTGCAACAGAACACCTGTAGCTTTAACCATGCAATGTGAGTCTGTAATTCAGGCTATGTTCTATAATATTATATTATTGGGATTGTGTTTTGGTCAGTGTATTTTCTGGTGGATAAAAGTGAAGGGTAACTTCTAAATAATTTCTTCTTTCAGCAATTAGTCCATATTTCCCCTGGGTTTTTTCCCCTTCTTATCATCTTGTCTTGCCATCAAATCTAATATAGGACAGTCAAAGCTTCATTATCTAAATATTGTTGATGACTTACTTCCAGTTGTCAACGGAGTGTGACAGGTTTGAAAAATCTTTCCTTCAGTAAATGGCAAAAATTATGAAAATTTCTGAAGACTTTCAAAATATTATTTTATACACTGAAAAATTTATGGAAGAGGAATAGTTAGCAATTGAGCCATAGGAGCTAGAAAAAAACATGGGTGTCCATTAACAATAATGTGTGGTTTAAAATGGCCTTTCAGTTGAGTAAAATCACTGGCTATAGCAATGAGATGATGGAAAGTGCTTTTATAGGTTAACCACCTCTATGTCTTAATGAGAATAGCATTATACCTGCAATACTAAGAGCATCATGGATGCACAGACTAAGTTTATTTTTCTTAACAAAATTTTTATGTAATTGCAGACAGACCTGCAGATTGATTCCTGTTACATGTTCATATTTCAAAACCTTATACATGACGAGTAATATGCAAAAAGGCATGTCATTAATTTTGTGGCTTTTTCTTGATTTGCATTAAAGCAAGCATGGCTGTCTTATTATTAGCTGTGTAGAGCCAGTTTGGACAATGGTAGAGGACAAAAACTTGCAACAAATTCCTGGAACACAGATGTTTCAAATCTGTATCATTCATCTTTCAAAACTTTCTATATCCAAGATACTTTATTCCGAAAAAATATTGGAAAGCATTATTTAAAAATTAGAATTGAGTAAAGGTTGAAATCTAAATTTAAATTAGATTGCTGACGTTACTGATGTTTCTGTTAGCTGTTAAGTTTATGCATTTAATTAGCAGTATCCCAATTAAAGCAAAAAGATTAAAAAGAACAGATAAGACAAACCAAAAGCATTGCAGATTAGATAATATGTGCATTTTATTATGTAGTGTAAAGATTTTTTTGATGGAGAAGGAATATGGTGCAACACGTATCTATACTTCAACAAGACTTCCCTGGTATCACTAGTTGGTCTGGGAAATATCCTAACTGAAGTACTAGACTGTTGTCATTGCTAATTGATATAGGTCATCTTCCCACACTTCAGGGGTGGGATTCTACCAGTTTGCACCTATTCGCTAGAACCGGTTGTTAACATTCTAAGCAGTTCGGAGAACCGGTTTGTTAGAAGAAATTACTGGCCTAATCCTGTAAGGAAGGCAGGAAGGAAACATTCTGGTGTTGCTTACAGAAACTGCCTCTCCATTAATCCTTATTACCTTCTTGCCAGGACTAGACTTCCTGTCTCAGGAACTTCTCTGGAGTCTTTTTCCCCTCCTTTGCTGGTAGTTTGTTTGTGTGGAGTGACCATTCAAAGTTACAATGGCACTGAAAAAAGTGACTTATGACCATTTTTCACACTTATGACTGTTGCAGCATCCCCACTGTCATGAGAGACCAGGTGAGGAGATGCGTGCCTCGATGTGAGTGATATTGAGTTGGCCATGCCCAGTTAATAACATGACCACGAAGCCACATCCACCCAGTCACATGACCACCAAGCCACACCCATCAACTAAGCCACACCCACAGAACCGGTTGTTAAAAAAAGTGAATCCCATCCCTGCCACACTTGTATTCTCCAGATGTGTTGATTTGTAACTGCCCAAGATGATTGGGGATTCTGGGAATTGCAATTCAATTTAAGCCTGAGGAAGACTTCCATAGATAATACCGAGCTAGATTTTCTCCCCCACAGATAAACTTCTTCCAGGTTAATAACACCTCTGGTCATCATGTTCCATTATCCTCTAGCAATGGAAAAAAAGATGTTCAAACATATTTGGATTTATACAAGACCTTAGATTCTCACTTTATGTATAATCCAGGTTTGGAAATTGTACAGAGCTTTGTCCTGTATCATGCACAATATGTGTGCTATATCATGCACAATGCAGAGCATTATGTGCTGTGCATACATAATAACTTTAATAGCTCTTGAATTCCTTCTCAATCAGATTACGCTTTCCATTTGGATAAAATATCATCTGTAGCGAGGTTATTTCTGATGTATGGTATAATTTGAATTATTACAGAGCGCATTGTTTGTATTTCACTGATATTTAAACTACTTTTTAACTTCAACTTCCAGCTAGTGACCTTGGAATGCTGGAATGTCTCACTGTGGAGTCTGTGATATTTCATTCTATTACCCTCTCCTGTGCCTTCCAACCCATACTTTCCCCCTTGCTTCTTTCTGAATGTGAGCTGGGATAATTAATTGAGCCATGACATGCTCCCCCTGCAAAAGGAAGACTACCCTAAAATAGAACAAACACACACATATTATTAGCAGTACCTTTTCTTCAATGTATTTAAAATCACCCAGGCTTAGTTGGGTACTTGGCATGGAATTTGCGTGTGAATTTAGGGACCACATAGATCTCTATGTCTTTCTTCACGTGTGTCCACTAAAGCTGCCATATTACTCGGTGGAGAGTTTTCACAAACCCCTTCGTGCTACCATCCATTCTGCCTCTCTTAGAGGAAATGCCTTCCATGGGACTAAATATTGCAACTTCCCCTTGTGGATTTGGGAGTCCAGGATCTCCTTAACTGGTGCTACTGCATACAGAGTTATTGTATGCTACTTCAGTGAAAGACAGAAGTTCAGCCCAATTGTCTTGCTGGTAGTTCATAGCATTGGAGGTACTGCTCTAGTATGGCATTTGCACATTCACAAGCTCTATTCATTTGTGAATGATTGAACAGGTAAGACTCTGGGAGGAGCCTAACAGATTCAAGAATTCACACCAAAACTTTGACTTGTATTGTAGTCCCTTATCAGTTATTATGTGATTGGGAGCACCATGCAGCTGATACATTGTGTTGCATGAACAATTTAGCCATTGACCAAATGGAAGGGATCTTAGGGCAAGCCATAAAGTGGACATTTGGATAAAAGGTCCATAACAACCCAGATCATGGTATTCCCAGCACTCTCTGGTAACTCCACAATAAAGTCCATTGATATTTCCTTCCAGGGGGCTGATAGTTTTCTGGTTAGCCATTTTGCTAATGCATCCATTGGGAAGCTGGCTACATAGATCTCTATGTCTTTCTTTATGTCTGTCCACTAAAACTGCCATATTACTAGGTGGAGAGTTTTCACAAACCCCTTCATGATCTCACCAGCTGAATAAAGCCTCAGGCCAGGTTTTTATATGCAAACATTCAGAGTTCCCCCATTTTCCTGGGTGTCATTGAATGCAACTTTGGCTTTGGCAGTTTGGTCCTGGGCACAATTTCAATAGCATAGTCTATGGGGTGATGGGGCAGGAGCACATAAGATTTCTTCTCACTGAACACATCCACCAAGTCATAATATTCTTTGAGAATCAATGGTTCTGTGACCTCTTTCCTCCTATGTTTATTGGTGGTGTTTGCTTTCGATTTGTCAATTGCAGGAATGTGGCAGCAATTTATCACTTTCACTATTGTCCCTCAGCTGGTTACTTTCCTCTACATCCACTATCCATTTCCATCCCAATTAATGGTGAGGTTCTACTTTCTCTACCACACTAAGCCTAGGACCATAACCTAAGTCAGCACAGGGGCTATGGTGAATCAAATGGTTTCTACATGAGCCTTTGCCTTTGATTCCATGGATTCAGTCAGATAGATAGATAGTGTTCTTCCCACTATTGACCCATCTAGTTGGGAAAAAGCTATGGGATTTTTCAACTTCCTCAGCCTCATCCCTAGCTTTTCCACCACTTGGTGACTGACTAGTACACTCCAAGAACCAATAGGGATGTTAAGATCCTTTTACTGCCCAAAGAAACCACAGCAACTTGACTCTAGCAGTCATGGGGATGATGGGACCACTTTCCATCTTTGTCTTTTCCCTCACTCTCATACATGACAGTGCCTGTCTTGTTAAGAGTTGGAGTTTCCTCCTTCTCACTGGATGGAGGGGTTGCACTTGTTGTCCCATGTGAGTCCCTTCTTTTGGTTTTGGCAGTCCTTCCCCCTTTTTGGTTGGTTACGAGGCTGGGGGACAGACATCAGGCATGGCATGAGGCACTCAACACTTGGCTACCCAGTAGCCCTCCTTGTCACAGTGAAATCTTCTGGTAGAGCTCAGGTGTGGTTTTCCCATTTTGATAGAGGGCACACCCCCTCTTCCCCCACTGTGAGGTCTTTGCCTCTCAGCAGGGTGGTAGCTGTGACTCTCCTATCCTGTGTGCTTGTGAAATTCCATTAGGTCAATCTCCACCTCACTGATCATGTGATGCTTTGCCTGTGATGCTTTGCCTTGGGACAGGCAGGTGTGGTATAACTCCTTATTCAGTCCCTCTCTGAAGTGAGTGACTAGTGGGCACTCAGGCCAGTCCCCTTAGTGACTGGCAGGTTGACAGAAGTTGATAGATGTACTCTTATATGGTTATTTCCCCTGTTTCAAGTCACCGATGTGGGATTTGCATGAAGGTCTGCCAAGGGGGCATCCTCCAAGTTGACAGCGATGGCATGGATCCATGTCACATCATCTGGGTACATCACTCTGTAGCACTCCATGTAGCGTCAAGCCTGAACCAAGAAGTGGGTTAGTGGATTGGGTACCCATTGAGGTGAATCACAAAGGGGGGGATGGCTTTTAGCATTCCCTTTGTATTAGAGATTCTATGGTTTATTCTAATATTTTTTTAAAATCCTGGTCTGAAGCTTTTATTTTTCTTAAATAATGTTTTTATTTTATTCTATTTTCATATTCTATTTTTTCCTTCTTTTTACTACAGAAACAATATTTGAGATGAAACACTGTGATGCTTGCATATAATACTTGGCTTTTCAAAATTGCTTTGATAGCTGATGACTTATTACAACCATGATCATAAAATTAGCTTATTCTAATTTTAGGGTCTATATAGTCTCTCTCTCTCTCTCCCCCACTCTCCCCTTTTCAGGCTGTTCAAAGCAGATCAGCATACAAAATGTATATTGGCTGGATGGCATGCCTACAAATCTCCACCAGTGGGCAATAAAGACTTGCTTTACCTATTTTGAGTTTAGAAATTCTAAATATGTAGCTGCAATAGGAAAGAAATGATGGAGTTACTGCTATAGTCTCCTCCCAGCTTTATAATCAATTGCTTGTATAAGCTGTTATCAAAATGAGTCTTCTTCCCCACCAGATTTCCTTTTCACAGAGAGGTTCACTCCTCCTTATAATCAAACAATTGCTTTAATATGTATCTCTTCTTTCCTCCTTCATTTCCACCCATGGAAGAAAGACATGGGGAATACCGTTTGAATGCTTTGATTGTCAACATGAGTATTCTTTTCTGGGGAGTAATTACATGACAAGATCCAATAGACAATGCATATGGCTAAAGGTTTTAGCAAAGGTAGTTGTAGAGGTGTGAAATGAAATATTAAGAGAATGTTGCATTCCAGACAAGGAGCTGAAATTCAACTTTGATTGTATTGTGGAGCTGAACACAAGAAGAATCCATAGAAATAAAGAAACCTTTTGGAGAGAATTGCTTGTAATCAGGCAGAAACGTGTGAATGCTGCCTCTGTACTGTATTCTGTATAAATGCTCCTGTAGTTTCACAGGTGTAAGGTCAGTCTGTTTTCAATGAAATAAAAACTATCCAACATGGTACAGAAGTAGAGTAGGGGTGGAAGTTGTAACTATGAAACAGATTATGGTTCCCTACATAAAATCCTAAAAATCATGTGAATGGCTAGGAATCTAATTCTTAGAAATATCTGGTGACCCTCATGGAAGAGAAATTCTATTAATGGTGTCATTAAGATCAGGGATATATCACTGATATAGCCTGGAGGAAAGGGGGTGGGGACATGATCAAATAAGGTTTTAGAAGGTGGTATTTTCAATATTAAGCAAAAATCAAGAACATGGGAGCATAACTTCAAACTGACAGAAGGGAAGTTCAAAAGTAATGTTACAAACTATTACTTCACAGAAAGAGTAGTGGGAGCTTGGTACCAACTTCCAGCCAAGGTAGAAGGTCAATCATCAGGAACTAAGTCTGAACATGTTTGGGATAAACATATGTCCATTATCCGACAAACATAATAAAATAAAAATAATATAGAATATTAATTAAAACAATTCATTAATTATTTGAAATGAAAACAAAAAAACTCAAAGGCTAGACACGATGGACCGCTAAGTATTTTTCTGACATCAGTTTTCTATATTTTCATGTTTCTCTGACTACCGATAATCTTCCACTTATGGTTGTTTAACAACCTGTCAAAGTTATAGTGGTAATGAACTTATGACCGCTCTTCATATTAATGATATCACAATGTCATAAATATGTATCATCACAATCACATGAACAAAATTCAGGCTCTTGGCAACTGGTATGTACAGCATCCCAGGATAACATGATTCCCAATTACATCCTTCCTAAGGGACTTGCAATAAGCAAAGTCAATGGAGGAAGCTAAATTTACTTAATGACCATTAACTTAAGAACGCTTAGAACTATGATGATCCATTTGACTCAGGTATGATTCAGGTATTCATTCAGTTTCATTTTTTCACTCACTCAGAGAGTAAATGTCCAGGGACTTGTACTGTACTCATAGATTGTGCAAGTAAAATAATGCTTGGGCTGTGGGAATCAAACCACCAGTGAGTTCTCTTGACTTTTTGTGGAAAAAAATATTTACCCCTATTTAGAAACAATGGGGAAGGAGGAGCAGACAAGTGGCTAATTAACTGTTTTTACTGTAAACTGTCCAGAGTCACTTAGGCGAGAGGGCAATGTAGAAATTTGACAGACAGACAGCTATAGATAGATAGGTTGGTAAGTAGACATCCAGCCAGCCAGCCAGATAGACAGATAGATGATAAATAGAACATAGATGGATGAGAGACAGACCAAAAGAAAGACATATCACCAAGGAGCTCAACATTCATCACACACGCACACACACACAAAAGAAACCCTAAAGGAACATGGATTTATAGTAGAATTGCAATTAGAAGTAACAGTAATGAAGCATTAATGGGTTTAATATGTTTTATACAACATATTAAAAAGCAAGGCTTGGATGACAGAACAGCACAAACTGTTCTTTTGAAATGACTCCATGTTCACTGTAGGAAATATGGACAGAACCTTTTCCATCCTTTCTGTTCTCTCTGCCAACTTGCCATTTCACATTTCTCATCAAAATAAAGAACGGTATGTACTGTTTCTCTATCAGAAAAATAGAACAATCTTGATGCTACAAAAAAACTAACCAATAATTGTTAGAAAATAATTGTTTTATTATATATAAATTGAAGAATTATTATATAGCAACACAACTTGGCTATAGGATGGTTACATAAGCATACAATCAAATAAAATGTACAGCGTACGGTCATTGTCATACCACAACATGTAAATATTGTGCTGCTGTTACTATAGCCCCACTTAGTGGCTGGGGATAGATAAGCTTAATTATATTGTCTGAAGCCAGACTACATTTTCTGTCAGCCTTTGGAGAAGACAGAAGCAGCCATTTTGACCATGACACATAGACATCCAGAGACGGGATAGTGACAACTTAGTCACCCCTCTTCCCTTCAAACTACAGAGACAACACCAACCTAAAAATACAGAACAAACTGTAGCATGCTCTCTACCGCAAGAATCAACAAGGGTCAAAGAGCAATTGGACCAGTCTTCTGCAGTCTTCACTGTTGCTACTTAAGAGTTTCAATTGTCACTGGAAATTCTTCTCAGAACAAAAGGAACCATGCTTTATATTATAACCATAGATGAAAACTAAATACTGCCATCTACTGGCTGAATAATTCTGCAGTTTTTGCAATATAAAATACATTCTAACATGTATTCCAACAATAATAATGCAACATGTTAAGATAAGTGAACATACAGAACTCCTCCTCCCTCCTCCTCCTCCTCCTCCTCCTCCTCCTCCTCCTCCTCCTCCTCCTCCTCCTCCTCGCTATGTGAATCTAGAGTGAGACAATGATGGAGAAGTGCTCTGGCAGTCAGAGCTAGGCTGCAAAAATCCGAATAACAGTAAATGGATAACCAATAAAGAGATATAAATACTGTGCTATGTAAAAAAAAGCACTTGTTACTTCAACAGGTTTGCCTTAGAGATGAGTCTTGAATGTTCATCCTTCATGTCTAATAGCAACTGCTGTCCCTTTATGCCTGTGCCTGTTACACCGCCTTTGTTCTCAATGTCATGCTGAGAGCAAGGAAAGCAGCAATTCTTATCTGTGGATTGTTGCTTTATTTGATCTGATGCAGCATGGCATAGTATTTCCTCTGTATTAAGGGGAAATGCAGTTCTGAAACAAAGATTTTTGATCACCTGCTAAATATATTTGCCTTTTGACCCATGCTTCCAGAATTGAAAACGTGTGATATAGATTATATGGATTGTCTCTAAATTAAACATATTTTATGGGTTAAATCTCATTTGCATCCAGAGTTTTCTGCAGATAACAGACAAGCTGAATTCTGAAATTTGGTAAATAGGGAAAAATGCACTTATCATAAAAATAAAATATGATTTAAATTTTCACAGGAAATCCAGCAATAATCAAAACAAGATGCTCAAACCAAATTTCCATACTACTGAGAAAATGTAACCAACTGAACCAATCGTATATATAAGCATGAAATAATAGATGCTGAGAACTATAATGAATTCTTGATTTAGATAGCTTAAGCTTAGCTGATGAGATATGATCTCTAGAGAATCAGGAACTATTTTATCATATATATATATATATATATATATATATATATATATATATATATATATATATATATATTATATATATGTTTTCTGAGCTGGGTATTTATATGTGGATCTTTGGTTGTTCGGGTTTTCTCCCACGTAAGATTCGAAGTATCTAGGCAGCGTTTCGATGAAGTCTCATTCATCATCTTCAGGCTTCTGTCTCCGGCTCTGTGCTTCTCAGAGTACTCAGAAGCACAGAGCCGAGACAGAAGCCTGAAGATGATGAATGAGACTTCATCAAACGCTGCTAGATACTCGAATCTTACGTGGAGAAACCGAACAACCAAAGATCCACATATAAATACCCGCGAACCTCAGAAAACAAATATTGCACCTCTATGGGAGGAAACCCACCATCTGACCAGGACTTATGAAAACTTGAAGTCCAAAGAGCCTCCATTTTATGTGACCTTGCATTCCTATGCAACTGCCGAGATCAAATTTAATTCCCACAAGCTTCCAATTGAAATTCCACACCAACACAGCAGCCACCAAACGCATCCTTAAAAGAACAGAACTGGCCCTAATTAGAAATGAACTTCACAAGAAAAGGTTTCTCCTAGACCAAATCAACAAAGATCTCCTCACACTCCACCTCAGACTCAGCAACAAGATTCACCCTCTACTTTGGGACAAATCCAAACAACTCGCTGTCTGGAGAGCCGAAACACAGACCACCCTCAAGACAGACACACACACCAACAAACTCAGGAAACTACAACAATGCCCCCCCACAGCCACACATGAAACAAACATTGCACAACATCTCAGACAAGATCCTCACTGACGCTGAAACCAAGGTCCTTTCAAAAGGATTCAACTTTGCTGTCGCTCCCAAACACATCCCCACAGAAACCATCATATGCGGAGTTGAAACCAGCCTGACCAAAACCAACCCTGATGATGCTAACAAAATCAGACTCGAAATCACCAACATCCTCTGCACTAGCAAACCACCCAAAAGCAACTTATCCAAAGAAGAACAAACTGCACTACTTAACCTGAAAGAAGACACCAGCATAATAATCCTACCAGCAGACAAGGGCAACGCAACAGTGGTTATGAACACATCTGACTACCAAACCAAGCTAACCAACCTACTCCAAGACCCCACATACAAACCCCTAAAGACAGACCCCACCACCTACCTAGAAAAAACTACCAAATCCAAAATAAAAGCCTCCCCCATCAGTGAAGAAATCCAGCAACGAATCATACCCAGAGAAAAATCATCCAGATGCCCCAAGCTTTATGGTCTCCCCAAAATACACAAAGAAGGAACCCCACTCAGACCAATAGTCAGCTCCATAGGCTCACCTCTACAAAACCTAGCCAAATTTCTCGCCAAACAACTACAACCTTATGCAGAATCCATCAACTCACACGTAAGAAACTCATTCCAGTTCATCGAGATCATAAAGAAACAAAACTTACAACCTAGCGACCTACTAGTAAGCTTCGATGTCATATCCCTCTTCACCCAAGGGCCAATAAAAGAAGCCTTGACAGCCATCCAAAACAAATACAACCCCCAAGCACATCCTAGATCTAACCAACCACTGCCTATCCAATACATACTTCACCTACAATGGACAAAAATACAAACAAATAGAAGGAGCACCCATGGGATCACCCCTCTCACCTGTCATCGCTAACCTCTACATGGAACACTTTGAAACACAAGCTCTAGAAAAATACGACCACAAACCCAAACTCTGGCTCAGATACATAGATGACACCTTCATAATCTGGCCACATGGGAAAGAAAAACTGAACAACTTCCTCACACACCTCAACAGCCTACACCCCAAAATACAATTCACCATGGAAACAGAAGCCAACAACCAACTTCCCTTCCTAGATGTCTTGGTATACAAAAGATCCAATGGCTCCCTAGGACACACCATCTACCAGAAGAAAACACATACTAACCGCTATCTACATGCACTCTCACACCACCACCCAGCACAGATCAATTCCGTAGCCAAGACACTCATCTCCAGAACAAAATGCTTAGCCGATGAACAACACCAAAAAACCGAACTACACACTCTCACCAACGTACTTACAGCCAATGGATTCCAAAGAAAGAAGATTACCCACCTAATCCAAAAAGAAACCCCAACCAAAATCCAAGACAGAGAACAAGAAAACGGCAAAGCCCTCCTCCCATATATAAAAGGCACTACAGACAAAATTAGCAAGATCCTCCAAAAACACAACATCAAAACAGCATTCTGCACAAACAGAAAAATATCTACCATCCTAAGAAACCCCAAAGACAAAATCGAATTAGAAAACCAAGGAGTATACGAAATCCCCTGCACTGCCTGCCCTACCACATACATTGGACAAACTAACAGAAGAATAAGTGCACGCATTGAAGAACATAAGAACTCAATCAAAAAAGAAGAAACGACCTCTTCCCTGGTCCAACACCTCAAAGCCACAGGACATGAAATTGATTTTAAAAATACCAGAACTATCGCCAAAACCGAACACTTCAACAGCAGAATAATCAGAGAAGCCATAGAGATAGAAAAATGCCCACACAGCATGAACAAACGAGATGACACCTCCCGCCTTCCAGCCATTTGGAAACCTGCCCTCATGAACAGATGAGTACCTAACATGAAGAAGGACACCAGACCCACACCCATGAGAGCCACACAAGATGCCACCACCACACTTCCATGTAGAAAACAGACTCCCACCCACTCAGAAGATGAGACACGACCATGGACCAGAAGCTGCACGGCAGCTGCATCACTACCCACTTCAAACCCCTCCGAGCCATACATGAAGCAAACCGACACCCACTATGAAGATGCAGAAGGACCACGAACTCGAAGCCAAACAGCAAGATCACAACTCACCAGCTCAAATCCCCCAGCAACTAAGACTAACCTGAGCACAACCAAGCCCCCACCTGAACAGAACACGCCTCCAACCAATCAGAACACGGCTAACCCCCAACCAATCAGAACACAGCCAAACCCCCACCAATGAGAACACACCCCCACCCAATCAGAACACAGCCAAGCCCCCACCCAATCAAGTCCCACCCCACTGGCAGTTAAAAGGAGGAAGCAGCTGCAATCTTACATTACTCTGAGAAGCACAGAGCCGGAGACAGAAGCCTGAAGATGATGAATGAGACTTCATCGAAACGTTGCCTAGATACTTCGAATCTTACGCAGGAGAAAACCCGAACAACCAAAGATCCACATATAAATACCCGCGAGAACCTCAAAAAACAAATATACACACACACACACACACACACACACACACACACACATATATATATGTATTCTTAAGTTTTCATGGGTACTTACATGTATGGTATTCAGCTTTGTTCAGGTATTTTCCCATGGTATTATAGTTGTGCTTTTAAAGTTGTAGCAACGTTTCGGCAGAATCTCATCTGCCATCATCAGGCGTCTGTATTGCGTTCATCTGTGAGTCAGACTTTCACAGCCATTTCTCTTTTAAATTTGCCTTGGCTGCTGCTGCTGTTGCTGCTGTGAGCAATGGCGTTGAGCGGGTAAATTTTTGTAATTAGTGCACATGCGCTATAAGTAGGGGTGGGGTGGGGCAGGCAGGGGAGAATGCAGAATGGATTTTTGCATGTGCACAGTAAAAAATATGTTTTTTAAAAAAAAACAATTTTTTTTTACTTTGGAGCAGTGGATAGGGGTGGGGGCCGGGGCAGTGAAGGGAGGGGCAGGTGGGGGAGAATGAGGAAGGGATTTTCATGCATGCACAGTAATAAAAACCGGGTTTTGGCCCATAGGAGAGGCAGAAAGGAGCCGGCCCAAGCAAGGGTCGGTTTTACCAGTTCTTAGAACTACCGGTGATGTTAACAACCAGTTCTATAGAACCAGGGTGAACTGGTAGAAACCCACCCCTGCACTCACCTCACAAGATATCCTAAGGAAATCAACCAGATTTAAGGAAAGGTCACATGTTCCCCAGAAAGGCAGTAAAAAAATATCAGTGCCAAGCTTGCATCCTGCCTCTTGGAAGTATACCCCAAAAGGACAGTGCCAGATAGTACTAAAGCAGTGAGGAAGACCCCCTCCCTAGATAGAAAAAGAAACCATGGGGCAAGAAAAAATTCAAACACAATACAAATAATTAAATCATAACAGTAGCTGTTGCTTGTTGAAGCTGAATAGGGAAAATTATCCCATCAATAAATGCAGGATTAAACATCACCAAGCACAGAATTAACCTTCACCAAAAACCAGTTTTAGACCAAAACTCAGAAAGGGTATGTAAACTCACATTTGAATGTTAATCTTTCTAGCTAGCCAAGAAGCCTTGCTGAATGTCACTCATCTTGATTCCCTGTCACTAAAAGCTTTGCTTCATTATTCAATTATTTCTTCAAAGTGCTGATTGTCCAGGGAAGTATTTGCTCCCAACAGCAGTGTAAAAATCTTAAAGCAACCATTCCCCTTTAAGAAAGTCAAGCCTCAGAAGCTCCAAAGACAGTAAGTCTAGGCTGTCTGGCAAGAATGTAATAAGGGTGGAAAAAAACAAAAGGAGATTGCTTCTAACTACCAGTTCTCTGAACTGCTTAGAAAGTTAACAAGGGATTCTATAGAACCTGACAGAACCGGTAGAATCCCAACCCTGTATGCATCTACTTTTGCAATAGCTATAATTTTATTTGTTTCAGTTTCTTTTAAATATTGTGGATATTTGCTATTATGATTACTATTACCACTCATGAGACCTGTGCTAATTGTACTAATCATTGTAATTAATTAATAATTATACTAATTACTTGTACCCCTGCAGACAGGGGTCTGTGAACTTAAACCTTCAAAGAACCATTTGGGCCCATTTCCCACAGAAAAGAAAACACCGAGAGCCAACTCGATGTCACTCACTCCCACGCAGTCACATGACCCCCCCCAAGCCATGCCTACTTAGGTTTGTGGCTTTTGGTATTTTCTTTTCTCTGAGAAACAGGTATCTCTCTCTGTGTATGTGTCTCTATCTCTTTCCCCCCTCTCCCTCATCTCTCTCTGTCTCCTCTCTTGATCTCTCTCTTTCTCATCTCTCTTTTTCCCTCTGTTTCTCTCATCTCTCTCTCATTTCTCTCATCTTTCTCTCATCTCTTTCTCACTCATCTCTTTCTCTCTCATCTCTTTCATCTCTCTCATATCTCTATCTCATCTCTCTCATCTCTTTCTCTCTCATCTCTTTCTCATCTGTCCCTCCTCCCTCTCTCTTGTGTGTGTGTTCCCTCTTGAACCATTTCTAAAAACAGGTGAGGGTTGGGGTTTTATTTATTGCTAATGTTCTTTCTTCTTCTTTGGGTGCTTTTTACTATATGATTTAAATCAAAAGTCATTTCAGGCTCCCAGATAAATGAAGCTCATTCATCCCGCTGCTGCAGCTTCCTGTTGGATGATCCCACCACTGGCTGGCCCCTCCCCTTGCCCTGCCCTCCCACTCACTCCTCACCTGCCCCGAGAAGAGAAGGGTGACAGTGGCAAATGGAGACTTGCCCCATATTCTGGAGTGGGAGTGAAGCACCCATCTACTTGACTCTTCTTCTGACCCTTCTTGTTTTGTGCATACCTCAGCCACTCGGGGAGACACGCAATTTGCTCTCTGCCCCAAGATACTGGCCTGGTCTGGCTGCAGCCAGTGGTTCATGTCATAATGGGTTCCAGGAGGAGGAGGGGATGCCATCTCACCCATTGTGGAGCACGCTAAATTTAACTCAGCTGTGCATGATGCTGCAAGAGCAGCAAGCAGACTATGGAGACAGTGAGACCAGTGGCATCAGCTGCATCTGGGCCAGCCAGTGTCTTGGGGCAGAGAGCAATTTTTGCACCTCCCCAAAGAGCTGAGGTGCGTGAAGCACCAACAAGGGGCGGAAGAAGAATCAAGTAGATGGGCACTTTGCTCCCACTCCGGTATACAGAAAGTGTCTCCATTCACTGCCATTGCCCTTACTTTCTCAGGCCAGGCTAGCAATGGAATGGAGGGTGAGGGGTGGGGCCAGCCAGTGATGGGACAGAGAGCCACAACAGAGGGTACAAACAGCTGCATGTGGCTCTGGAGCTGTGGGTTGCCGACACCTATACTAGGCTGTTAGTTTTCTTAAGTGGAACAAGACTGAAAATTGAGCTTAGAGAATATGTGATATGAAGTAATATATCCAGAAGCTTACATGTATGTTCATAGGATCTCTGAAAAAACTCTCCTTAGCTCACCTACTTACACCTTGTGAAAAAGCCACATTTTCCAAAAATGGAATGATCCTTTGCAAGGAGATTAGCAAAAAATGCCTGCTTGCTTGTATCTTTATTTATTTTCTATCAATCAAATTTAGGTATCACCCATCTCACTCTCAATATTGCTAAGTCTTTGAATTTAGTGATACAAAGCAGAACAAAAGTACAATTGTAGAAACAATTTCTACACTGTTCATCTAGCTCTTTGTACTTTCTACAACAAAGGTATTTTTTTAAAAAAAGAATTTTTCATGATTGTGTGAATCTGAAAGGCTGCTGTTGAAGTCCATGATGAAAAATGTCTGCCAGGCAGACACTATCATTAATCACATCCTAGAAATCCATTCTTATATAGTA
This sequence comes from Pseudonaja textilis, assembly GCF_049901715.1. Lineage (NCBI taxonomy): Eukaryota > Metazoa > Chordata > Lepidosauria > Squamata > Elapidae > Pseudonaja > Pseudonaja textilis. The sequence continues at coordinate 13,204,171 of NC_141997.1, forward strand.
GTGGCCTGAGGTGAACATTTGATTAATTCCCATCAATATGTAAATCCAACCTTTCTATAATCACAGTATTCTACTTACCCACCTTGCCTAACTCTATTGGGGCAAAGTTGAGTTTTTGTATTCTATTTTTTCAGTAGTCAATCTTTATTCTCTGAATAAACATATTCAAAGGGAATTCCTAAGTATTTAGAAGTTTACATCACTATGGCTGCCTCATTCTAAAACTACAAAGAATCCCAACCATTAACAAGCAAGCATTATTCTTATATGACACATATCTCCTCTCAAAGTCCTGCTTTGCTCATCATGGGAAAAGATATTTATAAGATATATTGGCAAAGAATGGCAGGATTATATGCCAAGATTATATAATCTCTGCCATGTCACTGACAGACTGACAGATACCTATATTGTAGGTAGCAGTGATATAGAAAGATACTGGAGTAGATACTTTAGTGAAATGTTAGGGCATCATTTCATACTGCATGGGAGAAGGCAGTGACAAACTATTCCTATACTTTACCAAGAAAACAACATGGATATGTAATATAAAAAGATTGGCAACACAATGCCAGATGATCGGTCCCTCCAGTCAAATGGCACTCAACAAGCTACTTTAGAAGAGCTGAGGATCTTTAAAGAGCTAATGAACACGACTACATTAAAGCTTTAAGGATATCTAGTTGCTGATGTTGCCATAATGGAAAAAATGTGAAGCTGCAAAGGCAGAATTACAGTGAGAATATAGAATGTAAGAAGCATGTACACAGAAAAGCTCAACACAGCAAAATATGAAAGGAAGCCAACCACACATTGATATCTTAGGAATCAGCATATTAAGATGGATAATATCAGCTCTGCCTGGCTCAACTGGGGCTTCACAAACATCCTGCCATCAACAGAAGAAGATGGGAGGGAAGGATGAAAGGGGAAAGAATGGACTTCACATGGTCTTAAAAATTATTAATAGAAAGAAGTGGAGAAGCTCAGTGATAACAGCAAAGATGTGATTGGGGCTCAGTCTGGAGCATATAATAAACTACTTATGTGCAAGTTTCAATTTAAAGTAAGGAGGTTCTACCTTGAATTCGTAGAATTACGAAATGATCAGTAGGCAAACAGTACCTGATTCCAAGGAGATCATGGCATAAATTGAAATTTTGTACAATACAGCATCCAAGGTATCTTAGAATATATTCCCTATTTACATGACCCTCTAGTATTAGAAGATGAAGTTGAATCAGCACTCCTGTCATTTCCAAATTGGAAGGTTGCAGAAATTTTGCAGGTAAGAGAAGAAGAATCAGTCAAAGTTCTAAACAAATAAATGCCGGAAAATCTGTAGTACAATGCAGTGGGCAACAGACTGGGAAAGGTCAATCTATATTCCAATATCAAACAAATGAAACAAACCAAAAATACTTAATAAAAGGTACAAACTATTGTACAATATACTCAATTTGACAACGTTTAAGTATGTTATACTTACAGTATATGTTTAGAAAAAGAAGTGGGCATCTAAGTTTAAAGATTCAAATCATCAAATCCAAACAAATGAAAAATGAACAGAGTTACTGAAATATGCCACATCCAAGTGTCACAAAGGCTATAACATTCCATTACTCTACATAAAAGCGTATAAACTACGCTGGATTGTATGGAAATTGACAGAATTATTTGAAAAGTTGATTGGGATATACTTGTGTTCATGTAGCTCATGGGAATAAACTATCAGGATATGTAATTTTAAACTATTATTAATTCACTATTACACATTAACCAATATTCTTTGCCTAGGGCATTGCACACCAAAACAACTAGACACAAGGATAGTTTTTCTCCCAGGCCATCACTTTGCTAAACAACTTATTCCCACAACACTGTTTTATGCCCTAGGATGTTAAACCACTTAGTAGGATTGTATTACTATTATCTTTCTCATCTTTCTTATTACCTATTTCTATTCTATTCTATTCTATTCTATTCTATTCTATTCTATTCTATTCTATAGGATCTGAAGACACCTTTGCTCACCTTGCTGAAAGACAACATTTTAGTAGACCAAGCAAAAGCTTATTTATAGGTGAAAATGAAAGACAATTCCCAGCTGTTTCTCACTGTAAATACACAAGAGCATTATATCAGTAACAAAGTTGCTCTTGGATAATATCAATATCAGAAAGCTATGGATCAAATATTACAGGCTTATGGCATTCTTTAAAATGGCATCCATATCACTGGAGAAAATATTAAGTGCATCTGTGAACCCCAAAATAATCTAACAGAGACTGATGAACTTTGGTACCTGACCACAATGCAATAAGTTTGATTTTTTTTTAAAAAAAAAATGGCATTATATATCATGGTTATACCATCGACTCTCAAAACCTATATAAATGTGCAGGTAAAAGCTGTTATGAGTCCCCAAGACCATAATATGTAATATACTATAAGACATTTTAGAGTCTATTAATAATTATATCATATTTAGGCTTCATTTAGTGATTGTAGTAATCTCTTGAACACTTTAATGCAAGTGAGGCTGAATTGTAGTGGAAAAAACTGAGTGAACACAGAATCAGAAAAAGTGAGGACATTGAACACAGTGCTCCCATATTATAATCTAAATTTACCAGTAAACTTGTCTTGTGTAGTTTTGCAATATGGCACTGATGTGATTATTATGAAAGATGGTGGTGAATACTTAATAACTTTTACATCATGCTCATTTCTAGCTGCAGGAAAATAAATGCTTATACAATATGGACAACAAAGACCTGAATTTGGTAAGAGAATTTAAAAGTTTCAACACTAGTATGGAAAGAAATTAATCACTCATCACTGATGATTATAACTATCAACTGAAAACATTCTACTTAGACATTCTACTTAGAACAACCACTTCAAAACAGCTTTGGGCATTGACCTTGGAGAGCACATATGAAAAACACAATTCAAAAACACACTTATCACACAAATGTGAACATAATGAATAATATATCTTTTCAAGGACTAAATATTTTTCATGCCTGGGTCACTCATTATTGTCCACTTTGTGTATTGAGAAAAATAATGTGTAAAATATCATGCAATATTGTGACATCAGTTGGATTTGTCTGTGTGTTTGTGTGTATGTGTGTGTGTGGTGATCTTTTTTGTTTTAAATTACTTTATTATGAACAGATAAAACCCTGGAACTATTCAGAACTTCCCATTATTTCCTTTTGTTCCATTGCCTCTTATAGAGAATAAATTAATAGGAAAGGAAAAGTCTCTGTTGGATAAAAGTGACAGTCTACCAGTATGGGGATTGAAGAGCCAAGCATTATATGTTGTATAGTTCTACAAACATGAAACAGGCCTTGTTCACACAGTGGGAACTTGTCATAGTTCATCTAAAGTAACCTGCCATGATAGGAAAGGAGATTTCAGTTTATTCTTAAATGTTCACTGCAAAAAGCTATTTTATGCATTCTTATACAAAAGCACTTAGGATGAAAATAACACTTGTCCTTGTCCTTAGTTTAATTTAATTTAGATAAAGGAATACTATTAAGAACACTTTTCAAAACATTTAAATAATGCCTGGGTTTTGGACTTACCCAGAAAACCAGTAGCTATGTAATTAAGAAGGTTATATTACAATAGGAAAATGCTTGACTTGATTTTTACTGCTAAACAGAGTACAGAAAAAAATCCTTGATTTTTCTAAGAAGCTTAAGAGATGAATATTTCTAACTTAGAGAAAGGATCTCTAAGAGATCCTCTTGAGAGATCAATCCTCTATTACACGTGATCCCACTGAAGTCAATGGCTGTCTAGGGAGTGTGAAATAATCTACAAAATGTGAAATAATCAGATATATTATTTATCAGTTATGTTGATTGAAGAATAGTGATATGGGGGGGGGGGGGACACCACACCATTTTTACCAGTCTTTGCAACTACATTCTCACCTTGAGAAATTTAGAAATACTGTAGTGTAAAAACGTAGATATATATATACATCACTGAAATGGAAAATGACTTTTTAAAAGCAAAAATGGTTCAATTACATAAAATTTACATAAAACTGTACTGCTAATCTATGTGGCTCATTGATTAGTGAGTAATAAATAATGAGTTTGTAAAAAAAATCCATATAAGCCTTCACAATCAGAGTCACTAATTAGGTTTGTTTTGCAGAATGGTTGCTTCTTATCAACTAAAACTCAAAACAAGGGGAAAATGGCATAGCAGTAATTTAACAAAGTGAAAGCAGAAAATATCAAGCTTAGTATAAATTATAGAAAATATTTGATTATCCATATCATCATCATCATCATCATCATCATCATCATCATCATCATCATCCTATCTAATTCAGGCTGTGAATTCTGATTAATCTGGAAGTGTTGCAAAGATGTCTGAAGTATGTTTTATTTGGATTGTGGCAGTGTGATTTCAGATATAAACATGGGACCGAAACCCCACTGATCTATTGTGGAACTTAAATGGAAGGTATGCAAACACCTTTGTCCATTTTTAATTCTTGAAGCTTTCGGTACTGTTGACCACACTGTCCTTCTGATTACCTGAAAAGTTTGGGAGTGGGAAGTGCAGAATTACATTGGATCCACACTTACCAGAATGGGCATGACTTTCAAAAAGTTGGTAACCAAGTCCCTCAGAGCTTGATGTGTCCTCATAGCAGCTATAGGATCTAATTGTTATAGAAAACAGACTGGCAGTGCTTATTTTTGCTGTGCACATCTTATCCACCAAAATATTGGGGAAGGGGATTCACAAAAATTGAATGCTCATTGTCAGCAATTTTTAATTCTTTGCAGATAAGATATATCAGATTTACCTCAATTTGTATTCCAAATTAGGCAGGATATAGGGAGATACTTTGGCAAACATTTGACTAGTGCTTATAGATTCTTTTAAGTTTATAGATTTCAAGGATATGGAAATGATGTATATAGAAATGAGGGCTGCCTCTTGCTTGTTCAACTCTTGACACTTTAAGATGATTAAATCAACGAGGTTAGGACTGGGCAATGGATAAGGCAGATAATCAATTCTATTTTATATATTGGATGTGTTTCCATCTGCTTAAATGAGTCAGTTATAAGAGCTCTATTGGAAAAAATGCTTGACTTGGACACCTTTAACAGTATTAAATATTCAATTGAGTTTATTGAGAAAGAAGTGGCTTCACTGTTCCAAATGTGCATCTGGACACACTCCAGATAATGGTAAATGACTTAGACTAGAAACTAAATTGAAGGTAATTAACATTCTTATAATAGTCCCATCCCTACACATATTCCAGTTAATTTAACAATAATTCTTAGAAAATAATCAAATAAAAAAGAAAAAAGAACATCAGTTCCAATCATTCCATTTTTTACAATCTATATTTTTATACCACTTTATGCATTACCTTGTAGAATCCCCTTTCAAATTCTCTGACTATCCATTATCTCTAGGTCTTCTAGCCATACAGCTTCTATACCTAGGTGATAACTAAAAATGATTATATTATGGTAATTTTTAATATGAGTTAAAGGGGAGTAAACTGAATGATGTATAAGATAAAAGGGTGGTGCACTCAAATGGGCAATTAAGGGGGAAATGTTTGGAAATTAAAATTAAGATGGAATTTACTGAATAACAAAATAAGAATATGTGATGAAATTGCAAATATGACAGACAAGAGTATAAAAGTATAAGGAATATAGATTAAGAAATAAGAATTTTAAGATATTATATAAAGAAGATAAGAGTATAATTAAAGAAAACAGAATAAGTTAAGATATGAATTAAAAATGGATAAAATAAATGTGAAAAACATAAGAATATTTGTGAAAATTTGTAGAAAATGTAAAATGTAATGATATGATAAGACAATGAATATGTAAGATAGATATGTAATTATGGTCATGTTTGTATGGAAATGTAAAAACCTGGAATTGCACTGTTCACTAAAAGAGATGTTTGTAAAGATAAAAACAAAAACTTTTTGAAATAAAAAACTAAACTGAAGGAATTAGACAGTGGTAATTCTCATACATCTTTTTTAGGCTTTTGATCAGGGGTGGGATATGACAGGGTTAACTACCGGTTTGGGATTTACGAGCTTCCCTGCCCACTGTGAGCCACGCACCTGTAAATCGTCACCAGCACGATGCGTGCCGAGAAGCAGCCTTTGAAACAGCCCTCTTTTCTTGTTTTTTTTTTTTTTTTAACTGCAGCTGTGCCTCGTTCGACAGCTGAAGTTGAAAAATCAGGAAATAAAGTTCAGGTAAGAGCCCGGGTGGGCAAAAACATCAACAGACATAGAACCGGTTGCTGCTCTTCAGAGCTACCAGTTCTACAGAGGCGGATAGAACTGGTAGAAACCCACCCCTGCTTTTGATGTCATCATTTCAATTTACTTCTAAATCATCGGGTACATTGTGGCTTGGGACTACTGTTTTGCAATGGTTCTAATTCTTCCTGTTCCCAGAAAGTGATGCTTGGAGGTTACTGTTTAAAATGTAGGTCATTGACCCATACAATTCTATTCCCCACCCCCCATGCTGTTTAACATCTATATGAAAAAGCTGCAGGATATCATCTGGAGGTTTATGATCCTATGCAATCAGCAAATGACACCAAGTTCCACTGCTCTTTACTAACTTAGTCCAAGGAAATATTAATACCCTTCAACATAAAGTACTTAAATCCACAGTTGAAGCATATTGTTAAGGAAAAAGCTGGACTTGGGTTTGACTAAAGGCTTTTTCAGGTATGTTGGAGACATGTTTGGCAGTGCTCTCTAATCTCTTGTTATCATGAACTTGTAGGCAGCATCTATTACAAGGAACATGTTGGCATATTTATTTATTTATTAAATTTATTCGCTGCCCATTTCGCATCGAACAACTCTGTATGCCTGACAACATGCAACTTCCTGAGTCTGTAAAGGCTAAAAATGATTATACATATATTTACTATTAAGTTATTTCACCTATTATCTTTGATTGGTCTCATAATTATATTCCTAAAAACCATATTCTAACCAATCTCGGTTTGCCTGGCTGTGTGATATATAATATATAAGGGAGCCACTTCTCCTTAGTTAATTGTCCATTAGGGATATATCCTGTCCATTTTGTCATTGTTGCCTATATTGTAGTTTTGGGTTTCTCAGAAAAGTTTCTCTTCACCAAACTCAGGTGTTACATATTTGAAAAAGAAGCTTCAATTCAGTTATTCTGGGAGCAAAAACCAATAATAATACAAAGGACATTATTGTCTCGAAGTCCTGCCTTGCCATTTTTCCTGTTAAATAAATGTATCACCTTCACTTAGCCAGTCCACTGAATTTATTTTCAGATAAATATATTATGATGCCAAAGAGTTTATCTCTTTTTTCTACTCTCATTTCTGTAGACTTTATAAGGGAACTAGTGATAAATGAGGTTTGGAATACATAACCCCCACCCCACCCCAGCCAACAATGTATCTTTCTAAATAAAAGGAATTGCCCTGTTTTCTATGTCCTGTTTTCTATGTGTAGCTCTTCTAATTTGCATTGAGTCATTGCAAATGAAGGCGAATGAAAGAGAAATCGGTTCTCTTTGCATTTGAATGTAAACTACCTTAATCAGTGCAAGAACTTAAATATAGCTCTCATTTTATCCATTTAATACATGTACATTTAAATAGACATAATTTATCACTTTAAAAATTTATATTATACAAGTCTATTCAAAAGTAATATATATTACAGATAATATTGAACAAAGGCATGATAATTTAAGAGAAGTTGCAGACAAATCCCACTCCCACTAAAGTGCCTTTTGGAAAATAACTTTGAAGCTTTACATAGCCACAAATTTCTGAAGTTCAGCTGATTTGGACATAGCTACAAAACTGCAAAACTAAGGTTGATTAGTAACTCAATAATTTACATGAGAGTAAATCAGAAATTGATGCCTGCTGAATTATGTATATATATTATATACTGCACTGTGGACTCATCAATTCCTGAATAATGAAAAATATATCCTCTTCAGAAGGGTATATACATGCATCTTTAAAATAATTTGAATGTTTAGAAAGTGGCACAAATTTTCAAAATATAAACAGATTGTTCTACTTTTCCAAGTACTATAATAAAAGGGTTTCTGATTATAGAGGGTGAGGGGAAACCCCACCAATGTCTTACAGTTATTATCATTTTTAACATTTTGTCAGCTCCTACCTACCATGTTAACATTTTTGTATATTTCAATCAGCAATAGCTTCACCTTTAATTAAAGTAGGTATTGTGAAAGATCTAGCCCTTTTGCTACTGAGCCTTTTAATCTTATTCTGTGTCTTTTCTATCGAAGTGTGATGATTAATACTGCTACAGAAGTTATGCCAGCTTGAGTTCTCAGATGTTCTAATAACCCTTGAAGCATGAATATGCTTTCTTTTATAATCCATCAAATTGAGAATTTTAACAAATATCTTATTTTAGTCAAAGCCTTTTTCCTGGCTTTGACTACTATGTAAAAAAAAAAAATCCTTTTACTAGGAAGGCATTTGGGGATTATGATTCCTCCTGGTAGCTAGAGAAAGGTAGTGGAAAGTAGTAGTACCTGGGAAATTAAAATCAGCAAAAACTGTACTATCAGCAGCAATTCCTACAACACTGTAAAAGTGCTAGGTCTTTTTAATAGAGAAATCAAAAATAAGGAAGAATATTTTGATCCAGTTGTTAAGGCAGCAAGCTAGGACCTGAGACCCGTGATTTCTAGCCCTGTCTTAAGCACAAAAAACAGCTGGGTGATCTTTGGCCCCTCCCTCCCCTCCTCTCTCCCTCTCTTTTCTCTCTCTCTTTTCTCTCCCCCCCTCTCTTCTCTCTCCCCCTCCTCCCTCCCTCCCTCTCTCTCACTCTTTTTCATTCTCTCCTTCTTGGAAGCAGGATACCCTATATCTCTCAGCCCAAGCCACCTCACAGGGTTGTTATGCACATTCATTCGATGCACATTCTTTTGAGAAAATTGGGTGATGAATGATTATTGGATTATACTATATTGTATAAATATTATATGATGCTTGGATTATACTTTACTACTGTATATACTAAGTATAGTTGAAAGAGCATAGAACCTTAGCAAGATAAAAATCATAGGCACTGCTGTTTTTGATATAAACATAGCTTTGGTAAGGCATACTGAGTAACTTACAGTGCAAAAAGCTAATATATTTATATTTTATTTTCCTTTGTTGGAAGAGAAGATTTTATGTTCTTTAGGAATACCCATAGCAATTAATATATACTTATATACACAAAATATTATATGGAGAAAAATACCACCGAATGGAATCCACTAGTGGGCACAATGAAAGAGTCAAGGTTTTCTTGAAATGTGATGAAACAAAAGAAATATTACTCCTTCTCCTTTCAACTAACTCTATTGTTAGAAAGGCACACAAAATATATCTCTGCTCCAAGCCAGGTGGTAGTAGTAGTAGTAGTACTTTATTGTCATTGCACCTCGTACAATGAAATTAAATGCCCATCTTCAGTGTACATTATACATAAGAAAACTAGAAAAAAATAAAACAAACACACACATCCTTCACATTCTATGCAATTGAATTGAAACCCCCTGATATTGCATTTAATATTGCACTATAGAGTAGAATTCAATATAGTTACTGCTCTGGGATAGAAGCTGTTTTTCAGTCTATTTGTCCTTGTCTTTATTATCCTGTACCATCTGCCAGATGGCAATAGTTCAGAAAAAGGGTGTGCAAGATGAGATGGATCTTTAAGAATGTTTTGAGTTTTCTTAAGGCAGCAGGAGCTATAAAGTTCTTCAAAGAGGGGAGAGCACAACCAATGATCCTCTGGGCAATGATGTCAACCCTCTGGAGCGCTGTTCTATTTGCCACTGTGCAATTGGCAAATCATACTCAGGTGCAGTAAGTTAAAATACAGCAGGCTGCTGCTGCTGAAGTGCTTGCAAAGTACCTGGAAGCTGTAAGAGTCTGGGGAGTGGGATTGGATTTGACTCAACCCTGGCAAGATGGAATGATTTTGGGTTTTTGACCCTCTAGGTCTTGATGGAATGTCATCCTTGACCCTGGATGGAATTGCAAATCCCCAGACTGAGCTGGCGCACAATTTGGACATCTCCTAGATTCATGACTCCTGCTCAAGGCAGCCATGGGTAGGAGGACCTTTTCACAGATTCTTCTTATGAACTCATTACACTTTCCTGGACTGAGAGGCCTTGTTCACAGTCAGTTATGCCTTGGTTATTTCCTGCTTGGATTACTGCAACATGTTTTACATGTTGAAGAAGTTACAAGGGTTCTGAATGCACTGATACACTTGGTATTTTTTCCTGAGGTCTGGCAGGCCCTCACTCTTTTCAGCTTCTGAAAGTACTTAAGATCTGATTTTCCCCAAAGGGCTGAGATAGGGTGAAATTGATGGTGCTGGGACAGGTATAGTGTGAGATCGGGGAGATAAATTTAGTATGGCCTGAAGGGGAAAGTTTAGCTGCTGTGGCACCTTTTTTTGTTTTAATAATTTTATTTTATTGTAGATAGGCGTTGTTTTTATTTTGGGGTGTCAGCTGTCCAGAATTTGGTTCAAGAGGAGCAGCTATATAAATGTATTAAATAAAAAAATTAAGTAAAATTTCATAACTAAAATCAAGAGACATTTTAATAATATTATCCTTTTAAAAAAAATACTGTAAGTAAAACGAAAAATCAGACATAAACATTTTAATTGTAAAGAAATGTATTAGTTTTCCTCCCTGAAAGGAAAGGTAGAAAAAAAGCTTAACATAAGTGAATGATACATAGGCTATGTTTATACATAGTAATAGCTAAGTAAAATATATATATTCAGGGTGAACCATTGTCCCTGGAACTATATGAAACCTAGGAAGTATTTCAAACATTGTCAGTAATGTGAAGCTTATTAAATAAATGGGAAGTAACCATATTAACTACAATTTAATTTTGTCCTGGTTTCAACTATAATAACCTATAATCCTGATCCTCTCCCCCAAAAATCTTCCTCCAAACCTAATTTATGACTTATTTTTCTGCAAACCAGAAAAACTGATCCAAACAAACAATGAAATAAGGAGTGGAACAGGCTAGTAAATAAAGTAAACTTTATTTGAATAGGCCTACACTGAATATTATTAAAACCTAATAGAATACAAATTTCTGAAATACTCTAAAGCAGTACAAAGATATAAAGTAGAAATTCTTATACAATTTTTGCTTGTTGAAAATACATTTTCTATTCATTAAGCCACTGGCTTCCCACCAGAGGAATACTAAGTCACAGGAAATTCAGAAAACAGAATTCTGCATGGTTTAAATTGACAGTACTGAATGAATAACAGTGTTGAATTCCACTGTTGATTAGGAGATTATGTTCAAAAACAGACTGACAGCAAAATATAGTATTGTTTAGAGAAGGGTAAGGTTACAAGACCAAAGCTGTCATTTTCAACTTCTAAGAATAAACTTGAGTTTTTATCCTAAATGAAAGTAAGACTACATTATAATAAAACTCCAATTCACTCCAAAATTAACATAGAATCTAAGAGGACATATATTAAATTTGTTATTGAAACGAAATGAAGGTAACTAAAAAGATGGAAAAAGAAGTTATTAAGACTCAATCAGAATCAACCAAAAAACACCCTTCTTCAATTATTTGAAGTCATATACTGTGTCCCTGAAAAATATGATCTACCCCAAAATAAGCCCTAGCCCCAATTTACACACCTGTGCCTAATATAAACCCTACTCCAAAATAAGCCCCAGTGAAGGGGGTGGATGTAGCTAGCATAGGAGTCAGCAAGTGCATGGATACTGATGATGTCTGGCAGCAGCCACAGCCCATGCAGCACAGGTGAGTTGAGTACTTGTGCAAGCAGCAGGCAGAAGCCAAAGGTAAAGGGGAGGCAGGTGATCTGAACACTGTGCGGGCCACAGGAAAGCTAAGTGGTGATAGGCCAGAGTGGTGAGCAGCCACTGGAGGCTCATCTTCACACAGTGACACTGGTAGTAGACAGAAGCAGAGACATGGAGAGAGAAGATAGACATGCCATGTGGGCCACAGGAAAGCTGAGCACTGGGGGGTGGGTGGGGCAGAGTGACAGCCAGCCACAGGAGGCTCATCTTCTTGTCTCTTGGCTTGCCTGTAGCCCATGCAGTGCATCAGGATTGCATGCCTTCCACTCCATGTGTCAGGACTGCCTGCCTTTTGCTCCATGCCTTCTGCTCTGCGCAGCCACAGAATACACTGATCAAGGGGCTGGTGGCTGCAGCTGCTGCCAGATATCATTGGTTCCCAAGTGCTTATGGGCTCTTGTGTGTGCATGGGGGGGACTATCTGGGCTGGTCACCCTGAAATCATGTTTCCCCCCAAATAAGCCCTAGTCATTAGTTTGAGGCCCCAAAGAAAATAAAACCAGGTCTTATTTTTGGGGAAACAAGGTATTTAAATCAGGTCACTCTCTGTGATAACAACGGTAGAGCAAAACATTTGCAGAACTTAAGGAACAATAGATAAGCTGTACAAATAACTCATATGATACAAATAGTAATAATTATATATAATCGGTTGATTCCAAATGGGAAAAAAACTAAGAAAAAAATAAATAACAATATTTAAGGAACATTCTGAAGAAAGAGTTACCTTTATTATTCCCTCTCCTTCCACTTTCTGTTCACTTTTTCCGTTCCCTTCTTCATGTTAGATTAGGTTTTAGATTAGTAGTGCTTTTGATGTGCTTGGATTTTCCTTTATGGGTTAAGTTGTATCACTTCATTATCTAGTTGATAATTTTATTTCTCTTTGTCTTCCTTATGAATACTATTTGCCATACTATAAAGTGAATAGTTAATAGGTAATATTCACATTGAAAATATTGATGAAAATCCCCACAGTAATTCCTAGTATTTCACATGTTTATAAAATGTGGGCCAGCTGTTAATTAACATAGCTTTCTTTTCTTTAAGACTTGTCTAGCAAATGCATCCACTATTTTGTGTGTACCAAGATGTCATGGACAACACCCTAACATTTAGAGTACCCTAAACACCAATATTTTAGGGTTCTTAGAATCCTGAGAAAAATAAAAAATTCTTGCAACCCAAGTACCCAGTTTGACCCTAACCCAAATCAAGAACTTTTCCTATTGTCATACAAAAAGTAAAGGACAATTGAAAGACCCACAAGAGTCTTTGGATAAAAAAAGGCCTGGTCTGGTCTATTTCATATGAGGGACTGGGTAAATGTAGAGACGAACTAATCTGGATTTTGATGTATTTATATGGGTTTTATTGGATATCAGCTGATATAACTGGGATTTCCTGCAGTCTGAAATTCATATCTAAATCATTCTAAAATAAGTTCTGCTGATGTGGAGTTGTTCCACATCATGCTGAAACCACAATTGACATTGGGAGTTTCCCTCCATTTAATATTGAATTCTATCTTGTTTAAGTAATCTATTATCAAGTGCAGGAACTCAGGAGTCCAGGCAGTTCTATTGAATATAAAGATTTATTGTACTCTAAAGCTCTCAATATGAATCTGAACTACTAATGGTCAAAGCAAATTGGTGGTATATAAGATTCAATGGAATTCAAGGTGGTCTGCACTTAGATCTCTTGTGGGTGTGAAGGGACTCAAGATCAATGCCACATTTGATTCCTTCCCTCAGGCTCAATCTGGTCATCTACAGCTAATTGGAGTAAAGCTTAAATAGTGTTCTAATGATTTACTAACTTGCAAATAATCAATGAAAGGTGAATGCATAAAAACAATGGTAGCACCTGGAGGAAATCATAAAAACTTGGATGTATGAGCCTGAAACTAGACGTATTATAAATTGCACTGACAACATCTATATCTCATTTGCATTATTGATTTATTTGAAGTTTCATTAGTGATTCATAAGTGGAGATGAAGCAGCGATAGCTTCTTCAAAACATCTTGTTTGTTACAAACATGTATTTGTATTAATATAGCAAAATATACAAACGCAGTTCATAGAAGAATGTTACTACAAGCTACAATGACCACTTAGCAGTGGTAAACTTTATTTACTATTGGTGATATATTGTTCCATTATACTGAAAGTACATAATGAGGTCTTTTCATGAACTTCACTTTGCAAATGACAACTATATAATATATTGTTATTTCTGTCTTAGCTCCTTCAGAGGAAGAAAATGAATTCATTCCCTGAAATCATTATTTCTAAAAATTGAGAGACTGATATATCAAAATAATTTGATATTTAAAGGTTATCATAATGTATGGGACAGATTCTTTGCAGCATGCTTTGGTCAGGAGATTGTAATAAAATGATTCTGATCAGTTAATTGAAGAAGCAAAACCAATATCTTATATAGCAAGGAATATTCTAGAAAGAATAGAAGAAACTATCTAGGGGATGGTGTGTATTCTGAAAAAATAAAGATAAGCAAAGTATATTGTGATTAATAAATAAACTTGGGTGCTATTCAGCTAAAAGTTTCAGACCATTTTTAGAAGGAATAAACACAAGGTGCCCTTGATCAAACCCAGTCGATTACTCCACTGTAAATATAGGGATAATTTTAATTGATTTACATGAACCATTTTGACAATAGCTTGGATAAACTCTATTTAAATTGGTACATTAAGTTATGATGTTCTTATTTAGATACATTTTTATCAAACTTAACACTCTCTATTTTGTCTCAGCACCACTAAGATCTCAGATATAGTTCAGCTTTTCCTGGAAATCTCTGCAATGAAAATATACTCTTCTCTGTGTTCTGTCTACCCAATAACAATGATGATTGTAATTGATATTAATAATGTTAATTAATAATTAATTAATAATGAGCACACAATGGTGCCTACCATCCCTGTCCTATTGTTCCCAATTATTCGTACCCATTTCATGTATTTATATTTATGTTTATTATCTTGTAAGCAATTGACAAATAAATAAATAAAAATAAATCTGTAAGCATTTCAGATCTACTGGTGAAAGAATAGGTCAATTGTTATGATAGAAAGCTTGCTTTCACATAAAAATAATTATGATAATCTTCAGAAACCAGTATTGTAGTCTCAGGTTGCGATATGAAAAAAGGAGCTTTGATTATTCATACAAAATGTGCAGTGAATGGATATTTTATGGTTATTAGGAGCAAAAATTAGTTTGCCTTTTCCAAATCAAGGAGAAAATGTCTATCTTTTATTGAGTATTACAACCATAAAGCAAGTCAGGCTAGCTAATGGAATTTCCCCAAAGTCATGAGTACACAGGAGTACATAGAAAAAAGAATAGGTATTATACAAATTCATGAGTTGGAATTAAAGTTTGTGAAAAAAAAAATGCAGCACTGAGAAATGGAATTTTGCTTTGAGAAGAAGGATAATTTATGTGTGCTTAGTGCAGCTGTGTAGCCTCATGGGTTAGGAGAGCATTTAGAAGAGCCATAATTTCTTTGAAAGTTTGATCTCAAAATCTGAGAAGAATGTTTGTAGAAAATTTAAAACGGAATTAAATGAGCACAAAATGCTTTGTTACTGAAACAAGGTAAGCACTTTCTTTCTTGTAGTCTACTTAATTGACCAACCAAAATCCATGAGAGCTCCAAAATGAGAGATTGAAGATCTCCTTTGATAATTAGTTTTCATAGCTTTGAAGGTTTTGATCTATAATGTAATATTTCACCAGCATTGCTATTGGTATGTTCTTTTAATTAGCTTAATTGCCATAAACACATTACTATTACTAATTTATATTTTTTCTTATTTGTTTATGAGTTACTCTTGGAATGATTAATTCCTGTCTAAAAGCAGGTTTACTTTCTCTTTGTTTTAAAATAAAGATGAAATATTCCCTCAATGTAAATCAATCAAATCAATTTTAAAATAAATATTTATATATGTATACTGATGCACTAGGATTACTTTAAAAAGCTACATATATGCCATTTTTAAATGTCAACCTGCATTTGAGATCAACCCACTACGCACTGTTCTATTTTTGAAATCTCCGTAGTATATATTACATTTATTTTTTTTACATTTTACGTAACTAATAATCCCAAAGTACTTTGTTCTTCTAAAGATATTAATAATTTCTAGAAAAGGTATATAAATAGAAAAGAGATTTTTTAAAAATTAGAACTAAATCAAACATGGATGAGATTTCTGTGAAGTTCTCTGCCCCTTTTCATGATTTTCCCTCTACAGCACTGTTCAGTAGAGTTATGATGCTGATACGTTTAATATAATTCTGTCAATATGCATATTCATTTTAATCCTAATAGTAAAAAATGAAGAACTAAAATAAAATGCTATAATCACAAGTTATTGCATGCACAGATTTCGGAACATAATTCTTGTTAAAGTAATTTAGAAGTTTTGCTAGTAGTACAATTTCTGCTCTATTTTCACAACACAATTTTGCAAAAAAGTGCAGATGTATATTCATAGAGTAACATAAATAGGAAGAGAATCCATCCTGATATCTCATCTTAGTGGGAAAGTCTGCAAACAAGTAACCCAAGCAGGTGGCTAGTTATGCTAATTGCTGATGTGCAGCTACATAATTAGACTTTTTTTTTTCTTATTGTGAGAAGTGAACCAATGTAACTCCATTTTAGATAAGCTCTCCATTTTGTATTTTGTACTTTCCCACTGTGTGTATGTGTGTGTGTTTCAAAAAGCAACCTCAGTGGTTTTTCGGAGAAACAAAGAACAAGGAGGTGGTTATTGCTTAGCTAGTATACGTGCAAAGTTCCAGATAGATAAGCAACAGAATGTTCCTATTGCTGATACATTGTATCTCGCTTCTTCGCTTCTTTGTGTTGGGAGTATAAGAATGTGTGTTTAACTTAGCTCTGTGTTCCATCTTGCTGCCTTGGATGTGAACCCGTTTCTGCAGAATCGTAACAATAAACTGCTTTGCCTTGAAGAAGTTCCGTGTCATGTCAGCGTTTTGTGCGAGCGCAATATCACATTATGATACTTATCTTTAAATCAGACTTGGAAACACAAGACTATCTTCTTTATAGGACATGGTTGTTAACCTAGATTTCTTTGAGGGCTGGATCAAAATTGTTGTTCTCTTCTGCAGGCCAGTGGCGGGGGATGGGGGGAGTGGGGTGGGTGGGACTGATGCCTCCTGCAGCACTCTGCTAGCCAAAATGGGGCATGGGGTCTGTGCGTGGCCCCCCTCCGCACTTCATTTCTCCCTCTATGGCCTCCTGCAGCACTCTGCTGGCCAAAAATGTTTTCGGGCCATTTTTTTGGCCCATTTTCAGCAGTTTTTGGCCCATTTTTCAGCCTGTTTTGAATCCATTTTTCAGCCCATTTTCAGCTTGTTTTGGGCCCAGTTTTGGGCCCAGTTTTGGGCCAGTTTTGGCTGGCAGAGTGCTCCACCCCATGGAGGGTGAAAATGAGCATGCTTCTCCGCACATGGCCCATTTTAGCCAGCAGAGGCACCACAGGCCAGTCCCTTGATATTTCCAGGCCTGCCCCATGCGCCAGATTTAAGCACCCCATAGGCCAGATCTGGCCTGTGGGGCTTGAATTTGACACCCCTGTTGTAGGATATCAATCACAATTTATCTCCCTATTTATTTCTATTAATATACCATTTATTTGTCTTTTTAGGCAAAGTGATGTGAATAAGCAATAATATATATGTATGCTCTGCCTTTTACAATTTGTACAATGGCATTATTATTTCCTATTTTTATCTTTTTTAAGGGAACTGCATTCAATACTTGAATTATACAATAGAGATTGAATTATAAACTGATCATTTCCAATGCAAAGATTTCATATAGTGCTAACAGGTATCAGTTCAACTATAATGTCTACATTGATGCCAGAATTCAGAAAAATACAGAAAACAAAATCTGGACACTCACAAAAAATCATTCTACTTTCTTGTGTTTTATTAAATGGCTTATATTACATATTTGAGCAGGTAGAGCTTCTCTTTTCCTTTCAAACAACTGAACTTTCTCAATTAAACTTTCAACTTAATGAGCTTAATGAGCTAACAAAACAGTGTTTCAATTATGTCAGTGCACCTGGAATCCAAAATAAATAGCTCAGCAACATGCCATGGGCCTAATTCTCAAAAGATGAGAAGTGTGCGCCTGGACTGTACCACTACCACAGGTTATGTTTGGCTTGTACCACCCTGATTGAATGCCCCTCCTTTAAAGGAAAGAGAAAGAGTGCAGAGAAGAGCAACAAAGATGTTTAGGGGACTGGAGGCGAAAACATATAAAGAATGGTTTCTGTCTTTAATAAGTTTTTTTTAATTTTTATTTTTTAACTTGAACAGATCATCTTGTCCGGGTACAAACATCTCTGTGCTCTTACAATGACAAACTTTACCATATTCATTACCTCGATCATCATACTCGGATCCTACAATAGTCTTTGCTGTCCTCTGCTGGGTGGTTGTGGAACTCATTTCTCCGACGCCTTTCCTATTTCTTTTTTTTTAATATTTTTTTTTTTATTTTAACAACAAGACAAACATAAACATACCACAAAAAAAACATAAAAATATCCCCCTTCTTCATGAATTTACATACAGTGCATCGATTGGTTTACCACTTTTTTTGTGCATCCATTTCCTAGTCACTAATATAATTATATTACATAATAGCTCATATTATCAATCAATAATTGTATAACCTAATATCATCACTAAAAAAAATCATTTATCTATAATTTTGTTAATTCATATTTTAACGAGATAACTATAGTTTACTTGGTTTATTTTGCAATAAATCATAAGATCATACCAAATCTATCTTGATAATGTTTTATAAAGATAATATCAAGAAAAAAATTTTTTTATGCTAAATCTGAATATTCTATTATTATGTTTTATTATCTAACCATTGATAAAAAAGATCCCAAACTTCATAAAATTGTTTATCTTCTTGTTCTCTGATTTCAATAAAGAATGGTTTCTGGAACTAGGTATGTCTGGTCTGATGAAAAGAAGGACTAAGGGAGACATGATAGCAGTGTTCCAATAACTCAGGGGCTGCCACAAAGAAGAGGGAGCCAATCTACTTTTCAAAACACCTGAAGGCAGACAAGAAGCAACAGGGTGGAAACTAATCAAGAGAGAAGCAATCTAGAACTAAGGAGAAGTTTACTAACAGAACAATTCAGTTGTGGGTGTCAAACACTGGAAGTTTTTAATAAGAGATTGGATAACCAATCTCTTCTTAAAAGTCTGAAATGGTGTAGGGTTTTCTGTCGAAGCATGGGGTTGACTAGAAGACCTCCAAGGTCCCTTCCAACTCTCTTATTCTAAATTCAAAAGCCGAGTAATGTAGCAGATTTCTTGAATAGATTGCCCCTGTGACTATGGAACAGACAGGGATGAAACTAACCACTAGGCTGAGAGAACACAAGTGAGCAATTAGACAAGGAGAATCAGACTCATTGGTAGCTTCCCATTGCAATGAACAAGGACATGCATTTGATATTGCAACTACTACAATTGTTGGCTGAGCAGGGACCAAAATAGCCAGACAAATTATTGAAGCCTGGGAAACAGGCTCCTTGTCAGTCAATAGGAGTGCTGATTTATCACTGGCCTATCAGGTACTTAGGAGCTGAGAGCGTGGTCACACAAGGAAATAATGATTAATGTCAGTCATCAGCACTCTAACAACTAAAAGTTACACACAACCAGGACTCATATAAATACAACACATAGAACAGCCCACCCCACATACTCTGGAGACAGAGAGAAGTTCCCTGATGATGGACTCCAGCATGAACCTGAAACTTGGTCTCAATAATCAACCCAGATTGGATCCTGCAACATTGTCCTGAGACTTTCATGAGTATCTCAACATTGTTATTCTAACAAATTGAAAGTACAGTTCTGTTGGTGTTTGAAAGAAAACATCAAAATAATAATCTGCCTGTTTTAAGCTGCATTTAGGACTAATAAAAAAATCATGCAGGAAATTTTTAATATAAAACCCCAGAGACTGGTCTGACTTAGCACTGAAAGAAATGTTTAAAAGGCATAAATTATGTTTACATTAGAAACCCTGTAAAATTGATTTACCCAAGTATTCTTATTTCCTTTCTGCATCGCAATAAAATATTTAACTCCTTGCTTATCAAAATATTCAAACTGACTTAATCTGTTCTCATGAGAGATAGTTACCATTTTGACAAGCTTTTCTCAGGACCATCCACCAGAAAAGTATCTACTAACCAGAGACTCTACAGGCTGTTTAATTACTTAAGATCATGAACAATAGTTCCCAAATTCCCCGGGAAATTTGATTTTTCAGAAAGATCCAGATTTGCCACTTTGAATTCTTCAGATACTGAAACTTCTAATTTGAAGATAAACTGTGTCTCTTTGTTACTGAATTTCAGTAGAATATGGAGAGTGATGCGTTGGAGGACAGTTCTGCATCTTTTGGCATGATTTAGAGCTTATATTTCCATCGCAACTATCCATTAATTAAAAAGAGAAGGCTATGTTACCCACTTGGTAACTAATTTATAATGCAGCCCTACAGCCTTGTAGTCTTCAAACTTGTGGAGAAGGTTGAAACTGTAGTGTCAACAACTGCTACATTGGACCCGAAAGTATAAAAACACCCTTCTGATACATTAAGTTATAAGATGTCTTTTGTTGGTGTCAATAAGTACTAATAAAGATTCACTGCAAATGCAAATACATGCAAACACACATATGAATTAGATAGTGCTGACATATATGTGTTGTGTAGTACTGTGGATGCATGTGTGCCAACATAAATATAAATAATTTGAGCATCAACAATATTAATTATTATTGATTGAGAAAGTAAATAGCCTTCAATAACCTTCTTATGCTCCGACAACTTTGGGCTGCTGAGTTGATATCTAGGCATTTAAAGAATGCCTTGTCCCCCCGTCCCCCCCCCCACTCTCTTTTTCTGGCAGCTAAAAAGACCAAAGGAATATCTTTTTAGTTGACACTAACCTTAATAATTAAAAGAATAGAATTTCATTTTCCTTATGCTAGAGAGAACAATTCTCCCTCTCTCCCCCCCTCCCTCCCTCCCTCACACACAGCAGTTATCATTCACAACAGTAAGTTGATTGGAGAAGGTGGGAAATGTATCCAACATACTGTAGTCAGGCCAATGATATGAGTGTAGTCCAATCAATTTGGAAAACATCACACTGAGGAAGGCTTCAGATCACATTTCATATTCAGAGGAAGATTTATGTACCATAGAATCAGTAGAGTTGGGAAAGTCTTCAGAAAGTACTTTAGGTCTTAAACCAATATTTAATGTAGTTATTTAAATCTTAGCATCATTCAACAGACACAGCTGGATAGGAGGAGAATTACAGCTTAGATCATGAAACAAGTTAGCAGTGCTTTGAAAACTCTTTATCTAAGAATTAAAGTCTTATTAATTGAAATTGATAGAATCACAGAATGAATTGGAAAGGTCCTCAAGTGTCATCTAATCCAATGCCCTGCTGATGCATTATATTTACTCTGAAGAGTAGAATCAGACATCAGAAAATCCATCCTATTAACTACCTTTCAGCCTTCCAGAAATGCTGAATATTGAAAACAAAGCATGCTGCATCATCCAAGTTGCATGATAATCTTTATACCAATTTGGGAATGGGCATAGAATAATCATTCTTATTACTACTGTATTAATGAAAGGTCAGGAAGCCAGTGTGACATTATAGTTAGGACAGTGGACTAGGATCAAGGTGGCTCAGATTCAAGACCACCCTTAACCCACAGAAAACCATTGGGAGACGTTTGGGAAGCTAGCACTTGTCAGCTTAATCTGTTTTTTAAAAAACAGATTATTGAACTGTACTGTATAAAACACTGAAAGAGGAAGTTCATGTACATCATTTTGAGTTCTTGGAGAGAAAGTGAAGTGTAAATCCACACAGCAAATAAAATCTACCCAAAGGGCGAAGGATGACAGTGGAAGGAAAGAGTATATATATATATATATATTTAAATCTCCATTTCCTTATTTGTCCGAAAGGTACTTTTTTCAAGAGGCAACTGGACTTTCCGGTTTTTCTTTGAAGACGTTTAGATCAGTGGTGGGATCCAAATTTCTTAACAACCAGTTCTGTGGGTGTGGCCTAATTGGTGGCCATGTGACTTGCAAATCAAATGCAAGCGGTCCTCGTTTAATGGCGGGTTGCTTAGCAAGTGTTCTAATTTACGACTGATCTCCCCAGAGCTACTTGACCTGTTTTTGGAGTTTTCACACACACACACACACACACACACACACACACACACACACACACACACAGAGTCCCTTCTAACCCTGCTATTCTATGATTCTGTAAGGATCTCCTGTTGGAGCAGGGGGTTGGACTAGAAGATGACCTCTGACATCCCTTCCAGCCCTAGATTGCTATGCTGTTTCAGAGTCTTCTGAAGCCAGGGTTTGTGTCCTTCCTTCCTCTCCTTTTTTTCTCCCTCCCTCCCTCCATGTATTTATCTATCCATCCATATATCTTTTTCACTTTCTCCTCTCTCTCTCCCTCCCTCTCTTTCTTTTTCTTTCTTTGTCCCTTCCTTCCATCTCTCCCTTTCTTTCTCTATCCCTTTTCTTCCTTTTGCTTCCTTTTTCTTTTTTGTTCTTTCTTTCTCTTTTCCTTCTCTCTCTCTTTCCCTCTCTCATTCCCTCTTTTTCTATCTTTCCCTCTCATTTTCTCTCTTTCCTTCTCCCTCTTTGTTTCTGTCTCTCTCTCTGTGTGTGTGCGTATGTCTCTCTATGGCTATCTCTTCCCCCTCTCTGTATCTCTCTCTCTCTCTCTTTCTCTCTGTGTGTGTGTGTGTGTGTGTGTGCCCCTCTTCCTATCTTTCCCCCTCTCTCCCCCAGGGATGGGATCCGACCAGTATAACTACCAGTTCTGTTACTCTGCATCACGCGTGCATGCACAAGTTGTGCAAGTTGCTTGAGTGCAATTTACAACCTGCTGAGCTGCCTGGACAGCTGAGCAGCTGTGCGTGCAGGTGTGCAGCGGTTGGAAAAGACCCTTTTCCTGCTTTTTTAACTGTAGCTGTGCTGCGCAGAGCAGCTGCGGCTGAAAAAGCAGGAAATAAAGGACAGATAAGAGCCCGGGCTGGCGGGTGGGCCACAACAGCAACAGACATAGAACTGGTTCTATATCTGTTGCTCTTCAGAACTACCAGTTCTACAGAGCTGGACAGAACCAGTAGAATCCCACCCCTGCTCTCCCCCCCTCCCTGTCTCTCTCTCTCTCTATCTCTCTTTGTGTGTGTCTCTCTCAAAGCTGATTGGGCCAAGCCAGCAAGCTCTCCTTGGCGCTCTTCGCTACTTCTTTCATTGCTTATTTTTGGAATCCAGCCTGGCTGAAAATGATAAACAGCTATGGTGGAAGCATCCCTTTGGGAGACCCTCCTCCTCCTCCTCCTCCTCCTCCTCTCATGACCGGCAGCTGTAGTGGGGCTGGGAGGGTACACACAAGCGGGGAGATCCTCCTCAAGTGAGCATCTCCCTGCCCCACCCCGTTTTTGCTGTGCTTTGGCACTCACTTGAGCAGCATCTCCCCATGTGTATGCACCCTCTCAGCCACACCATAGCCACCAGTCATGAGAGGAGGAGGGGGGGAGGAGGAGGAGGAGGAAGAGAAGGGTCGCCCAAAGGGACGCTTCCACCATGGCTGGCAATCGTTGTTCAGCCAGTCTGGATTCCAAAAAGAAGAAATGAAAGAAGTAGCGAAGAGTGCTAAGAAAAGTTTGCTGGCTTTGCCCAGCCATGGCTTTGAGACACAGAGAGAGAGAGAGAAAGAGAGAGACAGAGACAGAGATACAGAGGGAGAGGGGGAGAGGGGGAGAGAGAGGGGAAGATAGGGATCCGGCCGCTTCACTATCCCCCGCCATCGCCCTTACCATCTCAGGCCAGGTGAGGAAGGGGGCAAGACCAGCCTCTTCAGGCAAGGTGAAGAGGCGGCGACTAAGCACACTTCTAAGACAGAAGCCTGGGAATGGCAGCTCCTGGCTCAGCAGGCCCGAAGGACTTTGAGGTGGATGGCCTGGAGCGGCCGAGATCCGAGTGAGCATTGCATTGTGGCGTTCGCCCGTGGGTTCACCTGAACACCCACTTCTTTAGTATTGGCTTTATGGAGCTGCAGGGTGAGGCCAAGGCTGATGTTTAACAGCAGCACCTTTAGCTGCGCTCGCTTGTAAGTGTCCAAATAATCTGGTGAAGATACCGGAGGAGTCACTTGGGTAGACCTCCCCCCTCCACAGTCCTCTGCCTGCAGAAAACGACTGTTCCCTGAGCTAAGAAGGTAAGGTGCTGAGGCTCAAGTCACCCAATTCGTAGGACTACATGATTCCAATTTGGCACGGAGAGGGCAGTTCCCCCTGGCAATCCCCCTTTCCCTTGGTGGCTCTGACTTCCCGTGGCCCGCCAGCCTGAACACCAGGTCAGACCACTAGAAGGCCACTTCCCACTTCTCAGCAGTGCTCCTGTGCCAGCCACTGCAAGACCCTCCGCCTCCTTCCCCAACTTCTCCCTCAACTTCAAAATGACTATGCCTGTTGCTGACATGGGTGAAACCGGGTGGGTGTGGTGTGGTCAACCAGGGGCAATTGTTCCAGGTTCAACAAAGGGACTGCAGGCAGGAGAGGAAGGGGGTGGCAGGCAAAGGGGCCATCCGGGCAGCAAAGTGGTCACCCAGGTTAGGGTGGCAGGCAGTGGCAGCAAAAGGCAAGTGAGGGCGGGAAGGTGACCAGCAGTGGCAGGTAGGCGACTGGGCCCTAGAGCTTGCAAAATCTCACTCACTCAGGGAGATCAGGTAGGGACACAGTGGCAGGCAGCAGAAATCGCTGGCCTGGCAGGTGGGCAAAGCAAGCTGCAGGCAATGCTGCGCATGCACAAGGACTAACTGGGCGGAGCAGGGAAGGGTGGGTGGAGAGGTGTCCAGTGGTACGATTTGCCGGTACTCCAAACTTCACAGAATCATAACAACCAGTTCTATAGAACCAGACAGAACTGGTAGAATCCCACCGCTGGTTTAGATTCTCATCCAAGAAGCTTCTTCAGCTTTCATTTCCTTATTCTTCCTCTGGTAGAGACTTAGCAACTTAAGATAGCCAATGTTTCATTCAGAGCTTTTCAACCAAGCAAATAGGATTGTTCTTCCAAGGCTTTGTGTCCAAACTTCTCACTTTAAATAAAATATTTCATCTTCACTGCATAAATATTTTAGATCCGGAGCAGCTTTCCAGTTGCAAATGATAAACATTTATGGCAGTATTTATGCCAGCGCTGGCTGAAAGGCCTTTTCCCCCAATCCTTATTTCTGATATTTCTATTTCTTCCCTTGGTTGCTGTTGCGCAAATCTTTAAATTAGGCTCTAGAGTTGACCATTATCTATAGTTCCTTTGACTGCTTTTGCAAATGATCTAGCAAAGAACTTTTTGGAATAAATGACTCTGCCAAGTGTTGGCAGTTTGCAGTCATAGGGGTTTTGAAAGGAATACTTCAGACTTAATTTAGATTGTATGATCCTCTTCACACACACACACACACACACACTTTTGTCAGTTCTGTCTATCAGTTTTGAGTTGTTCCCAGTAGCTTAAGTAAAAAATATTCCCAATATTATTTTAACAAATAGTTTTCTTTGTCTTTAGAATGGCTTCTAACCCAAGGGCCCCATTATCAACCTTCTCTTGGCTGTGCAGAAGTAATTAATTTCTCTTCAGGGTCTCTTGTTAAGAGAAATGTTCAGCTGGAGATGTTTTGGTTTCAGGGGTAGATTTCCAGGATTTGATCACTGTGCAAATGGATAGAGTATAATTTTAACAGGAGATAGACAAATAAAACTGTTACATCTATTAGTTTCCAGTTGCTGTGCCAGCATCAATTAAATATTGATTGATTGAAGAGGCTTTCATTTCCTATGGTCTATTTCATTCCAACGCACCCTGGAGCTGTCTTCTTTAGGGGGAGAGACAATGACAGCTACAACATGTTGTTATCTGCCAGCCTTACACGCATGTGGTAATTGGATTGTAACCATGAGATACTGCCAGAAGAACTCAGTCAACTCTTACAGTAGTTCATAATATACAGAGATATATATTTGATGTTTTCCAACGAATTGATTTGTTGCATCAAAATCAGTTTTTTTTAAAAGATAAAATGACAGCACTTTGTTTATTCTAACTCCAAAACCATAATTGTCTACTGCCTAATAGCAAACGGTTCACAAGAAAATAACCTGCAGTTGCAAGCAATAACTTACAAAGAAATAAATAATAATTGACAGAGAAATTTATGTAAATGCAGGTATATATTAAAACACACTGCATATTTTGAATTCATGAGTTGAAAAAATCTTAGAAAATGCAGGCCACAAAGTATGTGCATTTCTCTGCAGAAAACAATTCTTAGCCAGATAGCCACTACTGAAAAGACCCTTTTACTGTTTGGCACTCCCCATACATGCTTGGTAGGAGGATTCAGAAAAAAAGCTTGTGCTTCACTCTGGATTGATCTGTTCAGTGTTACATGTGTTTTTGTGCTTTTTCATGGTATTCTCAGAGATTTCTCCAAAAATCAAATGTCAAAAGGTCAATATTTTTTTCTATTCTGTTTCTTCTAAATGGAACTTTCTCTTCCCTAGACTATTACAGGGGAAAATATTGACTGCATATATCTAATTGCCAAGAGTGAAACATGGGAAGCTACATGCCTCTTCATTTCAACTTGTCACTAGTAAGTAAGGGAGTAAGGGGGTAAGGGAGTAAGGGAGGAGATGTTGACTACAAAAGGGTTAATTTGGAGAAATAAAACTTCTGCAGTTCCACAAAAGCTTGTGAGGGTCTGGACGCTTTTCAAGGTCATTATCAACAGGTGTGAAGAAGAAGCCAGATGGTTCCCATAACAACGAGAACTTGTTTATAGGCTCTACATGGAAGCTTGAGGTTTGGACTAAGGAATTCATTGTTTAACACTGTGAATTGGTGCCTTAGAAATTCAAAGTTTTACCTCATTATTACCCCGTTATGTATTCAATAAATAGTAAGCTTTTCGGAATTGAAATGATCCTTGACTTTTATTTCAATACTCAAGCTGGATGTTGACACTAAATAGATACATTCCCAAATCTCAATATCTATATTAGGATTTCCTGATTTGTATATAGATTTTGCATGAGAACTATGTGATGTTCCGATATTCCGTTTTTTGTAAGCACATTTTACAGTTTGACATAATTGAAAGGTATAATTGAAAGGTACTATAATAGTTAAGCATGTTTCTAAATTACCCAATATGTATCAGCAATAATTTTCCTATTCTTCAGCTTTTTTTAAAGCCACTTTGAATATTTGGCATCTCTTTTTCCACTGAGGGCTCTAATCTATTTTGGATAATCCTAAGATTTTTAATTATCATATGAATCAAGGATATTGTATGGTAGTTTTCACACTCTATTACGTCTCTGGTCTTTGAGATGGTTAAGTCCCCTTTCTTTGGAATTGATTCTTTTTCAAACTGTTAGCCACTATGTCATTCTCTAGTTTTACTGTCATAGCTTGGTTAACATCTCTACTGATTCTTCTTCTGTTGATCTGTTGATATTTTTGTAGATATTCCATCAAATCCTATAGCCATAATATTTGGTAATAATTGGAATACTGATCTACTTTCATATTCTGATAGAGGCTCTACAGTACACAGTTTCACTATATTCCTTCCATCTTTGCTTATCCCCTTTCAATCAATTACTGTTTATCCAATGACACCATTAGTATACCAGTTCAAAGTTGGAGTGTTCTTCTGGGTTTTGAGATGTTGTGGATGATTATTTTTTCCATATCTATTTCCATCTTTTGTTCATTTCATTTTCCTAAGCTGAACAGCTCAACTGCATGTTTTTGCTTGATTTTTCCAACTTTGATATTTTGATATTCTAGTTTCCATATCTTCTGTGTACCTTCTTACATGTTCTGTCAATTTCACTGATTATAAAACTTGTCAGTCTTTTTCTGCCTCAGTGGTTGGAACATAAACCTGGATAATTGTCATGTTGGAGGGTCATCCATGAAGGTTAACTGATACTATGTGATCACTGATTGCATTGTAGCCAAGTCCTGTTCTTGCTCCCTAATTATGAAAGCAATACCATTCTTTCTTTGTTTTAATGTACTGAGTAGTATGTTTTCTAGCTGTAAATATTCAGTGCCAGTCTAATATCCAGCACAGGCTCATTTATATGTTTATATATTCTATCAATATGATTTTTGTGGCAAATATAGGACTGATTTACCATTGCCTTCTCCCATGCAGTATGACTTCTTTGCCATTGTCTCTGAAACAATCTTCAGCTTCCAGCATCTTCCTATGCTGTGGCTGCCCTACTTAGATGGCTTCTTGCTTTAGCAGAGCAGCTGGGATGAACTTTATCCCTTGAGTGACTGTGCTAGAATTATATATATTGGCATATATTCCCAATGTTATTTTCCCAGGAGCACTGCTGCCCTTCCATGCCAAGATGATGCAGCAATATAGGACTCAGGGGAGAAGTTGTAACCTATTGCTTCATTCTTAGCTAAATACAGGGGTGGGATTCTACCAGTTCACACCGATTTGCTAGAACCAGTTGTTAACATTTTAAGCAGTCCGGAGAACCGGTTGTTAGAAGAAATTACTGGCCTAATCCTATAAGGAAGGAAACATTCTGGTGTTGCCTACAGAAACGGCCTTTCCGTTAACCCCTATTACATTCTTGGCAGGACTAGACTTCCTGTCTCAGGAACTTTTCTGGAGTTTTCCCCACTCCTTTGTTGGTACTTTGCTTGTGTGAAGTGACCATTCAAAGTTACAATGGAACTGAAAAAGATGACTTATGACCATTTTTCACACTTACAACTGTTGCAGCATCCCCACAGTCATGAGAGGCCTCAATGCGCAGGCAAGGGCATGCCTCAATGTGAGTGATATTGAGTTGGCCACGCCCAGCCAATAACATGACCACCAAGCCACATCCACCCAGTCACATGACCACCAAGCCATGCCCACCAACTAAGCCACACCCACAGAATCAGTTGTTAAAAAATTTGAATCCCACTCCTGGCTAAATAGATTGTTCTGCAAAAACCTCTAAGTTCATATTCTAAAATATTAAAAGCTCCTTTCATCTAAGAAACATCATCTCTGAAAAGGTTGAAATTTAAGAATTTCTGATTCTCATGCGAGGGAAAGCTATTTTATGAATTAAAAACAGGAGGCAAACCCCTTCTAGATCAAGAAACAAGCCCTAAGATGCCCATTGACTTGAAACGTGGAGGAAGAAGCCTAGGATTTAAACCTGACATTTTACATGTAGAGAAGGTAAAATTCTAGGATGCTGTGAAATGGAAAACTTATTCTTTTTGTAGAGCTACTAATCCTCGGCTTTACATCTGTTTGACTTTCTGGTGTCTGCCTGCCAGGAGAGTTTAATCAATATGCTTGGTAGAAACCGTTGACATTTTTCCCATGCAAATTATTGTTAAATTATATTTTCTGAGGAGATGAGAAAAGTAAAAATACATTCCAAACAAGCTGAGCAATTGATGACGGCAAGTATATAATCACACCATTTTCTTGTTTTTAACAGTGGTACAGAGGTGGCTAGCTGAGACCTTCTGGGATTTTTTCAAAATATTCCTGTTTTACAGCATTGGTTATCAAGTTTCCATTTCAGTCTTAAAATAAATAATAGACTTTCAGATACTTAACCTTTAGTTGAGTTCTAGGCTAGATCTGGCAGATTTCTAGACACAACACAACAAGATCAGAAATTCAACTTGTAGTTCCTGTTGGTTTATTTATTGATTAAATTTATTTGCCACTCATCTCACTGTGAAGTGACTCTGGGCAGCTTACAATAGGCAAGATTGGTAAGTTACTATCACCTGCCAAGAAAAAAAAATCTTATTTTGATCTAATCAACTTATTATTGATATCCAGGTAACAATTTTTCTACTGGTTGTTTAGGCTCTGAAATAGACTCTGAAGAAATGCTTCATACCAATGAGAAAATACATTTTCCCTGTTGGAGTAGAAGGATCAGTGTACTTCACTGAGACTCTTAACACAATGGAAAACTTCATAAGGCTCCACACAACCTTCCAAGACTTTTGTGTATATATTGCACATACTCAGAAATCTATTATCTCTAACAAAACAAAGCAACATGGCTGTTCCATTTAAAATGTAGGCATATGCTTCATAAGGCTATTTAGAGGAATTCTTCATATAAACTTTCATTAAAGTTGTCATACTGCTTATATTTTTGTTCTTGGAGTTAAAAACTTAGATTAGATCTTTAATCACTTTTTTATTTGGTTATACTAATTTATTCCAGAATATTTTGGGGGCATAAAAATAAGTTCAAATCTGACAGTACTATAAGTTTTCAAGATATTTGTATTTTCTCCAGAAAAGTCTGCCAGATATTTTGCTTCTCTGTTAAATCACTTGTTGCATTGTTTTATCACTACTGGATTCTTATTTCCAGTTCTTTTCAGAGCAGCTTTAGTACACATTGACTATTTTACTTCTTTAAATGCTTAACTACTTTTATTTAGTTCTTTATTTAATATCACACAATAAAATTATCTTAGATTGTTTCAAGGAGGAGAAATCTCTCAAGAGCAAATAAGAAAAAAAGGGGGAAGAATGACACAGGGAATTGTGCAGAGTTCTTGATGCTTTCTGAATTTGGCTGTTTGCTTGCAAACTTTTTATGAACCAACTAGGCAATATGAACATGAAACACTTGTAATGAAACACTTGTAACTCAACAACC
Source organism: Pseudonaja textilis (assembly GCF_049901715.1). NCBI lineage: Eukaryota > Metazoa > Chordata > Lepidosauria > Squamata > Elapidae > Pseudonaja > Pseudonaja textilis. The sequence goes on from NC_141997.1 coordinate 13,235,082, forward strand.
AAGCTCAGAGAACACCAAGAACTCTAGAGTTGAACCCTGAGCGACATATATTCTTTTCCATTCAGAGGAAATGATTTTAATGAAGTTTCTCTGCTAAAAGGACTGGGACAAGGCCAAAGACAGCACTGTTTATTATGATCGATTTACACAACAATATTGTCTTAAAAGCCATAAAAAAGGTAATCAAAATATACGTTTAGCCACATCAATTTTATGCTAGACATTATGGGTTCCAGAATCCATCAGAGGGGGAAATGGTTATCTATGATAGTTCTTTTTTTTCTTCTACTCCACAGATCCAGAGTCTGGAGATGGATGTCTTCCAGAGAAACATGGAAAATTTCATGGCTGAAAAGCACAATTTATAATTGATTGCTTTAGCATATGAACTTTAAATAACCCCTTAAAACCACCTTCTTGATCTTTAAATAGCAGGGAAGCTTTTTGCCTGGCTTTCACTGACTGATGCATAATTCATAGTTGAGACTAGTTACAAAGAGTCAGGCTGTTATCGTGCAGAAGCCTGGGGAAGTGTAAACATCTACCTAGGGAAGCCACACACTTCACACACTTGTTCCCAGACATAGGAAATTGCCCAAGTGTGGTCATCTGGGAAGCATTGCAGCATAAGATGTAGCAGAATAATAAATACAGAGATATACAGACAGCTATAAAAGAACATTTAGCAACCAGTGTTCCCTTCCCATCACATTCATGGACTTAATAAAGTCATTTTATTTAAACTCATTTTCATTTGTGCTTGAAAAGGTAGTCTGTGTTTGGAAGGATGTTTCATTTCCTCTATATCTATCATCTTGCAAAATCTAATCATAAGAATGTGGTGGCATAATGAAACAAAGAACTAAAATGCAGAATTAATAGATTGCCAGCCTTAGGAATTTAATAATCACCATTAAGGCAATTGCAAAAACATTTTAATTGTAGTCCTTTTAACAGTTTGATTTCATTATTGCTCTTATTTTAAGCTGTCTAGAGTCACTGTTCTGTGAGATGGGTGGCTATGTAAATGTGATAAACAGACAAATGAACATGGAGTCATACTGGCAGCTTATTTTGTTTTGTTTTTTTGTGAAGAGGAGTCAAGGATAGATGCTTAGGCACAGAAATACTTCTAATTGGAACATATGTATTACAGCACTAACTGCAAACAGCACACATAGAATATTTGCACATTCCTAGTATTTTATAAGAACTCTGTGGTCATTTTTGTTTTATTTTTTAATTTTGTTTAGACATCTGAACCCACTTAGAGCACTTAAATTGAACATAACAGCATAATACTATGTGCATTTACTTGAAGTAATTGAATTTGAGAGTTTATTTTAAAAGCCTGATCTCTGGCACCCCTGTAATGACAGTTACTTTCATATGTTATTATTTTTTAACTGTTAAAATGAATATGCAACATATAATTTAGCCATAATTTATATGGTTTATAATTCTCTCCTATGTATTAAATCTTTTTTCATTTTCTCAGACTTTTTAAGATCTCTGAATATGCAGGGCAGTTGAGGATTATATAGGATAACATATTTTTTCACAACAGCTGCCCATAGGATCTAAATATTTTTTCCAATGTCAAAGATACGTATCCCAATTAGATGAGAAAAATAACTGGACAGAACTATGATTTTTCTGATGAAATCTTCGATTTTTAGAGGACTTCCAGAATTTGTTCTACTGGTATGCTTTATAGAATCTCCACTGATGCCAGTCTTTCCAAAACATTACACTCTGTTGGCCATTAATCACCATTTAAAAAGCTAATGAAAAAATATATCATAGTGTCTCTAGTTCATCTGCATTCTCATGCAGAATACAAAAATCTCTGGGCCCATAAGAGCATCTTACATAAGAATCAAACCACCTTAGCATTCATTAATATTGTTTAGACATCTGAACCTACTTAGACCACTTAAATTGAATGTAACAGCATAATACTATGTGTATTTACTTGAAGTAATTGAATTTAATCGGACATTCTGAAGTAATTGAATGGAAGTCCTAATATATAGGGATATCGCCTTAAAATAAATGTCAGCATTTTATGCATAGACATTTGTTCTCATGGGATTATCACTGAGACAATAGATTAGACACTTAGCTTAACTTTTCAAGCTGACAGATATTGGTTGTCAGTTCTATACATATTTCTTAATAAAAATTGATAATTGATTTACCTGTGGAATACTTTTTATCTCTTTTCAGTAACTGCCTTGTGGAAGAGCTGCTTCAGCCCTGATAATTATAAATGAATCAACTTATTATTAAAATTGGTAGGGTACCAAATGTTTAATAGTACTTGGTGGAACATACCTGAAATGTTTTATTTATTTATTTATAAAAAAAAATCCTTTGAAATTATAAGAAGTCAAGTCAAAAAATTTATGCTGCTTATTCAGTCTTGAGATTGGATATCATCCAAAAAGAAATCTTGTCACACATCTTTGACTTAGAATAAAAATATTGAATATTCCATTGATCTGGTTTACATTTTTTTTTACTGATTTCAGGGAAACTGGGATTCCCTTGATGATAATTCTATATTTGCCTTGTTTTATCATGATTACAAACAGTTTCTTAGCCTTTTCCCTTACTCCCAGAATGATAATTTTGTGCAGATTCAGTAGAGATGTGTCTGGCTTGAATTTATTTATTTATTTTATTTTATTTATTTGTCAATTATTTACGAGATAAGTAAAAGTGTATACATAATTATGAATACATGAAATGAGTACATATAAGAAAAATAAAAAAAAATAAAAGAAACAATAGGACAGGGATGGTAGGCACGTTGGTGCGCTTATGCACGCCCCCTACAGACCTCTTAGGAAAGGGGTGAGGTCAATAGTAGACAGTCTAAGATTAAAGTTTTTGGGGTTTGGGGAAGAAACTACAGAGTCGGGTAGAGTATTCCAGACATTGACCACTCTGTTGCTAAAGTCGTATTTCCTGCAGTCAAGCTTGGTGCGGTTAACCTTGAGTTTGTATCTGTTGTGTGCTCTTGTGTTGTTATGGTTGAAGTTGAAGTATTCATTGACAGGTAGGACATTGCAATGTATGATTTTATATACCATGCTTAAATCAGACCGAAGACGGCGTAATTCAAGGTTTTCTAGTTCTAGAATTTCAAGTCTGGTGGCATAAGGTATTCTACAACGAGTAGAGGAGTGGAGAACTCTTCTTGTGAAATATTTCTGGACTTTCTCAATTGTGCTAATATCAGATACGTAATGTGGGTTCCAGACTGATGAGCTGTATTCGAGTATTGGTCTAGCAAATGTTTTGTAAGCTCTAGTTAGTAGTGTGATATTACCAGAGAAAAAGCTACGTAAGATTAGGTTAACAACTCTTAATGCCTTTTTGGCTATGTAGTTGCAGTGGGCTCTAGCACTTAGATCATTAGAGGTGAGTATTCCAAGGTCCTTTATAGAGCTTGGATCATCAACAAGATCTTGACTATTCAGCTTGTATTTTATTTTCGGATTTTTTTTGCCAATATGTAAGACAGAGCATTTATTTGTTGAGATTTGAAGTTGCCATTTGTTTGACCATTCTGATACACAGTCAAGATCTTCTTGAAGGGTAGCAGTATTGTCTGTGGTATTGAACAGCTTTACATCATCAGCGAAAAGAACGCAGTTGCTCTTAATATGATCACAGAGGTCATTTATGTAGAGTATGAAGAGAGTTGGTCCTAGAACACTGCCTTGGGGGACACCACTATTGACAGGTACAGAATTTGATAGGACACTCCCAATTTTGACCATTTGTTGTCTGTTTGACAGGAATGCTTCTATCCAGTTATGCAGTTGTCCAGAGATACCATAGGATTTTATTTTTAGTAGTAGTTTGTCATGTACCACTGAATCAAAGGCTTTACAGAAGTCTATGTAGATTGCATCTATTGTTTTGCCCTGATCAAGTTGTGTAGTCCATATGTTTTTGCAGTGTAAGAGTTGCAGATTACAGGATAGTTTTTTTCTGAAACCAAATTGTTTATTGGAGAGTAGGTTGTTTGTCTCTAAGTGGAGGATGATGGATTGGTTAATAATTGATTCCATGACTTTACAGGTGACGCAGCATAAGGAGATTGGTCTGTAATTTTCAACTAGGCAAGGGTCTCCTTTTTGAAGATGGGGATGACTGTGGCTTGTGACCATAGGTTAGGCAAGGAACTGGTCCTGAAAGATTTTTCAAAGATTATGCTTAGAGGTTTGGCTATGGCAGTGGATAACATTTTTAAGAAATAGGCACATATTCCATCCGGTCCAATAGATAGGGATGGTTTTAGATTGCGTAGTGCTTTTTCAACATTGTCTTCTGTAAAATCGATATGTATTAGATCACTGTAGTTATCTGTGGTTCGGCTAGGAAATGCTGGGCATGATCCATTGCTGTTTACAAATACTGAGCCAAAAAATGTGTTAAAGATGTTGGCTTTAATGGTGTCGTCGTTGCAGTCTTTCCCATTAGGTCCTATCAGGGGTGGGATGGACCTTGAATCTTTTAGTTTGTTGTTTACAAAATTGTAAAAAGCATTGGTGGAATTGGTGCTTAGAAGGTTTTCCTCTTGTTTAATGTGATAATTGGTGCATTTGGTCTTTATTTGGTGGCATAAATTTTTGTATCGGCTTTTGAAATTGGCAACGTGACCAGATTTGTTTTTCCGCCATCTAGGAATGAGATAGTTTAGCATCAGGTTTACAATTCATCTTCTAATCATTTTATTCTCTCCTTTCCAGATTCTTATGGAAAACAGGTTCTAGTCAACCCATCTTACATATTTTTATGGTTTAATCAGTAATTACATTTCTAGAACTGTAATAATGCTTCTCTCATATTGGTTTTTTAATAATGCCCCATTTTAGTGGTTTTAGTTATTTAGTGGATTTAGACAGGAATATGGAAACAGGAATATGGAAACAGGAGTCCTGAATTTCTGATTATGCAGCATGAAAAATCCTTGTAATTGTGATATCTTCCCAGTCTGCTGTTGAATAACCTAGTGTTGTCTTTGGTTGATTTGGAAGTGGAATTCTCCTTCTCCCACTGAAACCTTCCCAAGTGAACAATCTATGATACCTCAGCATATTACACTATGGATGATGTGGATACAGAGATTTGCTAACATATAGTTGATCCATATTTTTTTTGTGGAATGGCCTGATTGCATGGCCCTGGGAATCTATTTTTGTTTCATCTTGATTCTGAAGGAAGTGAAACACTTACCTTGTGCAGCCTATTTCTTTGGGGAAATTTGGTTTCCCCATGGGAATATCAGTCTTATAGACTAGGAAAAACAGAGGCTCCAGGAGACTATTAATACTATATCCAAACCAAAACAACAGAAAACAGTTCTAATTCTTCAAATCAGGAAAGGTAAACCATTAAGTAGAGGAGAGAATATTAATATTGGGTATATAATCCCTTTTCTTATAACATATTTGATTTATGACTGCAGTTCACGCAGGGCAATACATATTGACTTTAAACAAGAGACATGCTTCTCATTTCAGACTGGAATAGCAATGGGATAAAAGAAAATAAAAATTGCCTCCTAAACAACATTTAGGCAATGAATATTTAGCTTTGAAGTTCCTGGCAAAATAGGAAGTATTGTTTCTTTCTCTTTTAACCTCTTTTATTTCTCTTTGGGATTGCAACTAATTTATTGTCAAGGAATAACACAGTACAAACAAATAAAATACATTTTTGACTGGTAGTTTTTTTGTAATTTTTGTTCCGCTTAAGAATGATGATAAAGATTTTTTAAAAGTCATTTTTTTACAGATTATTGCTATTTATTAATCTCTGAAGTACTTCCCTTATTTTCCACTGGTTTTTTTATGTCAGCAGTTTGATCAAGGAGTAATACTTTGAGTGAAGGCCCATTTCTTTTATCTTATTATCCCAAAGGTGCTTTTCTAAAAGGCAACTGAACTTTATTAGGCTTTTTTTCCTTGAATGAAGCTTCTTGGATGAAAGTAAAAAAAGGGGGGGGGGAACTAAGAAAATCCAGTTGCCTTTCAGAAAAGCACTTTTGCGACAATCATGACCTGAATGATTGAGAATCTCCATAAACATATGACTTTCTTATTCTGATAACTGTTAGAAATAGAAGTAACACAATACTAAACCTGGGACAAAATCATAAATCTATAGAGCTGGAAGTGACCATGAGTTTTATCCAGATCCTCCATAATATTCAAGGAAATAAAACTATTGTGTAGGCAAATAAAATACCTTCTCCATATCTCCATGGGTCACATATAAGATAATAAATTACTTCACATATACAATATTACAGGAAGGAGAATTGACGATGTTTTAAGAGTCTACATAGGGAAAAAGTATCTTTTTATATTAAAACAGTTAATATGTAATAATATAAAGCAAAACATACATTAAACAGATCTAGAAATGGATGCATTGTATCATGCATAACATAATGGAGAATATACTCTATGTAGCTTAGGGTGGAATTGTTAGATTCTTGGATTTCACTGAGCTTATGGCTTTATTGTCAGACCAGGCAACATTATTATTACATGATGTAATGGAATTTTCTGGCTGTTTATATGGCTGGCTTACATGATGAGAAAGGTTAGGTCCAGTTATCTGTTTCCATCAACAGCGTTTTCTTTTCCTTGAATAGTTTGGAGATGAACTTGTTTTAATGTATATGTTAATGGATGATTTATCTAAGTATCCTGGAATTTTCTTCCATTTTTTTTTTGGATCTAGGTCCTTAGATGAAGCCAGGTAGACTGTGTTTACTAGTATTTAAATGAAATATAAGATGCTGTAGCTTGTATCCATGATTTGTGGTCCTAGTTTCTGTGTCAGTGAAAAACAGTTCCTGATTTTCTTCCCTTGTACCTTTTTATGCATATGAATACATATATGCATATGCATATTAAGACATACACTGAGCTCCTGCCATTTCATACTAGTCCAAAAACCATGGTCTTGATTCCTAACGAATGTTTCCCTCTAGTTTTTTTTAAAAAAATCTTATCTCTTATCTCCATCATCAGACCAAGAATGTCCCATTATCTCCATTGTTTTTCAGGAGATCAACTGGAGCAGAAGCTGAAAAGCTGGTATTTTCTTAGTAAGGATTATATGTGTGAAAGTGTCACTGTGTTCAATTAGAGCCCCAGATGCTAGTAAAGATCCTGTAGAAATTGCTCACTACTCTTCAGTGTACAACAAACTCAAAACAATTTACAGCACAGATAATCACCAGGGAAACACAAGACACAACTGGGGCCAGGATGTTCTGCTGGGTGATCAATAATAATAATAAGAAATAAAAATTATGTTGATTTTTCTTTCCCATGTGAGGAACATCTTCGATGATACAATGAAGTATAAGAAATCAAAGGATTTGTCAAGAACTTTACTATATCCACTATTTACATATATAAAAAACATTCAAACAATGCTAAATAACTTACTAGGTGCCCACTTTTCCAGGGACTAGGAAGCTAAATGCTTATAAATATTTAGGCAAAAGGTTATCAAGGAATCCAGGACTGTGAACTAGACAGAAAAACAACAATGGCAAAGTCTTCTATAATTTTGCCAAGAAAATTGTACAAGTATGTCATTCATTTATTCAATTCAATTTAAAAACCACACAACTTAAACTGACTCTGGGAAGGTTCACTATGAATTCTGCTTTGCTATAAAAGTCATTTATCTTTTAATTAAAAGCACAATGCTTTATTTCTTCTTAAGTGAAATAAGTGAGTAAGATACCTTCTGACATAGGATATGTCAAAAGAAAGTGCCTTTGGAGAACTGCAACCAGTTATCAATTGTGATGTTTCAGGAATAGTGCAAAATATTTTTAGGCTTTGATAATAAATGTAATTTAACTTGGCTGATAAACATTCCCTATACTTACATGGACACTGGATATATTTTTACTGCAGGATTTATGATGAATTGATGACCAGATTTCAAGTTACGGTAATATAAAAATAATCTACAGTTCACACGTAAAAGTATGATTTCCTGTTGGTGGATAAGAACCACCTTCTATGAACTTCCTATTAGCATATTCATATAGATGTTTATTTCATTATTCATAGTTCACTTATTTTGCATTCATGAATTTATAATATACTGCTTTATATTCATGAATTGTAATTTGCTATTTCATCAATTCAAAGTTATGAATTGAAACTTGTTTACGTAGCTTGTGGTGAATTAACTCTGTGTCATATCAAGTGCCACACTGGTGGAAACTGAGTGTCTGCTTTGATTTTAGTCAAAGTTCTCAGAGCAAATTAAATGAAGTGAAACTGTCAAAGCAAATTAAAACAACTAAAAGTTCTCAGAAAGTGCACATACATGTAAATATGATGAGTTTAAGGTCACGAAAAATTGGTATATTTGAAGAAGTTACAAATGCTTCCCATTTAAAATAAAAGGACATTCCATTTGATACCTTCTGTTAAATATATATATATATATATATATATATATATATATATATATATATATATATATATATATATATATATATAAATTTATATATACATGTGTGTTTATATAAATATAAATATAAACACACATGTATATATAAAGTAGGCAATGGAAAACTACTTCTGGTTTTCTGTAACATTGCCATGAGAAGTTCATAAATGCTTTTCTAAAACCTCAAGAAGTTGAATATCTATGGAGATTCTCAATCATCCAGCTGATGATTGTCCCAAAGGTGCTTTTTCAAGAGACAACTGGTTTTTCTTTGAAGCTGTTTCACTTCTCATCCAAGAAGCTTCTTCAGCTCTGACCGGATGGTGGAAAATGGAAGGATTTATACTCTTTGCAGGCAGGTGGTCATTTGTATTCTTTTAGTGAGTTATTGAGGCCACCTGGAAGTTTATCTGTGTTGTCAGGGCCACCTGAGTAATGCAAATGGGTGTGGAGCCTTCTTGGAACTGTTGAAAGGACTATGTTGTAGACTGGTGATAAATAATGTTGTATCCTTCCCTCTCTGTTGAGAAAGGGCTGTTCAACTTTGATACAGATGGCCTCTTTGACCCCTCTTTCAAACCACCAGTCCTCTCTATCCAAAATGTGGACTTTGCTATCTTGAAAAGAGTGACATTTGCTTTTTAAATGTAGATGGACTGTTGAATCTAGTCCTGATGAGTTTGTTCTCCTATGTTGTGCCATGCATTTATGAAGTGGTTGCTTTGTTTACCCCATGTACATCTGCACATGGCTCACTGCATTGTACTGCATATATAGCATGTTGTTCATATACCATTTTGTGTCTGGGTGTTTTATCCTTGGGGTGGATAAGCCTTGCATTTGAAGTGTGCGCATATGTTGTATTGGCTGAAGATCCTTCTGAGCTTTTCTGATATTCCTGCAATATATAGAATGACAATGTTACTTTGTTTATAGTTCTCTTTGTCTGTATGGAGGAGCTCCTATAAGGCCTTATTTGGCATTTGATGAAGATCCACTTGGGATAGCTGCATGTTCTGAGGGCTTCCTTGAACCATTTTAGTTCTTTTTCTTTCCCATCTTTACTAGTAGGTTGCTCGTAAGACTTCATCTGAGTGGTGTAGAGTTCTAATGAACTCCTATTTTGTGCTCCAGTGGGTGGTGAGAATCAAAATGTAAATATTGATCTGTGTATGTGGGTTTTCTGTAAACTTCAATGTAAAGATTTCTGTCTTCCTTAATGTGTAACTGACAAGTCCAAGAAGGCTAGACTATTTTCCTTAACATCTCCCCATGTGAATTTGATGTATCTGTCCACAGAGTTGGTATGTTTGATGAATGCTTCCAATTCCTGTGCTTTGATCTTGACCCAAATATCGTCCACAAACCTATACCAGTGAGTGGGTGGAATTCCTGTGAAGGAGTCAGGGACTTTGGTTTCTACCTCTTCCATGTAGATATTGTCCACAATGGGGGACACTGGTGAATCCATGGCACAGTTGTGCTTTTGTCTGTAGAAACCTTAATTTATTTAAAATAGGTAGTAGTCGGACAGAAGTCCAGCATGGCACATTTGTGGTCTGGATTAGGTTGGTTCTGGTCTTGTAGCAGTTGTTTCTTCACTACCACAATAGTTTCAGTTATTGGAATGCAGGTGAAGAAGGAAATCACACCATAGGAAACCATGGACTTATCTGGGTCCAGGTTTTGTTTCCAAACCTTGCAGGTGAAGTCCTATGAATTGTTGATGTGATGGGTGGTGTTGCCAACTATAGGACCAAATAAGGCAGTTAAATGTTTTGCAATGTTGTAGGTGATAGAGTTGATGTTGCTAACCATTGGTTTAAGTGGACTTGTCTCTTTGTGGATTTTAGGGAGTCCACATATACATGAGGTGGCTTCCCCTGGGTAAGGATAGTAATATTGTGGCTTGTCAATAATATTGAGGTTTGTCTTCAGTGTAAGAAATCAATGACCTTTTTTCTTGTAACTGTTGGTGGGATCTCCCTTCAGAATCTCATATGTAGCAGTGTCATTCAGAATACCTTGGCCTTGTAGCTACAAAATAGTCATTTTAGCTGTTCCAAGAACGCTCCATACCCATTTGCACTACTCAGGTGGCCCTGATGACAGAGATAAACCTCCAAGTAGCCTCAATGACTAAAAGAATGCAAATGACCAGCTGTCTGCAAGGAATATAAATACTTCTATTCCAGGGGTGAGATTCAACTGGTGTTACTGCCAGTTCAGTGAGTACTTTTTGCGCGTGTGTAAAACAACCTCAAGCTGTACCGCCCAGACAGCTGAAAAGCGCTGCACGCGGGTGCAGAGTGTTTGAAAAGCTTCTTTTTTCCTGCTATTTCAACCTCAGCTGTTCCGCGCAAAGCAGCTGAGGTTGAAAAAGCAGGAAATAGAGGACAGGTGGGCGGGTTGGCCAAACAGCAGCAAACAGAACCGGTTCAGTGTCTGCTGCTCTTCAGAGCTACCAGTTCTTTAGAACTAGGCAGAACTGGTAGCATCCTACCCCTGTTCTATTCCCCACCATCCAGCCAGAGCTGAAGAAGCTTCTTGGGTGAAAAGAGAAATGTTTTTAAAGAAAAACCAGAAAGTCCAATTGCCTCTTGAAAAAAGCATATTTGGGATTCCAGAAACTGAGCTCATCTTGAGGTAGTATTTTACTTTTATGCAGCATGAAGAGTAGTTAAGTCACAACCTTCCAAGATGAGAATTTGGAAAATACATTCAGTATTTTGATATTTAAAACAAGAAAGAAAATCATAAGATAGGACTTTACTTAAATTTCTAATCATACTTTGGATAAGTGAGTATATTTCATAAATTTGAGGAGCAAAATGCATTTCATTTGCAAATTAAGCTAATTAAAGTGAATTGCTCACTGTGCCTTTAATTGTTTTCTATTATATCAGAATTACAAGTTAATAATAAGAGTTGGAAGGCTTTGGAAATTGCACCCAAAGGTTTGGGGTAAGTAGTCAGGTAGTAAACATAAAAAATGCCCTCTCCACTGCTCAAAGTGAGAACAAGCCAAGGATCAACATTAATATGAAAAGAATGGAAGTTTAGGTGGACTATTGGAAAGAATGGTTAGCCAGTGGATTATTCTGCTAGAATAGTGGTAGACTTTCCCTAAATGGAAATTGGAGCTGGAAGGCTATGGTTAAGAATGGTTCAATGGATCCCTGTGTGCTAATCCGGGGTCAAATGGGATGATTCCTATTAATACATATAGGGGGTGCAATGGCTCAGTGGCTAAAGAGGCTGGGCTTGTCAGATGGAAAGCTGACAGCCTGGTTTTGAGACCCAAGCACTGCACAGCAGGGCAAGCTCTTGCTACTTGCCCCAGCTCCTGCTTACCAAACAGTTTGAAAGCATGCACATTCAAGTAGATAAATAGGGGTGGGAAGGTAATAAGGTTCCATTCACCTTGATGTACAGTCAGGCTGCCACATGACCATTGAAATGTCTTCAGACAACACTGGCTCCCTTACTAAGAAACAGAGATGAACTCATCTCCTAGAGTCAGACACGACTGCATAGGGGAAACCTTTACCTTTTACACATATAATCTAGAATTCTATATAGTCTTCACCAGTCATTTTACTATCTTTTTACACATGCAACTATAATGATAAATCATATTATATTTGTTTATTTATTTGATTGAGATACAACCTGACTTACAAAAGGTAGTTTTCATTTAGTGACTGTTCTCAGTTAAAACAATGATAACAATGTAACCTTAAAACCAATCCTCACATTTATAAGCTTTGCAAGTCTGTAAAGCAAAAGAAAACTGAAGTAAAATGATAAACATGGCTATGGTTTCATTTCATGACCACCTTACTTAACTGAGTTGTGGGTCACAATTGTGGCCACTAAATTAGACCTTATATGGGCATCTCACAATATAGGAAATAAAATATAAAAATACAAAATAGATAACTAAATGGAATCTGGATATTTAATACAAAAGCAAATTCACAAAACTATCCAACAAAACTATCCAATCCATATTACCCCAGGGTCTGGGAAAACAGCCAGATCATCCAGGCCTTCTGGGAAGGTCTAAGGGTGAAAGCCACATGGATCTCACAGGAGATCTCATTCCAAAAAGGCATCACAATAAATCTGTCAGGCCTGCTGGAGGGCGAAGCTGGCGTCGCGACGGTATGGCATGCGATCCCGGAGGTCTGAGATCGCTGCCGATATCTTTGCTCCTGGACGGTCCAAGTGGATCTAAACTGTCCTGAAGAGACGGTGAATGTAAAGAGCGCATCCTGTCAATCCCAGGGATATTGCAAAGTCCCTGGTAGATCCAGGAGAAGCTCTTTTTGCCAGTGGCAAAGAGGAAGCCATTAAAGCTGCTGAAGTTGGGACAGCTCCGAAACAAAAGAGAATGGAAAGAGAGAGTGTGCCAGTTTGGTGAGAACTTTTTCTTTATTTTAAGACTTGAAAGGACACCCTAAGGGAAATCTGTAAAAGTTTTGACAGAAGTGATTAAGCGGCGATTTTAAACAGGAATATCAAAGTAATATTTTTATTTTTTTTCTCATTATTGGATTTTCTACACATGATCTTATATTTTGAAATTGGACTGGTTTTTTCTTCTTCTTTTTATCTATTCTTTTCTCCTTTTTGGCTTTATAATATTCTAAGCCAGAGACTCCCTTTTAGTTATTTTTTTTAAATATCTTTTTTACTTTTTAATTAATTCTTATTATATTTTGCTTGGAAAAGGAGGGGGAAAGTGAAAGCTAGAGAAACTTTGTAACACTGCCAACTAGAGGCTTGGAAATATTCTATTTCTCTTTTGACCAGATAAAGCTGAGAAAGAACTGAGACTTTTTTTCAAGGACATTGCCTGTTTGATAAGATAGAGGGGAAGAGCATGGTAGAGTATTATTGCAGGTGCTCTTCTGGGTTTCTATCAACAGCTGGAGTCTGGTGTTGAAGTTTAGGAAAAGAAACGGTGATAAGTCTTTGGAGAAGAGAGTTATAACAAGAGCCTTTTTATTCTTGTGTGCTCTTTTTATTCTTTCTAAGCTGTGCTACCCCTCCTCATCAGTTTACATTTTTTTGTAATAGCTATTTGGATTTTTGGCTCTTTGGAATTTGTCTTTGTTTTTTTCCCTTGTCTTTGGAAGTTAAATTTCTACGCCTGCTTTTTATTTTAAAGGAAAAGCTTTAGTAATAATGTTTCCCTTCCTTTTCTTTTTAAGGGAGTAGCCTTTTTTCTCTCTCTCCCTTCCTGGTATTTTTGTCTTTCCATTTTTTTTGGTTTATTTTTATGCATCCTTTGAAATCTGAGACCTCTTAATTGGATTAAGGTGTTGAAGAACCTGAAGAATTTTTCCTTTCTTTTTTTTAGCCTTTTTCTTCACTTTTTCGCCTTTTTTAGGATTTTACAAATTTTTCTTTTTTGTGTGTGTTTATGGTGTGTTTATGGTCTTTTCCTTCATTTTTGAATTTTTACTGTCATCTAACCAACCGATTGGATTAAGGTATACAAGAACCTGAAGAAATTTTTCTTCTTTTTTTATTATTATTTCTTTTTTTGAAAGTTTTATTTGGGTTTTCACAAAAACAAAATACAAATAAAACATCTTTTTTGAAAATAGCATGGTCCCAGGTTACCATTTCTTCATACAGACACCAACTCAATTTCATGCTCATTTTTATATTCTATTCCATATCTTATTACCGTTTTATATTTTCTACATAGTTTTTCCCCTCTTTTAATTTTCTCAATTTTATTTTAATTATCTCATCTCAATCAAATCATTATATTTATACTTTTGTCTGTCCTGTTTCAATTTCATATTATCTTTTCTCATTAAACAAATTTTTCCCTGTAGTTACCAATTGGAGTATGACACCTTTATATCTTTTAATTTTATCCAATGCTTCAATGTATACCTTTAAGCTTCAATGTATACCTTTAAGATTATAGCATTCAATATAATACATAACTTCCAATCGAATTCTGCTTGGTACATTCTTAAAATACACACTATATTCTTAAAAAGAAAAAATTATATATATATATATATATATATATATATATATATATATATATATATATGTAAATAAAGCACACATTCCATTCCAATTCAATTCTATCATTAGTATTCATTAAAATCTTAACATCTTTAACATTTCTTTTCAATTAAATATCATACTTCCTTGGGAACACTTATAAACTTTCCATAGTTAATTCTTTTTTTCCCATATTTCTCTTATATTTTTATAAATCATTAATAATAATTAAAAATGTTCCTATTTAATTCTCTCAATCATTTTAATTCATTTATTTATTATCAAACATTCAACTACATTAAAATAAATATTTTATCCATCATTTTAATCATATTTTCTAAAATTATTTCTGTTTATAATATAACAATGCTATCTTATGTATCTTTGCAGAATCCCTTTTGCAATTAAATTTTCACCCATTATCTCTAAACAAGCTTATAGTTACAATCCTTATATCTTTTCCCTGTTTCTCTATTTCTTGTTTCTTCTTTTCCTTGCCTTCTTCCCCCTCTTCTTCTCCCTCCCTTTTTTACCCGCTTGTCTCTCTACTTCTAACTCTCTCCTCTGTAATTCCCTCTTCTGTTGCTTTCTAATATTATACTTATTCTTCAAATTATTCTTCTTCTTTTTGGCTGTTTTTTCTAGTCTTAAACCTTTTACTCTCTTTCCCCCCTTTTCTCCCCCCACACTTAAAATTATTTGATCATTAAAGATGGCTTCTTCTTTGTCCCAATCTTCTTTTTCTGCAAGTGTTTCTTGTTGTTTCTCATAGTTCCAGATCTTCATTTCTAAGAATTGAAATACAAAGCCAAAAAAACCTCTCCCTTCTTGTGCATCTTCTTTCCATTTTTAAAGTTCCATTTTCAGTTCTTCTAAGAATGATACCATTTTAAAGACTTTTAAACAACCACCTGGTTAATTTTAGTCATCCAGATGCAAAAACCAAAAATCACCAAGTAATCCAAATAATCCAAGGCTGCTTCTTTCTGCTTCTTTTTTCCACTTTCTCGTCCTAGGGTTCTATTATTTTGTTACCAAGTTTCAATTAAGATGTATCTTTGAGGAATCTTGTTGAAATTTCACTGTAAGTTCCTTTTAGTTACAGTTCCATTCCTTAGTTCCAGGCAGTCTCCTCCATTTTTCCAGATCCTGCCCTTTTATTCTTTTTTTCCCTCCTTTCCTGCTTTTAGAAACTTTTTAATATCCAGAAATCTTTATTATCCCTTTGACTTTTATTTCAGCTTAGATGCCTATTAATGTCAAAATTGATTTTTTTCAATTTCTTGCTTAAGTCTCTTAGCTGTCAGTAGAAGGAAGGGAAGAAAAAAAACCTAATCCTTTCCCTTCTCTCTCTCCTTCACAGCTTCAAAATCTTCTTTGGGAACAATGTTATTTCATTTAAATTCCAGGGTACCTTACATTGTTGCTTTTGCTGTTTGACCTGGTCAGCCAAAACTTTCTCTTCTTATCTTCCTCCTGCACATTCTTTTCTGGTTGAGTTCTTCTTTGTGGTGGCCATTTCTGACCACTGCTACAACTGCCTTCAGGAAAGGGAGTAATGGCCAGCTGGGGAGGAGAGATGCGGCTCTCCTCAACCCTGCAGGCAGTCTCCCCCTTCTTCACCATCTATACAGGGTGGCTTAGCCCTGAAACTAGCCAGCTTGGGGCGCTCCAGCGGCGAGCACAGATCGAAGCCTTGCAGAGACAAGGTTTCAGTCTGTTGCCAAAGAAGCTCAAACCGGAAGTCCCTTTTTTATTATTATTTCTATTTGGCTTCTTTTTTCCTACTATTTTTATTTGGAACTGCAATTGGTTATTTCACAATTGGATTAAGGTTTAGAAGAACCTGAAGATTTTGAATTGCTCAAAATGAGTAGGAAATTAACAGCTCCTGGTTCTTCAACTTCTACTTCTTCCTCTCCAGCATCTGGAGGACAATGTTCAATACAGGCAATGTTAAGGCAAGAAAAAGAACAAGAAAAAGTGACCCTGCAGATGATTATGCAAGGAATTCAAAATATTCAAACAAGATCAGAGAATATTGAAAAGAGAATAGAGAACATTGAACAAAGAGCAGGGAAAACCGATGAAAAAGTGGAGAACATCCAACAAATGATGATGAAGTATGATGAGAGAGTCCAAAAAATTGAAGAAGAAGATAAACAAAGAGACAAGAAGATTGGAGGCATCGATAACAGATTAATTGTGGTTGAACAAGGTAAAAGTGGTATGCTGAGATGGGAGATGGACAGATCAGAATTTAATCTTAAATTCCAAAACATAGAGGAAGAAAAAGGACAAAATCTAGCTGAGATAATGATAGAAATATTGGCTGAAGCTTTGGAAATAACTGAAGAGAAGATGATGCATGGAATAGATGAGGTTTATTGAGTCTTCACAAGATATGCGATGAGAAATAGCTTACCAAGAGAAGTTCACATCAGATTTACAAAGAAAGCCATTAAAATGCAAATATTGCAAGTGGCAAGAATACAATATATTGAAATACAAAGATAAGGAGATTGTGGTCTTGAAACAAGTACCCAGAAGAGTGAGAGAGATGAGAAGAGAATACCAATTCCTGACTAAAATGCTACTTAAAAAAGAGGTGAATTATAGATGGCTGATTCCAGAAGGTTTAATGTTCACTTGGCAAGAACAGAGACATAGAATTGACTCAATTGAGAAAGCTGAATCATTTTACACAGAATTTTTCAGAGGTGAGGAAGAGGCAGAAAAAGAAATTTCACTAATTGAATTCCAAGAGGACTGCCAAATGACGACTGAAAAAGAAGTAGGTGCAGTAGGTGGAAAGGAGGAAGCCAAAGAACAACGTGAACCAAGATCCACGAGAGCTGTCAAACCTAACTACAAAATATAACCATGGAAGAGAAAAAATTGATTACAATTAATATAAATGGACTTAACTCAGCCCTTAAAAGAAGGAAAACCTTTCATAAATTAGAGAAATTAAAATTTGATATAATCTGCCTACAAGAAGTAGATATTAAAAAACAATATAAACAATTGTTGATACAGCCAAAATTAGGGAAAATATTTACTTCCTTGACACAATGTAAGAAAAGAGGAGTGGTTTTATATATTAAAGAGACCATCCCAGCGAAATTGATTTATACTGATGACGATGGAAGAATATTAATGGTGGAAATAATGGACAATAATATGAAAACACTCCTGATTGCAATTTATGCCCCGAATGACGATCAAGAAGAATTCTATAAAAAATTACATATGAAAATAATTGAACTGGACTATGCTAATATAGTTATGATGGGAGATTTTAATGGAATTGTAGACAATAAACTGGACTATACAGCACAGAAAATAATAAAGCAAAATAGAAAGACTCTCCCTAAATCTTTTTTTAAAATGGTAGATGAAATAAACTTAAAAGATACATGGAGAGAAAGAAATGCTAAAACTAAACAATACACCTTCTACTCAAATAGACATTTATCATGGTCCAGAATAGATATGATATGGATGTCAACAGATTTGTTAACTAATATTCAAGAAATAAATATTGAAATAAGTACTTGGGCAGATCACAATCCAATGACAATTAAATGGAAAGGACACAGAAGAAGATCTAGATGGATGTTAAATAATACTATTTTAAAGGAAAAAGACTTCACACAATGGATGGAGAAAGAACTGGCCTTTTTCTTTAGAGAAAACAAAAAAGAAGATACATCAGTTCAGAATGTATGGGATACAATGAAGGCATATGCCAGACGCTTGATAATAGACTCTACAAGGAAAATAAATACCATGAAAAGATTAGCCTCTAAGGCATTAGAAGATGAGTATAAAGGACTTGAAAAAGAGCTACAGAAAATGCCACAAAAAAAGGACATTAAGTTAAAAATGGATATAACCAAACTTAAAACGAGTCTAATAGAGAAAGAAGAATTAGCACAAAAATTAGAGGTGCTAAACAGAACTACTTTGAAGATGCAAATAAACCAGGTAGATGGTTAGCATATAAATTGAGAAAGGAAAAAGAATCAAGGAAAATATTGCAATTAATAGATGACCAAGGCCAAGTTTGCTATGGTAGTAAAGAGAAGAAGGAAATCATCCGAGACTATTATGGGAAAGTATACACACAAGAGAATATTGATGAGGAAAGAATTAAACATTATTTACAGAACGCTAATTTACCCCAAATACCTAAAGAGATTGAAACAATGTTAGAAAGCAATATAACGATGATGGAGTTAACTGAAGCACTTAAGAAGCAAAATAATGGAAAGGCACCAGGCCCAGATGGACTTCTGGCAGAATTTTACAAAACATTGCAAGACTCATTGAACTTTCCATTGCTAGAAGTTATGAATGAAGTTATGTTAAAGAAGAGGATACCTAAATCATGGTCAGAAGCTTATATCACACTTGTTCCAAAAGAGGAGACTGATCCATTACAAATCAAGAACTATAGACCTATTTCCCTACTAAACGCAGATCATAAAATCTTTCTTCAATATTGGTAGAAAGACTTAAAAAATACTTAAATAATTTTATCCATCCTCATCAAAATGGATTTCTGCCAAAGAAACAAATTAAAGACAATATGAGAGTAATCTTGGACACTTTGGAATACTATGAGGCACATCTTGAAAAACAAATGGCTCTGATATTTCTAGATGCACAGAAGGCATTTGACAATGTGAATTGGCGATTCATGTTATTACTGTTGGAACAGATGGGCTTTGCTAGAAAATTTATTCAAGCAATAGAAGCTATATATCATAAGCAGACGGCAAAGGTAATGATAGAGGGAGAACTGACAGATTCTATTGATATAAGAAAAGGAACAAGACAAGGGTGCCGACTATCACCTCTCTTCTTTGTGTTTACTTTGAAAGTGCTAAATAGAAATATTAGAGATGAAAAGAATATAAAAGGGATGAAAATTAAAAAGGAAGAATTTAAGTTGCAAGCATTTGCAGATGATCTGGTTTTTATCTTAGAAGACCCACTAGAAACAGCATCAAAATTGATAGAAAAGATAGGGACATATGGAAAGGTGGCTGGTTTGAAAATAAATAAAGATAAGACAAAGATTTTGACAAAGAATATGCTATTGAGACAAAAGGAAGAACTGGCAGATCTATTGAAAATTCAGGTCATGAATAAGATCAAGTACTTGGGGATATACTTGACAGCAAGATGCAGTCCACTAAAAGAGAATAATTATATCAAACTTAAACAGCAGATAGAGCTAGATTTGGAGAAATGGGAAAATTTACAACTGTCATTAATAGGGAGAATATCAACAATCAAGATGAATATATTACCCAGAATTTTATATTTGTTTCAAACAATTCCAATTAGGCTTGGGAAAGACTACTTTGAAGATGTAAATGAAATTTTGTTGAAATATATATGGCAAGGTAAGAAAGCGAGAATAAAGCTAAAACTTTTGCAAGATGCTAGAATAAGAGGAAGATTTGGTTTGCCTAATTGGGAGTTGTATTACCAAGCTACAAATTTGATGTGGGTTAAGGAATGGATAACATTAAGAAATGCTAGATTGTTGACATTAGAATGACATGATCTGTTGTTGGGGTGGCATACTTTTCTATGGTATAAAGGAACTAAAACACAGGGGTACTTTAGAAGACATTATGTACAGGAGTCTCTGTGGTTAAACTGGGAGAAGATTAAAAGACAATATTATTTGAAAATTCCAGTCTGGCTATCGACTATTGAAGCATTTTCTTATCCTATAATATACAAAAAGGAACAAACAGTTAGATATGGTGAAATATTGAATGAAAAGGGTGAACTTATATCTATACAAAAATTAGAGGAACAAGGTATAAAGATGAATTGGTTTTCATATGCGCAAATACATTCAAGGTATGATAAAGATTCTAAAACAGAAGGTTTCTATGATAAACTGACTGATTTAGATGAGATTTTGACAGGTACTGATGAAAAGGTGATTAAAAAATGGTATGGATATTTATTAGAAATTAAACTAGAAGAAGAACAAGTTAAAGAAACTATGATTGCTTGGGGGAAGAATTTTGAATATGGGATTGATCTAGAGAAATGGCAAAAACTGTGGTCTCAAAATTATAATATGACAATGTCAACAGCATATAAACAAAATTTATATAAGATGTTTTACAGGTGGCATTTTCCCCCGACAAGAATAGCAAGAATGTTCAAGAATAAATCCAAAAAATGTTGGAAATGTCATCAGACACCTGGCTCATATTATCATATGTGGTGGACTTGTGTGGATGCTAAAAAAATACTGAACTAAAATCCACATGTGGTTGGAAAAAATGACAAAAAAAACCCAAAACATATAGATTTGAAACCAGAGATATTTTTATTGGGAATTTTACCTGAAATATATAGTAAAGACTTGAAATACCTGATTGTAAATGTATTAACAGCAGCTAGGGTTGTATTTGCTAAAAACTGGAAAAATGAGAAAGCACCATCACAGGAGGAAATCATTAAGAAAATATTGGAATGTGCTGAAATGAGTAGATTGACATTTGAAATTAGAGAACAAGATGATAAACAATTTTATAAAATTTGGGATCTATCAATGGTTAGACAATAAAATATAGTAATGAAATATGTAGATTTTTAGAAAAATCTATATAAAGATGTATTATTTTCTTATTATATCTACAAAATGATTCTAGGATAGATCTGGGATGATAATATGAATTGACATAAAAACAAATTAAGTAAAATATGATCATTTTGTAAAACATGAATGAATAAAAGTATAGTCAAATGATTAATAATGATATTAATGTATTTAATATTTGATTGAAAATACAAGATTATATACAATGTAATTATAATTGAAGACTATGAAATGGAAGCACAAAACAATTTGTAAACCAGCCGGCACACTGTATGTACATATATGGAAGATGACTTGATGTTTTTATGTTTTGTTTATGTTTGTTTTAAAAACCAATAAAAATTTAAAAAAATAATAATAAATCTGTCAGGCCTGCCTCCATTCAAAACCCAAGAAAGAAACCCCCCAACTCCATTGAGATAGAGAAGAGGTATTTTGACTGAGTTTGAAATGATAGCAGTGAAAGCAAGGCAAGATCTGATTCAAAACACATGAAAGTTACAGATTGAAAGTTTCCCCAAATTCCTCCCCCCAGGTTCAGTGCTGAGGGTCCAATCAATGTCCAGTATGATGTAGTGTGAGGCTCATCTTCAGGTATTTCACCCGTCTGGAGTCCTAGGATGGTTGGCCTTGACATGGTGTAAGTGACTCCATTCAGCAATGCAATAATTCTTGAGACCAAACCTTCCTTTCAGTTCACACTGGACTTCACCTCACCAGCTTACTTCCCCAAACCAAATACCATTGCCCCTCCCCCATTTATTATGGCAGCTGATAGCAAGCATGCAGCAAAGTTGAACCCCATGCTGGAGATCCGGCTGATAGAATCTGTAAAATCTGCATATTACAATCTATATATATAGAGTGGCATCTATAGATGAGATGGTGGGGTGATGTGGGACTCACAGGAAGAGAAAGCTGGCTGTATTTCCAATCTTTTTTTAAATGACTATGTGAATGGAAGAATAGAATGTAATAATTGGTTTCCATACATCAAAATTCAGTATCCTGTTCCATACCCAAAATTTGGTATCCTGTTCCATACACAGCCAATTGCTAGTAAAAAGTTTAATTTGCTTATCAGATCATTGATAGACTTTAAGGAAAATATCTCTCTATCATACCTACCCCAATCCGATCCCTTAGGAAAGAAAAGCCTTTGTTGCCATTTGGTTAGAGCAAAGTGCTCTTTTACTAAGAATGTTGGTTGCAGCAAAGCGAAGGCAGCTCTGAAATTATCGCACTTGCTGGATACAAAAATAAGGCGTAGATTTTGCCCAAGCCCATCCCTCCCATGGTGACCAGTCTGTTTCCAGCCAACCAGAACTAGCCAAAATGTTTTGAAAACTCTGAGATGTTTGGGGTAATCCATACATTTCTCAGGCTGCCTGGCTATGGGATGCTGGTACAAACTGGATCCAGCTGCTCTGGTCCTTCTCACCTGTCATTCCCCTCTTCTGATTTCCTATCACAAACACAAAGCTTTATTGCCCTTTCATCCTTCCTTCTGTTATCCTTCCCCCTTCTTCCCCCTTTCATTCTTCCTCCCCCTTCTTTTTATGGCAGGATACCTGTGAACCCCTCAGACCCCCAACTGAGCCAAACTGATCTGACATTCTGCTCCCCTTGACAGAGACATTACTCCTGCAAAAGAAAAAGAGAGGGGGGAGGGAGAGATACACAACATTTCCCAATTAGTAAACAATTCAATGCAGCTTATCTAGGTATCGGTCATATAATTTTTAAAAGGAGTTGGGGGGCTTTTATATATTGGGAGTTGATCCATTCAGTTTCTGAGGGGGAAAAGTCTTTCCAGGATACCAAATTCTGAGTTTTTCCCTGATATATGTGAGAGTCCAAAATGTCTTTGACTTCAAAGTGCTGCTCTCCCTCGATTATAATGGGGACAGGGGCTGGTTGCAATTTAGGACACAGGGAAGATGTGATTTCTGGTTTCAATAGACTACAATGAAATAATAAGTGTTAGATCTGGGAGGATGGTTCAAGAACGGAGGCAAGACTCAGATAGCAACAACAGCTCTTTATTTGTGACTTCAGATCTGAGCAACTAACCCCAGCTGCAGCAGCCCCTTATATAGGGCTGGCTGCGGCTAGGCAGCCAATGAAGGCAATTTGAGTTTGCCGCTCTTGGCAGGGCCAATCGCAGCAGCCCGTTTACTGGCCAATCGCATCAGTCTATGGCGACCAATCACGATCGGCTTTCAGCGGGCCAATCAGATTTGCAAGCTACGAGCCTGCTAGTCTGGAACACCCCTCCCCTCTCGGTTCCACTTAAGGGGTGGAGTAATATAGTCTCGCAGGTAGGCAGGTCTTCGCACCTGTCTGCCTGACTTACGCAGTTCCGCTTGACCCTGTTCAAACCCGGATTCAGATGGACTGCTTGCTGGATCAAACAGGAACGGTGAACCGGTGTCATGGTTAGGGCTCTCCTCTGGTGCCCCCGGGGTGATGGAGTCCTCAGCCTTGCTGTTACTGCCATGGCTCCCAGGGCTCGCTGAACCTGCCTGGTTGCTGCTTCTTGGCGAAGCGTTCGACTGTCCAGTCTCAGCTGCAGCTGGTGAGTGTTGCCAACCATGGTGCGGTGATCTCGGTGTTAGCTCGGAATAAACAGGTGTTGGTTCTAATTCTGAGTTCACTGCTTCCCCTCCCCCCCCTAGTGTCAAAGTTAGGGTCAGGGTTGGAAGATGTGGTTAGTCTGGAGCGCAGTTGGTCAATATGGCATTTCCATGGTCTGCCATCAGTGGTGAGTAGATGGTAGGAGCGGGGGCCCGTAACTTGAGTTACCTGGGCAGGAATCCAAAAGGGATCCCCAGAAATTTTTTTCCGAAAACAAGGTCTCCTACCTTGAAAACACGGTGCTTGCTGCTGGAACCCAGGGGCTTTTCCGGGGTGTAGGCAGGGTGCAAACGATCTAGAGGCGATCTGAGTTTCCTGGCCATCAGGAGTTCAGCTGGGCTCTTGTTGGTCATGCTGTTTGGTGTGATGTGTTGCAGGAGCAGCATTCTAGTGAGTTTGTTGTGGATGTTGCCTTGATCCATTTTCTGCAGGGTTTTCTTTGTAAACTGAACCATTCGTTCAGCCCGGTCATTCACCGCAGGATGAGCTGGCGATGTGAGTGCGTGTCGGATGCCCTGTTCCACTAAATACTGTTCAAAGGCTAAGGCAGTAAATTGGGGCCCATTGTCAGAGACCAGGACATCTGGTAACCCGTTTGTGGCGAAGAGTCTGTTCAGTTTTTTAATGACCGCCTCAGTAGTGGTTGCTTTCATTTTATTGACCTCAAGCCAGTTTGAGTAAGCATCTACATTTATTAAGAAGGTGTGGCCTCTCGTAAGTCCCGCAAAGTCAATATGAATGCGAGACCAAGGACCCCTGGGTGTTTCCCATTCTGCTGGTGGGGCTTTAGTTGGAGCTGAGTGGTTTTCCTGGCATTTGTTACAAGAGGCAACCCAGGTTTCGATTTGTTTGTCCATACCTGGCCACCAGGCGTAACTTCTTGCCAGCGCTTTCATACGCACAATGCCCGGGTGTCCATCGTGTAGCATTTGCAAGACCCTTTTTTGTAACTAAGTTGGTACAACAACTCGGTCTCCCCACAAAACTCATCCCTTTTGTGAAAAAAGTTCCATTTGTCTGTTTTTAAACGGCTTAAACATTTCCTTAGTGTCGTAATCTGGCCATCCCCTCTCCACCCAGCCAAGAACTCGTGCCAAACAAGAGTCTCTTTTGGTTTCAAAGGCGATGTCTTGAGCCGTTAGTGGAGGCGATGGCATTGTCTCTATTTGCAGTACCGGGAGTATGGGAGCTGGGTCTTCCTGTGGCTCGGGTAGCAGTGAACGGCTCAAGGCATCTGCATGGGGAATAGATTTCCCTGGGCGATACTTTAATTGATAGTTGTAGGCAGCGAGAAATTCTGACCATCGCGTCATTCTGGGGGAGAGAATGTGTGGAGTAGGTTTGTCGCCCGCCAGGATCCCAAGTAGTGGCTTATGATCCATTATAATAGAAAATGGTCTCCCATAAACATATTCATGAAATCGTTTTATTGCAGAGACAATAGCAAGGGCTTCCTTATCTAATTGGCTATAGTTTCTTTCTGTTCTTGATAGAGTTCATGAAAAAAATGCAATTGGTGCTTCTGAGCTGTTTGGTAGGACGTGGCTCAGGATGGCCCCTACCCCAAATGGTGAGGCATCACACGTGACAGTCAAAGGTAGTGTCTCGTTATACTGAATTAGTACTGCCTTTGAGGTAAGGAGGTCTTTTACTTGCTGGAAGGCGTGTTCCTCCCGACGTCCCCAAATCCAGGATGCCCTTTTATCGAGTAGTCTATGAAGGGGCTCAGCAACAGTCGCCTTCTGGGGTAGGAAGATGTTATAAAAGTTAATAAGTCCCAGGAAGGCTTGGAGGTCGGTTTTGTTTTTGGGTCTTGGGGCATTTTTGATAGCTGCCAATTTTTTTTATGTGGGGTGGATTCCTTGCTTGTCAAGGAGGTAGCCAAGAAACTCCACCCTTTCTGTGCAAAGCTGGCACTTTTCCTTCTTAACCTTGAGGCCAGCGTTTTTGAACCTCTGTAGGACTGTTCTGAGGCATTTTTCTAATTGGTTTTTTGTGGGTGCTGCTATTAATACGTCATCAAAATAGGGCATGACCCCTTTTATCCCTTGTAATAGTCTCTCCATCAGGCTTTGAAAGATGGCTGGGGCTACGCTTACACCAAACTGGAGCCTGTTGCATTTGAATGCACCACGATGTGTGACTATAGTTTGGGCTTCTGCAGTCTCGAGATCAACTGGCAGCTGTTGATACGCTTGGGCCAGATCTAATTTTGCGAATATTTTGCCACCCCCAAGTAAATGCAGGAGATGTTGAACAACTGGTAATGGGTAGGCGCTCTGCTGTAGCGCGTGATTGAGGGTGGCCTTGTAGTCACCGCAGATTCTTATGGACCCGTCAGGCTTTATGGGAGTGACAATTGGTGTCTCCCATCGGGCGTGGTCAATAGGTTCTAACACGCCTTGTGCAATTAATTTGTCCAGTTGCTCGTCAATTTTGGATTTAAGAGCAAAGGGAACTCGGTGTGGCTTTAGGCGAATGGGTGCTATGTCAGGGCGAAGATTAAATGAAATAGGGGACCCCTTGTACTTGCCTAGGCTTTCGTTGAACACTTCTCGGAAATTGTGGATGAGAGCCGCCTCCCAGTCATTGTCTTCTGTATGATGGATGCCAGCCATTCCGATTCCTAATGGCGCGAACCACTGAAGACCCAATAGACTTGGCCAGTCTCGGTCTACGACGGTGAGTGGTAGAATTGCCTTATGTCTCTTGAACGAGAACTGCACATGGCGGGTACCAGCGACTGGAATCTGGTTGCCTTGATAGTCTTTCAGTATGAGTCTCTGACTGCTGAGGTCTTGGCGTCGGATGTTGGGGATTAGCTGTTTGAGTGTTCTCCAGGATACCATGGATAGTGATGACCCAGAGTCGACTTCCATGTTGCAAGGTTTGTTTTCAATCGTAACCTCTACTCGGATCTTTTTAGCGTCAAGTGATGAAGCATGGCCGATGGTGATGGTTTGATGAGCCTCCTCTCATCTGGGGGTGTCGTTAAACCTTCGGAGTCTGCTGTACCGGTTCCACTGGTTGCTAGGGCGGTCCCTCTGCGTGGTGGTGTTGCCATCATTTCTCATTGGGCTGCTCCCTCTCCGTCTGGTGCTGGAATTTCTCTTGTTTCTGCATACCTTCGCGATGTGTACCTGTTTCTCGCAAAAATGGCATATGGCGTCTAAGAATCTGCATTCGGATCGGGGATGGTTTCCCCCGCATCCAGCGCATTGGTAGTTGGATTTGCGACCCCGCTGGTCCCATTGCTCACGTTCTGACCGGAGCCTGTGGACTTCTTCCTCGCTGTCTGAGGATGACTCGACGTCTTCGTGATGGGTGGTTGATGTGTACTTGTCTGAAGGTTTCCCAGCATCGTTGGTGGGTTGGTGGTTGGTCCCGCTGGTTTGACGCATTCGTGCTGCCGATTTACGAGTGGCTTTGGCTGCTGTGGCATCTGCTATGGCATCTGCAAGCGAGATGTCTCCCTTGGCCATAATCTTGCTCTGGACGGTTGGGTCTCTGAGGCCAAGGACGATGCGATCTCTCATGGCTTCTTCGAGGTTGGCGAAGCCACACAAACCACCCAGGTTCCTCAGGTCTGCCACAAAATCCCCAACGCTCTCACCTTCACGTTGGTCCCTCTGGTAGAACTCATGCCTGCGAATGAGAGTTGGCACGGCGGGGGCGTAATGGTTGCGCAGGATGGGAGCAAGGGTGTCCCAATCCATGGTTTTAACTTCAGCTGGCTTGGCTAAGGTTTTAGCCATCTTAAAAACGGCTGGTCCACAATGGGTTAGAAAAACGGCTCATTTCTTGCTGGGCGTGGCATCTTTGAGGTTGTTGGACTCCAGGAACATTTGAAATCTGTCCATGTATGAGTCCCAATCTTCGCTAGCTGGATCGAATGGTGCGGGTGGTATAGCGCTGCTGGCCGTGTTGCCGTCGTTGCGCTCTGTCAGCCACGTGCTCTTTCGGCTAGCTCAATTCAATAGCTTCTGTTGCCTCCGCATCCCATCCTCGTCGCCAGTGTTAGATCTGGGAGGATGGTTCAAGAACGGAGGCAAGACTCAGATAGTAACTAAAGCTCTTTATTTGTGACTTCAGATCTGAGCAACTAAACCCAGCCACAGCAGCCCCTTTTATAGAGCTGGCTGAAGCTAGGTAGCCAATGAAGGCGATTTGAGTTTGCCGCTCTTGGCAGGGCCAGTCGCAGCAGCCCGTTTACTGGCCAATCACATCAGTCTATGGCGACCAATCAGGATCGGCTTTCAGTGGACCAATTAGATTTGCAGGCTACGAGCCTGCTAGTCCGGAACAATAAGTGTACAGTGACGTCTGAACATTTTTGGCAGCTCAAATTTTACAGTTACTGAGTTAATAATCCTCTTGATAGGGAAAGGTCCAAAGTATTTATCCCTAATTTCTTTGATGATTATCTAGTTTGTAGGACTTTGGTAGAAAGATAGACTTTGTTTCCCACCTTAAGTCCTTTGGCTTGATATGGTTTTTATCAGCCTGGTTTTTTTTTGCTTCCCTAGTTTCATCCAAAGCTTTTCTCACCACTGAGTAGGAGGTGTTCTGTAACTGGCAACCCAATCTTTCAGTGATGAAGTCAATGGGGTTGTCTCAGGCAATTCAGGGATAGCTACAAAGTCTTGTCCTGTTGCCACTTTAAATGGAGTGAATCTGATGCTACTGTGCACTGAGTTATTGTAGGTGACCTTTGCAAAAGGGAGAAGGCCTGTCCAATTGTCCTGTTGGTAATGTAGCATCTGAGGTACTGCTCCAGGATGCCATTGGCTCTCTTGCACCCCCCGCCCATTAGTAGCCAGATGATGTAGGAACTTTAAGCTTGCACCAGCTTCTAGTCCTTTTGCTCCAGCTCATCTGCACTTAATTCTTCCTCCAGTTCCTGCAGCTCCACTCAGGTCTCTCACTAGCAGCTAACCTGCCCCCCATGGGTGAATGTCACTTTCATGGATTTCTCTTCCCATTTTTCTTTTTTCTCAACCCTGGGGAACTATTGGGGTCTTGGTGGACCATCCTTTTCCAGTCATCTGAATAGATTCAGCCCTCCAGGAGGGTTTTTTGAGGATTCTTTCCCCCCAGGCCTCAGTCTCTTCCTGGTTTGTATAGTCCCTATGATAGAGGCAATTTCTCTCCAGGTTGACCAGAACTGCAGAGCTGGCTTAATATCAGACCTGCCCCAATCTAATCCCTTAGGAAAGAAAAGCCTTCAATTCCATTTGGTTAAAGCAAAGGGTTCTTTTATTAAGATTGGTGGTTGCAGTAAAGTCAAGCCAGCTCTGAAAGTGCCATGCTCACTGGATCCAAAAATAAGGTGTAGGTTTTCCCATCAGCCTATCCCTCCCCACATGACCAGTCTGTTTCTAGCCAACTGGAGCTCGTCAAGATGTTTTGAGAAGTCTGAGTTGTTTGGCGTGTAATCCACATATTTCTCAGGGTGCCTGACTGTGGGATGCTAGCACAAACAGGATACCGCTGCTATGGTCTTTACACCTGTCATTTCCCCTTCTCAATTTCCTATCATGTACTCACAAAGCTTTATTGCACTCTCATCCTTCCTCCCCACTTCTTCTTTTTATGGTAGGATTTCTGTGAGGCCCCCTAAGCCAAGCCAGGCAGATCTGCCAGTCTCTACCTTAATGTTAGATTGATTCTACTTGCTATACTTCAACCCTTTCTTCTCAATAAATCTTATTAAAGAGAATTATGAAAGAATGGTGTTTGGAACTGTGTTTTAGTTTTAGGCATATGAATCTGACACAGAGGCTAGTGCTGCTCCACTTTCAAGAGACTATCTCAAGTTCACTGTTAGCTCATTACTTAGATGTGTCTTGTAATGTACAAGGGCCAGTGAGAAAGGATTCTCCTCAGGGGTGGGATTCAAATTTTTAACAACCAGTTTTATGGGCGTGGCTTAGGTGGTGGGCATGGCTTGGTGGCCATGGGACTGGGTGGACATGGCTTGATGGTCATATTATTGGCTGGGTGTGGCCAACTCAATATCACTCACATCGAGGCATGCATCTCCTTGCCTGGCCTCTCATGACTGTGGGGATGCTGCAACAGTTGTAAGTGTGAAAAATGGTCATAAGTCACTTTTTCAGTGCCATTGTAACTTTGAATGGTCATTCCACACAAGCAAATTACCAGCAAAGGAGGGGAAAAAAAACTTCAGAGTCATTACTGAGACAGGAAGTCTAGTCCTGCCAAGAACATAATAAGGGTTAACAGAGAGGCAGTTTCTGTAAGCAACACTGGAATGTTTCCTTCCTGCCTTCCTTACAGGATTAGGCCAGTAATTTCTTCTAACAACCAATTCTTCAAATTGCTTGGAATGTTAACAACCAGTTCTAGCAAATAGGTGTGAATTGGTAGAATCTCCTCCTCCTCCTTCTCTGCTGCTGGATGTTTGAAAGGGAGGTGAGAAGGGGAAGATCATGCTATGGATACAGAGTTCTCAGAGGCCAAGGTAGCTTTCCCAATGTTTCCAGAAGGTAGCTTTCTTCTTCTGCTGTTGCTGCTGCTTGGTTATGGCATAGAAAGAATGGATCTGTGAATTTTCCTCCTTTTTCTCACGCTCAACTTTAACTGCTAGAGCTTGGGAGGATGAGATGAAGCTGATTTCCTACATTAAGAAACAATAATAAATGCTTTATGTGAGTTTTGAGAAGCCTTATTTTTAGGTCATTGAAATGAAGGAAATTAAGATTAATACCCATGTAACTAATAAAACTGACATTGAAATAACCTGCTGGAAAGTGTGTGTGTGTGTGTGTGTGTAATACACACACACACACACACTTTCCAGCAAGTTATTTATATAATTATAAAAATATATGATTATATTATCTTTTAAACCAGTTTTTAATGGGGTTTATAACTACAAATTCTTACAGCTTTGTAGAGTCAGAAAAGCAACAGATTTCATACAATTGCTTTTTATGAACCACCATTTGTAGCATTAGAAATGATAGAGCATTTTAGAAGTGAGATATTTCTATGGATTTCGTTATGTGCAAAGAAGAATAATTCAGGAGTATGTTCAGATAGCAGAAAGTCTACCAAAGTGAACAGTTGGCATAAATGTTGCCAGTTCACTTTACTGAGCTAAACTATCCTGCAAATTGCTACATCTTGATTCTTGTTTTGCTTTTTGTACAATTGCTGACAATCAAATACATCAAACACAAAATTACAGAAATGACATGTTGTGAGATCTTACATATAATCAAAGGATAATGTTAGTTTTACCATAATGCAATGCAAGTTATTGTTTTAGGTGTTACAGGCACAAGGACTTTATCATTTAAATTGAAAATGAGCGAATCTACATTCTGACAGTCAAGTTAGTACTATCAGCTCATTCTTCAATTGTTATGAGTACATTATTTATTTATTTGTTTGTTTATTAATTCATTTAATATGCATCCCATCTCACGATCCAAAATGACTCTGGGTGGCTTACAATGCAATAAAAAATATAAAAACAATTCTAAATATAAATTTAAAATTACAAGAATTAAATTCAAACTGAAAATTAAAGGCTGATGCAGAATGGAGTGGTGTCTTCTAAGTCACTGCACTAACATCTTCAACCTGGCATGTTTCCATTAGGCCCCAAGCCAACCAGCAGAGCCAGATGTTAAGGCCCTTTTGGATGGCCAGAAACCTGGGGGAGGATCTCACCTCTGGCAACAAGATATTCCAAAGAATGGGTCTATGGCAGAAAAGGTCTCCTAAACTCAGTCAGCTGAGATTCCTTAACAAACAGGGTTTGCAGAAGGCTCCTTCTGCTCCAATGAGTGGGCTGGTCCAATTCCATTGTGGTAAGATGGTTCCTCAGATACAAGGTAGTCTTAGATTTATGGTCACAATTGACCCAAAAATTTCTGATGCTAGGCAAGATAGTTGCCAAGTGCGATTTGCCCTATTTTTGCCACATTTGTTCAGTTAATTGCTGCAGTTATTAAATTAGTAACTCGGGTTATTAAGTGAATCTGACTTTACTTGTCAGAAGGCCACAAAACAGTGACCCCAGGACACTGCAACCATCATAAATGCATACTAGTTGCCAACTATTCAAATTTTTATCATGTGATCATGAGGATGCTGCAACAGTTGTAAATGTGAAAAATGGTCATAAGTCATTTTTAAAGTGCCATTGTAACTTCAAATGGTCATATTAAAGAATGCTTGTAAGTCAAGGACTACCGGAACCCATCCCATAGAGGGCTTTAAAGTGATTACCAACACTTTCAATGGGATCTGGAAGTAGATCAGTAACCAGTGCAGCTCACATAACAGTGGTGTTACATGTGCCACTCTATGGACCTCCAGAACTGTCCAGCCTGCTGCATTCTGAACCAATTGTAGGTTCTGAATACTCTTCAAAAGTTGCCTTATGTAGAGCATATTGCAGGACTCCAAATGAAAGATGACCAG
The DNA here is from genome assembly GCF_049901715.1 of Pseudonaja textilis. Lineage (NCBI taxonomy): Eukaryota > Metazoa > Chordata > Lepidosauria > Squamata > Elapidae > Pseudonaja > Pseudonaja textilis. Next base: position 13,267,363 of record NC_141997.1, read on the forward strand.
GTTAAGAATAGAATAGAATAGAATAGAATAGAATAGAATAGAATAGAATAGAATTCTTTATTGGCAAAGTGTGATTGGACACCCAAGGAATTTGTCTTAGTGCAAATGTTCTCAGTGTACATAAAAGAAAAGATACATTCATCAAGATTCAAGAATGATAAGGCACCACACTTAATGATAGTCATAGGGTACAATAAGCAATCAAATCATACTAGGAAACAGTCAATATAAATCATAAGAATACAAGCCACAAAGTTAAAGTGATACAGTCACAAGTGGGAGGGGAGGGGTGATAAGGAATGATGAGAAGATTAACAGTAATAGTAGTGCAGATTTTGTAAATAGTTGAACAGTGTTGAGGGAATTATTTGTTTAGCAGAGTGATAGCATTCAGGAAAAACTGTCATTGTGTCTAGTTGTTCTGATGTGCAGTGCTCTATAGCGTCGTTTTGAGGATAGGAATTAAAACAGTTTATGTCTGGGATGTGAGTGACTGAGTGCATGTCCTCATGATTTAGAAAAGGATGTGACTACTGCACATCATGTAATTGTGAAAAGGCTTTCCTAGCCATGACTGCCATCTGCTCTTTGAGCAGGAGTTGCAAGTCTAGGAGAAGCCCCAAGTTGCGCACCTGATCTCTCTGGGATACTGCAACCCCATTCATAACTAAAGATGATAAACTCCTAGATCCTGAAGTTCCATGCACTCACAGCCACGTGCATTATTGGGGTTCAGTTGTAGTGTGTTATGCTCCATCCAGACCCCCCACAGCCTCCAGGCACTGAAAAGGGGCAGTCACAGCATCACATGGATCATCCAGAATAGAAATGTAAAATTGAGTATCACCTCACTGATACTTCATTCTGTAGAGTCAGATGACTTCATCCAATGATTTTATATTGACATTAAAAAGAAGTGGAGAGAATACTGAATCTTCTGGTACTCTTCTTCTAATGCTGACATTTATAAATATTATACTTTCTAATACAATTGTATATTGACCAATGTAAAAATAATATTTCATAATCCATAGCAATTTATGTAACAACTTTATCTCTTCTAATGCCACCCCACTGTTGGGTTGGTAGGATATTACCAAGTAATCTCCAGGAATTAATAATTAGTTTATATATGGAGGACAGCAGGGAAAAAATGATAAGGAAACCATTTATTTTTCTGTAAAATTTTTCCTTCAGAAAAAAAAAATGGTTACCTTTATGTTTTACACTAAGTCATGGATACTGGAATTCCCACAATAATGGCTAGATTTAGAGAAACATTATAAACCAGAGTCAAAGAAATTATAAGGTTTTGCAGGTGTATCAACCCTAAAACAAGACAAAATGGCTAGTGATCTGACACCTCATCATAAAATCCCAGCATCACCATGTGTACAAAAGGGGAATTGGTATGGATTACAATATCTTGCCTATAGAGACTTGATTATGATTTCTTGTATAAACCCTGCAGTTAAAACAACTTTAACATTATTTGATTGATACATAGTTTTATTCATGATTATTGCTACTATACACAGTTTGTTTTCTTTTCTTTTCGTGAAGTTGATTTGGTTTAGATTTTTGTTTGCTTGTTTCTATCTTGCTTTATTTGCAAAGGTGACATATCCTGTTCTTCATATAATAGACATAAATGAGCTCTATTCTGATCCTTTCCATATTTTAAATGTGGTAAAATCAATGAAAATCATGGAATAAATTGTTTTGAATTGGTAAAACAATAATTTGCTAAGCCAAAAATTATATTGTGAATGTTTCAAGTGAATGAAGGTAATTCATCAAAAGAAAATGGATGGAAGCAGGATCCAGATCTGTGATAGGTAATTGAATAAAAAAGAAAAAAAAACAATGATCTAAATATGGATATGGATCGGAACAAATTATTTTAAGAACATTGGGTGGTGTTTAGAAAGTTAATTGGCTTTTATTCCAGCAATTATTTATTCCAGCAATTATTCCAGATTTGCATATATAAAAGTGCTCAACGATCTGTGACTTGACCCATCCTTACTAGAAGGTAAGGTGGTGGAGCTCGCCAGTACCAGGGGGGCTCAACAATCATCCTTGTAGGGCAGTGAGATGGTGAAATTCATCCCATCCTTGCAGGGCAGTGAGCACCGGGAGCTGTGAGTTGGTCTTCAGACGTTTGCAGCCAGGGTGTGAAACAGACTGCTTACCCCTGCCGCCCTCCTTCCTTCTTCCCTCTTCACCAAATTGCTAATCCAAACTTCCTCTTTAAAAGGACAGTAACTTTGGACTTTCAATAAGTAGGGAAGTATTGTTATAACTGAACTCCTGTGAAGATTGGAAGCAATTTTATTTCCTGTGATAGAAGCAGAAGTGTATTGAAGCCAGGAGCAAATGCTCAATACAAATCTGAGTCTACATAGTAAAAATATAAACTGTTTAAATTGCCAGTGCAAGACTATCTTTCTTTCTCTTTCTCTTAAAAGCAACAAACTTTAAATTAACTAGGAGGGGGCCAGAAATCCCATTCATCAAGGGAAAACAAAACAAAAAGTTTCCTGTTGCCTCACAGTGAATTGTTCTGTTTATCTCTGCTGAAGAAGGGGCCAGAGATCCCCCCTTCAACATCTGTCCATCTTTACTATCTCAAAAACTCAATCTACAAAACAAGAGAGTGTAAACCCTTGCTCATTGATTGTTTTCAAACAGCCCAGGAAAAGAGACCTCATGCCAGTTTATCAAGGGTTATAAACTTATTCTATATCTATCTATCTATCTATCATCTATCTATCTATCTATCTATCTATCTATCTATCTATCTCAGCAACAGCTAAGCAAAACAAAGCAAAGCAATAACCCTTTACTTACCAACTCTCAATACTACTTCATACTACTTCATTACTTTCATTATCTCAAAAAAATCAATTTCTTTAAAATAATTAATTTTTATCAAATGATCAATTGATTTATTGTTTTTATTGATTAGTATGATTGAGTGTTTAGTGCATATAGTGTAATTACTGAATATCTGATTAGTAAAATCAGTGATTTAGTGAATTTAATTGACTAGTGTGTTTAGTAATTACTGTAATAAATTAGGCTGTTTGTTGCTTAGAAAAATTATTTGATTAGAGTGATTTGAATAACCAAGTGACTGATTGATTTTTAGCAATAAGCAACCTTACTTTTGATTTGTTATCTAACATATAAATTAACATTTATTAATTACCAACATTCATTAAGTAACTGTCTACCTATCACATTAACTAGCTATTGTAATTGATTACTGTACTATTGCCATTGACCATGGCAGCCCAAAACTCCAAACCAAAACAAAATAAAAATATCTCTACCAATGACCTCCCAGACTCCTGCACATGTTTCAAATGTCTTGAAACCATCAATGAAAGTGAAATTTACATCAAATGCCATCTATGCAATAATCTAGCCCACCCTGCCTGCTTAAATGCAAACAAAAGCCTAGCTGATATGGTTAAAAATTCAGATACATTATTTTATCTATATCCATCATGTTCCCCTAAGCTAAACAAACTGAGTATCCTACCCGGCAGAGTTGAAAGCATAGAATTACTCATTCACTCAATAGAAGAATGCTCAGCAACACATTTTGAAACAACTACAACAAGCCTAATTTCTTTTGAAAAAAAAAATACAGCACAGATAAGTGAGCACCTTTCAGCTCAAAATCAAGTCCCACAACAACCACAACCACTACCTTAACTACAATCACAACTACAACCAAAAATAACCACCAAACCACAGCCACAAACAATTACAATTCCACAAATAATATCTCCTTACTCATCAGAGACACCATGGAACATGAACAGAAACGTCCAAATGCCATCATATTTGGTCTTGAAGACACCAATGAATCAGATGACATCACCAAAATTTGTGATATCATAAGCAACTCAAATACAACAAGCATCTCTCCTGAAGATATCATTGAAATAACCAGAGATGGCCATGGGTACAAATACAATGACAGCTCTGTGGTCCCAAGATTTTGTAGAGTTGTATGCAAAAATGAGTCAAGAAAACGCATATTCATTCATACAATAAATGCCATTGTAAAAAACAATCCCAACCACAAAAAACTTCACTCAAGACCAGACTTATCCATACTGCAAAGAATCCACTCCGGTGAACTTCGTGCAGAACTCAAAAGCTGTCTAAAAAATGGAGAAAAGGACCTATACATTGACTACAGAGCTGATTGCATCAAAAGAAAGTCACACAATCCACAATTCCACATCCAACCCCACCCCATCCAATCCAACATCACTCAAAACTAGGCATGCATGCCCCTAATTACCTCTGTTCCAACCACAACTGGCCTTAAATGCAAACTACTCAATGCAAGAACCCTTGTAAATAAAATACCTGAATTTCTCCTCTTACTAAATATGGCTAAATTTGACATTACATTTGTCTGTGAAACATGGCTCAATGCATCTTTCCCTGACTCCATTACCACAGTAAGACTATCATATTTATCGATCAGATCATGAAATCTGTAGAGGAGGTGGTGTTGCTATCTTCTATAAAAAGTCCCTACATTTAAAAAACATCCAAGTTACCCAGGAGCTTACTATTCCTGAGACCATTGTCTGGGAACTGTCCTTAAATATCACATTTTGGTTCTTACTATGTTACAGAGTGCCTAATTATGATATCGAACATGCAAACAAGCTAAATACACTACTAACATGGGCAGCATCCTGCCCACATGCTTTTATCTTTCTTGGTGACTTCAGTCTACCTCATATTAACTGGACCCTTAACGAATGTACAACTGAACCCACACATGCAACCTTCTACAATGCAGTAACAAACCTGGGACTAGAAAAAAAACTAGTAACCAACAATACTAGATTAAACAATGTCTTGATCTCATCTTCTGCAATAAGATGAATTCAATTTACAGAATAAAAACTAAAAAATCCTTTTCCAACAGTGACCACAACATGATTGACTTTTGTCTCAACATACATCCACACAAAAATCATCACAACGACGGAATCCCCAATCATAACTTCAAAAAAGGCAACTATGATCTTATAAACAACGATCTCTCATCCCTTGCTTGGCAATTTCTCTGGATGCAATACTGTAGAAGACCAGTATTTTTACTTGAAGTCAAAAGAGTCATCAAACTATATGTACCATTAACAACTCCCAAACCAGAAAAAACAAATTACCGAAAACAATAAGGAAGCTTCAATCCAAAAATAAATCACTTTGGCAGAAAAACAAATCTGGTCACGTTGCCAACTTCAAAAGCCGATACAAAAATTTATGCCACCAGATAAAGACTGAATGCACCAATTATCACATTAAACAAGAGGAAAACCTTCTATGCACCAATTCCACCCACGCTTTTTATAATTTTGTAAAAAACAAGCTAAAAGACTCAAGGTCCATCCCACCCCTGAAAGGACCTAATGGTAAAGACTGCAACGACAACACTATTAAAGCCAACCTCTTTAATACATTCTTTGGCTCAGTATTTGTAAACAGCAATGGATCATGCCCAGTATTTCCTAGTCGAACCACAGCCAACTACAATGATCTAATACATATTGATTTTACAGAAGACAATGTTGAAAAAGCACTATGCAATCTAAAACCATCTCTATCTATTGGACCGGACGGAATATGTGCCTACTTCTTAAAAAAGCTACCCACTGCAATAGCCGAACCTCTAAGCATAATCTTTGAAAAATCTTTCAGGACCAGCTCCTTGCCAAAACTATGGTCACAAGCCACGGTCATCCCCATCTTCAAAAAGGGAGACCCCAGTCTAGTTGAAAATTACAGACCAATCTCTTTATGCTGCATCACCTGTAAAGTCATGGAATCAATTATTAACCAATCCATTATCCTCCACTTAAAAACAAACAACCTACTCTCTAATAAACAATTTGGTTTCAGAAAAAGTTTTCTGCAATCTGCAACTCTTACATTGCAAAAACATATGGACTACACAACTCGATCAGGGCAAAGCAATAGACGCAATCTACATTGACTTCTGTAAAGCCTTTGATTTAGTGGTACACGACAAACTACTCCTAAAACTAAAATCTTATGGTATCTCTGGACACCTGCATAGCTGGATAGAAACATTTCTGTCAAACAGACAACAAATGGTCAAAATTGGGAGTGTCCTAACAAATTCTGTACCTGTCAACAGTGGTATCCCCCAAGGCGGTGTTCTAGGACCAACTCTTTTCATACTCTACATAAATGACCTCTGTGATCATATCAAGAGCAACTGCGTTCTTTTCGCTGATGATGTAAAGCTACTCAACACTACAGACAATACTGCTACCCTTCAAAAAGACCTTGACTATGTATCAGAATGGTCAAACAAATGGCAACTTCAAATCTCAACAAATAAATGCTCTGTCCTACATATTGGCAAAAAAAATATTTAAAAAATCAGAAAATAAAATACAGGCTGAATAGTCAAGACCTTGTTGATGATCCAAACTCTGTCAAAGATCTTTGAGTACTCATCTCAAATGACCTAGGTGCTAGGGCTGACTGTAACTACATAGCCAAAAAGGCATTAAGAGTTGTTAACCTAATATTACGTAGCTTTTTTTCTGCTAATATTACACTAATAACTAGAGCATACAAAACATTTGCTAGACCAATACCCGAATACAGCTCATCAGTCTGGAACCCACATTACGTATCTGATATTAACACAGTTGAGAAAGCCCAGAAATATTTCACAAGAAGAGTTCTCCACTCCTCTACTCATTGCAGAATACCTTATGCCACCAGACTCGAAATTCTAGATCTAGAAAACCTAGAACTACGCCGCCTTCAGTCCGATCTAAGTATAGTATATAAAATCATACATTGCAATGTCCTACCAGTCAATGAATACTTCAGCTTCAACCATAACAATACAAGAGTAAACAATAGATACAAACTCAAGGTTAATTGCACCAAACTTGATTGCAGGAAATACGACTTCAGCAACAGAGTGGTCAATGTCTGGAATACTCTACCTGACTCTGTGGTTTCTTCCCCAAACCCCAAAAACTTTAACCTTAGACTGTCTACTATTGACCTCACCCCTTTCCTAAGAGGTCTGTAGGGGGCGTACATAAGCGCACCAATGTGGCTACTGTCTCTGTCCTATTGTTTCTTTTATATATATTTTTATTTTTCTTATATGTATCAATGTATTCGTAACTATGTTTTTACTTATACCTATTATCTTGTAAGCAATTGACAAATAAAAAAATAAATAAAATAAATAAATATTAAGTAACATATGAAGATTGTATCTAAATTATTGCTTTTTTGGCCACTTTGTCATTCGTTAATAATCACCCTTCACAATTGGATAGCATGTCACCTTATGAATACATCTCATTAAGTTTTTCACTTGGTTCAGGCCTTTTTCTTTTTCTTTCTGATGGAAGCTATAAATCATTCTGAGTTATGTCACTAAAGACCAGCAACATGCAGTACAAAGACCTATATCCTGGCTGATGTCAGCTCTAAATGGATTCTGTGTGAATTTTTATTCCAATCTCACCTTAGTTCTTTTTAATATATCTCAATAAAAATAAAGAGTTTTTAAGTGCTTAATGTAAAAAGACTAGTTGTTGATTTTTTTCCACTAATAAATTTTCCTAAGAGACCCCTTTCAAAAATATTACTCATGAATATCACAAATACTATTGCTGACATTGGGACTTCAAAGTATGTTTTACCAGCCATTTGAAACATTATTTCAGATAGTCGCTAAAAATGTTTTTGTACTTTCAAAAACATGAATTGCAAAGCATATAGAAAGCTGGGTTAGACTAAGGGTTAATTTCTAAAGCTCTTAATTGCCTGCAGTTGTGTTTAAATCATTGTTCTTCCTCCCATCTGTGAAAGGAATAGCTTGCCTTGCACAAGTTGCAAGAATGAAATTCAAACAGATCAATACCAGAATAAATTAGAAGGCTACTTTTAATTGTCAGGCAAACAAATCATGAGTTCAGGAATTCTGAAATCTATCAGTGGTAGATCCATTTGGAACAATAATGGTGTTACTTATCCAGATTTTGTCTTTGCACTTGGTACGCTAAAAATACTGTAAGACCAAAATTCCTTTTTGAATATTGGGAAAATAATTGCTACACTAGGCTGTGAACATTAGGGAGGAAGAACTAAGCCTCCAGGAGAAAAGACAGAAAAAGTGAAAAGGTGAATAGCTTTTGAAAATGGTTTTGAAGGTGATGTTAGGAAAGTAGTCTTAGGAAAAGGGCTACATGTGGAAATAGAAAAAGAAATAATAGATGGAGTGGAGTTTTCAGACTATAGAGAAGGCAGTGCAGATTTCAATAGTGAAGTCTATAAAGACAAGCTTACAAAAAAGGTCCACTCTTGAAGTTACTTCAAATAAGGTTTCCAGAAAATCCAGATGTTATCTAGTCTCAAGAGGCTATCACCTTCACCTACAAAGGATTAATCTGGAAGGAAAGTTCTCTTTATTTCCCCAAAGAGAATAAGGAGGAAAAGGGGCAAGGATTTTTTTCATTGTTTTTTTTTTTGGTGGTGGGGCAGAAGCAAAAGTATTTGTATTTTTGGACATGTCTTTCTCAATTACAAATATTTTTAAAGAGAAAATCCCATCCAATTTTGGAAAATAGATCCTCTAGAAAATTCAGTGCCCTTCTAAAGCCAGTATGGTCTAGTGATTAAGGCTACAGGGTAGAAACCTGGTTGGGTGACCTTAGAACTCTCTCTCAGCCCAACTGACCTCACAGGATTGTTGTTGTGATGGAAATATAAAGAGAAACAAGGAGAACGATTAAAAAAACCTTCTTGAATCTACTTGGGTTAATATAAAAGGAAAAAGGAATGACATTGCTCTAAGTGTATACTACAGCATACATAGTATACCAGACCAAATTGATAGGTTTCTGTGCTTTTAACCTATGAAATCCACTGCACACAACATAATGAAGAATGCTAATAAACATGAGCTTCGGTGGCACAGTGGTTAAAGTGCAGTACTGCAGGCTACTTCTGCTTGACTGTCGGCTGCCTGCAATTTGGCAGTTCAAATCCCACCAGGCTCAAGGTTGGCTCAACTTTCCATCCTTCAGAGATTGGTAAAATGAGGATCCAGATTGTTGGGGGCAATATGATGACTCTGTAAACTGCTTAGAGAGGGCTGTAAAGCACTGTGAAGTGGTATATAAATCTAAGTGCTATTGCTCTTCTTTGCATTTTTTTCCTCAATGTCTTTTTTGTAATGTGGTGACTAAAACTGGATGCAATATTCCAGTGAGGCCTTTATAAAGCGATACTAATAGTTATGTGATTTTGATTCTATGCCTCTGTTTATTCAACCAAGGATTGTATTAGCTTTTTTGGCTGCTGCCACATATTGCTGGCTGATATTTAAATGATCATCCACTAGAACTCTACAGTTCCTCTCACAGTTACTGTTTTTGAGCCAGATATCACCTAATCTGTACTTGTAGTTTTGGTTTTTCCTGCCTAGGTGTAAACCCTTGTTTTTCTCCATAATACATTTCATTTGTTTGATAGTGCCCATTGTTCAAGTCTGTGTAGTCTGTCTTTTACAGTTATGCTTTTGGTAGGTTGGGCTATAGTTTTTTTCTGTGTGAAGACTGATGCAAAGAATAAGTTAAACTGCATTATCTCTGCTCCCTGTTACTTCCTTGCCATCTTATCCTTATATATATTATAAATGGAACTACCGTGTTTCTGCAACAATATGTCCCCCCAATAGGAAGACCCAGCATATTTTCTAGGCATAAAATGAAATTAAACCGCTCCCCCCAAATTTAGGCCTAGTTTAAAACATGTGAAATTGGGGGGGAAGGTGGGGGGGAACTTGCCTTTAGGAGTGCCCCGCAGACAGCTACGCCTCACCATCAGCCTCTCCTAACACCATGGTGGAGCACAGAGGGCTCCCTTACCCCTCCCTTACCCAGGTCAGCAGGTGGGCAGTGTCGGCGTGGATGTCCGGCAGCATTTCAGCCGCTCCTCAGGCCTCCATAGCTTCCATGGTTCCCACCAGTGCTGGCGCCTCTCTTGCCAGCACCATCTCCAACAACAGCATCTGAGTCGCTCCCGCTTTTCCCCCGTCCCCATAACAACAGGAAAAAAAAGATTTTGTGGTACCTGGGAGCACTGCATGCTGCGTTTTGGTTTAATCCTGAGCGGCTGGGTGGGCATTAGAAGAGCTGAGCGAGTGTCTCTGCTGCTGCTATCCTTGGTGCTCCAGCCTCAGGCTCTGCAAGTTTGCAAAAGTCCTGGTGCACAGCCCGTTCCTGCATTCCAAGTGCCCAGGCTGAACTCTCTCGCCAGCACCGTCTCCAGTAACAGGGGCACCAGCGGCGGGAACCATGGAAGTTATGGAGGCAGCTTCCCCCACCCAAGAAATGGCTAAAATGCTTCCACAGTTCCTGCCGCTGCTGCCACTGTAATTGGAAATGGCACTGGCGAGAGAGGGACAGCTGCAGTTCAGCCTGGGTGCTTGGAATGCAGGAATGGGCTGCGCACCGGAACTTTTGCAAACTTGCAGAGCCCGAGGCTGGAGCACCAAGGGTAGCAGCAGCAGAGACGCTCGCTTGGCTCTTCTCACGCCCACCCAGCTCGGGATTAAACCAAAACGCAAAGCGTGGCGCTCCCAGGTACCTCAAAATCTTTTTTTCCTGTTGTTATGGGGATGGGGGAAAAGTGGGAGTGACTCAGATGCTGTTGTTGGAGACGGCGCTGATGCATTGGGGGGGGGAAGAAATTCATTCACCCCGAAAAGACATCCTAACTGTTTTTTCGGGGCTCAAAAAAAAGTAAGGCCCGGCCTTATTTTGTGAGAAACACAGTACTATTTCCTTGACTTTTTTTGGTTATTTATATACTGAAAGAAACTGTTGTTATTATCTTTGACTTTTGTTGCAAGTCGTTGTTCATTCTGAGCCTTTGCTTTCCTGGCTTCATCTTTGCAAATTCAGACTATCTGCTGGTACACGCTGCCTTAGTTATGTGTCTCTCTTTCCATTTTTTATACTAGTCACTTCAGATATCAGAGAGACTTGTGTGCAACCAGGCTGGTTTCTTCTTGGATTTCTTGTTTTTCTTTTTCAGTGGTATTGTGCTGGACTGGGCTTTTATAATCATATTTTTCAGAGTTTCCCATGCTTCTGAGTTGTTTTCCCCTTTAGGATTTTCATTCATTGAATTGTTTTTAAGGCTCTCTTTTGTTAAAATCAGCTCATTTGAAATTTAAGACACTGGCTGGATTATGTTCTGCTGTTTGTGTTTGCATTATATTGAATTCCAATATGATGTGGTTGCTCTCACCCGAAGTTCCGGCAAGTTCAACTCCCTCTATCGCTTCTTCTCTATTAATAAGAATAAGGTCCACTAAAGATTTTCCTCTAGTTCCTTCCTCTACCTTTTGAATGAAAAGTTGTCAGCTAGGTTGATTAGGGATCTGTCTGATTGAAGACGTGCATTTAATCCCAAACTATATAGAGAAATTAAAACATTAAAAGAATGAAGGAGTTATTGTAACAAGGCAGATTATGTCAATGATAAAGATAAAGAATTTTTTTTAACCATTGCTCAATATATGCTCAATGTGTGTGTGTGTGTGTGTGTGTGTGTGTGTGTGTGTGTATGTATGTATGTATGTATGAATGGTATTCAGCTTTGTTCGTGTTATTTTCCCACGTCATTATAGTTGTGCTTTTAAAGTTGTAGTGACGTTTCGGCAGAATCTCATCTGCCATGAAGCCTGATGATGGCAGATGAGATTCTGCCGAAACATTGCTACAACTTTAAAAGCACAACTATAATGACGTGGGAAAATACCCGAACAAAACTGATTACAATATATATATATATATCTGTTTTAAATGTATGTCAAATAAATGTTTTTTCTAGAATGAATAAATGAATGAATAAATAAATAAATTTTAAAAAAGGAATTTGTCTGATCTCCCACTTGCTGCAGAGTCTGTCTCCCAGTTGATATCAAGGTAGTTAAAGTCTCTCATTACTACTATGGTATATATCCTACATACATTTGTTAATTGTTTAACAAAAAAGTTCATCTATTTCTTTTGCTTGGTTGGGTGGCATATAGTATAAACTTACAGCAACCCCCCCCCACCTTTAATATTGACCCATATGGACTCTAGGGTAGGAGGTTTTCATCCTTGTTTTGGGGAATTTCTGTAGAGGTGTAATTATCTTTTATAAATAATGCTACTTCACTTCCTCTTTTGTTTGATGTTCACTTCCTCTTCTTGTTCTTCTGAATAGTTGGTATCCTTCCATCAGTACATTCCAGTCATGAATTTCATCCATGAATTTGAGCATTTGTGTATAGGCATTTGAGTCTTTTATGGGTCTTGGATATGTTTCTTATATCTTCCACTTTGTATTTGGGTTTTCCCTTCTTTCCATCACTCTTACTTTATTGTGTTTTTCCTCCTCCTCCTCCTCCTCCTCCTCCTCCTCCTCCTCCTCCTCCTCCTCCTCCTCCTTCTTCTTCTTCCCCCTCTTTACTCTCTACCTCCTTGTCTAATTGGTTATTAGTGGTAGGAATTAAGTTCTAAAGGTCTTGAAGATTGTACCCACTTTCTCCTCTATTTTAGTTTAAAGCTCTTCTGATAAGATGAGCCAGTTGTTTTCCAAATATATTCTTTCCAGTTCTTATGAGGTTCACTCCATCCCTTGCAAGTTAGTCCTTCATATAGGTAATGCAGACCATGGTCTAGGAAACTGAAGTTCTCTTGATGACACCAGTTTTTAAGCTAGTGGTTAATTTCTAAAATCCTTTGTTTCTCATTGGATGTTGGACATTTGTTGGAAGTATAGATGAAAACACCACTTGAGCTCCTATTTCTTTAACTTTCTTCCCTAGCTGTTCGTAATCTCTTGTTATTGTTTTTAGATTCATTGTTGTGCATTGGTCCCCCTATGTAGGAGAAGAAAGGGGGTAATCTGTGGGGTTGATTATTTTAGTAAGATTCTCAGTTACATCTTTGATTTTTGCTCCAGGGAGACAAAATACCTTCCTACATTGACTGTTCGGTCTGAAGACTGCAGTTTCTATTCCCTAAAGAACAAAATCTATCACCAATATTCACCTTTTTTCCTAGGGGATACTGGGATACTATTCTTCCTGTTATAGCAATGCTGGGTTGTGTTTTTTAAAAACTATTGGTGATTGCTCTTTTATAGGTATCTGTATATTTTCTTCCAGGTAGCGGGTTCTCCCAGAAAATCATTCTCTCCCTCCCTCCCCCTCTCCCTCCCCTCTCTCTCTTAGAAGTAACTAGAGAAAGAGAGAGAGAGACTGACCCTTTCAATAATTCTTAAAAATGCCTGTCTAGATGGAAATTGCATGTAAGGTTGAGGATGTCTCCATGGAATACATAAAAGACACAAAGATTGTTACTGCTATTGTGGCAAAATATTGGCATATGAAATTTGATTATAGGAGTGGTTGAACTTTCTATCAAGTTTGAAAGACTAAACATGAAGGTTGAAACATGACAATGATTTCAACATTGTCTGTGAATGTCTGATCATTTTCTGTATATTTTGTAAGTCATGAAGTCAGTCTTAAAAGAATTTACAGATTAGACACCTTGTCAGTTCCATCAAATCCTTTAGCAGAGGCATTTATGATTTAAGCACTTCTTTTCATTCAAAGATGCTTCAAGGTGCACTGTTCATTTTGATGTAGACAGTTCCCAATTTCTCCAGAGTTAAGGTCATTCTTTTCTATTCTGTTTCAGTTTGTAGTTTTTCAAAGAATAGTAAGCATATTCATGTATCTCTATTCTATATTATACAATGTTATATACAAGCTTTCCAAACATATGAATTTTTGTGTACACACTGTATATTTTATTTGTCAGATTTTTACCCCTCTGCAACATCACAGACTCTTAGCAGTTAAAAATATAATATAAACCCAATGCAAAAAGTTAAAATACAAAGTTAAAGAAAAGAATTAAAATTACATAATGCTAAAGAGAACTAGGCATAAAAGAAAGAACTAGGTCTTCAATATTTTCTCGAGGTGGTCAAGGTAGGAACATATCAAGCAGGAGGCCATTTCAAAGGGCTGGTGCCATGACTGAAAATAATGTTTCTGAGTATCAGCCCCTTGGTTTTTCCAAAATGGGAGATAATCTGTTGCTTCTCCCATGTCATAAAGATTGGACTAAGTTTTGTAGACAAATGTTAGTATATTGTCACAAAGCCATAAAAGGCTGACATCCCTTTAAAGCAAATAGGCAATGAGGGTTTACAGAAAGAACTGAAGAAACTTCTTGGATGAGAAGTGAAATGTCTTCAAGGAAAAACAAAATCCAGTTGCCTTTTGAAAAAGCACTTATGGGACAACCATTACCTGCATGACTGAGAATCTCCATAGACATTTGGCTTACAGAAAAGTGTCATATGCTTCTAGTGATAACTGATTATGAGTCCTGGGCTGTGCATTCTGTACTGATTCATGGTTCCAGATGGTTTTTAAAAGCAACTCCATGTAGAATGCATTAGTAGTCTAGATGGAAGCAGATGCAGTCATGAATCATTATTACAAGGTTCTTTCTTCTAGGAAAGCCTGCAATTCATGCAGAAGCTGAAGCTAGGCAAAAGTCTACATGACTACTGCCTTCACTTTCTGCATTAGAAGGAACCTTGAATCTAATAGGACCTTCCATCAATCAAGTTGTGGACCTGCTCATGCATGGGTAGTATGTCTCCATTCAGAATAATTTCAGGAAGAAAACTCTGATGTACAAATGTCAACCCATATTTCTAGGGGTTCATTTTCAACCTGTTTTATTCCATCCCATTTTCCTCCAGGCAGTCAGACAGGACTTTAGTAGCATCCAATAACCTAGAGTTGTGATATTAAATTAAATTTAGATATTCAATTGCAGAGAGGAAACAACTGACTCTTGGGGTACCCCATAAGGTAGCAATCATTATGACAATCTATCCTTTCCTACCAGCACTGACTGCAATTGTTTGCTAGGAAAGGAGTGGGTCGCTGCAAATCTGGCAAAGCCCACAGTAGCCCAGAAAGATACCATAGTCAATAATATCAAATACCAATAAGTGGTCCCAAAAGACTAGGACAGACTTCATCTAGCTCATGACAAGTCATATACCAGAGCAACCAATTCCACCTCAGTCCTGTTTTAGGGACTGAACCCTGATGGATATGGGTCCAGAAAATCCATTTTTCTAGTGTTCTGTCACTAGTCTTGAATCAGTGACTGAACATTTACTAAAAATTAAAGTTTGGATGATTCAGGGAAGGGTCTTTGAATATTTTCCCACCAAAACCCCTTTCTCCCCTTACTCTTTTTCTATTTTGTGGTTCCAGTTATGAATTCTGTCTCCCGCAATAGCTTCTGCCATTCCTGTGGTATCAAAATGGCTGTCAATGGCTTTGACCAATTCCCTTAATGAAAAGGAAAATGATCTCTTTAGCACAATAAACAAATTTGAACATAGTATACCAGACCAGATTGATAGGATTCTATGCTTTTACCTAGGAAATCCACTGTGGACAGCATAATGAAGAATGCTAATAACATGAGCCTCGGTGGCATAGTGGTTAGAGTGCAGTACTCCAGGCTACTTCTGCTGATTGTTGGCTGCCTGCAATTTGGCAGTTCAAATCCCACCAGACTCAGCCTTCCGACCTTCTGAAGTCTGTAAAATGATTTTTTTGGGGCAATATGCTGACTCTGTAAACTGCTTAGAGAAAGCTGTAAAGCATTGTAAAGTGGTATATAAGTCTTAGTGCTATTACCATTGCCATTTATTGTGCTGTGATATATATCACTTCTTTGTAACTATGTATATAAGAAAGCATGAAGAAAATGCTTTAACTGTAGATAGGGTGTGAAGTGGAAGGAAAAAAATAGTGAGTTAATGTAGTGCTTAAGAACAAAACATTAAATATTTATGAACATACTTGCCAATGCATTGGGGGTAGAAAATTTGAATCATATTATACAATTCCTTTCTTCTCATAATCAGCATCTGATCTTAAGTAGATGCATGCACACACACACACACACAAACACACACACATATACATCTATGCCAGTGGTTAAGGCACTAGCCTAGAAAGCAATAGACCTACCTTAGCCATGAAAGCCAACTTCCTGACCTCTTTCACCCTCTTTCAGCCCAACACAGGGTTGTTATTGTTGGAAAAATAGAAGGAGGAAGGTGTTGGAAATATTTGCCACCTTGATTTTTTTGTGAAAACAATAAAGATGGCATATAAATAAATGTTCTGTATTCTTTTTATGACCCTGTAATTCTTTTTATTGGTGTGGAGTTGGGGCAATTGAATGGAACTGAGTGTTTACTGACCGGATACTCATCCTAATGCCTATGCAGAGTTCACAGCAGATATTATTTCTTTGTACCCTGATAGAGAAACATATGTTGCTGCCTATGATTCAATTCTCAAATTTCTGAGTGGAAAGCAAATTCACCTCTAAGTCACTGTGCTGCTCAGATATAAATAAGTGAATACATAAAATAAATATTTCTGTTATGATTGAACTAAATAATGATTTCCTCATTTCCACATGACAGTCACTTAGATTGCACTCTAGAATTCAGGCTGTCAAATCAATATCTTCAATGGACAGTGGGAGGAGGATATATCTTGATTTCATAGCCATGAATAATTTCTTAGTGTAACCCTCGCTATTCATTATAATTCTCCATGAAGGAGAAATAATTGAGCAATTGCAGCCATTCTTGAATGGAGTTATGTCTTTCTGTAGGAACTGATCAGTTAATTATGATTTCTGCCTTTAGCTCACAGAAAGGAGCCCTTTGGTTACAACGATCCCACCATTCGGTAGCAATTCGTGCAGTGAAGGAAGTGTAACTGAAATAAAACAGTGAAAATATCTCATTAGAAAAAGGATCAATAATAGTAAATCTTGGTGCTAGGATCATAAAAGAAGTGATGGCTTAAAGTCCCTGCTTTGAGTGAATTAACAAGTCAGAACAACATAGTACAAGTTAGTAAATGAGTAAATAAATAATAAAATTGCAGTGTTTTATCACAGATCTAAGGGCTTTGAGATGAGAAAATCCCTGTGAAAAGTCCATTTTTTAAAACTTTGGTATGTCTCTGTTAGAATAAAAACTGCCTCTGTGGTGCGCCCCGTGGCCATATACGGCGCAGAGTGCTGGCCGACGACCAAAGAAGTCGAAAGCAGACTCCAGATAATGGAGATGCGAATGCTCCGATGGTCGGTAGGCCTCACCCTACTCGATCGCGTCAGGAACGAAGAAGTGCGTAGACGGTTCAACGTCGTGCCCATCCCCACGGTCATGAGGCAGTCCGGCTACGATGGTTCGCCACGTGAGCGCGCCAAGGAAGAATCCATCATCAAATCTGTAATGAAGGTGACTGTCGGAGGAGCGAGACCGCGTGGTAGACCTAAACAACGCTGGATGGACACGATCAAGGCCGATCTAGAGATCGCGAAGGCAGACCCGACACACGTGGCAGACAGAGAGGTGTGGAAGCAGTACTCAAGGACATTAGCGGACCTCGCCCGAGCGCGAGACAAACGCTGAAGAAAAAGAAGAAGAAGAAGAAGAATAAAAACTGCCTTATTCTATTTTTGTGGAATCTTACCATCAGCTGTTTTGGACAGCTGGACTTGGACCAGATTGATGAAAACTGAACAAATATTTATTTACTTATCAACAAAGATAATGATTCCATAGTCACTAAACAGATAAACAGCTCAACAAGTTTTATTTCCAAGATAAGCATCCCTCATCCAATTCAAGTGGCTGTATTATTATTATTATTACTATTATTACTATTATTACTATTATTACTATATAGCTGACCATCTCATTTTTATATTATTTTAAGCAGTTTACAATAAATCACAAAAATCCACAAAAAATACAAAACACAAAATAAAAAATAAATTAAAAATGCAGTAAGGACATCAAAGGCTGGGACCATACTCAGGGGTGGAATTCTGCTGGTTCGGATTAGTTTGGGTGAACCCCTAGATCCAATCATCAGCTGGCTCTGAACCGGTTCGCTATGATGATCATGTGACCCCACCCACCCATCCCTGCGTTGTACTCACCTATATCTGCTCAGCTGATTCACACGGCAGTGTGGATTGCTGCACCTCAGATATTACTCAGAAGTAATATAGAAGGTAAGTAACTTTGAAAGCTGTGTGCATATGCAGCCTGTGTACCCATGTGAAGCACACAATTAGCAAACCAGTTGTTACACCGGCAGCATCCCACTACTGGCCATACTATATATACAAGGGCATACAGTCTCCAGTGTGTTTTTCCATACACAAGGTCCTATCATTTTCACTCCATTTCATTCTGTCTCCCATATATATTGTGTAACTTTCAAGTGGACTCTGTTCACTCTTAATTTCCTTAAAGGGTTATGTTGTGTTCAGAAGGAACTACTAGGTTTCTGCAGGCAAAGCAAAATATAAAACTAGCAATAAATAAAGTCAAATTCCAAATCTATTTTAAAACAATCTCATTTTGTCCCTGGCAGAAACTTCAAAAATAGTTTTTCAAGGAGGTTTAGTGGAGGTTAATTGCAGCACAGTCATGGCAACCATCATAAAAGAATTCCAGTAGATGCTTTGTATCAAATATGATCTCTATTTACACAGAGATTCTTGCAATCTTTTCTCAATCCTTTTTATGTAAAAAGCTAGAATCTGTTTTCCTCTGGATGAAAAATTTCCACTAGATTCTTATAACAGATTGCAGATTGTTTACTTTGGTTACATGAAAACTGGCTCTTACCCAGCAACTTGGTAATCAGCTTTTGAATTGTGCTATAGAAGATTGATATTTTTTATAAAATCTGTAGTAATAATTTAGTGAGTAAGATTTCAGACCATTTCAAGTATGCTGTGTATAACAACATAAAACAGCATTTAATTCAATTCAATTCACTGTAATTTAATTTTGTTGGTCAATGACAAGAATGAAAAGACTTGACTTGAATAATCTATCCCTTATTAGATAGAATTCCATGTATGGTTATTACAGATTGGAGAGAGATAACTTTTACAACGAATGAATCCCACCTCTCTTTCTTTCTCTTTCCCTCCTTCTCTCTCTCCCCTCTCCCTCCCTCCCTCCCTCCCTCTGTCTGTCTCTGTCTCTGTCTCTGTTTCTCTCTCTCTCTGTGTGCATCTCTCTCGTGCCACATGAACTAAAGAATAACAAATATAAGGTCTGTAGCACAAGTAATTCCTATCTAAATACTCTAGGCTAGCAGCCCCCAAACTAGGCACCAAGGACCAGTTTCACAGAGAGAGGTTTTTCTGCAGACCAGAAGGAGCGTGGTTTTCCATGTTCCTGCATCCTGCGGATGAGGCTTCACTTGTTTGCATCGCCAATTTCTGGCATGCTGTGGCCCAGAGCTGGTCCATAGAGTAGGGGTTGGGGACCCTTGATCTAGGCTGGTATAATTCAACCTTTGGCAATTTTAAGCTATATGGACTTCAACTGCAAGAATTCTTCAGCCATATCAAAAAGTTACCAAGGGTTAAGAAACACTGGTACAGACTGTAGGTTTTCTACCTGTTTAGATAATTTCTGAGTTCTGTTAAAAAGAAGATACACAATATTAAGATATTCAATATCTGAAATGCAACTTTCCCAAGAAAATAAGATATAACTTGGCAGCTATTTTTATTTATTAATAAGGTATGAATGAGATATCCTCCTTTTAAAACAATTACATTCCAACTAGAGGTGCTATTCAGCAGGTTCTGACCAGTTCTGGAGAACCATTAGTGGAAATTTTGAGTAGTTTGGAGAACCAGCAAATACCACCTCTGACTGGAGATTTTACAATATCCTTCCCCTGCCATGCCCACCAAGCCACGCCGATAGAACCGGTAGTAAAAAAAAAAAAAGAATTCCACCACTGATTCCAACCATAGCCATTGTTTGTCAGAAATTTTGCTCTTTATGGATACTGGAAACAAAGGATTTGCTGATTTAGATTTCTGGTGTAAATTGTACCTAGTGCAGGAACAGGCTATTAATAGACTGCTTGCAGGCTCTATTCACATTTTTGTTGTTTCTAAAGATATTCCAGCCCCTATTGTATCAAGACTGACATTAAAATTTGGCAATAGGATACTATTTTTTTCAGAGCAATTATAGCAGGCAGTTATCACATATCCTGTTATGGATTCTGCATGCTATCAAACGACCTGCATTTATAACAGGAACTTCTTATTTTAAGAATGTGAGAATACCGCCTAGGAAATGAGTGATAAATTTCAAAATCAGATCCTGATATCCACTTATTTGCCTTTATCCGTGCTTCATACGATAATGACAGAAAATATGGAATTCTATCAAATATAAAATCATTTTAAAGTGATCACTTACATTTTATACATTTCTAATGCAGTATGTTTTCTAATAGTTCTAGATATTTAATCAATTATTAAATTATGTTCAATTATTAAATTATGTTTCATTGATGCTTCAGGCCTATGCTTTCATTAATATTTTTGTTATGTTATGACGCTGTTAAAGGATTTGCCTTGCTAAAGAAAAGAAAGGACCTCAAAGAAGCCTAAGAAATTAGAATCACTTACTTTTCTTCATCCTAAATATATTTCGGAAATTTATTTGGTTATTTGTCAGAGCCAACATGAGAAAAATGTGTCTTTTGGATTCATTTTTAAAAAAATCTGTGTTAAATCTGTGTTTTGAAGGAGACATGAAATTGTTGCTTATGAACCCTACAGCTGACATAAATCACCAACTTCAATCTATTTCAGTTTACCAAGTTTATCTATTTATTTGGACAGAGGTCTGCCACACATCAATCAATTTCCTTCTATCAGTTTCCTTCATACATAGTAGTTGGGAACCTATAAGGCCTTATCTAGCTACACTCTAAGACTCACTCTTCAAAACGTCACTTTTCATACTACCTAAGGAAAAAAAATGGAACAGTGCTGGAAAATGTCCCATTCATCCATTGAAAATATTAGTATATTTCCACAAATTAGAAGGTGCTGCTTCAATAATAACATGGAAAAGTTCCTACAAAGCAAAGAATTTAAAGAATTCCCAAGTTTTAAAATTTGTATTTATGAAATACATGCATGAAGAGAATTTCATTTCTGACAGCGTCTCTTCCCTTAATTTCAGAATGCTAATGATCTTTTGCTGAATTTTGCTTACTAATGGCAATAAACCAGGCAAAATATGTGCTATGACATCATGACACAAGCTATTTGCATTGCAATGTCATGTCAGTACGTAAGAGATGGGGTATGGATTATAGCACAACTGTCATTATATGCTCCTCCCCTCCAAGCCTCCATCCACAGTTGCTCTTTTTCAAGATGGCTGCGCACATGGATGCTGTGGTTAACTGCTCCTACTTTCAGTGTATGGTGTGTATGATTCTGTGTGTCTTTTGGATCCTTTCCTTGATTGAATCCTGTGGGGCAAGGAGCATCTGTAGTTGGCAAGCCTTGTTACAAACTGGACTGAAATGTGGAAAGGCTATTACGGATGATTTTATACATTCTCATAACATATCGAAGGAGGCAGCTAGGCCCCAGGGGAGCCATGGATCACTATTCCTGTAGGAAGGAGGAAGAGGCAGAGAAAGAACAGGAAGAGGAAGAGAGGATGCCGTGCTGGGGTTTTCTTTAGGCTGAGTAAGTTTCCACACAAGCCTTCAATTCCAAGTATATTTCTTACCAATGCAAGATTTCTGACTAACAAAATGGATGAATTAAGGCTACAGATTGCAAAGACTAAATTCATCAAGAACTGCTGTGTTTTGCTAATCACAGAAACTTGGCTTCATTCACTCATTCCAGATGCAGCTGTTGAGCTGGAAGCCTACATAGCTCACCGGCAGGACAGGAGTAGAGATTCTGGCAAGATCAAAGGATGGGGGGGTTAAGCCTTTACGTGAACAAAAGCTGGTGTATCAATACAAAGACTGTAGACAGCCACTGCTCCATGGATCTGGAGTATATGACACTTAAATGTAGACCCATATATCTTCCATGGGAATTCAGCGTGGTTTTGATTACTGCAGTCTATATCCCACCTGATACCAATACTACCATAGCTTTGGGATTCTTGTATAACATTGTTAGTAATCAGCAGAATAAGTATCCTGATGCTGTGCATATCATAGCAGGGGACTTTAATCAAGCTGATTTAAAAGAAGTGCTCCCTAAATTCTATCAGCATGTTAAGTGTGCTACTAGAGGAGCAAACATATTGGATAAATATATACCAACATCAAACATGGCTATAAGGTTATACAATTACCACATTTGGGACAATCAGATCATATGTCACTGCTTTTAGCACCAGCTTACATCCCTCTTAGGAGACGGGCTCTGCCTATAATAAAGACAGTGAAATCTTGGCCAGAAGATGTTTCCCAACAATTTCAGGATTGTTTTGAGAACACAAATTGGGCCATCTTTTACCACTCTGACCTAGAGGTGCACACTGCAACTGTTCTGTGCTATATCAAACACTGCACAGATACTATCACTGTGGATAAACGTATTAGGATCTATCCCAATCAGAAACCCTGGATGACCAAGGAAGTCCAGCACCTCTTGTGTGACAGGACCAAGGCCTTTATGTCTGGTGATGGGCCAAGATACATTGTTGCCAGAGCTAATCTGAAGAAAGGTATTCAGAAAGCCAAGACTGATTATAAGAGGAAGATTGAGGATAATTTTTATAGCAATAACATGATAACATGAGGTAGGTGTGGCGAGGGATTCAACGAATTACAAACCATCAACTGACCAATGTCATCCTTGCTGAGGAGGATGCTTCATTGGCAGAGGAACTGAATCATTTCTTTGCTCACTTTGAAGTGGAGACATCAGAGACAGATAAAACACAACTACCAGCCAATTGTAGCCACCTCATTGTGGAGGAACAGGAGGTGAGGAGCATTCTGAGGGCTGTGGACCCTAGAAAGGCTGCCGATCATGGCGTTATCTTTGGCTGAGTGCTTAAAGACTGTGCTGATCAGTTGGCTGGAGTCTTTACCAGGATCTTCAATCGGTCTTTATCCCAGCCCACTATTCCATCTTGTTTGAAGGATTCCACCATTGTTCCGCTGCCAAAGAAGTCCCTTATCAATAACCTCAATGATTACAGATCAGTGGCACTCACTCCTATCATCATGAAGTGCTTTGAGAAATTGGTCTGCCAGCACATCATTTCTGGTCTTCTGCATAACACCAGTTTGCATACAGAAAAAATAGATCTACAGAAAAAAATAGATCTAGCCATCACTCTTCACACTGCTCTGACTCATCTAGAACAGCGGGAGGGCTATGTGAGGATGCTTTTTGTGGATTTTAGTTCTGCGTTTAACACAGTTCTTCCACATAGACTAGTGTCTAAACTTCTGGACCTTGGGCTTTGTAATTCAATCTGCCTTTGGATTATGGATTTCCTTTCTGGCCACTCACAGGGGGTCAGATTAGGTAATCATACCTCTTCAGCCCTTATTCTTAACACTGGTACACCTCAGGGTTGTGTGTTGAGTCCCTTACTCTATACTCTTTATGTGCATGACTGCATTCCCACTCACGTTAGTAATACTATTGCTAAATTTGCAGATGATACAACAGTGGTGGGACTTATCTCGGTCTGCCTACCGAGATGAGGTGGAACAGTTGTTTTCGTGGTGTGGAGACAACTTGGTCCTCAACACCAATAAGACCAAGGAGCTTATAGTGGATTACAGAGGGAACAGATCAGACATCCAGCCCTTGCTTATCAATGGAGACCGAGTGGAGCAAGTGGCCAGTTTTAAGTTTCTGGGTGTTACCCTAAAAGAGGACCTGACCTGGAGTGCCCACATTGCAGCCCTGGTCAAAAGGGCCCAGCAGAGATTATACTACCCGACGCTTCTCAGAAAACAACAACTGAATAAGAAACTGCTGGTGACCTACCGCTGCACAATAGAGACCATTTTAACATACTGCACCTCTGTATGGATTGCCAATTGCACAGTGGCAGATAGGAAAGCACTCCAGAGAGTTAACATCATTGCCCAAAAGATCATTGGTTGCCCTCTCCCCTCTTTGGAAGAGCTTTATTGCTCCTGCTGCCTTAAGAAAGTTCAAAACATTCTCAAAGATCCATCTCTTCCTGGGAACCCTTTTTTTGAACTATTATCATCTGGCAGATGGTACAGAATAATAAAAACAAGGACAATAGGCTGAAAAACAGCTTCTATCCCAGGGCAGTAGCTCTTTTGAATTCTGCTATATAGTGCAGTGTTGGTGTGGTGTCAGGGGTTTCCAGTTCAATGTGTAAAGGGTGAAGGATGCGTGTTTGTGTTTATTTTCATGGTCATGGTCATGATGTGCACTGAAGATGGTGTTTGATTTCATTGTACGAGGTGCAATGACAATAAAGTAAACTAAACTAAACTCTTGGACATATGTGTTCACAGGAAAATGATGGGTGGCTGGAGTGATGAGACTTGCATTGTTAGGTTACAGTGCAAATCTTGAGTTATGTACTTTTCCCCACTCACTGGGAGACAAAAGCAACACTGCAGTTTTTTACTGTCTTAATGTGTATTTCATCATTTTTTCATCATCAAAATAAGTATGTTTCTGCCTAGGAACTACATCTCCCAGTAGACAAGTTGTAACAGGTATATCTGGCATGGAAAAAAAGAATGAGTGAGAATAGAAAATGAGCAAGAAGGAGAAAATATGGGAAATCTGACAGCGAAAGAAAAATTACAGTCTGGGTCTATAGAGATCTCTGAATTTAGAATGAAATGTCTTTGGAAACATGATATAAGTGGGATTATTTGAATAAAGGGTAGAGTGGAGGGTCTAGTTTTGCATTTGTTTAGCTTTTGTTCAGAAAGCAATCAAAGAAACCTGGATAAAGTCTTGATTTGTTTATTTCTGGGCACATGATTATATGAGGACTTAACACACACCCCAGGATTAGTTGTAGAATTTAATGTCTGTTCAGCATGTGTTTTTAGTCCTAACTGCAGAAGCACAAGACATATTTATCTTCTAACTGTTTTATTTTTAAAAGAATCATCAAGAGGTAACAGGAAGGTAAGATGAAAATTATTTGGGGACTTGTCCCTGTGAGAAGGTTAAAATAATCTTTTCCAGGTTTTAAAAATTCTATGAGTTTAAACCATGAAAGGTAGGTTGAAAAATATCAATAAATTGATACTTTCTGTTTCAATCTATTTAGGGTAAGCATTATCTACTGTAGAAAGTTAGCACCCACCTGTCTCCTAGAAGAATGAAATATTATAGTAAATATTAAAAAGGCAGAATATTATATTTCCCTGGATAAAGCAGAAACATGTTTTTAAAGACAAAGAAGCTCCCTGCAGCTCCAGGCTGATGGGTTTAAGACATGGCCTCAGGACATGATAGGATTAGCCCTCTATCCATCTAACAGCAGGGCTCATTGCATTGTGAAATCACTTGGGGATATTACATCAGCCAACAGTTCAATCAGACCAGTGCTGGCATTCTACCAGTTTGGCCTTGTTCGACCAAGCTGGTAGTGGCGATGAGCAGCGGAGACCGAATTGATTCTGTTGGGCCCGCCCGCCCGGGCTCCCATACTAACCTTTTTGTCCTGCTTTTGAAGCGCAGCTGCTTTGCACGGCACAATAGATTGCACACAGCAGCTGCTGAAGCGACAGGGAGAGTGCAGGCTTGCAGGAGGCGAGTTGGAAAGCCTCTGCACCCGTGAAAAGTGCATGTTTGGCACACACACAGGTGCAAAGTGTGTGCACATGTGCAAAGCATGCCCACCAAGCCACACCCACTGAACCAGTGATAAAAGTTTTTGAAACACACCACTGAACCAGACTTATCTCAGACAAACTCCCAGGATTTGCACATGACCCCTACAGCAGCCAGTAGGCTATCTGCCCTTGCCACAGGAACAGGAAGTTTCCATTCAAAGCCCAAGAGAGCCAGTCTCTCTCTCTCTCTGTCTCTCTCTCTCCCTCCCCGCCCTGTGGTCATCTACCCAGAATCACACATGCTTGCTGGTTCTACTCCACCATTGAATCAACCTTCTAAGCAGCCTCCATATTTCCAGTCTCTTTCTTCCCATTTGGAACTCAACCCAGATGGACATTTCTTCCAACAATTTGAATCAAATTTTAGCCAGAATATTTTATTTTGGAACTATGGGTGTTATAGGAGTTGAAATCTCATATTAATGGAGGGCAGAAGTTTGAGAAAGATGGTTATACAAAGAAAAACAACTCATTCTGAAAAGTTCAGTATGAAACCTTTCTCTGAGGCAAAACCAGGCACAATTGCCAAAACTGCTTAGTTGCTAGGAACTCAGTATCCTGATAGAGATGCTGTCATTACCCCCATTTTTTCTTCCTTATAAGTCTGAAGTGACCATTTTAATTTCTCAAGGTATTATTAACATTGTGGCTATAGGGCAGTATTATTTTTTTAAAAAAAAAACAATTAAACTCAGCTTCTTAGGGTTGTTTAAATAAGGACCACTCAGATTCAAGGTTTCAATTATAATGACTAAAGTCCCAAGAGATACTTTTTATTTTACAAGACAGCCCAAATTTCACAAATGTTTATGGAGATAAATAAAGATTGCATCTAAAATCCAAGCAAGCTGAAGCTCAGTCACTCCAGTGTGGTTAACATGATGCTTTTGGCATAATTATTTATACACTTTAGTGCTTTTGGCACAAAATTCAAGCATCCAGCTTTTGGGACTAAATCTGAAAGGTTAAAAATATATTTAGACATTATAGAGACATCTGCAGGATGCTGGATTAAAATATTTGAAAAGATGGCTAGTAAAATTATTCTGAACACTTTTACAGTTAATAGTAAGCAGATTTGATAGCATGTACCTTGTCCCTATTCCTTTTTAGCACTGAGCTCTTTGGTTCCTGCAGAGAAAAACATATTAGCCTAAGTCTCACAAAGCAGATTTGCATCTCAATTATATTTTGTAGCCAGATGTGTGAATGACTCAGGCATCTGGAAGAGTGATGTATTTCTGACAAATGCACATTGGATTTTGGGGAAGCAGTGAGAAAATAACTTCAAAATATCTGAAACCTTACCCAAGATATTTCATTGCAATGTTTAAAAGTTAGAAGATAGAGGACTTCCGGTTGACAGCGCAGCGTGACCAGCACAGGGGAATGGGGCTCCGCATCCCCATGCCAAATCCTCTTCATTGGAGGGGCCCCAGGGGTTAAAGTCACCTTATAGAGGTCACAAACAAGGAGGGCACCCTTTTGGCCCAGGGTTTTTCCCTCTTTGCTGAAGACAGAGGTGACACAACCAACAAGGCCACCATGAACCTGGGGCAGCTGAAGCAACTCAAGAATGTGCTGGAATGGTGAGAGTGGATAGTAATCAGAACTGGGTGAGTTCTGTGAGTGAGTTTTAACTTTTGTAAAGAATTTTCCCACAAGAAATTTAATCCATGAAAGTGACTCTTTGGAATACTTTTAAGTGGTGATCAAAGAGGGATAGAGGAAATTATACCCTAAAGCTACAGAACACAGAAAAACAGGATGTATAAATATTACTGACAGGACTTTGAATAGGCACTTCAAAGTGCTGGATGTTTGACTGTTTATTGGATATTTTGTCTGAATTAATGAGAAAGAAACTTAATCTGGACTTTTAATGTTTACTTTTAAGCTGAAGGCACCATCTACTGGTGAATGGATGTATATTAAGCCATACTCCAGAAAAGTGATGCTTTCTGATTGAAAAAAGACCAGAAAGCATGAATAGAAGAGATGATTCCACCAGACTGTCAATCATTTGGAAGCCTGCACTCACAAACAAAAAAATCTCCACACCACAAGCCAGGCAAACACCTGGGCACAGACAGATCCCCCCTGATACCTCGAGCTCAAACACACCCCAACCAGGCACCCAGATGAAACCTAGCTTCCTAACTAATGATAGCCGTCCATTTACCGGGAGCCAAGCTGCTCTAAAGGCCTCCAATAAAGTAACACAATGTTGCCAGCCAATCAAGATACAAAAAGAGCCAAAAAACAGTCAGGAGATATTAGAAACACCAATCAAGCAGAACACAGCGAACTCCAAGACCAATAAACACAGACCAAGACTCCCAACCAATCAGGGTGAAGAAAAAAACATTCTGGCACAGCAATAGGCTGCCCCAAATTTAAATCTGAAACCACTATAAAAGCCTGACTCACAGATGAACACTATACAGAAGCCTGATGATGGCAGATGAGATTCTGCTGAAACGTCACTACAACTTTAAAAGCACAACTACTATGACGTGGGAAAATACCCGAGCAAAGCCGAATGCCATACATGTAAGTACCCGTGAAAACTTAAGAAAACAAATATATATATATATATATATATATATATATATATATATATATATATATATATATATATATATGTTTTCTGAGGTTCTCATGTGGTATTTGTATGTGATCTTTGGTTGTTCGGGTTTCTCTTACGTGGGAGAAACCCGAACAACCAAAGATCCACATATATATATATATATATATATATATATATATATATATATATATATATATATATATATGGATCTTTGGTTGTTCGGGTTTTCTCCCGCGTAAGATTCAAAGTGTCTAGGCAACGTTTCGATGAAGTCTCATTCATCATCATCAGGCCCTCTGTCTTTGGCTCTTGCTTTTCAGAGTGAAAAGCAAATATATATATTTGTTTTTCTGAGGTTCTCATGGTATTTGTATGTGGATCTTTGGTTGTTGGTTTCTCCCACTGCGTAAGATTCGAAGTATCTAGGCATCTTGAATCTTACGCGGGAAAAACCCGAACAACCAAAGATCCATATATATATATATATATATATATATATATATATATATATATATTATATTAATATTAATATTAATATTTATATTATATATATATATATATATATATATATATATATATATATATATATATATATATAATGAATATTAAAGATTAAGATCAGAATTTGAAAAAGTATGTTACTAGGTATGCTCAAAAATAAAAGTTATTACTACTAGAAGAATGTAGCAAATATTAATAATTGAAAAATGAAGGACTAAGTGCTGATACAGTTATGTATAACAACATTAGACGACATAAGCTAGACTAATTTAGTAATGTTTTCTGTATTATTATTGCTTTTGTATCAAAATGATGACACTTGGATACTACACTGTTCACAAAATGATATTGATGTATGTTTTTTAAAAAATAAAAAAACTTCACAACACAAAAAAATAAAAGTTAGAAGATAATTCATGCTTCTCCCCTCTATTTGGGAGAGTTGCCCTATGGTAAGACAGGTGGTTAATAAATTTAATAAATAAATAAAATAAAGATAACTGCAAGGAGTAATCTAGGCAGTCATCAGGAATCAAGACTGATAGATAACATACTACTTACAATGATTTTTTTTAGTCCAGTGCATTGCTTTATGGATTATCATTTATTTATTATAGATTCTGTATGCATGAGTTCCAACTTGCATATTCACTGGAATTACAGTTACCAACTACCATCCTGGAGAGTTTTACAAGAAAATGAGAACATACACATTCATTGGCAGTTCCTTATTTACTATGAGAATTTGCTCCGCTTGAATCACAGTCCAAATATTGAAGCATTAAACTATTACATCTATTATCTGTTGTTGCTAAGGATTATTGAAAGGCACTGGCATGATGAAGCTTACTGGGTAGGTATGAAGGGTGACAAAAAGTTAAATGAAATGCTGTTGTGCTAAAGCTGCTCTTAAGTGAACGCATTGGGAGTTAAGATCCAAATCAACAGGCTTCTGATGTGAAATATAAAAGTCATACAAAGAAGAAAAATTGAATTAATTGACTTACTACAGTAGTGCACCAGTAATATAAACAGTCTTGTCACAGAGGAAAAGTAAAGTGATTTCCTGAATGTAGAATTACTATACTATTTGGCACTTGAGTTTATAATGTCAAAGATAATTGGCACTTGATGGTGCTATAGCTCTATGCACTCTTTAAACTACCTTTCCTGAATTGCCATATTTAGAAACAAGTTATTAATCTCTGACAAGCAGATCTTAGGAGCTGAGGCTATTGCATCAACATTCTATATGGCCTAATTCAGCTTAATTAAGCAAGGATTTTCCAGTCTTCAATATTGGCTTAAAATCAGAAACTATTGCAAAGGTATTTCACAAATTATGGATCAGCAAGCAAAACGAAGCATTTCTACATGTAGTGGATCAGATTTTTAAAAATCTGCTGTGATCAGACTGCAATACTAGTTTTAAGACATGCAGGTACAATGGGTTGAGCTCATATAGATGTCAGTCTGCTCTTACAGAAATGTAAGGCTGCTGTTTAGATTAAATCTCTAAACTGCATTTTTATTTCTTTTCCTAGTAGAAAAGTTTCAAAGATAGTCATCTCAGAAAGTGTTAGGGACTGAGATAACATTAAGAGAGAGCATTGGGTCTAAACTTCTTCAAGCTCAAGCCATACACCCAAAGCCAGTTGGTTTCCTTTATTCACAGTGATACTTTGGGAGTGAAAAGGAACAACAGCAACAATAATAATAAAAGTACATTTTGGTAAGTTTTGAAAGGCAACAAAATATTGTTTATTACTCCTTCCAAAATGTTTTAGTGCAAGTTTTGTATTTTTGTATTTTTACTGTGATTTGGTAGCACTTTAGAATTCCACTAAACTCAGCTGCAAGCATCCAAGGGTCTCCATGTTGTGGCAAGTTTATCTTGTGAAATTGACAATATACAATATATAATAAATATCATACATGGTAATACCTTTCCCATCAAAGCTAAAGTCTATCCCTCCCTCCAATTTTTTTATTGATTCAGAGAAACAGAGATACATAACAATGTGGTTAAAATGATAGTTCACAGAAATATACTGAAAGTTCACATTCAAGGTTCAATGCAGTGCTTAAATTAAAATAATATATTCTAACATGTATGCTGCAAGAATTAAGATGATAAGAGAATGTTTAAAAATGAAAACCAAGTGAAGCCAAGCATCCGTCCATTGCAGGTAGTCCTCAACTTACAACAACTCATTTAGTGACTGTTTGAAATTACATCACTGTTTGTAGTGACTTATGACCATTTTTCACACTTATGCGGCATCCACATGGTAATTTGACCAAGATTTGGATGCTTGGCACCTGGTTGCAGTGTCCCCAGATCATGTGAACAGCTTTTGCAACCTTCTGACAAGCAAAGTGAAAGGGTAAACCAGATTCAATTAACAACTAGGTTATTAACTTAACAACTTCATTGATTCACTTAACAACTTATGGCAAGAAAAGTTGTAAAATGCGGCAAAACTCACTTTTAGGCTCAGTTATGGTCATAAGTTAAGGACTACTTATATACCCTTAACTTATAACGTATTTAAATATATTCTGTTGACTTCATAACAATATTTGATGCTAAGTCTCTTCCATTACAAAGAGATGCTGTCTACAAGGATTACATTACATTGATATGCTAACACACAACTACATAAATGTCCAACTGAAAGGAGGCTATTATGATAGAAGAAACATTGTTATAAATACACAACAGCTCCAGGACAACTCTCTTTATAGTATTTCATTTTATTATAAACTAAACACCTAGGTCCAGACATTGCAAAATTATATGGTCCACTAATTCCTAACTCTACTTACTAACATGCTCAGCATAATATCTTTGTATTTAAATAAGCATTCATTGGCAGAATTCCAAGGTCACATCTAAAACCAGAGTGTAGTTGGAATTAAAACATCAATGGCGTTTTGCTTATTATAAATTTCTTTGGATATATATATATATTTATCAAAATAACAGTGCTGCCATGTAATATTCCTGGTTTGGACATAAGGATTGCAAATGTTTATTGTTAGAACAGATGCTAAGCATACATTCAGTTTAAATTTTTTGATGCAAAATATATTTTATTGTGAGGTATACATGCAGCCAGATTGCCTATCACTATAATACATGTTTCTTTGAGTTGGCGAAATGAATGGAGGCAGCACATTCATAGTCTCTAGATTAAAGTTTGCAGCCTGCATAGAATAGAAAGAACATGTTTTGGATAAAACTATTTTATGGCACTTGTGGTATTCTGGTCAAAATGTGCCAAGTTGACTGTAACTCTGTTACTATTACTTTATATTTATGTTACGAAGCAGGAACAAAAGTATCAATGAACTTTGAACTTTGGTGTTGGAGAAGAGTCCTGAAAATATCATGGATGATATTCAAACCAACCTTTAAATGAATCAGTTCAGAGTTCTCACAATTGTAATTTGACTAGACTCAGATTATTGTATTTTGGACACATTATGTGCAGGCCAGGATATTTCAATAAATCTACTGGGAATGTAGAAGGAAAAAGAAGAGAACAACTGGCAGCAAAGTAGATGAATTTGATGAGTACTTCATTGGAAAATCTGAAGGGCCAGCTTGGGACAGATTGTGCAGGAAGAAGCATCTATGTTTTTGTTTTATGTCTATGATTTTGTAAGAGTCAAGACCAGGGGTAGGATTCTACCAGTTCGCACCTATTTGCTAGAACTGGTTGTTAACATTCTAAGCAGTTCGGAGAACCCGTTGTTAGAAGAAATTACTGGCCTAATCCTGTAAGGAAGGCAGGAAGAAAACATCCTGGTGTTGCTTACAGAAACTGCCTTTCCATTAACCCTTATTACATTCTTGGCAGGACTAGATTTCCTGTTTCAGGAACTTCTCTGGAGGTTTTTTTTCCTCCTTTGCTGGTACTTTGATTGTGTTGAGTGACTATTCAAAGTTACAATGGCACTGAAAAAAGTGACTTATGACCATTTTTCACACTTACGACTGTTGCAGCATCCCCACAGTCATGAGAGGCCAGGAGAGGAGATGAGTGTCTCAATGTGAGTAATGTTGAGTTGACCACACCCAGCCAGTCACATGACCACCAAGCCATGCCCACCAACTAAGCCACACCCACAGAACCGGTTGTTAAAAAAATTGAATCCCACCCCTGGTCAAGACTGACTTGTTGCCACATAACCAAGAGATCTGATCTTGCAGAATGAAATGCACAGCTATATAAGAGTAGAACTGTTTTGTAAATTAATATTTATTAGATTTGGAGGTAGCTAAACTCCAAAATGATACTAATCAGATTACAATTAAAGCAGAAAGCAGCAAAAACAAAAACTGAAGTATCTTATCAGCAATCTCTCTATATGAAAATATTATTTTTTTGAGGGTGAAATGTAAATGTAGTTTTAGTTCAATATCTGCCTTTCTAGATTGAAAATGTTTCTAACTATGTATGGATTACAACTACTGGTCAAGTACATTAGTCCACATTTTGAAAGTATATTTTAATCACAATCAAAATATATACTGAAATGTGTACTATAAATTACATAAATGTAAAAATGGCCTTTTAGGCTATGCAGTAATTATAAGCATGATGTGAAGAAAAATATGCAAACATGAAACTTCCTTTCAGGTATTTCAAGAACCTGGATGGTACAGTACATGTTATACTGTGATTTTATGCAAAATAAACATTTACTAACACGTGCCAGACTTTAACATAAGTAATTCATTTACAAGTTTCTTTTATATTGTTTATTGAATTTATCTAGAAGCCCATGTAACATTCATATTGCCATGAAAATCCAGGAACTCATGCATGAATAAAAAGTGATAGCTGTGATGGAAGAAAATGATCCAACCACCAGAGGAGCTACATTTGAATGAAAATTAAGAAAGCTTTCAACAATTTAGCTTTAAAGGAAAAATGATATGACTTCAGTTTAGAGCAGCAGCTCTTCATTCCTCCCTAGACATTGTCAGTTTGATGAATCATGACTTTTGTGTCATGCCTGGTTATGTTAGCAGAATAGCAAGCTGTCCATCTCTCCCTCCCTCTGTGTGTAGGCAGGATGGAGGATCTGTTACACGACTGCTCACTGGAGTTAAGCAATAAGACCTCAAACCCACAAAACATGTGTTATAAACTGAGGAGCCTGCTGGAATAAACAAATTTAGCTACTAAAGCTTTTGAAGGAACAGAACAAAAGGTCACTGTAATGTTGTGGGAATGACAAGTGCTTTATTTTTATTTATAAACTTAACTAACAGGAGGTGTAAGGAACACTTAGTACACTTTTTTTTCTTTCTCACTTTGAATCATTCCTGGGGTTAATGATATTGCTCGTACTGCTGCACAATGTGAATACTTGATAATGGGCTAAATACACATACAGACAAACACACACACATGACTTTAGAGAAAAAGCTCTTCATTAACATTTGCTCGCTTCAATGTAAAGTTATATTCTCAGCACATGCTTATTAGAATTTCTGATGCCATCAAAA
The DNA here is from genome assembly GCF_049901715.1 of Pseudonaja textilis. Classification (NCBI taxonomy): domain Eukaryota; kingdom Metazoa; phylum Chordata; class Lepidosauria; order Squamata; family Elapidae; genus Pseudonaja; species Pseudonaja textilis. Next base: position 13,301,896 of record NC_141997.1, read on the forward strand.
TTTGGAATTAGTTTGTTAGTAAGTTAATATTTTTAGCTATAATGAAACCTGACCAGTCCAACTAAGTTTAAGAATTCTGCTTATAAATCCATTGGGTTTTTTTTTTTATTTAAATTTTAAAAAATTCTGGAGAATATTCATCATTCAAATATTTAAAAACATTTTGAATAGACATTTTCATGAAAGGATTATAATACTGTTCTTATAAAGTAAGGAATTGTTGAAAGAAAAATCCATCTGGTTCAGTTTGAAGCTGGGAGAAAGACACTGGAATCATGGAGGCTAATTGGAAAGAAAGGTTTATTGATGAAGCAGAACCACATGTGATTCTGGGCAGCTGACAAAATGGAGTTGAGAGTGGGTGGGTTTTTATATCTTCTTTGGGCTTTGTATTTGAGTTTCCAATTCCTGTGCAAGAACATGTCCTTTAATATTCATGTCCTTTAATATTCTATTGGCTGTTGTCAGATTCCTATGGGGTCATGTAGGTGGTGATAGCTCTATAAGCAAAAGAAGAAATGCAAATCCGTGCTTGTCTGAGCTAATCTGGTCAACCCCTGGTTTATTGTTTATCTGAGCTCCCAGGTTTCTGTGACTTTGAAGTTTGGACTGCAATGAAGGGGTTTGTGTTCTGACAGGATGTTTGTTGTTTTAGTTGTGAAGTCATGTCTGACCCATCGCAACCCCATGGACAATGTGTTGGGCAATTCCTAGTGTGATCAATGGCTTTTTCTTTTGTTGGATCTTGGGTGAAGGGCTGCATTCTAATCCTACCATTCTGCCAAGGAGTTTTGAAGTATTCTGTCTTGAATAGATTACCAAATCTGCATTTCTAAAAGCTGTCCTCCTCAGCTTCTGTTTGGGGGCAGGGAAAACTGGCACTGATTTAAGAGTATGTTTCTGTATTTCTCCCTTTGGGAAAATATCTTGCATTTTTAATATTGTTCAAATATTTAATTCTTCTGGGAGTAGGGACTTCCCACAGATTATTTTCTGGCATACCTGGATTTGTCTTTTAAACTATTAAAATCATGGATCAGGGTCCTCAGTGCTTTCTGAGTTTGGTTGCTTTGTTGCAGACATTTCATTATCCAAACATGCAGTGATGAGATTACCTAGTTTGGGTAATGAAACATGTGCAACAAAACAACCAAGCTCAGAGAGCACCAAAGACCCATCAGTTCAACCCTTAGTTGCAAATATTCTCCTTTATTGGTAATCATGAATCAGTTCAGCTACTGTAGTTGTAAAAAGCTGGTCAGTTTAAATTAATCATTTAAATCAAACATTTGAGTGATGGACCCATATTATGGATCGATCTGTCTCCTGAGTTGCAGATAGATTCCACTTTGCTGGCTTTTCACAAAGCATTCAAACCTTAGAGTAAACCTAGACCATTAGTGCAATGTTATTGTAACTCAACTGTACTCAGCCATTTTTTGCTATTTTCGTATGTGAGTTGGAATAGATGGAGCTGATAACATTATAGCTGGAAAAATCCTGGCTCAGATAAGATAGTGGCTTGGACTAAATATAATTCTGTGTAGGAAGATAGTAACCCTAAGAATTAAGGGGATAAAAAGCAAAGAAATCTGTTTTTTAGTTAATCTTAACATTAACTTAACTTGTCAATTGAATTTATATTTCATCCAGACAAAGATAGTCATTGTAATAATTCTTTAGAACACATTATCATGATTAACACACACAAAGATATTAAGAATTATACATTATTTTATTTTACCACGATTTTTAATTTGTATCTTTTAAAGTAGTTATCAGATTTTAGTAATATATAATGAAACAGTTGCTTTCTTCCAAGTGCCCAATTTAAGTGCATTTTGTAGTTTAATTAAAATAAGAATTCATAAGTGGGGAAGCACGTACTAATTAAAAATATTTGCAAGCTGGATAAAATAAATTGAACACGAGAGTGTGCACATATCTACATGTATTTTAGATGTAATTGTCCAGTATGTGTCTTGTTCATATTGATGTTTTGTAGTTGCTGATTTCCTTATCTTTGATTTCCTGCTCACTTTTGATATCAGCCAACTCCATTGCAAGAGAAGGGTGCCATATGAACAATGATCAAAGTGTAAATTTTATGCAAATGCAATGCTTCACCTTAATTACAGTGCTAACACTTGTCAGCAGTCTTTTCCTTGGTTTCACTGATTAGCAAGCTATCACAAATAATTATTATTTCATCTGCAATTAAAATTATGCTGCAAGCTGGCTTGTTGCCCAGTCCCTGTATTGCAAACTTATTCTTCTCTTGGCTTCTCTAGAGTTATGTCACATCGCACATCATAAATTAGCACTTTGATTTTATTTCATCATTTTCCATAAGTCCCTGAACTTTATTATCCTGCAAGGCAGGTACACTTTCTCACTGTCTAGAGATATGATTACTATATAAAAATATTAAATATGGAAACACAAAGAGAACAGTTTCATTTTCTGCATTTTATTCCAACAGTTTACAAGAACACAGATTTTTCTTCAATTGCTGCAACATGTTATTTGATTATTAAACTGTGCATATTTTGCTTAAATTATAGACCACAGTGCAATAGGTGCTTGCAATAGGCTTGTAATGTAGTATTTGAATACCATGAAAGATTGAAAATGGCTTTATTGAGAGCAAAATTAGACAAACTATTGATTTCCCTTGGTTGGATTAGATATCCCAGTCAAATGGTCAGGGATTGAAGGAGCTGTAGTCCAATACAGATGACTCTGTATGTCATCATTTGTTTACTGCATGCTTAAATATCGGAAGAATCCATCTGCCACATTATACTACTTTTGTCCCTCTACCTCTCCAAGAAATGGATTAACAAATGTTTCTATCTCATGTAAGCCAATCTTATCTGAAATGCAAGTCCAATAATAAAACCAGAGCACAGAGCTAGCTAACAACATTGATTAGCATAGGACAAAGAGGATCTGTTTCTTGATATAACTTATAATTAATTTGAAAAAATACCATCATTTCCTCTCAATCAATGGTCATTAATACTGAAAGGAATGAAGGACATTACAAAAAAATATATCCATCAATGGCTACTAGTTATGATGTCCATATGCAACCTGCAGGCTTCATATGTCACATGTCATAAGGGGAAAAGAATGGAACATTAATTCTTTGAGTCTGTGCCTTTGCTAGTGTACATGGCCTGATTTGTCGCATGATACCAATCACAGACCAGCAGAAAGCTTACGCAAGATCCCAAAGTGTTCTTTCCTCATTGCTCTTGAAAAAACCTACTTGATTCAATGATTCAATGATGAAACCCAAATTTTGGTAAACTGACCATAGGAGCAGGTGTGCATTTATCTTTTCTTTGCATGCTTCCTTCTTCATTTTCTCCCAGCTTGAATGAAAACTGTTGAATGCTGGTGTAAAACACTATTTAGGATTTCCTAGGAAAGTACTTCAGCTGTTTTGTTCTTGGAGAAATGAAAGCTTTCAATGCACAGCTTCTCTGTACATTTGCTAATACACTGCTCAAAAAAATAAAGGGAACACAAAAATAAGACATCCTAGATCTGAATGAATGAAATATTCTTATTAAATACTTTGTTCATTATATAGTTGAATGTGCTAACAACAAAATCACACAAAAATTATCAACGGAAATCAAATTTAGCAACCCATGGAGGTCTGGATTTGGAGTTACACTCAAAATTAAAGTGGAAAAAAACACTACAGGCTGATCCAACTTTGATGTAATGTCCTTAAAACAAGTCAAAATGAGGCTCAGTAGTGTGTGTGGCCTTTACGTGCCTGTATGACCTCCCTACAAGGCCTGGCCATACTCCTGATGAGGTGGCGGATGGTCTCCTGAGGGATCTCCTCCCACACCTGGACTAAAGCATCCCCAACTCCTGGACAGTCTATGGTGCAATGTGGCGTTGGTGGATGGAGAGAGACATGATGTCCCAGATGTGCTCAATTAGATTCAGGTCTGGGGAAGGGGCGGGCCAGTCCATAGCATCAATGCCTTCGTCTGGCAGGAACTGCTGACACACTCCAGCCACATGAGGTCTAGCATTGTCTTGCATTAGGAGGAACCCAGGGCCAACCGCACCAGCATAGGGTCTCACAAGGGGTCTGAGGATCTCATCTGTGCAGCCCCCTAAAGAAATGCCACCCCACACCATTACTGACCTACTGACAAACCAGTCATGCTGGAGGATGTTGCAGGCAGCAGAACGTTCTCCACGGCATCTCCAGATACTGTCACCTCTGTCACATGTGCTCAGTGTGAACCTGTTTCATCTGTGAGGAGCACAGGGCACCAGTGACGAATTTGTCAATCTTGCTGTTCTCTGGCAAACGCCAAACATCCTGCATGGTATTGGACTGTAAGCACAACCCCCACCTGTGGATGTCGGGCCCTCATACCATGCTCATGGAATCTGTTTCAGACCATTTGAGCAGCCACATGCACATTTGTGGCCCGCTGGAGGTCATTTCGCAGGACTCTGGCAGTGCTCCTCCTGTCCTTCCTTGCACAAAGGTGGAGGTAGCGGTCCTGATGTTGGGTTATTGCCCTCCTTACGGCTTCCTCCATGTCTCCTAGCCTGTCTGTACTGGCCTGTCTTCTGGTAGTGCCTCCGTACTCTGGACACTATGCTGACAGACACAGCAAACCTTCTTGCCACAGCTCGCATTGATGTGCCATCCTGGATGAGCTGCACTACCTGAGCCACTTGTGTGGGTTGTAGACTGTCTCATGCTACCACTAGAGTGAAAGCACCACCAGCATTCAAAAGTGACCAAACCATCAGCCAGAAAGCATAGGAACTGAGAAGTGGTCTGAGGTCACCACCTGCAGAACCACTCCTTTATTGGGGATGTCTTGCTAACTGCCTATGCTTTCCAGCTGTTGTCTATTTCATTTGCACAACAGCATGTGAAATTGATTGTCAGTCAGTGTTGCTACCTAAGTGGACAGTTTGATTTCACAGAAGTGTGATTGACTTGGAGTTACATTGTGTTGTTTAAGTGTTCCCTTTATTTTTTTGAGCAGTGTATTGTCAACTGTCCTTCTAACTGCACCCCAGAATCTAATCAGACCAGAGGTGGTGTTCAGCAGGTTCTGACCAGTTCTGGACAATTGGCAGCAGAAATTTTGAGTAGTTCATAGAACTGGCAAATACCATCATTGACTGGAGATTCTACGGTATCCTTCCCCTGCCATACCCACCAAGCCATGCCCACAGAACCAATAGTAAAAAAAAAAATTGAATCCCACCATTGAATCAGACATTTTCAAAACCAACAGACAAATGTATGCAAATATATATTGCCAAATTTATGGGCCCTTTTGCGGGGAAAGGAAGGGAAGGAAGGAATTTGTTTCTTTTTTTATAAAGAAAGAAGAGTCCTCTTTGTGTTAACTTACAGAACACTGGAAAATCCAAGGACAATATAATTGTAGAAGCATGAAAAAAAGGCCCTTGATACTTCACTATTACATGGTAGAACCAAACGTGCTTTCTGCAGGTTCCAAACCCATAAGCACACAGGTAGCAAAAGATATAAAAATAGTACAGGTAGTTCTCAATCAACAACCTCAGTTGGGACTGGCTGCTCGGTCTTTAAGCAAAGCTGTTACCAAATGAAACCACATCTGTGCTTATGATTGTACTTCAGCTTTCTTTTGTTTTGTAGACCTGCAAAGGCTATAAATGTGAGGATTGGTCATAAAGTTACTTTTTTATCACTGTTATAACTATGAATGGTCACTAAATCAAGCAGTTGTTAAATGTTTGCCTGTGTTTGCAGACAGTGAGAACAAAATAAAAGATAACAGCTTTGTTTTATTCACAAGGTTTGGAAATTATTTGCAAATGAGAGGCTTATAAGGGGCATCTACAACTATGAGAATTTGGTTGGACATACCATGAAGATATGTTCAATCTGTGAGAATTCTTCATCTATGCCTTCCTCTCTTCCTCCTCCTCTTTTTTTCTTTTATATAAATTGAAGCAGGCAAGCTTCCTCATTACCAGTAGTGGTTCTGTCTCCCTGGTGTGTGTGTGTGTGTGTGTGTGTGTGTAATTTTCTTTATATATCTACATCTACATTTATACCTGCATCTATTTCAATATAATTATATCTTCCTTGGTCATAATTTAAAATGTTCCTTAGCAGAACTTTCAACCTAATCTTATCTCCCAAATTAAGACTTCTCATATCTAGCCTATACAAGTTCTCCATCTTTGACCAATGAATAACTTGCCTGTGAAACAATGTAAACACATAATTAAAGTAAGAACATTTTAGTTACAGAAGACATCATTAGGACTCAGATATCCAGAAATAGCCATTTGTCACTTTGTTGGCAATATAAATTATGCTAATTCTGAAGATTCTCCAGTAGAATTAAAGATATTTCAGGCTTATCCATTGGGATATCAAGGTTTTCCATCTAGCATACAAATAACACTAAAAATAGCTGTATTTAAGCTTTTAATATATGCAATCAGAAAATTAGCATATGTTTATTAAATACATGAATGGCTATACATATTTACTTTCTACACTTTTTACTAAATGCATCTGTAGCTACACATCTTTCCTACTTCAGCAAGTAGGAAAGGGAAAAGTAGTTTATTGTCATCCAGATGTTTTTTCTGTTCATATCTAATATGGTCACATATTAGAACAGAGAATTTTGGTTTCCATAGGTCTTTCCTGTGTTCAAGTATATTTATTTGATTTCAGTCCCAGCTCAAAGAAGTTCTTCATAAATACTATTCTCTTCATTTTTCCTCACAACAATAGCCCTGTGGTTGTCTCAAAATAACCCTCAAAGTTTTGAGGACTAAAATGCATCTTCTAATTCACCCCATTACTGCTTTATGTCTATGGAGATTCTCAGTTATCCAGGTCATTGTTATCCCAAAGGTGCTTTTCCAGGAGGCAACTGGACTTTTTTGGGGGGGCGGGGGGGAATTTTATTTGGGTTTTCACAAAAAAACCATAATACAAATAAAACATTTTTTTAAAAAATAGCATGGTCCCAGGTTACACTTCTTCATACAGACACAAATTCAATTTCATGCTCATTCTTGTGTACTATTCCATATCTCATTACTGTTTTACATTTTCTACATAGTTTTTCCCCTCTTTTAATTTTCTCAACTTTATTTTGATTTTCTCATCTCAATTCAAATCATTATATTTATACTTTTGTCTGTCCTGTTTCAATTTCATATTATTTTTTTCTCATTAAACAAATTTTCTCCTGTAGTTACTAATTGGAGTATGACTCCTTTATATCTTTTAATTTTATCCATTCAACTCTTATTTAAGCTTCAATGTATACCTTTAAGATTATAACATTCAATATAATACATAACTTCCAATCAAATTCTGCTTGGTACATTCTTAAAATACACACTATATTCTAAAAAGAAAAAATTATATATATATGTAAATAAAGCACACATTCCATTCCAATTCAATTCTATCATCAATATTCATTAACGTCTTAACATCTTTAACATTTCTTTTCAATTAAATATCATACTTTCTTTGGAACACTTATAAACTTTCCATAATTAATTTTTTTTCCATATTTCTTTTTACTTATATTTTATAAATCATTAATAATAATTAAAATGTTCCCATCCTTTCCTAATTTAATTCTCTCATTCACTTTATTTCATTTATTTATTAACAAGCATTCCACTAGATTACAATAAATATTTTATCCATCATTTTAAGCATATTTTTAAAGATTATTTCTATTTGTAATATAACAATACTATCTTATGTACCTTAGCAGTATCCCTTTTACAATTAAGTTTTCACCCATTATCTCTAAACAGGCTTATACTTTCAATTCTTATACCTTTGCCCTGTTTCTCTATATCTTGTTTCTGTAATTTATAACTTCTTTTCCTTTCCTTCTTCCCTCTGTTCTTCTCCCTCCCCCTTTTACCCGCTTGTCTCTCTACTTCTAATTCTCTCTTCTGTAATCCCCTCTTCTTTACTTTCTAATATTATACTTATTTTTCAAACTATTCTTCTTCTTTTTTGGTTGTTTTTTCAAATCTTAAACTTTTTATTCTCTTCTCCCCCCCTTTCCTTTTTCCCCCCACATAAAATTACTTGATCATTAAAGATGGCTTCTTCTTTGTCCCAATCTTCTTGTTCTGCAAGCGTTTCATGTTGTTTCTCATAGTTCCAGATCTCCATTTCTAAGAGTTGAAATATGAAGCCAAAAGAACCTCTCCCTTCTTGTGTATCTTCTTTGTATTTTTTAAGTTCCATTTTCAGTTCTTCTAAAAGTGGTGCCATTCTAAAAACTTTTAAACCACCCGATTGATTTTAGTCATGTAAATGCAGTAACCCAAAATCCAGAGATCACCAAGTAATCCAAATAATCCCAAGCTGTTTCTTCTTGCTTCTTTTTTCAACTTTCTCTTCCTGGGGTTCTACTATTTTGTTGCCAAGTTTCAGTTAAAATGTATCTTTCAGGAATTTTGTTGAGGTTTTAGTTCCAGGCAGTCTTCTCCATTTTTCCAGATCCTGCCCTTTTATTCTTTCTCTCAGGACGTTTTTGTTTTTCTTTGAAGATGTTTCGTTTCTCATCCAAGAAGCTTCTTCAGCTCTGAAGAAGTGAAACGTCTTCAAAAAAAAAAAAAAAAAAGAAAGACCAGTTGCCTCTTGAAAACGCACTTTTGGGACAGTACCACTGTAGTAACCTAGCATTCTTAAGTTGAGCTGTCCTTGTTCTTTGCTGTAGAAAAAGGACCAATGGATTACTTGTTCCAATCTTTTCCTTTCTCACATTGCCAAAGTTAACAACTTTATGTCACATGCAACTTGGGAAATTCAATAGGATGCAATTGATTTTATTATAATGGTTAAAAATTTGATAATAAAATGTCAGGTCTTTCATTAGAAATCTGGTAGCTAAATATATTAGTATGTCAATTAGCTACCTCAGCAAAGGCAAGTTGATTGTGCATAAATTAGGGCTTGCCAGCAGAACAGCAATGATTAAAATATAAGACATCTGCAGAGAATGTTTGTCAATAGAAGAAACCATTAAAGGACTGCCTCAGTGGTTTAACGTTTGGAAGTAATAATGAACATTACAGGCTAGGAAATTTTGAAAACAGTATGCAAACCTTAGACATAAAAATATTGTTAATATCAGCAACTCAGAAATACTGCGGTAGAACACAGATTTAAAAACTTAATTTAGAAAAAAAAAAGAATAAATGTGGAAGCAAAGGTAAGTGGTAACTACAGTCTAATCCATTTTTATGTGATTTCTATAGTAAAGATTAATAAAAGTATCAAAAAGTCTATAATATAATGATTATTAAATCTAAACTTTTTCCCCTACTGCTCCCAGTTTGAGAAAGAATATCAGGATTCATATATTCCATTTAAAGAAAAAGCTAATCTATTCATTCTGAGAAATATTGAATTTAGTAAATTATCTTTCAAATGAATAGTGTAGTCAAATGTAAACGTTTTTACATGCTACAGAAATTGCTCCTAAAGATGAGAAGTGTGTTCAAACTATTAGATTATCTATAATAGCCCTTGGCATTATTATTATGGTTGGTCAGAAAATAGCCAGATATTTAGACTGGATTTGGCATTTTTGTCTAAGAGTCAAGATCTTCTCCAGCACTTGGGATAGGCAAATGTTGTTTGATGGTGTTAATGGTATCATTGAAGGATGTAAGTTGTTTCAAGTAAAACTGCCTTTTGCAATTGACTGATGGGGATTTTTTCAGTGCTGATGGTGTTCAAGTGGTGCCCAGTTGTTTTGGGAGTGCATCCAAGATCCCTATCATTTTTATTACTATTTATATTGCCTCACATATCACTTGCACATGACTCTGGGTATGTGCATAGTTAAAAACAAATAAAATAATAAATTACATTTACTATTGGGCGTAGACGCACAAAAAAGGAAAGTCATTCATTTTATAAATTGAGAGGCCTATGATAAAATGAAAATGGAAATTACTTCATGAACATGGAAAATATTTATTTATTTATTTGTCAAACATGTATAAGATAACAAGTATAAGTATGAGCATAAACAAGAACAAAGGAAATAAATGCAGATAAATGGGGGACAGTAAGACAGGGATGGTAGGCACGCTGATGCACTTATGCATGCCCCCTTTAAGGACCTCTTAAGAATGGGGTGAGGTCCACAGTAGACAGTTTGAGGTTGAAGCTGTGAAGGGTTGAGGCTGTAACAATGGAGTCTGGTAGGGCATTCCAGGCATTGACCATTCTGTTGCTAAAGTCATATTTCTGCAATCAAGTTTGGGGCGGTTTTCCTTGAGCTTGTATCGGTTGTTTTCCCGTGTATTGTGATTGAGGCTGAAGAAGTCATTGACAGATAAGACGTTGTAACAGACAATTTTGTGAACTGGGCTTAGATTGGACCACAAATGGCACAGTTACAGATTGTCCAGGCCCAGAATTTCGAGCCTGGAGGAATAGGGAATTCTATTGTGAGTGGAGAAGTGGAGTACTTTTCTCGAGAAATACCTCTGAACTCACCCAATTGTGTTAATGTCTGATATACAGTATGGGTTCCAGGCAGACAAGCTGTATTCAAGAATTGGTCTGGTAAAGGTTTTGTATGCCTTAGTTAACAGTTCAATGTTGCTGGAGAAGAAGCTTCACAAAATAAGGTTAACAATTCTTGGGCCTTTTTGGCAATGCAGTTACAATGAGCTCTGGGGCTTAGAACGTTTGAGATAAGTACTCCTAGGTCCTTGATAGAGTGAGGGTCATCTATGAGATTGCCTCTGCCTAACTTGAATTTGGTGTTTTTTTTTGCCAATGTGTAGGACAGAGATTTGTTAGTTGAAATTTGGAGTTGCCAATTGCGTGACCATTCTCATTCTCATTCTAGTAACCTTCCTTATAGACTTTTGGGCATAAAATAAAATGCAGAACCCAATTGGCTGTTTCATGTTTTAACCCACCTGAGAAATCCATAACAAATTGTGTCCACAATTTTAATTCCTATTACCACTGAAGCCATGAAATGTCTTTTTCTGTTCAATAAATCTTACTAGATGGCAAGGAACAAATAGTTTCAATGTGTAGCTGAGTGAACTGCATTTCTGAAGAAAAATATTGACAAAAATATCTAGTACATAAAATAGTGATTGTACTTTAACCTTTAGGTTAAAACTGTTCAAGGAAATCATTTTTGCAAATAGTTGCAAAATGGTGCTTAACGTTTAAAAATTACAGTGTTAAAAATTAAAGCATAAAAATGCTGATTATTATAAATAGGCAACAATATATGTAAAAACTGTTTTTCATATGGAGCTTGTTCCTTATACAAATCTAACTCAAGTATGCATAAGACTGAAGGTGAACAGCAGTTGATGTGCTGGGGCTATAATTAAGTTATTCAGTCTTCTGGAAAACTTCAGGAGGCCACTCAATAATCTGCTGAAATTTCAGGAGTATAGTTAAAGTTTTTCAGACTTCCTTTCCTCTTCTGATTTTACAAGAGTGATAGATTTTAGGAGGAAATATATTCACTTCCAACTTCGAAAACCTTTTCTTACCTTGAAAATGGCTGCATTTTCCTTTTTTTCCTCCCTGGTTGATTCAGCTGTTTGAGGCAGGATGAGGAAATAAAAGTTATTTTCCTACTTCTATTTATCAAATTAATCCTATCACAAATTTATAAGCCTAAAATAATAATTTCGGCATTTGGTAGAGAGATTCAGAATAGGAAATGCAATAAGTTCCCTGTTTCTAGTCTGATCCTTAATTTTTTAAAAAGATTGGATTGATTGACTGATTCATTCATTCATTTTGTTTATGTGACCCATCTTAAATTAATGACTCTGAGCAGCAAGCAATCATAACATCAATTAAAAACCAAATTACAATCACAATGCTAAAAAAATTAAATATATACTGTAAAATATTGTAATTCATAGATATTAACACAACCATGAACTAGGGATCTTCATACATTTGGACACAGGTCTGAACACATAATCAGGTCTTCAAGGCCTTACAAAAGGTCAACAATATTGGGGTCATTCTTATATCCAGAGGTAGGTGCTATGGCTAGAAAAGCATGCCTCTTGGATCACGAGGACATGAGTGACAGTTTCTCAAACAGTGCTATCTCAGGATGCTGGAAACCTCCATGTAGGCTTTAGGCCACAGGTTTCCTACTCTTGCACCAAACTGGACTGTGTGTGTGTGTGGGGGGGGGGGTTGGTCCTTCTATCATTTGGAACCTATTTCAAGAAAGAACCATCATTATTTTGAAACAAATCACAATTTGAGACAGCAATTTGTTTTTATTAACTTCTATTCATAGTTCCTCATAATCTCTAACACTAGAATCCTCATGTATTCATGCTTAGTTTTATATTCAACCCATTCTAGCTGGGTAAGTAGAAAGAAATGAAAATAGCAACTGGCTAAGCACTCTACGATTGCTTTATTTGTCCGAAGGAATATTTCTGGCATGTTCTTAAGTTGATCAATAAACAGTGATTACAGCAAATCCTGGTTTACTGTTAAGTGTCTTCTTCCATTCTGAGTGTTGTGAAAAATATATAACACAATTTAAATATTGAAATAAAACTCAATTATTTTTCACAGTGTATAGTTTAATCTTATGCTAGGATTCCTTTCCTAGGAAAACTAAGAGTTACAACACCAAGTGGAAAGTACTAGACTGGGAAGGATAATGAAAAGAATTATATATATATTTTAAAAAATCAGACAGCACCATTGGTGGGATTCAATTTTTTTTACCACTGGTTCTGTGTATGTGGTTTGGTGGGCATGGCAAGGGAAGGATACTGCCAGCGAGGAGGAGAGGCAGGCGCGAGGCGGGGCGAGGCAAGTGCCATCCACCACCGCACTTCATTTCCAAATAAATTTAATATGTTAACTATGTTTTCTATGGGGTTTTTTTTGGATGATCAGGTATCATTACTGTTATTTTATTTTATGTGCAGCCCAAACCAAATTTTCATCTTCTAATGTGGCCCAGGGAAGGTGAAATGTTGGACACCCCTGCTGTAAAATATCCAGTCAGAGGTGGTATTTGCAAAAAAAAATTAACGGCAAGCCTGTAGCTCGGAATATAAATATTTTAGTACACATAATGCTATATGAAAAAGTGCATGGTTTTCTGTCTAATTTGGCAGTTGAGAACATTTTAACAGGAACATGTATAATAGCAGTTTTATGTATGTTCAAATTCTGCTGCCTTAACGCAGAAATAACAATGTTCTGTCCTTGCTACATGTTACTCTGTTACTTGATATGCAGCTAAACCCAACTAGCCTCCCCAAAAAACAAACTATGTACATAGATCTGGATGCTTTATTGAAGGAACAGGATGGTGAAACTGGAAAAATAGAAATACATACAATAAGAACCCAAATGCAAAATAAGCAGTGCTGAGTTGCTGGTGAGCATAACAATTAACAAATACAGATAAATCTAAATCTCGCCAGCAATGCTGTGTGTATGGGATGTGGATTTTTGTCCTCAGAAGAACAAATTAGGCTAGATTTTTCCTGGTGCTTCTGTTTCCTTCCAAATGCTAAAGGAAATGGAGTCTGGCTTCCTAGCATGCACTTGTTTGGGGAGTGAGGTTGATTGATAAAATTTTCAAACAATACTGTTTAGTATTTGGCTCTTGCCACTAGATGGGGCTAGAGAGCAACAATATACACACAAATTATATGCTGGGGCATGACATTCCCTGCTTGGTATCAACTGATACTACTATTTGACTTCAGAAATGGCAGCATTAGATGAGCTGCCATTACATTTTGCTGAGACTGTGTTTCTTCAAAAAAAAAGGACTTATCTTGAAAAAAGTCCTAGTCCAATTTACACGCCTGTGCCTATCCCAAAATAAGCCCTACCCCCAAAATAAGCCCTAGTGAAGGGGATGGGCATAGCCAGCATAGAAGGTGGTGAGCATGCACAGGCTGACGGTGTCCAGCAGCAGCTGCACTCCACACAGCACAGGTAAGTTGAGTACCTGTGCAGATCATTTTAAGGTTTGTTTCAGGTTAATTTATGTTTATTGTTCTGATTTGTTTTGCATGCTTAGCAGATTTGATTCTGAGCCATTTAACTATTAAGTCTATCTCTTCACTACATTACAGAACTAGGCCTCTGATGGCATTTTGGAAAGAAGATCACCAGGCTCTATAGCTTTCAGGATAATCATTAAACTTTTCAAGTCTCTCTGTGACTAATTCATATTATGCAAGGAAAGTCTATGGTGGCTTGATTAGCTGATTGTGTATTGCTTTATGAAAAGGTGTTGTGTAGCTTTAATACCTTTTAAGATTCTCTGGTTTCAGAGAATGGTCCTTTCTATGCTGCTCTGGCATGAAGGCTGATCCTGTAGGATAATTTGGAGGGTCAGATACTTTGGGTGTGTGAGATCTGCTATCAGAAATGGAGCTTTGTTTTGAGCTTTCTCATTTGTAGGCTTGAGGTTTGTTGCTGGCTTGTAGTGGTGCTGTGTAGCATCTCTGGCTTGCTTCTTGAAGGTTGTCTTTTCTATCTAGGTGAGCATTGCAGCTTGGCCTGGAGTGCTGATAGATGTACTCTGAAGTCTGTGGCAGATGATCTTGGAGTTCAACTTCTGGCCCAAGCATGTTGCTATGTTTACTGCATTTGTTGTCAGAATATACAGCTCTTTCTATGTCTTTGGCTTCTATGGCAACTGCTACTTCATTCTCTATGGCAAGCCTATCTAAATTTGCTTCTAACATGGCTTTTTGCATTTGCAGAGATGCCTCTAACCATGCTCTCTCTCTTTTTTCATTTCCATTTTTTGTTCAGCAAAGGCTGCTCATATTTTTTCTGCTTCAGCCTTTGCATTGGCAATGGCAAGTGCATTACTTGCTGATAACTGTTTGGAAGAATTAGAGACGTGTGACTTTGCCTTGTATGAAGATGCCCAGCTCTGTGACATGATGTCTTCTGGGGAAATGTTCTCTTCACATAAAAATACTAAAGAGATTACACTAGGTGTGCAATTCAACTGGTGTAACAACCGGTTTGGTGAGCAAGTGCTTCACGCATGTGCCTGCCAAAAGCGTGCTTTGCGTGCGCGCAGAGCGTTTGATACTGATCTTTTCCAGCAATCTCTCTTTGTTAAAAAGCTGATGTGCGGCAATCTGCCATGCCACACAAATCAGCTAAGCTTGAAAACCAGGATATAAATCACAGACTAGAGCTGGGGCAGGCAGGTGGTCCCAACAGCTGATCATTGGAGAGAACCGGTTTGCTCACAGCTGATCCTTGGAGATACTGGTTCACCTGAATGGGCCCGAACCGGTAGAATCCCATCTCTTGGACTACACTCAGTTTCAGTATAGGAAACAGCTGAAAAATAAAACAGGATGAGCAAGCATTAAGGTATAATGGCTAATTTATTGGACTGACACCAGAGAAATTTATTCCATCTGCAGCCACAGTGGCTTACTTGGTGACTTTCAGTGCAATCTACCTCACAGAGTTGTGAAAAAATATGGGAGGATGAAAAACTATGTATGTGGCAGGGACACATAAAGCAATAAAAACAAGTAAGCCTTTTTCATGCATCTTAAA
Source organism: Pseudonaja textilis (assembly GCF_049901715.1). Classification (NCBI taxonomy): domain Eukaryota; kingdom Metazoa; phylum Chordata; class Lepidosauria; order Squamata; family Elapidae; genus Pseudonaja; species Pseudonaja textilis. The sequence continues at coordinate 13,317,536 of NC_141997.1, forward strand.
GTTGTTGCTTCTTTAAAAGTCACTTGTTGAGTCAATTCCTTGCTGCTGGGGTGAGGGTGAGAGGAAGTGAGGGATTTCAAGACTGGCAGGGAAACTGTCACAGAACATTCAAAATGACCATGATGAGACTGTAGCAGCAATCTGAAGCAGTTACAATTTTCCCCAAATTTCATTTTCCCAGGAGTCATTTATTTATTTTTTTATTATTAAATTTTTGTACTGCCTATTTCCCCTATAAAGTGACTCTGAGTGGCATTTGGGATGCATTCTGTAAATTACCCCTTTTGAGGTACCTTGATTCAAAAATTGATGCATCATTTTTCCAAGTTAAAGGTCACGACAATGAGAGTTTTAGAACTATACAGATATAGATTTTAGATGCTATCACCTTTAAAGCCATTTATGGCACAGAACCTAATTTTTTATAAGACCATCTATTGTTCATAGATTCTCCAAAACAGATAGAATTAAGTAATGTGGGCACTGTTGCTTTTTCAAGATCATTAGAGTTTTCTATTTATGTTTATTGTTTTTTTTTAGTATACACTATCCAGAGTCATTATAGAATTTGGTGGCCTTATAATTTTAATTCATTAATTAGGCTTAGAATTTCTTACTCTGTTTTCACATTAATCATAAAGTGTTAAAAAACACTGAGAATGCCATATACATATAGTAGTTTATCATGTAGCAAAGTAAAATCTATTCTATCATAAACATAGTCCTTGGATAAAGAATGGAATGGAATGGAATGGAATGGAATGGAATGGAATGGAATGGAATAGAATAGAATAGAATGGAATGGAATGGAATGGAATGGAATAGAATAGAATAGAATAGAAAATTTAGAATAGAAAATATAATAGAAAATTATATTGAAGGAGAATATTCCCCATTATCTGGTTTTTGACTGGAGACCACATGTGCTTGAGTGAGCAGGAAAGAATACAAGGTTCTCGTTATATAAGGATATAAACAACCTTTATATAATTGTATAATAAATATTGACAAGTTATTTATTTATTTATTTCATTTCTATATCCATCCATATCAATGAGTGACTATGGAAGTGTAGTGTACATCATAAAAGCATTCAACAAGTAAGCAGACAGACAGACAGACAGACAGACAGACAGAGATAGAGACAGAGACAGAGACAGAGACAGAGACAGAGACAGAGACAGATATATAAACTACATATGCCAAAAAAACAATATGGATATGACTATGAAGTTATAGGCTTTCATCATTTTCTGCTTTGTGCTTGTTTTCTGCTGTTCTTGATTAGGGTATTTATTCAAATAGAAAACAATACTCTAATTAAGAAACTATCAAGAGAAAAAGCATGGTCCCACCAACTGGCAGGACAAGCAGGGAGTAAACTTCACACTGACTCATATTTATATTACTTAGTGGGGTATTGAAACATCTGCAAACAACCCACAAAGATCAGGCAGCACCTAGGACTTCACAATAACTAGTAACTATGTATGATCTGTTCTTTCATTATATTATTAGTATTTTAAAAGCTTATTAGTTTTGCAGTGTGTTTTGAAGAATCTCATTGGGATTATAAAAATACAGGTTGCCTAGCATCTCTTTGGCTATATAACATGGGTATAAAGGCAACTTTATTGAGTCACACCAGTTGTGCTTTCTGTGTGAACCTACAAATGAGTAGGAAAAACACAAATGAAAAGGATCTGTTTATATTTTACATTACATATTTTGCCTTTGATTAAATATCTTTTTCCTTATTTTTCTAATTAACAATGATGGTTTCATAGTTACACTGTAACATATTTTATCACTGCATTTTAAAAAATAATCTCATAAACTTTTGTATGAAAAAATATGAGAGAACCACAAAAGAGAGGAGATAGCTGTGAACAATTTAAATCTGCATTAAAAATGCTTTGTGATGAGCCATCTATGAACAGCACCGACGACAATGGTTATTTTAATTTATCTGTACCAGAAAATGGAGTTGTTTATGGCCTTCCGCTCCTGGTTTACACTCCTTTTGCTGCTTTTGAGATTGCTTGAATGAGATGATTAAACAACTTCATACTGCCGATAACAAGATGAGTTACACTGCTGCATCACAGCCATCATGAAAAAAAAAATGTTTCTGTCATTTTGCTCTGGAAGACATAATAAAAAGTGGGGAATGCTGACATTTGTACTAAAACTGGCTTCCTTAATTAAGATGATAATAATAATAATAATAATAATAATAATAATAATAATAATAATAATAATAATAATAATAATAATACCTAGGATACTAGCAGCAACCTGTATCAACCATCAGTGCCAATTAATATTTGCGATACATTTTTAAATGTTCAGTTGACTGAGTTCAACTTTAATGAATATTAAAAGTGGTCGAAAATGAGCATGCAAAACTCCTGTGGGACTTCCAAATACAGACTGATAAAGTTTTGGAACACAATACCCCGGATATCACAATTGTAGAGAAGAAAAAAGTGTGAACCGTCGACATTGCCATACCTGGTGACAACAGAATCGAAGAGAAACTACTTGAAAAAATAACCAGATATCAGGACTTGAAAATCAAACTTCTGAGACTCTGGCATAAACCGGTGCAGGTGGTTCCAGTGATACTCAGCACACTGGGTGCTGTGCCTAAAGACCTCAGCAAGCACTTAAAAACAATTGGCGCTGACAAGATCACCAGTGGTCAGCTGCAGAAGGCCATCTTACTGGGATCTGCTCACATAATCCGCCAATACATCATGCAGTCCTAAATGCTTGGGAAGTGTTCGACTAGTGATTTGTAATATGAAACCCAGCATAGTTATCTCATTTGCTGTGTACACTGTCATTTTTTGTGTCTAACAACAACAACAACAATAATAAGGCTGCCTTGATATAACTTCCAGAAGCTGGCACAGAAAATGAAGGCTAAGCAATAAAGGCTGTGTTTCAGTATATTTGGGTGCCTCTGTTGATTTACTAGGTACATTAGTTACCAGTTAGTTTTTCAGTGCAGTTCAAGATCCTGGTTGTCCACTTTAAAGTCCTGTAGCTTTATGCCTCCAAAACTGGTTATTTGAAACACTACCTCCTCCTTTTTTTTGTCTATTAAACTGATCCAATGGGGTCAACTTCTTCAAAGTTCTCTTCTTATAGAACTATAGAGAAGACTCTGGAGGTGTCCACCCAGTGGTGGGATTCAAATTTTTTTATTACTGGTTCTGTAGGCATGGCTTGGTGGGCATGGCTATATGGTTATGTGACTGGGTGGGTGAGGCTATGTGGTTATGTGACTGAGTGGGTCAAAAAAGAGAAACTCACTTTAACAATGGAGCAGGGGATGGACTAGAATCTCCAAGGTCCATTCTAGACCTGGATTGCTGTGCTGTTTCAAAGCATCCTCTGAAGCTGCGTCTAGTGCCAGGGTTGTGGTCCTTCCTTCCTCTCCTTTTTCTCTCCCTCTCTCCCTCCCTCCCTCCATCTATCCATCTGTCCATCCATCCATCCATCCATCCATATCTCATTCACTTTCCCTTCCCTTCCCTCTTTCTCCTTTCCTTTCCTTCCCTCCCTCCCTCCCCTCCCTCCCTCCCTCCCTCCCTCCCTCCCTCCCTTCCTTCCTTCCTTCCTTCCTTCCTTCCTTCCTTCCTTCCTTCCTTCCTTCCTTCCTTCCTTCCTTCCTCCCTTCCCTCTTTCTTTCTTTCTTTCTTTCTTTCTTTCTTTCTTTCTTTCTTTCTTTCTTTCTTTCTTTCTTTCTTTCTTTCTTTTTTTGCCACACCCCCCATGCCCCATTTTGAGCTTAGCAAGCCTCCCTGGAGCCTCCTGGGACCCAAAATGGGGCACAGAGGGCACTGCATCCCCCCATGCCCTGTTTTGGGCCTAGGAAGGCTTCCCTGCACTTACCTGGGAGCCAGAACCAGGTGTGTGGGGACTCCTGGGTGGGATGGGGTGGGGTGGGGTGGGTGGAACCAGCTGGTCTTCAGAACTACCGGTTTGCCGAACTGGATGGAAAATTAACATCTGGTTCACTTGAACTGGCCAGAACCAGCTGAATCCCACCCCTGTTGTCACCCTCATTTTTATGAATTCCCTAAACTGGGAATTCAGTCAGCCTGTTCAAGAAGACATAGGCTTTGAGAAAGCTTTGAAGATTTATCTGTTCTATTTTGCAGAAAAGAATAATCGTCTTTGAACCAAAATTGAGATTACTAGTCATTTTATATTTGTTGGTGGATTCTGTTTTGATTTTTTTCATGTTTATATTGCAATAGCCATTTATTGGGATATTTTTGTATTGTTAGTGGTATAGAGTCTGTGGTTTGGATATGGGGTTTTTCCCCTTATTCTTACCCAGTTCCAATCTGGATTTTATTGTAAGCCCAGAGAGCGCTTAGGTGAGAAGGATGAATAAATAAAATGATAAATATATTACTACATTGTAAAGAAGAAAAGAAAGAAAATGCAAAAACAATCAGATGAATAAACTGCATGTGGGTGTAGTCTGTCCAATACAGTCCTCAGGCGCTTGCCCATCAGGAGCTCAGCTGGGGACTTATTGGTGACTGAACAAGGAGTTGAGTGCTGGCTCATCAGGAACCGCGAGTTTGTGGTGCCAGTCATCTTTGTTGAACCTTGCCAGGGCTTCTTTAGTGGTCCTGACGGCCCTTTCAGCCAGCCCGTTACTGGCAGGGTGAAATGGGGCTGTGAAAATGTGGCGGATACCCAGGTTGGCAGTGAAGCGGCTGAACTCAGTCGATGCGAACTGTGGGCCATTATCGGAGACGATGGAGTCGGGTAACCCGTGCGTAACGAACAGGCGTGTCAATACGTTGGTGATTGCTAGTGTGGTGGTCGTGGATAGCTGTGCTACGTCAATCCACTTGGAATAAGCGTCACGACCACCAGGAACATCTTCCCATGCAGAGGGCCCGCTAGGTCGATGTGGATTCTAGACCAAGGAGCGCTGGCATTTTCCCATCTAGCAGGGGTGGCAATGGGGGAGCAGGACGGGATTCCTGGCAAATGTTGCAGGAACTTACCCAATTGACAATGTCCTCGTCTAGACCCGGCCACCACACGTAGCTGCGTGCTAACGCTTCATTCTCACGATGCCAGGATGTCCCCGCGTGCAACGCTTCCAGAATTCAGGTACGCAGTGAGGCCGGGATGACCACTCGAGTGCCCCATAGTAGACAGCCCTGCAGACTTGACAATTCCTGCATGCGAGTCTTAAATGGTGTGAATTTGTTATCAACATTGCCACCCGGCCACCCCCTCCTCACCCAGTCGAGCACCTGGGCGAGTGTTCGGTCTGTGTTGGTTTTAGCAGCAATGTCCATGGCCGTGATGGGTAGGTCCAACTGGGTGATTTCGAAAATAGCGTGGACAGGAGCAGGGTCTTCAGCCGGGCCGGCAAGGGCAGCGACTGAGGGTGTCAGCGTGGGACAGTGTTTTGCCCGGGCGGTGTACCAGTCTGTAGGAGTAGGCTGCTAGGAAGAGAGTCCACCTTGTCATCCTAGGGGAGAGGACTTGAGGGGTCTGCTTGTCCCGGCTAGGAGACCCAGGAGGGTTTGTGGTCAGTGACCAGCTCGAAAAAATGGCCGAAAAGGAATTCGTGAAATTTTTCACGGCTGCAACAGCTGCTAGGGCTTCCTTATCAATCTGGCTATAATTGCGCTCCGTGGTAGAGAGCGTTCTTGAGAAAAAGCGATGGGAGCTTCGGCGCCATTGGGAAGCCTGTGACTTAGTACCGCCCGATTCCAAAAGGGGAAGCGTCAGCTGCCAGTACTAAAGGGAGGCTAGGGTCGGGTGAATAAGTACCGCCTCTGACGTGATTAGTGATTTGACGGCGTTAAAGGCATGGTCTTCTTGTCCCCCAGTGCCATGGTGACTTTTTATCCAGTAATCTGTGTAGGGGTTCAGCTACTGATGCTTTATGGGGCAAAAAGGATGCGTAAAAAGTTCAATAGCCCCAAGAACGCCTGCAGTTCTGTTTTGGAGGTTGGAGTGGGTGCCTCGTGGATTGCCTTAACCTTGGACTCCAGGGGATGAATGCCAGAGGCGTCAATTTTATAACCCAGAAAGTCCACCTGTCTAGTGGCAATGGTACATTTTTCTTTTTCAACTTGAGGCCATGCTGTCTGAACCTCTCTAACACAGCTCGAACTCTTTGGAAGAGTTGGGGTCTGTCCCTGGCCGAGACTAAGATGTCGCCAAGTAGGGTACTACACCAGGAGGCCCTGCAAAATCCGCTCCATGAGGGATTGAAAAATACCCGGGGCCACACTTACGCCAAATTGGAGACGCTTGCATCGGAAGGCACCCCTGTGAGTGACAATGGTCTGGAGTTCCACTGTTTGGTTATCTACAGGGAACTGCTGATATGCTTGAGACATGTCCAATTTAGCAAAAATGGTGCCTGGTTCGAATGTGTGTAATAAGTGTTGGATGACGGGCACAGGATAAGCGCTAACTTGCAGAAATTTATTGATTGTCATCTTGTAGTCCGAGCAAATTCTCAGGCTACCGTCTTTTTTGAGGGGTGTGACAATGGGCGTCTCCCACTTGGCGAAATCTGTTGGCTCAATGACCCCTTGTTTTAATAGTTTATCCAATTCTGCATCTAGTTTTGGCCGAATAGCGAATGGGACCCTACGCGGTTTAGTCTGATTGGGACTGCTTGGGGTCAACCGAGAATGAGATGGGGTACCATTATAACACCCCAGCTCTTCGCTGAATACGTCTGAGTAATCAGCGAATAAGGAGTCAGTGTCTGAGGTTGAGACAGCATGGACTCCTGTTAGCCCTAGGCCGAGATGGGGAAACCAATCGAGCCCCAATAAGGTGGGTAGATTGCCGTTAACTACCACTAGAGGTAGGTGGCCTTTAAAAGCTTTAAAACTGACAAGGAACTTGCCTCTGCCAATTACAGGAATGGTCTTCCCCTGGTAGTCCTTCAGGCCAAACTGGCATCTCTGGAGCCGGCTAGTGGATAGGCTTGGTTGGAGCCTCTTAAGGGTGTTCCACGAGATAATTGAGAGCGCTGACCCTGTGTCAACCTCCATGCGGCACGGTTTACCTTCTAGGGAAACGGAGAGAGAAATTTTACTAACAGTGTGGCACGTGTGTTTGGCAAGGTGGTGCGTGCGACAGTTCAGTACTTGCCTCTGTGGTCCCGAGTGCGAGGGAGGGTGCCTTTGTGCTGCGCTTTGGGGGCTTGGCAGACTCTCGCGATGTGTCCCCTTTTATGGCAGTTATTGCAGGTGGCTCCTTTAAACTTGCAGGTGGCCCTCTGATGAGATCCCCATAGGCTAGGCACAGGGTGATGTGCTTGGGAGGACCGCTGTTTTCTTGTCTGGCTCCTACCTGCGGCCATCTGTCATTGGATAGGCGGTGGACTTCGTTTTCATCACTTATGGGTTCCTCTGCTACCACCTCCTCGGAGTGGACTGGGAGTGATGTCAGCTTGGCGCTAGGGCCCTGGATTTGGTGGCTGATGTTGTTGCCAACTCGGCTGCCAAGGCTTCCTCGACTGCTTGTGCGAGGTTGAGGTCTTTCTTTGCGAGAAGTCGCCTTTGCAGGTGGAGGTCCTTGACCCCGCAGACTAACTGATCGAGGAGCATGTCCTCCAGGTAGGTTCCAAACCCACAATGCAGTGCTGCTGTTCTGAGAGCGGCCATATATTGATTAATGGTCTCCTTGCTCGATTGCTTCCTCATACGGAAGGTGAATCTTCTGGCAATCTGTGAGGGCCTGGGGGAATAGTGGTTAGTGAGAATTTCAAGTAACTCTGACCACGGAACGTTTTCAACTCACGAGGGCCACGGCGCTGCTGCCGTATCGTAGACGGTGGCCCCGCAGTAGATTAGGAAATACGATTTTTCCGATGCTCCCCGCATCCGCCAGGCCAACTGCATCGATATAATGATTGAAGCGGTTCTTATACGATTCCCACTTCTCCTCGTCTGGTTTAAACGCCGGGAAGACTGGATTGGAACTCATGGTGCTGGAACCGGTTGAATAACCTGAGGAAAAAATCTCTCTGGGGCAGCAGACAATGTTTTAGAGCCCGTGGTGGGCAAGTGATTTCAGCTCGGGAGAGGCTGTTTTAAATCCTCTCTTTCTCTCTGGGTTAACCACGTTAGACTGTTAGCCGTTGATGGCGTTTGGGTTCGCGCCTGAGTGGGCGTCAGTGACTGGCTACAGTGCTGTGCTGTACCTTTATGGTTTGAAATTCAAATGACAACCGTTTGAATTTCGCGCCTGATACAGAAGCGGCTGCGGCTCGCAGCGCTTCACTTTCCCTGTAGCTGGGCTAACAAGCGGCTACAGACGCAGCTAACTTTCGATTCTGACCGCTCTCTCTGGCTGCGGATCAGCGTTTGCTCTTTTTGTTTGCTCTTTTTGTTGGCTGACCGCTCTCTCTGGCTGCGGATCAGCGTTCTCATCGCCGGCCGATCGCTCTCTCTGGGCTGCGGATCGGCGGCTAGTGACTCAGCGGTTGCATGGTGCTACTGGTAGCCATCCCATCCTCGTCGCCAGTGTTAAGTTTGAGCAATGAGAGGCTGAACCAGAGCATGAGTGCAACAATACTTTATTAAATAATAAAGGGCTGACTGTGCTTGCCAAGCCTGGAACTGGCTCGCAGCAATCAGCGACTGGTTGGACCCGCAGCCTGCTTTTATAGCTGGCTGCTGGGGAGAACCAACCAATGAGGAAAGGGGAAGAACGCCCACTCAAAGTGAGTGGACCTGAGTGAGAACTCCTGGAGTTCTCAGGACATAACAGCCAGGGTTGTGGTCCTTCCTTCCTCTCCTTTTTCTCTCCCTCTCTCCCTCCCTCCCTCCATCTATCCATCTGTCCATCCATCCATCCATCCATATCTCATTCACTTTCCCTTCCCTTCCCTCTTTCTCCTTTCCCTTTCCTTCCCTCCCTCCCTCCCCCCTCCCTCCCTCCCTCCCTCCCTCCCTCCCTCCCTTCCTTCCTTCCTTCCTTCCTTCCTTCCTTCCTTCCTTCCTTCCTTCCTTTCCTCCTTCTTTCTTTCTTTCTTTCTTTCTTTCTTTCTTTCTTTCTTTCTTTCTTTCTTTCTTTCTTTCTTTCTTTCTTTTTTTGCCACACCCCCATGCCCCATTTTGAGCTTAGCAAGCCTCCCTGGAGCCTCCTGGGACCCAAAATGGGGCACAGAGGGCACTGCATCCCCCCATGCCCTGTTTTGGGCCTAGGAAGGCTTCCCTGCACTTACCTGGGAGCCAGAACCAGGTGTGTGGGGACTCCTGGGAGGGATGGGGTGGGGTGGGGTGGGTGGAACCAGCTGGTCTTCAGAACTACCGGTTTGCCGAACTGGATGGAAAATTAACATCTGGTTCACTTGAACTGGCCAGAACCAGCTGAATCCCACCCCTGTTGTCACCCTCATTTTTATGAATTCCCTAAACTGGGAATTCAGTCAGCCTGTTCAAGAAGACATAGGCTTTGAGAAAGCTTTGAAGATTTATCTGTTCTATTTTGCAGAAAAGAATAATGGTCTTTGAACCAAAATTGAGATTACTAGTCATTTTATATTTGTTGGTGGATTCTGTTTTGATTTTTTTCATGTTTATATTGCAATAGCCATTTATTGGGATATTTTTGTATTGTTAGTGGTATAGAGTCTGTGGTTTGGATATGGGGTTTTTTCCCCTTATTCTTACCCAGTTCCAATCTGGATTTTATTGTAAGCCCAGAGAGCGCTTAGGTGAGAAGGATGAATAAATAAAATGATAAATATATTACTACATTGTAAAAGAAGAAAAGAAAGAAAATGCAAAAACAATCAGATGAAAGAAGCAAGAAATACCCATTAAACTGCATGCAAGAAATCATTCGATCTAGTTTTTAAACAAATCATTACACCCTGACCACAAGAATTAATATTCATCCATCTCTACAATATATAGATACAGAGGCAGCTGATGAATAGAACATGAAAATATATTTATAACACAATATTGTAAATCTGGGATTGCAGTGATTTTGCACAATTGAAGCGTTCTTTCCTGTTGCCCCTTGTTTTCAATAAATCCATAATGCTTAATGATAAATCTCAAGATTTTGTAATATAGCACAAAAGTGACTTTAAACTGATTTGTTCTTTGTTACACCATAGTAACAAACTTGGATATGAGAGGTCCTTGGTGCTCTCTGAGCTTGCTTGCTTTCCTGCAAATGTTTCTTTCTTTTGCAAGAAAACAAGCAAGCTCAGATAGCACCAAGGACCCCTCATTTCAGCCCTACAAATATTCTTCTTTATTGGAACTTTCATATCAGATGAATAACATAACTCCCTAAACAAATTTATCCATACATACCCAATGATCCCGAGGAATAAATGATCCTGAGTAATTAGAGAGTCACAGTTATACCAATGTGGGGGGTGTTTATTTTGACTTAGCTTTGTTACAGCCAGGGGGATATTTAGTTGTAAAAGCACAGAAATTATCTCAGTATATAAAAAAGTAGAGAGAAACATTCTGAAATTAACAGCCAGATCTGAGAATAAAAATACCGTATCTTCAGGTGCATCAGTTCTACGTTCCCTCAATCATTTTTTTCTCTACAGCAAGGATGTCAAACTCGTGGCCCATGGGTGGGATATGTCAGGCACAGGCCATACCCATCCCAGTTCTGGTAAGGGAAGAAAACATTGTGAAACATCATGAGACAACCATGTAACACCTCGTGCTCTACAGGGATCACTTACTGTCCTAGTAGCTGCACGACTGGGTGAGAAGCATGAAAGATTATAGTTCAACCTCCTACCCCAGAAGACCCACTACATGTATGACTTTACTTCCTGATCTGGTAATGCCACTAAGTCTTTTCCAGAGAATTCTTCACCTAATATCTTTCCACTAACTTCAGTCTGTGATATAGATAAGGATCCCACTAACTCGTATAGGTACTTTTCATTCCTGCAGCATAAAAGATTAAAAATAGAAACTTTAGCCGTTCTTTGGGAGACAATCTCATGATAGATAAACAAAATCAAACTTAAAAGAAACCTTAAAAGAGGGGTGTCATCATGTGATGTACCACAACTTTTCCCCCTTCGCTAAATTGTGCATGGGCAGTTAAAATATATCTCAATCCATCTCCATTTCTATCTCTATTATGCAGTATATATTCTCAAATGTATACAAACTACGTATAATGCTCTTGTCAGAAAACAATATGGTGTCAATACAACTTTATTGTATTAATAACTTTAACTTTATTAATGATTTTAGAGGGGAAAGCTTTCAGGTTTTGCAAGAAACACATTATCCAAGAAACCAATATACTTGGTTTGAAATGGCACAGAAAATCCTACTTACACAAACAAAGACTTCTGAAATACATAGACAAAGTAAATTGAAACTTAATATCAAGTCAGATTAGAATAAGTACATAATTCAGAGAGAGAACTAGAATCCCAAAGCAGTCTCTCACCCGTTTCTTGGGGAATTCCAGAGATTTATCCAATTCATCTTTAGTAGCTTAGGCACAAAAATATTGCTATATGCCTTTTGATTTTAAAAATCTCTTGATTTTTAAAGAAAATAAAATGGTTTCTTGTCCAAAAGAAAAAATGGCTGGAACTTCTGCCTTTGCTTTACATGACAGAAATTTTGCTTCTTACTATGTTGACTCGGGCTGACATGACATAGTATATATACCCAATCTGATGCTGTCTGACATGAAACCTGCCTTTTACAACAGTTTTTACTTTAGTTTTAAACATTAAAATAAATGTAATATGATGGGAAAATGTAGAATCAATGTTTCTGGGGTGCCAAAACCAGTGTAACCATATATGGCAGCAAGGAACTAGATTTTCTTTTTACTAGCTGTTTATTATTATCCAGTAGCCATCCAGGTTTCTACAGTCCATAGATAAAGCTCAGGAAGACATATCAAAAGGATTGCTATAATTATGTACAAAATAAGATGTTATAAACGAATGAAAATGTAAATAAATCAGATTCCAGTAGAGAAAAAGGAGATGTCTTCTTTCCATTGAGATGAAATTATAAAACATTTCCATATTAGAAATAAAGAGAGATGTATATATATGTACGTTAGACCAGGATAAGATTGGGATAGATATTACTTTCAATTCCTCAATATTTCCCCCATTTTTATATCACAGTGGCAAGTTTTGAGAGCTAGTAGCAGGCAGAATTATTCATCTGTTCTTTGTTCCAGAAGTCAGTTAGAAATTATGCTCCTAGAAAAGAAAAATCAGATCTGACAATTGGTAGCACAGTAAAAGCTCTTAAGCTTTTCTCTATCATTGTATTATTGTCCCTCTAGAAAAAAAGGAAAAAAATTGCTCTGATCACTCAATTTAATTTTGCTATTTATGAGTAAAATAGAAAAACTGGAAGGTTCACCTGTTCTGACATTCATTGTTCTTCCTGGTGCTTTCTCCTCGGTTTTTAGAGCAATCTGAGAAAGGCTAGGATTGGACCTCAGAATAAGCATAACAACATTCAATCCCACTTTCTCCACTTCATTACCTAACAGACAGAAGAAACTTCTCCAAAGAGATAAGGTCAGGGCATGACTTATTTATGTTCCCACTTAAAGAGCTAACAATTAATTTAGAGATTGATAATGGTTTGTATCACAAAGCACTGGAATACATTTAATAAATTTTTAAGAAATGAGCAGAATGTAAAAATATTCTATGTCACATTTACTAATTTACAGCTTTGAAGATGCATTATTAAACCTGAAAACATGCACAATTATCAGGGAATTCTAGAAGCTGTAAACCCAGACCATATGCAGGACATCAGTTTATGGAAAACTACTTTCCATGAAGACCAGAAATTAAAAGCAAATGCAATAATGCTAAGTTAATTTTTATACAGTTCTTTATAAATAAATGGAGTTATATATTAAATGCTGTCAGAAAACAGCTAACATGTAATGATTATTTTAATAACCAGATATATTTTAATAACCAGATGTAAAGAATGAATCACTATTCAGAATTACAGCACAAGCTTTGGAAATTTTCTTTGCTAAATCAGTTCATTGGTTTTTCTAGCATTTAACTAAGCCTATCACAGCCTAGGGCTAAAAGCTCATCCTGAACAATGCAATTTATCATGATGTAATTTGTTAGTCAGAATTAATGATTCAGACTCAGCATTGGATGTATTCTTTACTTATGACTAAAACAATATTTGAGAATAAATTGGATGTATATATGAATGAACCATCAGAACAAACTATTATAGAATGACATTTTATATTATTGGCATAATCATAGAAGTTATAAAACTATAAAAGCTATAAAACTGGTGAGGGTCTCTCAAAGTTTTCAGATTAAAAAGTGATGAATTGTCACCTATTGGTTAGACCAGATGAGGAAATCAATTGCACACAAAAGCTAAACCTATGTTATTAAGACTGGGTATAATAATGGAATCTTGCAGTCTAATTATATTGTGCCTCCTCTGCTACTTACGGTATAGTTCCATGAATTAAGGAGCTCTCTGTCTTAATCCAGCATATTAAAAAGCAGAGACATCAGAGGCAAAGCAGAGACTATACACAAAAATGTGTATAGTCAACACTATGGTTTTCCCAGTTGCAATGTATGGCTGTGAAAGTTGAACCATAAGGAAGGCTGGGTGCCAAAGAATTGAGGCCTTTGAACTTTGAACTTTGACTAGGAGGTGTGCATAAGTGCACCAACGTGCCTACCGTCCCTGTCCTATTGTTTCTTTTATTTTTCTTATATGTATCCATGTATTCATAACTATGTTTTTACTTATATCTATTATCTTGTAAGCAATTGACAAACCAAATAAAAAATAAAAATAAAAAATCTATGGTGCTGGAGTCTCCTGCAAGTCTCTTGGACTGCAAGGTGATCAAACTGGTCAGTCCTGGAGGAGATCAACCTGGACTGCTCTTTAGAAGGCCAGATCCTGAAGATGAAACTCAAATACTTTGGCCACTTAATAAGAAGAGCCTAATGCTGGGAATGATTGAGGGCAAAAGAAGAAGAAGGGGATGGCAGAGAATGAGGTGACTGGATGGAGTCACTGAAGCAGTCGGCATGAGCTTAAATGGACTCCAGAGGATAGTAGAGGACAGGAAGGCCTGGAGGAATGTTGTCCATGGGATCACGATGGGTGGACACAACTTTGCAACTAACAACAACAACTGTCTTATCCATATTATCTATTTGTTGTAAATTTAAAATATTTTTCACCACTCGTCATCTTAGCAACAGATCCTGCATACTGTATCTCTCTTTACTGTAATCTTCCTTACTATCTACATAAATTCAGCAAGACTCTTGTCAGTTTGGCAGTCTACCTGGAAGTTTACTCCATGTTTTGTTGATGCTTGGATTGCAAAACCTTAAGCATTATTTTTCAAGCATATGAGTAAATGCAATTGCTCAATAGTTTGCACATTCTTTATTCTGTCCCTTTTAGCACTGGAATATAAATTTATCTTTTCCAGCCTATTGGCCACTCCAGCCTATTTTTCACAGCAGCTTATGAAGTGCACGAAGCACTTCAACTGTACCAACTTGTACAGTTTTAAATGGTTCTGCTGGTACATCACTGACTGCTTAACCTTTGTATAATTCTGGCTTTAGTTCAATGATCAAACTTTCATACATATCACTTTTGGTACTGATGCATGGAAACAACATTCTGAGATATATTTGGTTATGATTAATCTCTAGGTTCCTTCTCAGTGCACTAAAGGAAGTTCCTGTGCCCCCATGTCCTTCATCAGTGGGCTCTAGAATGGTCACAATAACCAAGTAATTCAGAGCTATACCCAGGCAAATATTTAGGATAACTGAAACAAGTGGCCCTGATTCTCCTTACCTATGTACCATTGTTTAGTTCTCAGAAACTCCTAAAACCATGGCCATGAGATTAAATCTGTCATTTTATCATCTGTTCCACTAGGTCAAAGAGAGACAAGCTTTTATTAGGCTTCAGGGAAAAGAGAAATGGAGAACAGTCATTTTTATATGGCTTGCTGGTTCTTCTCTCCCCAGAAGGTAGACAGTTTCTCATTATTTAATAGGGCTGTGTGAGGCAGCTAGCTGCAATTCAGCTACTGTAGGTGAGCCCTTTGAAGTAACAAGCTCCACTGCCATTTCTTTTTATTTATTGCTTTTAAAATAATAACAAAAAGGAGAAAGAATAAAAAACAAAGATAACTATAACATACATTGCCAAAAAAATAAAAAGTGAAAATTGCTATACCATTTTAACAGTTAATAGTTGCAATTCTATATATATTTATCTAATGCAAATATACTCACCTCCATATATATTTCTACTAAATTCTCATAACTATCATTTTTTTACCTGCTGTTTTTGTATAAACAAGTCCCACATTTCCTTATACTTGTCCATATAAAGTCTCTATCTATAGGCATTCTGCTCATGGGTGCAGTATTAGTCTTAGCAGTATTTAGTATTTTAGTCTTTGGCCATAGTAAGGGCACAAAAAATCCATTTATGTTATCCAGTGGTCAAATTCCATTTATTAGTTATGTACTTCAAGGAAATATTATTTTTAGAAGATAATATCCTTTTGAACTACATACAGTCATATTTGTATAACCCATTACTTTCTCCTAAATCATAATAAGTATATAACATTTTAAAAAATATGTGTTTAAAGAAACATTAAAGAAGCAACTATCTCAGAGTTGTTGTGGGGAAAATAGTTGGAGGAAAGAATGTTAGTATCTTTGTTGCCTTCAGTTAATTATAAAATAATAAATATGGGATAAAAATCTAGTAATAATTATCCTTATTACCTCATCCACAGAATTATTTTAGACAGTTCATATGAATTTCAAAAATGTTATTTATTGCATATATTTTAAGCTGAAGTCAGTTTACACTCTGGCTATAAAAGTTAAAATAGTCTTCCATTATATAGGTAGTTTAGCAACCTCTAATTTTTTATTGCACTCATTTCTTAGCATCTGCATATCAATGGACTTATTGATAATAAATCATAACCATCTTCATCATCGTTTTAGCCATTGTCAATCCACTGCAGGAGGAAGACCTCTTGCACATGTTTCCAACCAATATGGTCCTGAGTTTTCTTTGACATTGGGCCCATATCACTTGCTGATGCCACTCCATCTTGCTTTAGGTCTCTTTTGTGGATGCTTTTTATCAAGTGGGATCCATTCTATGACTGCCTTGGACTATCTGCCACCAGTTCTTCTTGCTATGTGGCCAGCACATTTCTATTTCAAGCCTTGATGATATTGTATAGTTATGCTCGTTCTCTAATCCATATGCAGGTCTTTCCATGACTCTTGTCTTGTAATGTCAAGCATGTATCTTTCCATGACTCTTTGCACCAGTCTTAGCTTTTTTATCGATTGTGAGGTTAGTGTCCAAGTTTCACTGGCATATGTTAGAGCAGGTAGCACACTGACCAACAACTTCTCTCTTTAAGCATAGGGGGAAGTTGTTTTTGAAAATTATGTTTAGCTTGTCAGATGCCTGCCAATCACATTTAACATGCCATTCAATTTCCTTTATGATATCATCTTCCACTGAGATCCATTGGCTACAGTATATTTAGTGGTCCACTACATCTAGTTCTAGTTCCTCAGTAAAAAAAAATTCTTTATTTGATGAATTCATTAAACGTAACCTGGCTCTTTTTCAGATTTATTTTTAAGCCAAATTGTTCTCCTACTTTGTGAAGGGCTTATATGTGTCTTTGTTGCTCTTCTGGGCCTTGGGAGAAGAGAACAACATCATCTGCAAATCTTAAATGATTTATAGGTGCCATTAAATTTTATTCCATCTTTTGCCCAGTCTAGTTTGTGAAATACTTTTTCAAGGCAGGCTGGGAAAAAAATAGGTGATATTATATTGCTTTTTTGTACATTTCATTCTATGTTGATTTCCACTTTAAGATAATTATAGCAAATTGTCACCATTGTTTTTTCATATATTGATTGTAGTTAAGTTTATGTAATCAGTGTCTATGCTTTGGTTGAGTGATGGATTAATTATTGCTTGCTGGAATATTGAGTCAAACGCCTTTTCGTAGTTAATAAAAGCCATGCACAGAGGCATGATGTACTCATTGTGCCTTTCAATGACTTGCTGAACAACCTGGATGTGATCCATTGTGCTGTAGTCACTGAATACTGCTGCTCCTTTGCCTCTGCATCATTTAATGTTCTCAACATTCCTTTTGCTATTATCTTGGTAAAAACCAGTAGATATTTATTATCATTTAAGTTTTCAACAAGATGATAATAAATACCTATGGAAATTAATAGTACAGTTTTTAGTTTTAAAAAGCTTAACAAACTGTTTTAATATCTGAGGTGTCTCAGAAGCTGAAAATGTTGCTGGTTGAAACAAGTTGTTAACAAATATTGAATTTGTAACTATAGTATTGGTTATATTTATCTCTTAACTTATGTTAAAATTCATTTTCATTATCTATCAATTGGCTCAAAGTCAATTGTCACTTTTATTATATTACCATATTCTCCCCAATTTTTAAAGTTGGGTTTCCCTATAAAGTCAATTTATCATATGAAGAATGTTTAAATTTATTTCATTAGATATTATATTTTATAACTTTGACACAATTATTTCGAGAGATAATAGAGTTTTAATGTACTTAGATCCCAATAGTGCCCATCAAAGCAAAGGTGCTATATGTGTACACCCAAAGTTGCCCATATCAGAATATTAACATCAATTGTTGCTCTCCAGTATTTAATATTTGAAAGTAGGTAAGCATTATGATAGGCGTAAGCTTAAATGGACTCCAGGAGATGGTAGAGGACAGGCAAGTCTGGAGAAACATTGTCCGTGGGGTTGCAATGGGTCGGACGTGACTTTGCAATTAACAACACCAACAAAAGCATAATGATGTAGCTCCAGATTTGGAAAACTGAATACTCCCACATTAACTGGTAATTGCATTTTCTGTAAAGATATTCTCAGAATTTAAGAATCCGATAAATATTTTCTAGTTTAAAGTTTTTTTTATAAAAAAAATTATGGTTATAAGAACTGGAATTTCTCTCAGAATATAAATTAAGCAGGGAACAACATTCATTTTAAGAATGTTTATTCTGCCCCAAAGTGTAAGGTTTAATGACCATCTATTGATATCTGAAGAAACCTCTCTCTGTATTTTATTTATATTACATACCAATACTACTTACTGAGTTATATATTTTGGTATACACATACCTAAATATTTAATGGATTTGGTACAAATACAGAAATATTTCTTAAATGACATCAATTCCAATTTGGGCTAGTTAACAGAATATCCTGCTATTTTACTAAAGGCATCTGTCATTTGCATCAACACTGGAATAGTAATGTGAGGTTTATAAATAAGTTAAAGAAATGTTGTCTGAAAATAAAACCAATTTGCACTCAACAAAGTTATGTACTATTCTGTAGAGCTGTAGAGTATGTTGTCCAACAGAACAAGCCAAGGATGAAAGTGAACATTGTCTAATTCCTCTAAATAGTGGTAAAATAAGAGAAAACATGCCATTAACCTTTACTACTGTGAGAACTCATATAATATCTTGATCCATTTCATGAATTCCAAAGGGAATCTGAGCCTGATTAGGATATCAAACACATACTGTTTACATATATTGTCAAAAACTTTTTCAGAATCTAATGATAAAATTACAAATTGATCTTTATCTTTGTTTAAATCTGTTAGATCTACAACTAACCTAATTTCTACTGCTTACCTAGTTTTTATAAACCCACCTTGATCATTCCTAATAATGAATTATATCATTTGCTGCAATCTATTTGCTAACATTGCTGTTAATAAATTTGAATCAAAATTAATCAATGAGATTGCTTAATGATTAGTACACCGACTGTGATCTTTAGTGCTTTGGACAAAATTGTATAATAAGTTTGGTTAAATGCGGTTGATAAAATCCCGTATCAAGTATCTCATGATCATACAATTGACAAAGTTTTGGCATCTCTGTTGTAAACATGTTAACACGAACTCTGTATGTTCTGATATTATAGTAGTTAATCTTTCTTTCTTTCTTTCTTTCTTTCTTTCTTTCTTTCTTTCTTTCTTTCTTTCTTTCTTTCTTTCTTTCTTTCTTTCTTTCTTTCTTTCTTTCTTTCTTCCTTCCTTCCTTCCTTCCTTCCTTCCTTCCTTCCTTCCTTCCTTCCTTCCTTCCTTCCCATTTCTTAAATAAAATTATAGATGGTATCTATCTACCCGTGTCTATAAATGTTTCAGTTCATATTTCAAATGATTTTCCCTGTAATTTTAAATTTTTAATAACAAGAAGAGGCTTCTGTAATAAAATACAGAGTAGAAGTCTATCATGAACTAGAGGCACTCAAAGGACATGAATAAGACAAGATGAGGCATTTTTAAAAAAATTTTTTAAAAAATAAACTTTATTGATTACAAAACCAAAATATCAAACAAACACAACACACAGAAGAAGAAAAAAGAAAGAAATAGAAAAAAAGAAAATGATTAAAAAACTAACAATTCTCCTATCAACAGTCTATGGTTCCTTGTTTGTTATCAATATTGGTGATACATTTACAAATACATCTTATTGCGAATATATAATTATGATTTACATTTTACGTTACTTACGAATATATTTTCTATTTTTGTTCTATCCAATCATACCAGCATTCCCAGCTTCTATAATATTCTGATATTTCTTTTTCCTTAAGTGCTAAGGTTAACTTGTCCATCTCTGCACAGGCTGTTGTCTTCTGTATAACCATCTCCTCTGTTGGAATATCTGCTTGTTTCCAAAACTGTGCAAAGGTTATTCTGGCTGCAGTAAGAATATGCAGTATTAAATATTTAACATTTTTAGGAATTTGTCTATTAAATATCCCCAATAGGAAGAATTCTGGTTTTAATTCATTATGCTCCGCCGTTATTTCCTCTAATCATTTTTTTATTCTATGCCAGTATTTTTGAGCTTCAGTGCAGGACCACCACATATGAAAAAATGTTCCCTGTTTCTTTTTACATTTCCAGCAATTCGGATTCATGTTAGGTGACATTTTCGCTATTCTCAAGGGTGAGAGATGCCATCTATAAAACATTTTATAGGTATTTTCTTTATATGCTGCTAATCTTGTAATTTTATTATTCCTTGCCCAAACCTTTTCCCATTCTAATAATGTAATGCTACATCCTATGTTTCTGCTCCAAGCTATCATGTTGCCTTTGACTACTTTCTCTTCTAATTCTGACTCTAGTAAATAATTATAAAATTTAGTTATATATTTTTTTATCTGACCTAATAAAATTTTATCTATTTGTTGTGCCTTAGTATAAATTCCAAAAATTTTCTTGTCCTGGCTATATCTATTCTGAATTTGCAAGTAAGCCCACCGGTCTAGTTGTAGCCCTTGTTCTTGGAGATCTTGCCATGATTTTCAAGTTCCTTGTGCATCAAGAAGGTCTTTGTATTTTATCATTTTATTAAGATCTAAATTGTTTGGATGTATCATCGCCTCCATCGTTGAGATCCAAATTGGGATTTTTAAATAAGGTTGTTGTTTTTTTGTTCCAATTAGCCAATAAGGAATCTCTAATTATATGTCTGTGGAAATACTTCTGCTTAATTTTCCCAATGTCCCATAAAAATGCATGCCATCCCCTCTGTAAATCATGGCCTTCTAAAAATAAAATTCTTTTATTCGACAGATTTATCCACTCTTTCAACCAGAGTAAGGAGGCTGCACTATAATATAATTCCCAATTTGGGAGTGCCATACCTCCCCTGCTCTTCATACCTTGCATTGCCTTTAGGTTTATCCTCGGTTTTTTCCCTTGCCAGATAAATTTGGTGATTATCTTGTTAAGTTCCACGAAGTAATTTTGATGTATTTTTATTGGTATTGTTTGGAATAAGTAAATAAATTTGGGCAGAATATTCATTTTTTTTTTAAAACAATTTTATTGGTTTTTTTAAAAAACAAAAAAAAACAAAAAAAACATAAAAGCATCAGCTCTCTTCCGTACTTATATACAAACAGTGTGTCGGTTGGTTCATCAGTTTTGTGCATTCATTTCGTAGTCTCAATTATGGTTATGTTACATAATAACTCTTATTATCAATCCAAACTTATATGTCCTCATATCATTATTAAAAATATCATTTGACTATACTTGTATTCATTCATACTTTATGAGACAACTATAATTTAGGTAATTTATTCTACAACAAATCATATAATCATACCAAATCTATCCTAAAAAACACTTTATAGATGTGATGTCAAATAGCAAAAGAAAAAGAAAAAACAAAGATATTCCTTATTATCTAACATTCTAAATATTCTATTATTGTATTTTATCGTCCAACCATTGATAGAAAAGGTCCCAAATTTTATAAAATTGTTTATCTTCTTGCTCTCTAATTTCAAATGTCAATCTACTCGTCTCAGCACATTCCAATATTTTCTTAATAATTTCTTCCTGCAATAGAATTTTCTCATTTTTCCAATTTTTAGCAAATACAATCCTAGCCGCAGTTAATATAGAATATTCATTTTTATAGTGGCAATCTCCCTAATAAGGAGATTTGCAATTTAACCCATATCTCTAAATCTTTTTTAACTTGCTGTAATAATTTATTATAATTATTTTCCATTAGAGTTTTGCATTGAGCCATCAACCAAATTCCTAGGTATTTATCTTTTTTTACTATTTGTAATCCCATTATCCTTTCCAATTGTAGTTTTTGTTTTTCTGTTAAATTTTTAGTTATTAATTTTGTTTTTTCCTTATTAATTTTAAGTCCTGCAACTTCCGCAGATTGATCTAACTCTTTCAGTCGGTCTTGACCTGTTTCAATTGGTTCCTCTATGAAAAATACTATATCATCCTCAAATGACGAGTTTATATTCTTCTTTTTTAATTTTTAGTACTTTTATTCCTGGGTTCTGTCTAATTCGTGTAAGCAAAGATAATATGAAGAGCAGGGGGGATAATGGACATCCCTGCCTGACTCCTTTCTCTATTTTTATTGAGCGCGTGTACTCTCCATTAATTATAATATTAGCCTTTTGTGAATCATAAATTGTAGTCACGATGTTTTCAAACTTAGTGTTAGATCTGGGAGGATGGTTCAAGAACGGAGGCAAGACTCAGATAGCAACAACAGCTCTTTATTAGTGACTTCAGATCTGAGCGAACTATCCCAGCCGCAGCAGCCCCTTATATAGGGCTGGCTGCGGCTAGGCAGCCAATGAAGGCGATTTAAGTTTGCTGCTCTTGGCAGGGCCAGTCACGACAGCCCGTTTATTGGCCAATCGCATCAGTCTATGGCGACCAATCACGATCAGCTATTCGCGGGCCAATCAGAGTTGCAGACTTTCGAGCCTGCTAGTCCGAAACAACCCTCCCCTCTCAGTTCTGTTTAAGGGGTGGAGTAATATAGTCTCACAGGTAGGCAGGTCTTCGCACCTGTCTACCAGACTTACGCAATTCCAATTGTCCATGTTCGAATTTGGGTTCAGATGGACTGTTTGCTGGATCTAGCAGGAACGGTGAACCAGTGCCATGGTTAGGGCTCTCCTCTGATGACCCCGGGGTGATAGAGTCCTCAGCTTCGTTGCTACTGCTCTGGCTCCCCGGGCTCACTAAACCTGTTTGGCTGCTGCTTCTTGGTGAAGTGTTCGTCTGCCCAGGTTCAACTACAGCTGGTGAGTATTGCAAGCTATGGTGTGGTGATCTCGGTGTTAGGTCAGAATAAACAGGTGTTGGTTCTATTTCTGGGCTCATGGCTTCCCCTCCCCCCCTGGTGTCAAAGTTAGGGTCAGGTGTGGAAGTTGTGGTCAGTCTGTAGCATAGCTGGTCAATATGGCGTTTCCACGCTCTGCCATCAGTGGTGAGTAGACGATAGGAGCGGGGACCCGTAACTTGAGTTACTTGAGCAGGAATCCAGAGGGCATCCACAGAAAATTTTTTTGCAAATACAAGGTTTCCTACCTTAAAGGCACAGTGCTTGCTGCTGGAACCCAGGGGCTTTTCTGGGATGTAGGCAGGGTGCAAGCGGTCTAGAGGTGATCTGCGTTTCCTGGCCATCAGGAGTTCAGCTGGGCTCTTCTTGGTCGTGCTGTTTGGAGTGATGTGTTGAAGGAGCAGCATTCTAGTGACTTTGTCATGGATGTTGCCTTGTTCCATTTTCTGCAGGGTTTTCTTTGTGAACTGAACCATTCGTTCAGCCCTACCATTCGCCACTGGATGAGCCGGCGATGTGAGTGCGTGTCGGATGCCCTGTTCCACTAAATATTGTTCAAAGGCTAAGGCAGTAAATTGGGGCTCATTGTCAGAGACCAGGACATCAGGTAGGCCATGTGTGGCAAAGAGTCTGTTCAGTTTTTTGATGACTGCCTCAGTCGTGGTTGCTTTCATTTTATTGACCTCAAGCCAGTTAGAATACGCATCTACAGTTATTAGGAAAGTGTGGCCTCTAGTAGGGCCCGCAAAGTCAATATGAATGCATGACCAGGGACCCCTGGGTGTTTCCCATTCTGCTGGTGGAGCTTTTGGTGGGGCTGAGTGGTTTTCCTGGCATCTGTTATAAAAGGCAACCCAGGTTTCAATTTGTTTGTCCATACCTGGCCACCAGGCATAACTTCTTCCCAGCGCTTTCATACGCACGATGCCCGGGTGTCCATCGTGTAGCATTTGCAGGACTTTTTTTTGTAGCTTGGTTGGTATAACAACTCGGTCTCCCCATAAAATGCACCCTCTTTGTGTGAAAAGTTCTGTTTGTCTGTTTTTAAATGGCTTAAATGTTTCCTTAAGGTTGTAGTCTGGCCATGCCCTCTCCACCCGGCCAAGAACTCGTGCCAAACAAGAGTCTCTTTTGGTTTCAAAGGTGATGTCCTGGGCCGTTAGTGGAGGTGAGGGAATTGTCTCAATTTGAAGTACCGGGACTGTGGGAGCTGGGTCTTCCTGTGGCTCGGGTAAGGGCGAGCGGCTCAAGGCATCTGCGTGAGGAATAGATTTTCCCAGGTGATACTTTAATTGATAGTTGTAGGCAGCTAGAAATTCCGACCATCGCGTCATTCTGGGGGAGAGAATGTGTGGGGTAGGTTTGTCGCCTGCCAAAATGCCAAGTAGTGGCTTATGATCCGTTATAATAGAAAATTGTCTCCCATAAACATATTCATGAAATCGTTTTATTGGAGAGACAATAGCAAGGGCTTCCTTATCTAATTGGTTATAGTTTCTTTCTGTTCTTGATAGAGTTCTTGAAAAAAATGCAATTTGTGCCTCTGAGCTGTTTGGTAAGACGTGGCTCAGGATGGCCCCCACCCCAAATGGTGAGACATCACAAGTAACAGTCAAGGGGAGTGTCTCATTATATTGAATTAGTACTGCATTAGAGGTAAGGAGGTCTTTTACTTGCTGGAAGGCGTGTTCCTCCCGACGTCCCCAAATCCAGGAGGCCCTTTTATCAAGTAGTCTATGAAGGGGCTCAGCAACAGTTGCCTTCTGGGGTAGGAAGATGTTATAAAAGTTAATAAGTCCCAGGAAGGCTTGGAGGTCAGTTTTGTTTTTGGGTCTTGAGGCATTTTTAATAGCTGCCAATTTCTTTTCTGTAGGGTGGATTCCTTGTTTGTCAAGAAGGTAGCCAAGAAACTCCACCCTTTCTGTGCAAAGCTGGCACTTTTCCTTCTTAACCTTGAGGCCAGCATCTTTGAACCTTTGTAGAACTGTTCTGAGGCATTTCTCTAATTGATTTTTGTGAGTGCTGCTATTAATACATCATCAAAATAGGGCACGACCCCTTTTATACCTTGTAATAGTCTCTCCATCGGGCTTTGAAAGATGCCTGGGGCTATGCTTACACCAAACTGGAGCCTGTTGCATTTGAATGCCCCCCGGTGTGTGACTATAGTTTGGGCTTCTGCAGTCTCGGGATCAACTGGCAGCTGTTGATACTCTTGGGCCAGATCTAATTTTGCGAATATTTTGCCACCCCCAAGTGAATGCAGGAGATGTTGAACGACTGGTACTGGGTAGGCGCTCTGCTGTAGCGCGTGATTGAGGGTGGCCTTGTAGTCACCGCAGATTCTTATGGACCCGTCAGGCTTTATGGGAGTGACAATTGGTGTCTCCCATCGGGCGTGGTCAATGGGTTCTAATATGCCTTGTGCAATTAATTTGTCCAGTTGCTCATCAATTTTGGATTTGAGAGCAAAGGGAACGCGGCGTGGCTTTAGGCGTATGGGTGCAATGTACTTGCCTAGGCTTTCGTTGAACACTTCTCGGAAGTCGTGGACGAGGGCTGCCTCCCAGTCATCGTCTTCAGTATGATGGATGCCAGCCATTCCGATTCCTAATGGCGCGAACCACTGAAGACCCAATAGACTTGGCCGGTCTCTGTCTATGATGGTGAGTGGTAGAATTGCATTATGTCCCTTGAAAGAGACCTGGAAATGGTGGGTACCTGCGACTGGAATCCGGTTGCCTTGATAGTCTTTTAGTATGAGTCTCTGACTGCTGAGATCTTGGCATCGGATGTTGGGGATCAGTTGCTTGAGTGTTTTCCAGGATAACATGGATAGTGATGACCCAGAGTCGACTTCCATGATGCACAGTTTATTTTCAATGGTGACCTTTACTCGGATTTTTTTAGTGTCAAGTAATGAAGCGTGGCTGATGGTGATGGTTTGATGAGCCTCCTCTCGTCTGGGTGTGCCGTTAAACCTTCGGGGTCTGCTGTACCGGTTCCACTGGTTGCTAGGGCGGTCCCTCTGTGTGGTGGAGTTGCCATCATTCCTCTTTGGGCTGCTCCCTCTCCGTCTGGGGCTGGAATTTCTCTTGTTTCTGCATACCTTCCCAATATGCCCTCATTTCTCGCAAAAATGACGCATGGCATCTAAAAATCTACATTCGGATCGAGGATGGCTTCCCCCGCATCCAGCGCATTGGTAGTTGGATTTACGAACCCGCTGGTTCCATTGCTCACGTTCTGACCGGAGTCTGTGGACTTCTTCCTCCTCGCTGTCTGAGGATGACTCGACATCTTCATGATGGGTGGTCGATGTGTACTTGTCTGAAGGTTTCCCAGCATTGTTGGTGGGTTGGCGGTTGGTTCCGCTGGTTCGGTGCATTTGTGCTTCTAATTTACGAATGGCTTCAGCTGCGGTGGCATCTGCTATGGCATCTGCAAGCAAGATGTCTCCCTTAGCCATGATCTTGCTCTGGACGGTTGGGTCTCTAAGGCCAAGGACGATGCGGTCTCTCATGGCTTCTTCGAGATTGGCGAAGCCACATAAACTGCCCAGGTTCCTCAGGTCTGCCACAAAATCCCCAACGCTCTCACCTTCACGCTGGTCCCTCTGATAGAACTCATGTCTGCGAATGAGAGTTGGTACTGCTGGGGTGTAATGGTTGCGCAGGATGGGAGCAAGGGTGTCCCAATCCATGGTTTTAACTTCAGCTGGCTTCGCTAAGGCTTTAGCCATCTTTAAAACGGCTGACCCACAATGGGTTAGAAAAACGGCTCGTTTCTTGCTGGGCAGAAACAAGGTTTCTTTGAGGTTGTTGGACTCTAGGAACATTTGAAATCTGTCCATATATGAGTCCCAGTCCTTGCTAGCTGGATCGAATGGGGCAGGTGGTATAGCGCTGCTGGCCATGTCGCCGTCATTGCGCTCTGTCAGCCACGTGCTCCTTCAGCTAGTTCAAATCAGTAGACTTCATTGCCTCCGCATCCCATCCTCGTCGCTAGTGTTATATCTGGGAGGATGGTTCAAGAACGGAGGCAAGACTCAGATAGCAACAACAGCTCTTTATTAGTGACTTCAGATCTGAGTGACCTATCCCAGCCGCAGCAGTCCCTTATATAGGGCTGGCTGCAGCTAGGCAGCCAATGAAGGCAATTTGAGTTTGCCGCTCTTGGCAGGGCCAATTGCGGCAGCCCGTTTACTGGCCAATCGCATCAGTCTATGGCGACCAATCACGATCGGCTATTCGCGGGCCAATCAGAGTTGCAGGCTTTTGAGCCTGCTAGTCCGGAACACTTAGTGCCTAGATTCATATTGTAAATTTGTTGAATTAGGAATTGCCAATTTAAATTGTCAAAGGCCTTCTGTGCATCCAAGAATACAAGGGCTATTTGTTTTTCTGGGTGGGCTTTGTAGTATTCCAAAACATTTAATACTGTCCTTAAATTATTCCTGATTTGTCTATTAGGAAGAAATCTGTTTTGATCTTTATGTATATATTCATTCAATATTTTTTTCAATCTATTTGCTATAGTTGTAGTAAATATTTTATAATCAGTATTTAACAGGGAAATTGGTCTATAGTTTTGTATATGTCGTGAATCTGAATCTTCTTTCAGAATCAACAATATCAATGTCTCCTTCCATGAATCCGGCATTCTTGCTGCTAGTAGGACCTCATTATATACTTCCACCATGAGAGGTCCTATTTGTTCTCCTATTTTTTTATAAAGGTCCCCTGGTATCTCATCGCGTCCTGGGGTTTTATTGTTCTTTTGGTTTTCTATTGCTGCTTTTAACTCGGACCATGTAATATCTCTAATTAATATTTCCTTCATCTCCTCCTTAATTATTTTATCTTTAGTAATACCCAAATAGTTTTTTTATCATATCCTCATTTACCTCCTTCTTTTTATAAAGATCTTCAAAAAATTTACATGCAATTTCTTTTTTCTGTTCTGTTCCCTTGTTGGGCATCCCCGTTCTCATCTATTAATTGGTAGATCAATCTTTTTTCTTTTTCTTTTTTAAGTTTATAGGCCAACCACCTTCCTGGTTTATTGCCTGTTCAAAAAATATCTGTCTGGCTGTATTTAACTTTGAGACCATTCCTTCTTGTTCGATTAAATTTAATTTATGTTTAGTTATTATCATCTGTTTTTTTTCAATTTGCAATCTTTTGGGGTGTTTTGCAGCTGAATTTCTAATTCTTTGATTCTTTGTTCTAATTTATTTTGTTAGGCATATTTTTCTTTATTTCTTTTAGCAGTGCATGATATTGTTATGCCTCTTATTACTGCCTTCAATGTATCCCAAATATTCTGTTTCATAGTTGCCTCATTATTATTTTCTTTTTAAAAATAGTCTAATTCTAAATCAAGTTTATTCATAAATTCTTTGTCTTTGATTAATTGTGTATTTAAGGTCCACCTTTTCCTTGGTTTCTTCCTGCCTTTCCACACTATCTGGATCGGCTTATGATCTGCCCATTTGTTTGGTAAGATTTCAATCTCTTTTAATTCATTCATTTACTAATTCACCTTTCATCCACACCATATCAATAAGATGAGGCATTTTTGAAGGGATGCTCTGCCTGGACAATATTGGAAAAAAAGGCCTCTTATTGAAGCTTAGTTGCCAGCCATACTATTTAAGAATTGTAATTTGAATTGTAATTTATTTAAGAATTAATATATGAACTTCAGGATTTGTGGGGGGGAGGAAGGAAGTTCCTTCCTTTATAACCTTTTCTGGCTGAAAAGTACCAATGCTTATATAAATACCTTACTGAACATTTATGTGATTTAAACATAGAAATATGTAATCAAGTATTTCAGGTACACATACTTCCATCAAATTAAGCCTATAGCTATAGGAACATGCCATTCATATAGACTTTTATACGATTTGAATGGATATTCAAATTCTAAAGCTAAACTTGTGTGACTGGAAGACAGAAAGCAAAGAATGCATGCATGTTTTATTCTTCTTTCAGCAATTACATCACAGCAGAGGTGGTATTCAGTAGGTTCTGACAAGTTCTGGAGAACTGGTAGCAGAAATTTTGAGTAGTTCAGAGAACCGGCAAATACCACCTCTGACTGGCCTCATCCCCATCTATTCTCTGCCTCCCAAGTCCCAGCTAATCGGCTGGGTCTTCTTTTGTTGCCCTGCACAGGAGAAAGGAGCTGGAAAGGAGGTTAGTGGGATGGGGAGGGAATGGGATTTTGCTGTTTCCTTCCCCTGCCATGCCCACCAAGCCATGTCATGGCCACCAAGCCACGCTCACATAATTGGTAGTAAAAAAAATTGAATCACAGGTTTTAGATACAGTCTCCAATGCTTAATCATACAAGTGCTGCTTCTACAAGTGCTTCTATTTTATCCACAGGACTGATTTCTTTTCATTTAAATCTGAGGAACCTTGATGTAAATATGTAACTATGGTATATACAAGAAATACATGGCATGTAGAAGACTGTCTTGTGCATTTTTAATTTTTAGTTTTCTACCAGTACAACTTGCAAATATACCTTACAATTGATCATAAAACTCAACTATCCTTTCCCAAGATTAATATTAATGAAAAATCTATGGAAGACCCTACCTCTATGATGTATGTTTAGGCAATTATCCTCAGGGAAAATATCAACTAGTTTTCAGTCCCAAATAAAATAAACCAGCAGAAAATCAAGTGCTTAGATAGAAGTAATTCAAGGGATGGGGTTTTTTTTTTTGTCTTACTATAAACTAGCCAAGCCATATAGTCTGGATAACTGCTACAGTGGTACAGTATATCTTACATGACTTTATAGATAAACAAAGAATCAGTTCTTCCACAAATCCCTTTCACCACAGTTGCTGTGCATCAATGAAAGGAAATCAAAAACACCTTAATCCTATCTTAAGGTCATTACAATTATTTGAAGCCATTGTTTTTTTTTCTTTCTTCCTTTCTTTCAAGATAAGTTTTATCTATCTCATTCTCTGTGGAATGATCACAGGTAATCTAGGTTCATGTTTAAAACATGATGATGTCACAACGATACATAAGTTCTTAGTTTTCAAAGCTTTTTTTTAACTAAATGGAAAAAGAATCTTATTTATAACCAGGGTTGGAAGTGTGTTACTTGCTCAATATATTTCATTTCTGGCTAGGCCAGTAGAAGTTGCTGGAAAATTCAATTCTGTCATATCTTGAGGGGCATAGACCAATGCTGGCTTTAGGGAGGACAAACAGGAAATAATAACATTTTCAGTATTTATGGATAGCTGTTTAAAAACTTCTTCCATACCCTGATTTAGAATAAAAGAAAATTGTCTTTGTCAGTTGTAACATTCCAGCTATTTTAAGCATCAGCTGAAAATGAAATAATTTCATAGTCATCTCCCAAAGCCTTTCATAGAAAGGACATCAATTCTTCAATTCTGACTTAGTGTGAAGGAAAACTTTGCTCAAAATTACAATTGAGAAATGCAAACTGTTTTCTGAAGTAATATTCAGGGAACATTAAATTTAAACTGTTTTAATTTTGAATTATCCTGTGCAATACATAATCTGAGGCGGTTATGCAAATCTTCTCATTTTCCTTACTAATTGAAAAATTCCATTGTGAAAAATTCTCAGTGAAATTTAGTATCATTTGATTAAGAAAACCTAAAAGAATATTGATATTTTGGCCTATGAACTTTTACATTAGTTCCAAAACAGATAAGTTTGTAGCTTTGACCAGTTTGGTGTCATGGGTGTTATGGTTAAATTCCCAGATTGGATACTGGGAAACTCTTGAGTCTACTACCGTGTTTCTCACAAAATAAGGCTGGGCCTTGGTTTTGTTTTTTTTTGAGCCCCGAAAAAATGGCTAGGATGTCTCTTCGAGAGTGAATTAATTCCCCCCCCCGCACACCAACGCCATCTCCAACAACAGCGTCTTAGTCACTCCTGCTTTCCCCCCGTCCCTGTAACAACAGGAAAAAAAAAGATTTTGAGGTACCTGGGAGTACCGCGCGCTGCGTTTTGGTTTAATCCCGAGCATCTGGGTGGGCATGAGAAGAGCCGAGTGAGCATCTCTGCTGCTGCTACCCTTGGTGCTCCAGCCTCAGGCTCTGCAAGTTTGTAAAAGTCCCGGTGTGCAGCCCGTTCCTGCATTCCAAGCACCCAGGCTGAGCTGCAGCTGTCCCTCTCTTGCCAGCGCTGTCTCCAATAACAGCGGTAGCAGCGGCGGGTACCATGGAAGTTATGGAGGTGGCTCCCCCACCCGAGAGGCAGCTAAAATGCTTCCATGGTTCCCGCCACCACTGCCGCTGCTATTGGAGATGGTGCTGGTGAGAAAGGGACCGCTGCAGCTCGCCTGGGCACCTGGAATTCAGGAACGGGCTGCGCACTGGGACTTTTGCAAACTTGCAGAGCCCAAGGCTGGAGCACCAAGGGTAGCAGCAGCAGAGATGCTCACTCAGCTCTTCTCACACCCACCCAGCCGCTCGGGATTAAACCAAAATGCAGCGAACGGTGCTCCCAGGTACATCAAAATCTTTTTTTTTTCCTGTTGTTACAGGGACTGGGGGAAAGCAGGAGCGACTCAGATGCTGTTGTTGGAGACAGTCCTGGCAAGAGAGGCGCCAGCATCGGTGAGAACTGTGGAAGCTGCAGAGGCCTGAGAAGTGGCCGAAACACTGCTGGACATCCACGCTGCTGCCGCCCGCCTGCTGACCTGGGTAAGGGAGGGGTAAGGGAGCCCTCTGTGCTCCATCATGGTGTTAGGAGCGGCTGATGGTTAGGCGTAGCTGCCCGCAGGGCACTCCTAATGGCAAGTTCCCCCCCACCTTTCCCCCCAATTTTTCATGTTTTAAACTAGGCCTAAATTTGGGGGGAGGAGCTTAATTTCATTTTATGCCTAGAAAACATGCTGGGTCTTCCTATTGGGGGGGTGTATTGTTGGAGAAACATGGTAGTCTCTTAGGCATCAAGCTGGCTGGGTGATGTTGAGGCAGCCCAACCACCTCACTGGTTATTTATTATAGTGGAGACAAAAAGAGGAGGGAACATTATGGATACACTATTTGGAGTTGTAAAATATAAAGGCAAGATATAAAGCAAATCAATTGATTTCTCTCCAGTGTTTTTTCATTGCTAATTAAGGTTACCAATCTTTAGCCCATACTTGGCTGTAGCTCCAGGAAAGGAATTTTTCTATTTATTTAGGGATACCATAGTTAGTAAATGAGGGAGTATTAAATGTAACATGGAAAAAAAAGCAGTTGTCAAAGAGATGGATCTTTTCTCAGGTTCTTCTGTCTGGCCAAAGAGGATAAGATGATGGAGAAGAAGAGAGTTAACATTCACATTCTAATTTGTGAAATGCTTTAATTAGGATAGGACATTAGTAAATGAACTAATATAGTTATCATATTTTAAATGCATTGAAGATGGTGTAAAATGCAGTGAAAGTGTGAGAATTCTGCTCATTTCAGATAATCCTCTTTTTTAAAAAAAGACACTGGCATTTGGGGAATTCACAGACATAATCAACCTTCATCCATCTCACTCAGTTGCAAGATTTTGAATACAGAATTATAACCTTTTTTTATAAAATCCTACATTCAGGGAACAAATGGAGAACATTTGGTTTTATGAAGTGATAAAACTTTTAAATTCAGACCCATTTTTTCTGCTGGCATTTTTTCCCTCTGCACTGAAATAGTCCAGTATTTCTCAGCTCAACCAGGTTTGACTTCTGCAACATAAATTTCAATTTAAATAATACATTTTTTCTAACCTTTAGTTTACATAAAAAATGTTTAAAATGATTTTATTCCCTATCTATTCTTATGTGATTGAAAGGAAAACAGAAAAAAAAAACCTGTCTGATCTCCAAATATCCTTACTGCCAGAAGTTAACCATTAAGCCTAGCTTGTGCAGTGTGATTGTATGATTCCATGAATCATTCCTGAATCCCATCACCATCTCAAGAGAATCTGATGCTGTTTTGAATATGCTGTAGTAGACTGCAGTTTATCATCTGACTCCATTTAGACAACACTCTTGTTGAAAGGGATAGAAATTTTGTTACCTATGCCTTGCTTAGCGTCCCATTCAGTGAAAAAACAGATATAGAGAGTAAGAATGCATAACAAGACACCCAGGTAATGAGAACTATTAGAATGTAATAGTGAATCTAGAGCAGTGGTAGGATTCAATTTTTTTACTACCAGTTCTGTGGGCATGGCTTGGTGGGCATGGCGTGGCTTGGTAGGCGTGGCAGGGGAAGGATACTGCAAAATCTCCATTCCCACCCAACCCCACTAACCTGTTTTCCAGCTCCGTTCTCCTGTGCAGGGCAACAAAAGAAGACCCAGCCGATCAGCTGGGATTTGGGAGGCAGAGAATAGATGGGGGTGGGGCCAGTCAGAGGTGGTATTTTCCAGTTCTCTGAACTACTCAAAATTTCCGCTACCGGTTCTCCAGAACTTGTAAGAACCTGCTGAATACCACCTCTGATCTAGAGCAGGGGGGTTAAATTGGTAGCCAATGGGCTGGATGTGTCAAGTGCAGGCCATGCCCACCCTAGCTCCACGAAGGGAAAAAAACATCTCAAAACATCACATGATGTCAATGTGACACTGTGAGTTTGACACCCATGATCTAGGGTAAATCTATGTTCCTTCTTTTTGTTAAAGAACTTAAAAAAATAAAAATAAAGCAGCATCAGATTCTCTTGTTATGGTGATGGGATTCAGGAGTGATGTTGGCTGTATTTTGCAAATATCATTCGAATGTAGTGTTAGTGTTATTCAATAGTCAGCGGTTAAGCCAAATGGTAGTGAGAACCAGTGACTAGTGGCTTATAGATAATTACATGCATGATTCATAAAGCTGGTTAACTGTCAAGAGGCGGCTGTGGCAGTTTCTTTAGCTGTTTATATAGTTTGGTTATATACATTAGAAGTAGTAGAGTTCTAAACTGACAGTTACTTGCGATACCATTGGAATTTTCCCCAACCTGTATAAAGAAGACAGATTGAGAATGAAAGTCCATTTATACTGGTTATGTTTGCTGGAAAATCTAGAAAGATGGGGCACAGAGAAGGCCGTGTTATAGCATTATTATGTCCTATTTTGCAGTTGGGGACCATATATTCAATGAACATCTGTTGGATAGTTTGGATGGCTGGGATATTATCAATCTATGTGTGACCTATATTTGTGCTACCTAATGGATGAAATTTCCCCTCTAGATAGGCTAGATATGTACATTGACATTCCTTACATGGTGGGAAGGCTAACTATTTTGCTATCATATCAGTCCATGTTCATTCTCTAAATATATAGAGATCTAGTGCCAGTAGTCCAGCACTTAGTGCATTTCTTGGGCTGGGCAAGATTTTCATTAAATTGGACCTTGCACAGGCAAACCAACAATTGCCTGTGGATGCAGCTACCGCCAAAGCCCAAATGATCATGACCCACAGGGGCACATTCAAGTGCAACCGGCTGCAATTTGGGGTTAGCATAGTCCCTGGCCTATTCCAAAGCATAATGGAAAAGCTGTTACAAGATCTGCCAGGAGTAGTCCCCTATTTTGACAATGTAATAATCTTGGCTGGAGACAAACCTCAGCTAATGAAGAGGGTCCAAACAGTACTAGAACTATTCCAAGAAGAGGGGCTTAAGTTAAAAAGGGACAAATGCTACATTGCTGTGCCGAGCGTAGACTTCTTGGGTTTCCTAATCGATGGGTCAGGCATCCAACCCATGGACAGCAAGCTGAAAGCAATTAAGGAAGCCCCCACCCCAAAGAGCAAAGCTGAACTTCAAGCTTTCTTGGGATTATTAAACTTTTATAACATATTTTTTGCCACAGAAGATGACAATAGCGGAGCCACTCCATAGACTGCTAGACAAAAATACAACCTGGAAGTGGGGCTCCCATGAAGACACCGTGTTCACCAAAATAAAGAACATTTTAACATCAGACACCGTACTAATGCAATATAGCGAGACCCTACTGATACGGCTGACCTGTGATGTGTCATCATATAGCATCGGGGCAGTATCGAACAGAAGGGAGGCTCCCATAGCCTATTATTCTAAGACCTTGTCTAAAACTGAAAGAAACTGTGGCCAAATAAACAAAAAAAGCCCTCGTCGCCATAGCTGGAGTGACATGTTTTCACGAATACTTATATGGCAGACATTTTGACTTGCTCACAGATCACAAGCCACTGCTTGGCATTCTCTTGGGAAACAAACCTACAACCAACATCTTATTGCTGAGAATGCTAAGTTGGACAGTTTTCCTGGCAGCCTATAACTACAGCCTTTTACACAGACCAGGAAAGAACAGTCCACATGCTGACGTACTCAGCAGGTGCCCCCTGCCAGACTTAGTGGAAGACCCAGCCCCCGCGACTTCCATATTCCTTGCAGAACATCTCAAGCTGGGTTTATTGACAGCAGCAGATTTCACGAGACTCACCATGAAGGACAAAACGTTGGCGCAAGTTTTGAACTTGGTATGGCAGGGCTGGCTGGACAAGACAGAAGGGGAGGAATTCAAGCCATTTAAAAACAGACAGCTAGAGCTGTCAGTATTAAGGGGGGTTTTGTTATGGGGAGACAGGGTGGGTATACCGCAGCCATTAAGGGAAAGAGTTTTGGGATTGCTACATGAAGGGCACCCTGGGATAGTAAAAATGAAGGCCCTAGCAAGGAATTACATCTGGTGGCTGGGGATAGACAGAAACATTGAGACCTGGATCACCACATGCTCACCATGCCAGGAATCCTGATCTGCCCCTCCCTCAGCACCCCCCTCAAATGGGAAAGGCCCTCAGCACCATGGAGTCTTATACACATAGACCTTGCAGGACCCTGCCAGGGGCAAACATTTCTAATCGTGGTCTATGCCTACTCTAAGTGGTTGGAGGTGGTAATCATGAAATCCACAACAGCCAAGGCAACGACCAGAGCATTGCAGAAATTATTCGCCCCCCATGGCCTATCCAATGTGCTGGTTTTGGACAATGGCCCATAATTCACACCACAACAATTCAAAAGCTTCCTTGCCCAACTAGGGATCCAACATGCCCTATCAGTGCTGGCACACTTGGCCGCAAATGGGCAAGTGAAGAGAATGGTCCAAATGAACAAAGAATTACTAAAAAAATTAGGCCCCAGAGATTGGCAAGAAAAAATCGACAAATTGCTGCTAACCCAACACATAACGCCCAGTGCAGCAACAAACAGAAGCCCAGCAGATATGCTCATGAACAGAAAATTAAGGTCCG
The DNA here is from genome assembly GCF_049901715.1 of Pseudonaja textilis. NCBI lineage: Eukaryota > Metazoa > Chordata > Lepidosauria > Squamata > Elapidae > Pseudonaja > Pseudonaja textilis. The sequence goes on from NC_141997.1 coordinate 13,353,623, forward strand.
CCCTAAATAGGGCCATCCAAACTACACAAACGACACCCCTCTAGACTCCACAAGGAAGTGCACGACATTCGCACCTGGAGACACAGTGCATGCACGCAACTATATGGGAAGGGAAACCTGGTGAAAATAATTGAAAGTACTGGACCCAGATCATACAGACTGGAGGTAGAAGGAGGAAAGATATGGAACAGGCACATAGACCAACTGCGGGGCCACATAGTTCAACCCCCACACAAAGCCAAACAACACAACACACCTCCGGCAACATTTAGACCCCAGAAATTAGAAAGCCCACAAAGGCACATAATTGTAAGGTGAACCCAGAACAGGATAGCAGAGGACTTATCTGGAGGAGTCCAGCATAGTACTTCTGAGGTCTTTGGCTCAACAGAAACTGCCACACCTCTGGAAACTTTCAAGGCACTTCCAAGGGCAGAGTCTGGAGCAGTGGTGGACCTGTCCACTCAGGCCACCGCTTCAGGAACAACTGAACTGCGCAGGCCCAATTGCACCCACAGAAGCCCTGCCTACCTGAAGAACTACATCTGCCACATATGCGGTGATTGGTCGGTCTGAACTAAGAGGGGAGGGGTGTTAAATATGCATGACACTGTATTTACATGTGTTTATGTGATATGCAAAGTGGAGTCTGATGTTAGACTCCACTCATTGGTTTAGCCACTGGCACGATGATTTGAATCCCGGGAGTGGCTGAAGTGTTGGACAGCACTGGCTATAAAAGCCAGCACTTACTACATTTGTTTGCTTTTGGATCCTGGTTTTAAAATAAAGAGTTCCTTCGCACTCCTGAGCCCTGCTCCTTCCTTATCCACGTCCATTTAACAACTTTAGCCACTAAAATATGGCCTTTGAATTGTTAGCCATATTTATATATGCCACCCTTCAACCTTTTATGAGAATATATTACTGTATACATGAACAACTTCCCACTGAAGAGGTCAGAGGAGATATTGTTATTTGCTATTAAGGTGTGGCTGAAAGACAGATCTAATTTGGAAACAATGTTTTTTTAATATTCTGCTAAGAGTCTTTATGGCCATCTACAGTCTAATATAACACAGTTCTTTTATCAGACAGCTGACAATCAAACAGGCTCTGCAAGTTTCCAAAAATGTCCTTAAAAGGAGACAGGGATGGGATATAGCCCTCTCTGCAGCTGCTCTTTGCAGTTGCATTCTGAAAAGACATAGTTGTTTTAAAGAGTTGAAGAGAGGTGTTATGTTTGTGTGACTGTGCGATCTGAAGCATTTTAATTAATTTGGAATTCAAGGCACTGCTGTAGTTGTGGCTATCCCAAGAAATTTCAAAGAAAATCTTGCATATCAACTTTCTTAGGGAAAGGAAGGGATATGTGAGAAAAAGTAAAATATTTGGGGGAAGGCTTCTCAGAAATTTCAGGCAAAGTAATGTAGTTTTCATCTGAACTTATTTCACTCACAACATCACAGTGTATGTTGTTTGGTTTTGCCTTAGTATGATATGTGAACCCAGCCATTATTGTTTGCAAACCATGTTTTATTGCTTGTGTGAACATGATCTACAACATATACTGTATTTAATGCAGAAACCATAGCTGAGCAAAAGATAGCTTAATGCATTGTGCAAATCCAGTTTCGTGAGTTAGTAGAGATAACAGATACCCAGGAAGAAATGCTACATTGTTCCTTTAATGATGGTGTAGATGCATTTTCTTTTTATACCCAGCTATTAAAGAGGTAGGTGTCTTGTCCTTTGAAACTGGCTACCTGACACAGTGAATCCTGAATGTTTTATGAATTTATGGTTTCACCTTATTGCAATTCTTTTTGGTTGGATAATAGCTGTAGAGGAAAGACATGGCATTACCAAGGCAACAAAGCCTAGTAATAGTTAGAAATGATAGAGGCTACTCCTTTGTTTTGTTTCATTTGAAAGAGGCATCGTTATTAGCTGTGATGGATGACCTCCTAAAAGAGGTGTGAAAGATTTAGCTTGTGTGTGCACAAAGAGAAAAAACAATATAATAAGGCCATGGAGGAAAACAAAGTGGAACCCCACTGGCCTGTTAAAAGAGCTCCTATTCTTATTCTGAGCAGGTTGATTCAGTAGTAAAATTCATGTATCTCAGTAAAACTTATTAACCAAGTCTTTGGGTTAAATACTAGGAAATAATAAAAAAGAAATCAACCGTTCCAAACAAAAGGAATTTTAAGAAATTACTAATCTTCTAAACATAAATCTAAGACTTGAAAAACAGAATAGGCCAATAGTTTAATAAGAAGCTATTGTGTAGTATTAAAAACAATTGCATTTTTAAAAAACAGAAGAATCAAAAAGATTTGTAGACTCCTTTTAATGGTATTGTAGAAACTGACAGGAAATTTAAGCAATAGCAGACATATTTGGTGCAGCATTTACTCTGTTCATATGGTAATTGAGGCTAAAATATAATACGGGAATAGCAATGCAGGGAAGAGTAGAACAGGAATCACCAATATCTTCACATCAGCTTTAAGTCCAGTACAGGTTAAAAGTCAAGCACTTTCCTGCTTCTCCCTTATTCTGACAATGACTAGAAAAAGGATGGATTTCTTATCCTTTGTTTCCATTACATTTTAAAAATTAAATATGAAGGAATTATGGGAGGAGATTTGGCCCAAGTTCTCATGAAATTGTTTTATATTTGACCAAAGTGAAACTTTTGAACAAGTTATGACTGATGCAGAGAATGGTGACAAAGAAGGTATGGGAACATGAGATCATGCCCTCTGACAAAAGCTCAAGGAATTCAGATTTTAAATCTCTAGAAAATACTTTGGGAGATATGATATCACTGTTCAAATAATGGATATATGGGGGAAAGAAAAGAGAAAATAGTTCCTATTTTCCATTACCACAGGAGAAATTAGATCTAGATGTAGTAGATATAGTTTAAGATTACCTGGGTTTTAACTCTGTGGGAAAAATTCCTAACAGTAACATCTGTTTAAGAGTGAAATATGTTCCTATGGAGGTTGTGCATTCTCCATCTCTGGAGGTTTTTAAGAAGAAAAGAGACTGACCCTTCTCAATGATTCTTTAATTATTTTTCCCTTTACAGAAGATTGAACTAGATGATTCATGTGGTCATTTCCCACTCCATAATTCCATGATTTTATGATTCCCCGAGAAATAAATGCAACTTTTCACATTTCTGACTAGTAATCTCGCTAATAACATAAAAGGGTATGAAGAATTCCATGAATCTTCATACAGTGATTCTTCTTTGCAGTCAGGAAGAGAAGAGATCCTAGCATTTCTGTCATTAAGAAAAAAAAGATGCATTAAATAGAATATAGGAACCAGTTGAACTGCTTTGGTGCTGGTAAAATAAAACAGATGTATTTTCTTTGAATTTTGAACCTTAAAAAAAATATTGTTGGAATGCCAACTTTCCATTTTGGTCTATTTTATTTAAATTCCTGTATATTATTATACCAAATCTAAGAATCTGGCAACATCCTGTGCTGTCCTACTCACACACATACCACAGGTATAAGGAGTCTTTATTAAGACTTCCTAGCCTGAATTGGTATTCCCCAGAAAGTCCCTGTGATGCCACCCGATGATCTCCAAGGGCTACTCAAATGAAACCAACACTAATCATCAGCACAAAGGCAAATCTAGTCCATTACACACAAGCAAGTTCCCAAAGCAAAGGCAAGTTCTAAGTCAAAGGCAAATCCAAAGGCAAGGTAAAGGCAAAAGCTGAAAAGACATAATCCAAAATTCAAGGCAAGAACACACAGCAGCAAAATGAACACATTCCCAGCATCATCTCCATCTGTCTGCCATGCTAAATAGCCAGTCTCTGTGTGCAGCCCATCAAGAGGGAGAAAGCTACCTCTTCATGAGTAATCTCGCTGATTTTAGCTGCTACTGCCTTTTCTCTGCTCTATATGTGCTTGGATCAGTTGCAGAAGGCGGTTCCTCTGTCTCATTGCTGACCAGCTTCGGCAGTGGTTGCAGCTGCATGCTTCCCCATCTGAAGCCTCAGGGCTGTTCTGTTGCAGCTGTGCTTCAGCCAAATCACTTTCAGGTGAGCAAACTCCCCTCCTGATATGCCCAGAACTAGTCCATCCTCCTCTGAGCTGACATCTGGAGAGGTATCTGGGAAAGCATCTGAGAGAGTCATTTTACATCCATTATGACTGGCTATGCCATGAGTGAAGTAGAACTAAGGGCAAATTCCCAAATATTCACTATTAAGACTCACCAAGCCAATATTCTTCAAAAGACAATTTAAAAGTGGTATAATTTTATTTTAGTAAAACTAACCCTGATGATATAAAGGGAATTAGTTTGATTGAATATATATTGATGAACAGATCTTCACATCTTATACAAAAAACAGACCAACACAATAATAAGCAGGCATGGCGATAAACCTCTTGTGTTTATAAAAAGTGTTTCAAACTTATTACCATTCATCTCTTATTCAAGTGCTGTGCCCACTGACTAGCTAGGAAGGTGATAATTACCTCCCCATGTAAGCAGGAGCTAATTTATACATCTATCCAAGGGGAAACAAGATGGCTGTTAAGGCATAAGAAAACCACTCCTGTGCTTAGAATCTTTTCTAAGCATTTTTTAAGTGGCAAAACAAAAGCAAAAGCTGGTTCCTAAGTAATTATTTTACATTTGCTCATTCTTACCCCATGGCTGTAAATATGTTCTACATGGAACTGATATACTGAAGCCCTCTGAATTATATTACATTTCTAAATGGCTTGCTTGTTTTTTGGAACAATAGAAATGAAATTTCTCATGTTGAGATAGTTTGGTTCACATATTTTGTATTACATACATTTGGGTGGTATGGTAGGGAGAATAACCTAAAAATCAGAAAGAAAGCGATTAAGCAACAGTTTCTTTATTCCCCTTGAGCTTCTCATTATTACAACCATTAGAATCAATTTTGAAAATTGTAAAGTTGAATCCTTTGAATTTGCTATGCACAATTTTTATCATTAAAATCAGACTGTCTTTACTTATCTGATGCAAGGAATAAGACTTTATCCTCAATACACATGCTTAATCAAAAACTGAAAAAAGTAGATTGTTCAGTACATGTAATTCTGGGAATAAATATTAAATTGCATGTTTGTTGTACTTATTGTGATGACCCGGGACATAGCACAAAGGCAACACAGTCAATTAAGCAATAAGAGTCCCTTTATTATCTCCAACTTTGCCCCCAATGTCCAGGTTACCTTCAGCTGGAAAAACTCTTCCAGGAACAGCCTTTAACTGTAGAAAATTCAATCCAAAACAAGATACATACAAACTGTAACTAAAAATCCAAACAAACCAAGCTGAAGTAATTAGCTTGACATGGCAGGAGAAGGAATTTCAAACTTGAGAACATGGCAAAACTCACACAGTTGGGAAGACACCAGGAACACAGATAAACCACAACGATACAAGATTAATTCACGTTTGCTACCAATAGCTTGCTGTAAGCAGCTTCCTTTTTTATACACTGTGTTTCCAGCTGCAGCTAATGAAGGGAATCAGGGCCCTTTCCTCCTCATAAGCCATGCAACTAACATTGCTCCCTTCTTTGTTCCTCCCTGCATGCCCTAGGATGAAGAGGGGGCGGGTCTGGGTCTTCCTTTGAATCCCCTCTCCCTTGCTCTACCTCTTCCCTGCTCTGCCCAGCAGGACTTTGCCCTCCCCCAGTTTCTTCCACAGCCAACGGAGCCATACTCCCACTCCCTGTCAGCTGTTTGGCTTCCCCCTCTGAGTCAGATTCTGACAAGGGCATGACACTTATTTTCAATAAACATAATTCTTCTTAGATCTTGGAATGTCAGTAACAATCATTTAATTTTCATAGCTTTACAATTATACTGATCCACAATATTTTTCAAAGCAAAAATATCTGGATACAGTACATCATTTTAAATGGTTATAGAATTCCATGTTATATGCATCAGACTTCTTTTTTCACCTTGCAATGATATTTCTTCAGCAGGATATGTAATGAAAAGAGAGAATTGAACATGTATGCAAATATAAAATTGTTAACAATGTAATAATAATGAGAAGTGTTGTGCACTGGTATGCATGCAAATTGATAAATGCTTTTGCACTGAAAAGGTAATGGGCTGTTATTAATTTCTGAAAGTTCTCAGGAAAAGGTTTGCTGCTATAGATAAAAGGTATAAAATATAACAGTGTGATCATCCTTCTTCTGATCATACAAAATATAATTTAGAAACATTTAATATGCTGCACATGTTTCACAATGAAATAATAGGGAAGAAGATTTGTTATGCTCTATAAATACTGGGACTGAATGATGTCAGAACTGCAAACTAATGCCTGAACTTACATATTGAGGTTTGGTTAACTAATTTAAGCTAACTTCCTATAATACTGCATTCTCAATATTTGAAATATATTCTGTTACATACATTGCAAAAATAAATCTTTTTTCTAATTGGTTATTTATGCACAGATCAATCTGCTTTACAACACCTAAAGTTATCATGGTATATAACTATATTATATATAAGAGCCACAGTGGCGCAGTGGTTTCAATGAAGTACTGCAGGCTACTTCTGCTGACTGCCAGCTGACTGCAGTTTGGGAGTTCAAATCTCACCAGGCTCAAGGTTGACTCAGCCTTCCATCCTTCCAAGGTTGGTAAAATGGGGATCCAGATGGTTGGAGGCAATATGCTGACTCTATAAATGACTTAGAGAGGGCTGTAAAGCACTGTGAAGTAGTATGTAAGTCTGCTATTGCTATATTTCTATATTTTCTAGCCCAACAAATGAACAGTTTGAGATAATTCTACACTGGAAAAAGAGATATATGTACAGTCGTGATTGCTGTGTTTGTCACAGAAGATAGGGCACCTTAATCAAGCTGTTTGTGTGCCAAAACACTTTATTATTCAAATCATGGAATAAAGTCTTTCAAAGTTCTTTCCCAACAAGGAAATTAGAAGTCTAACACAACACTAAATGATTGAATGGTAAACTTGATGAATGAATCTTATTTTTTTATATCTTAACTGGTTTATTTTCATTTCGTTTCCAAGAGTCTCATCTTAGATATTCTTAAAGAACTTAATTCTTTCCATTCAATCCATTCAATTCAAAAGGCAAGCCAGGTTTACGTGCAAAAGAGTCTTCAATGTGTAAAACAAAGCAGGCACAACCTGTCACTCCCAGAGCACCTTCAAAAGGATCAGGCAGCCAGTAATATTTAATGCAACAAAACTAAGAAATTATTAAATACACAGAGAATACCCATATTAATCCCTGGTTCTCTGCTGCAATAATCTGTATGCATAGATATTCTGCCCTGTGCATGTAGAGCTTACATGCTTTGATCATATAGATCAAGCTACTATGTACTTCAAACAAAAGCTAAGGATTGACTATATAATAGTATATTTGGTGCTTCTCATGTTTCTATTAATATAGTTGGTGTTTTTGATATATGCTCATAGCTCAGGAGATTTGGGGGAACGGACACTGAATGATGAAAAATGCTCTCTTAAAGTGGAATTGCTAATTAGCCAAGGACTCTCCTTTCTTCCCTATATTATTTTTAGGGGTGTAATATGCTTTTGCTTCTCTTTCTGCATTAGGTTACCTTTTTTATTCCCAGCTACAACTTGTGAAAGAGAAATTATTCATTATCTTGCTTTGTTACAATGCTGTGTATTATTGATCTTTCTGTTAGTTAAATTATGTATCTGAATAGATGACCTCTACAGCCTTTCATTCCTTTTTACTTCTTCCATCTTTCTTCAAAAGTTCAGAAAAGTTGAAAGGAAGATGAGAGTCTTCTGTGAACAGGTTTGAAAGAATAAATTTCAGATTGTTTCCTCAATTTGATAACTTCCACATGTGCAGACTTAACTCCCAGAATTTTTGCTGACAATTTTGGAAGTTTAAGTCAAAACAACTGAAGTTTCCAAGATACCTATCAGGCAGGATATACTTTCACCCTTAAAGGTATGCATTGAGAAGAAAATTTGTGCTTTATTATTTGCAACTATTGCAAGCATAGGATCAATTGTAGTAAGCATAAGAAGCTTCTGGCAGCATCTTCAGAGTTTTTACAGTTAATGAGGGACCAAATTGTTGATATTCCCCCTCCCATTCAGATAGTAGCATAATTAAAAATAAGTTTGCCCAGTTATCTGCAAATCACTCATTCCTGAGCAAGCAAGGTAGATGAGGCAGGTCACTTTATACCATTGGCTTCAATGATATGTCAAAGGTACAAGGTTACTAAAGGACACAGAATGAGTGAGAGAATATGGAAGATGCCAGCAACAGATGACCAACTCTTCAATCTGATTGCACATGGCTCCAGAGTATACCATCTGGAGAATAATAGATTTGCAATATCTATGATTATCTGCAATAAAGTTACTGAGTACAAAGTCCTTTCATAAAAGCAATCCTTCCAATAATTAATATAGAATATTACAAACAAGCAGCAATTCTGGGAGGTTACATGAAACTGAGACAATTTATATTCCTTGCAGACAGCTGGTCATTTGCATCCTTTTAGAGCATGGGTGTTAAAGTTGCAGTATCACATTGCCATCACGTGACATTTCATGATGTTTTTCCTCTTTGTGGAGCTGGGGAGGCTGTGGCCTGCTCATGACACATCCAGCCTGCTGGCCACCAGTTTGATGCCCCTGTTTTAGAGGGTTGTTGAAGGACTTGGAGGTTTATCTATGTCCGCAGAGTCACCTGACTAGTGGTCCTAGTTCCTGTAGTCTGCAATTTTTTTTTCTGGAAATCCATTCCTATTCCCACACCTTTCAAAGGGTGTTGATCCCAAATTGTATGGCTAAAAGTCTGTAGAGATTGTCAGTCATGAATGGTGTGGGAGTAGGAATGGATTTCCAGAAGGAAAAGGATTGCAGACTACATGAACCAGGAACACTACTCAGGTGACCCTGAGGACATAGATAAACCTCTAAGTGCTTCAACTATCTTCTCTTTTTTTGGTAAATTTTATTTGAGTTTTCACAAAGAGAAAAAGAAATACAAATAAACATCTTTTTTGAAAGTAGCGTAATCCCGGGTTACATTTCTTTGTACAGACACAAATTCAGGTTCATGCTCATTTTTATATTCTATTCCATTTCTTATTACTATTTTACATTTTCTGCATAGCTTCTCAGATCATTGTATTTATATTTTTTGTCTGTCCTGTTTCAATTATCTATCTATCTATCTTTTCTCATTAAACAAAATTTCTCCTGTAGTTACTGATTGGAGTATGACACCTTTATATCTTTTCCCTAAAGTTGTAACATTCAATATAATACATAACTTCCATTCAGATTCTGCTTGGTACATTCTTAAAATACACACTGTATTCTTAAAAAAAGAAAAAATTATAAATGTATATAATTAAAACAACATTCCATTCCAATTCAATTCTATCATTAATATTAATATTCATTAGAGTCTTAACATCTTTAACATTACTTTTCAATTAAATATCATACTTCTATGGGAACAATTATAAGCTTTCCATAGTTAATTCCCCCCTTCACTTATATTTTATAAAACATTAACTAATTAAAATGTTCCCGTTCCTTCCTAATTCAATTTTCTCATTTATTTTATTTCACTTATTTTATTCACAAACATTTCATTAAATTACACTAACTATTTTATGCCTCATTTTAATCATACGTTGTTTCCAATTTTCTAAAGTTATTTCTATTACTAATATAACAATACAATCTTATGTACCTTTACAGAATCCCTTTTTCAGTTAGATTTTCACCCATTATCTCTAAATAGGTCCTGTTTCTCTATATCTTGCTCCAGTCCTTTGTAACTTCTTTTCCTTTCCTTCTTCCCTCTCTTCTTCTCTCTCCCCTTTTTACCCTCTTGTCTCTCTACCTCTATTTCTCTCTTCTGTATTCCCCTTTTCTGTTGCTTTCCAGTATTATACTTATTTTTTGAATTATTTTTCTTTTCTTTGGTTGTTTTTTTAAGTCTTAAATTCTCATTCTCTTTCCCCCCTTTCCTTTTTCTTGCCCACATAAAATTGCTTGTTCATTAAAGATGGCTTCTTCTTTGTCCCAGTCTTCTTGTTTTGCAGTTGTTTCTTGTTGTTTCTCATAGTTCCAAATCTCCATTTCTATGAATTGAAAAACAAAGCCAAAAGAACCCTTCCCTTCTTGTGCATCTTCTTTGTACTTTTTAAGTTCCATTTTCAATTCTTCCAGAAGTGGTGCCATTGTATAAATTTTTAAACAACCACCCAATTGATTTTAGTCATTCAAATACAATAACCAAGAATCCAAAGATCACCAAATAACCCAAATACACGCAAGCTGTTTCATTTTTGCTCTCTTTTTTTGACTTTCTCTTCCTGGGGTTACTATTTAGTTACAAAGTTTCAGTTAAAATGTATCTTTTAGAAGTCTTGTTGAAGTTTTACTTTAGATTCTTTTTAATTCCAGGCAGTCTCCTCCCTCTTCCAGATCCTGTCCTTATTCTTTTTCTCTCCCTTCCTGCCTATGAAAAAGAAAATTTTTAATGTCCAGAAATCTTTATTATCCCTTTGGCATTTTGTTTTATTTTCAGCTTAATTGCCTATTGATGTCAAAGCGGATTTTTCTGATTTCTTATTTATGTCTCTTAGTTGTCAGTATAGAGAAGGAGAGAGAAGGAAAAAAAAGCCAAACCTTTCCCCTTTCCCTTTACTTTGCTGCTTCCGACTCTTCTTTGGGAGAGATGTTATTTTTTGTAAGTTTAAATTCCAGGGTACTTTAGTTGTTGCTTTTACAATTAAACCCAGTCAGCCAAAACTTTTGCTTCTTATCTTCCTCCTGCACATTCTTTTCCGGTTGAGTTCTCCTTTGTGGTGGCCATTTCTGACCACCGCTGCAACTGCCTTCAGGAAAGGGAGTAATGGCCAGCTGAGGAGGAGAGATGTGGCTCTCCTCAACCCTGCTGGTGGTCTCCCCCCTCTTCACCACCTCTATGGGGTGGCTTAGCCCCAAAACCAGCTGGCTTGGGGTGCTCCAGCGGCGAGCCCAGACAGAAACCATGCACGATCTCAGATTTCTGTCTGTCACCAAAGCCCTTCAAACCGGAAGTGCCCACTTCAACAATCTTCTAAAAGGATGCAAATGACCAGCTGTCTGCAAGGAATATAAATCATTCAATTCCTTACTATCCTGTCAGAACTGAAGAAGCTTCTTGGATGAGAAGTGAAATGTCTTTAAAAAAATAAGAAAGTCCAGTTGCCTCCTGATAAAGCACCTTTGGGACAACCATGACCTGGATGACTGAGAATCTATATGGACAATGAGAATGGCCTTTTTAGAAGTATGCCCATCAGCTACTCCAACCTGTGGTCTATGTACATTTGTTTAATAAATAAATAAAACATCTCTGGCATTTCCACAAGACCCACTGATTAGAGAATGGTGAAGAATACCACCACATATGGGTAAATCAGTAGTCATGCTTCCATGTCATGTCTAGCCTGCCAGCCAAGACAAGTTTTTGAAAAATACTATTCATGTATTAGCTGAATCTCAAATGTCTTACTTGAATAAGATCCAGGCTGAATCATGTAAGCTTCATCTTTCATTCAGGACTAAGCACACCAAGTGAATATTTAAGAAAGCTGCCAAGTCTGTATCCAAGCATCTGAAATGTAATCTTATAAGGAAGCTTCTATAAAGCCAGTAAGCCTCAGTGGTAATGATGTATCTTTGTAGGGGAATTGCTTTAAATGAAAAACTAAGACTTAATATTCTGTGATTTCCTGTAGAAGTGAAATCCTTATTTTCATTCAAAGTCTGATTCCCTGACTGACATATTTCAGTGTCTATTCCAGTCTTAGCTTTCTGAATTATTGAGATCCTTATCAGCTGATCTTTTCCTAACTAATATCTATGGAATCAGAAACTTTTTGGTAAGAATTATCTAATCAGTTAGAGCAAAACTTCTGAAATTCTTTTTAATTCCTTGTTCAGAAGGAGATATGGGAGACACTTGTCTTATGTGTAAGGAAATAATATATTTCATCTCTCTTTGTTCTGGTCTGTTGTGTTTGTGTCTATGTGAGAAATGGAAAACACTGGGTAAGTCACATAGATTCCTGCTCAGTGTCTAATGATTGGGACAGTCCAAGGCTTAGAGTAAATTACCAATAAAATTTGGAGCCACTTCCAATAACTTCTTGTAAAGGGATACACTGGGGGGGGGGGGTGGATGGATGTCTTCAGATTTTTTCCATACAAAATTCGGTCCTGTTCTGTCTCATTTTTTGACAGTTAGCTTGATGGCTGGATAGAGTGAGGCCCTAGGCCATTTACGTCATCTCTTTCTAGCATTCTAACAATTAGAAAGAATAAAGAAGAGACTTAATGGCATTATCCAATTCATGAGGCAAAAATATATAAAAGTTGATGATTATAAGACTGAAATGAAAATTCCTTCAAATAAATGTATCATTCATAAAGCAATTACTTTTGTCACTAGGAAATAAAGGAAAATAATCTATGAAAAGCATTTCATTGAATAATTTTATTAATTTTATAGGTGAAATATTTACAGAAAGTGCATTTATAAAAGCATTGTTGAAAAGGCATTGTTACAAAACAAAGATTTCCAATGATTTTATCATGGAAGCTTTACTTCCAAAAATAACTTTTATTTTGTGATTAGTTGATACAATTTTTTGAAGCTGTGTTACAATAGCAGAAAAGATGTTACTGAAATAGTGTAAGTGCAAAATCACTATTTGCATAATTCAGATGTTACTTTGCACATCTTAAACATAATCATTATTAGTTCAAATGTGTACTTATTAAAGATTTGCATAAATGTGTGGTTTGATTTACACATATAGAAAATGATGCCCTGTACTGATACTAATGCTGTTGTGCTGCATGGTTACAATCTGGTATAAGCAAGCCAAAAAAGTACAGGTAGTCCTCGACTTACATCCATTTCAAAGTTACAACAGCATTGGAAAAAGGGATGAAAGAAAGAAAGAAAGAAAATATTTATAAGATGTTCTACCAATGGCACCTACCTCCAATGAGATTAGCTAAAATGTATCTGTTGGGTATATGGATACACCAACCAGGTTTGGGTTGAATAAATATGTAAACCTAGGATTAAGTGTCTATGTAGCTTTAAGCAAGAAACTGCAATGTCATTGTGGGTGCGGTTGCAGGCAGCAATATAGGTAGGAAGGGAAACGTAATAGACCCGGCTTCTGGATGCACCTGGTTCTGTTCCTGGTCTGCTGCCTGCTGGAACGTCTGTCTGCTTGCTTTTGGAGGCTACTGTGCCAGATACCATTTCAACTGAACACAAAGACTGTTTGCCTGGTGAGCTGAAGATTCAGCGTTGTCTTTGAGAGAAAGGTATCGGGAGGAGAAGATTTACAAGCAGATAAGGACATTGTATTTACTGTTAATGGACTTGATAACTGGATGGATATACTGGATAATGATATATGGACTGAATGACACTTCTTAATCTCTGTGTGAATTAAATAACCATTTTAAAACTACAAGCAGTGTTTTTGTCTCCAGTGTGTGTATACTCTTGGGCCCACTCTCTCTCTCATTTGCCTGCCTGGCTTGACTGCTGCTGCATACTCTGCTTGGGGGTTTATCCCCAAACACTAACAGTATCCCAACATGTAAAAGACTCAAGGCACTTTTTACCACATGTAGTGGTCCTGCCCCAAAACCCAAAGATACTGGACTAAAATTAGGCTCTGGTTACAAGAAATAGTAAAAGAACAAATAGAATTCGAACCTCAGATATTTATGTTGGGAATAGTAAAAAAGAAATACAAGAAAAAGATTAAATATATTTAATTATATTTATTGACTGCGGCAAGAATAGCATATGCACAATATTGGAAGCATAACAACATTCCTTCTAATGAATTGGTAATTCAAAAAAAAATTATTTATTTATTTATTTATTTTTGTCAATTGCTTGCAAGATAATAGGTACAAGTAAAAACATAGTTATGAATACATGGATACATATAAGAAAAATAAAAAATAAAAGAAACAATAGGACAGGGATGGTAGACATGTTGGTGCACTTATGCACGCCCCCTACAGATCTCTTAGGAAAGGGGTGAGGTCAATAATAGACAGTCTAAGGTTAAAGTTTTGGGGGTTTGGGGAAGAAACCACAGAGTCAGGTAGAGTATTCCAGACATTGACCACTCTGTTGCTGAAGTCGTATTTCCTGCAATCCAGTTTGGTGCAATTAACCTTGAGTTTGTATCTATTGTTTGCTCTTGTGTTGTTATGGTTGAAGCAGAAGTATTCATTGACAGGTAGGACATTGCAATATATGATTATATATACTATACTTAGATCGGACCGAAGGCAGCATAGTTCTAGGTTTTCTAGGTCTAGAATTTCGAATCTGGTGGCATAAGGTATTCTGCAACAAGTAGAGGAGTGGAGAACTCTTCTTGTGAAATATTTCTGGACTTTCTCAACTGTGTTAATATCAGATACGTAATGTGGGTTCCAGACTGATGAGCTGTATTCGGGTATTGGTCTAGCAAATGTTTTGTATGCTCTAGTTATTAGTGTAATATTACCAGAGAGAAAGCTACATAAGATTAGGTTAACAACTCTTAATGCCTTTTTGGCTATGTAGTTACAGTGAGCTCTAGCACTTAGATCATTAGAGATGAGTACTCCAAGATCCTTGACAGAGTTTGGATCATCAACAAGGTCTTGACTATTCAGCCTATGTTTTATTTTCTGATTTTGTTTTTCCAATATGTAGAACAGAGCATTTATTTGTTGAGATTTGAAGTTGCCATTTGTTTGACCATTCTGATACATAGTTAAGGTCTTTTTGAAGGGTAGCTGTATTGTCTGTTGTGTTGAATAGCTTTACATCATCAGCGAAGAGAACGCAGTTTCTCTTGATATGATCACAGAGGTCATTTATGTAAAGTATGAAGAGAGTTGGTCCTAAAACACTGCCTTGGGGGACACCACTGTTGACAGGTACAGAATTTGATAGGACGCTCCCAATTTTGACCATTTGTTGTCTGTTTGAGAGGAATGCTTCTATCCAGTTATGCAGTTGTCCAGAGATACCATAAAATTTTAGTTTTAGGAGTAGTTTGTCGTGTACCACTGAATCAAAGACTTTACAGAAGTCTATGTAGATTGCGTCTATTGCTTTGCCCTGATCGAGTTGTGTAGTCCATATGTTTTTGCAGTGTCAGACTTGCAGATTACATGATAGTTTTTTCCTGAAACCAAGTTGTTTATTAGAAAGTAGGTTGTTTGTTTCTAAGTTTCTAAAAATCTTGGACTGTGCCAAAATGGATAGATTTATGCTAAAATTAAAAGATAAAGAAGAGTTGGAATATCACAAAATTTGGGATATGTCATATAATTGTCTGGAAAATAGGAAATAAAGAGAGCTAAGATTTGAAAACTATAGATAAATGTATATAACCATATAGTACTGTACATTAAAGTAAATATTCACAAGAGATGGATATGTATAATAATGATGCTACAGTGCTGTTAATGTTATGATCAATATTTTTAAAGTGTAAAAGAACAATAAAATATATTTAAAAAGAAAAAAAGAAAAAAGTGATGACCATTTTTCACACATAGAATTGTTGCAGCATCCCCACAAATACATGATTGCTTGGCAATGGGTTTATATTTATGATAGCTGCAGTGTCCCAGAGTCATGTGATCACTTTGTGTGAACTTTGGACAAGAAAGTCAATGGAGAAGCCATGTTCAATAACAGTGATTTACTTAACAACTTTGGCAAGAAAGGTGGTAACATGGGGAAAAATTCACTTAACAACTACCTCACTTACTAACAGAAATTTTGGGCTCAATTGTGGTCATAGGTCAAGGCCTATCTGTAGGCTATTTTCATTTGGAGCTATCCAGAAAACATATTTTATTTATCCATTAAGAGGATATCTTTGGATTTAAATGATCCCTTCAATAAAGAATGATTGCTTGGACATAGTTTATAAACATACTAAAAATTGTCTAGCTATGTAGCTTCCACAGCAGTTAAGGACACCAATACTCACTGAAACGAATCTTGCACATTTTCTCCCCTTCCACACACACAAGCCAAGTAAATGTGTTCTGTCTCACCTGTGGCCACGAGGTGAGAGTCCAAATGTCCAAAGGAAAAAACACGAACAGACAATATCAGGAACAACAGAGTTAACTTTCCTTTGGCTGAATTTGTCATTGGCAGATTTCCCAGAAGCTGCCTGAAAATTCTGATAATGAGCAGAACTATAAATCAGAGACGAATGGCAAACAGAATACTTTGTCCAAACTGCAGACGCAAATTAACAAGTTTGACCCGAATGGGGATTCAAAGCCAACACACCTCCTTATATTCCTTGAGGGGCATGTCAGTCTCTTTCCCCAGTCCCTGATTCGACGTCTCCTTCCAGTTTGTGCTTGACGTTTCTGCTTACATCTGTTCCTTGCATCAAACCTACATTCTTCGGTTTGATCTTCATCCAAGGACTCCGGCACATTCTCCTGCTTATCTGCCGACACCTGAGGCATAACTAATGAGGAAGGTCCTGGAGAGGATGAGGATTCCAAAACTTCCAGCAAAGCAGGTTCAAACGCCAATGCCAAGTCCTCCTCTTCCTCCTGACTCCCATTTATATCACTCAACAAGGCAGGCTCAAACCTTAATGCCAGATCTTCCTCATCACTTGAGCCTATGTCTTCTGACAGAGCAGGTTCAAACCTCTGAGTCACAACATAAACGTGTCAGTGTGTTGTGATATGTGTGTTTATGCGTCCATTCAAATTATAAAATTTGAACTAAATTAATGCTACATTAATAATTAAAATTATTTGGATATAAAATAAGATACACAAGGGCAAAATTAATTTCTACATGCCACCCAAATAATTATTTTATATACAAACTGTTCTCTCACACCCATGTAGGCAAAAAAGTGCACACATGAATACTCATGCAGAAAAATCAAGGTTGAGAAAATAAAAACATTAACATGGATACTTTGTAGTAAATCCTAAAAAAATAGTCTGATGGTTTTTAATCCTAGATGAACCTGCAGAAGCTGATGTCAAGATGTGGGTAGTTTGGTTTCATTTAGTTCATATAAACTGGAATGAGAAATGGAGAGGGCACCCAGAGCTTATATTTTACCAAGAAAATAAGTTGGTATTACTTTTGTAGAAAGTTACGAAGAAGAAAGGAATAGATCTATCAAATTTCATGTCCTTACTGTCAGTTATGGTATTTTTAAAGGATTTTTAATCTGGTTCATTCATTATAATAAGCCCAGCCTATCTATATGATAAGCCTTTCTGTCTTCTCCCTCTCCCTCTCCCTCCCTCCCTCCCTCTCCCCCCCTCTCTTTCAAACAGGATATTTTGGCCATTTTGGCCAGCAGGAGGCTGTCCAGGCTGAAAACGGAGGACACGTAGGCTGCCCGCAGTCCCCTGTTGCCCATTTCAGACATCCAGGCTGAAAATGGAGCAACTGGGGGGGCGTGGCACCCCCACAGACCATTTTGGCACAGCAAGGTGCTGCAGGAGGCCAGCCATCCCATTTCCCCCACAGCTGGCCCAGGGAGGACAACTCCATGGCCCTTCAAGAAATCCAGTTTGACACCCCTGCTCTACAGTTTCTCCACATTTTTTCCTTTTAAAACCACATCAGTAGTAGGTTTGCTCCATGTCACCTGCCCATCTACCTACAGCAGGTGAACTCCTTTATACCTAATCTTCTATTTTTCCATCAAACTGCTAGATCAATTACATTGTGATAGACTGAACTGGAACACAGTCACAGTGGAAAAATTGAACAGGTACGTAATTGAATTAGAAACAAGCTTAGTCTCATGTTTGGGAAAGGATGTATTTTCCCTCAATCTACAAATATTTGTAGATTTGATCCAGTGTATGTGTACTTAACTCATGACTAATCCTGATAGTTTCTCTTTTTTAATAAAAATATTAATAATGTGCTTATATTGCATAGTCAAGAAGTTCAAAACATCCAACAGATCAGCCTGTCAACATGATGGAAATAAGGCCTTTGGGCAGGGATAGATGTTTTGCAAAATCAACATGGAAATTGATTAGCCAAGGTACAGGATTTGGTCATCTTTCAGATGACAAAAATATCTAATAAGATTTTAACTGCTTATTAAATTTAATTACTCTCAGCCATCTTGAACAATATTTTCAGATGGCTTATTCCTTACATCAGACAATTAAATCATATTAGGGCACTGGAACATTAGATAAATGTTTGAAATATTTAACATTTGTGATTAATTCAGTCTCAAAATTGTAAAAGTGTTAAAAGAGGTTTAAAAATTAAAAATCCTGTTTTTTTCTTAAAGAAAACTTGAGAGATAAATATTCATTGATATTGGGTAGGAGGTAGGATGGAATCAGGGTTGGGATTCTACCAGTTCACACCTATTCACTAGAACCGGTTGTTAAGCAGTTCAGAGAACCGGTTGTTAGAAGAAATTACTGGAGTAAATCCTGTAAGGAAGGCAGGAAGGAAACATGGAAATTGATTGGCCAAGGTACAGAATTTGGTGTTGCTTACAGAAACTGCCTCTCCATTAACTCTTATTACATTCTTGGCAGGACTAGACTTCCTGTCTCAGGAACATCTCTCGAATTTTTTTCCTTTCCTTTGCTGGTACTTTGCTTGTGCGGAATGACCATTCAAAGTTACAATAGCACTGAAAAAAGTGACTTATGACCATTTTTGACACTTATGACTGTTGCAGCATCCCCACAGTCATGAGAGGCCAGGCGAGGAGATGCGTGCCTCAATGTGAGTGATATTGAGTTGGCCACACCCAGCCAATAACATGACCACCAAGCCATGTCCACCCAGTCACATGACCACCAAGCCACGTCCACCACCTAAGCCACGCCACGCCACAGAACCGGTTGTTAAAAAATTTGAATCCCACCCCTGGATGGAGTATAATAGTCTAGATTCCCAGGGTGGAGGGGGTGCATTCCAGAGGAATAAGAAACAGCCCAGTCAAGGTATTTTGTGTGAGAGAAAGAGGTGAAGACAGCTACTCCTAATACTAATCGTTTTCAGAGGATAATAGTTTTCAGAGTATATGCTTGATGTCAATCCTAGTGTCCCAGGGAACAACCACTTCAGTATGAGCCAGTAATCTACTGCAGCTGCCAAAAAAAACAACAAAGATGATTAGGGGCCTGGAGCATAAAGCTTATCATGAAAGGTTTCAGGAACTGGATGTTTATTCTAATGATGAGAAGGACTAAGGGAACATGATAGCAATTTCCCAATATTTCAGGAGCTATCACAGAGGAAAGGGGGTTGATCTATTCACCAAAGATCCAAGGGCAGGACAAGAGGCAATAATTGATGGAAGCTTAGCAAAGAGAGATCCAACTTAGAATTAAGAAAAAATTTCCTGACAGTGAGAACAATTAATCAATGGAAGAGATTGCTTCCAGAATGTCCATCGCTGGTAGTTTTTAAGAAGAGATTGAATAGCCATGTGTCTGGAATGATGTAGGGTCTCCTGTCTGAGAGGGGGTTAAACTCCAAGGTCCCTTATAACTCTGTTATTCTGTGACTTCTGTAGATAATAGAGTGCTTTAGTTTAGAAAGATTCTGTCTATAAGTTTCTGAATAAAGAAATCTGCTTGGAAAAATTATCAGATGTCTTTCTTGATTTTGGGGTCTGGCGGTGTGAAATACATGTTTAGATTTAAAGTTATAAATTATATTGCCTATAACAATTGCACATTGTTCAAATAGTTACATTTCTATTATGTTTTCTGCCTTTTGTCATTTCTTAATAGGCATATGGATGGACTCAAAATCAGATATCTTAAGGTGCTTTCATGGGCCCCAGTAAATACAACTACATATCATATCTTCTAGCTATGGTCTATTAATAAAAATGAGGATGTGAAAACAATTTGAATTTATGTACATCTAGTTCCGCAAAATGCTTGAAAAACTGTTTTGTTCTTTTATTCCACATTCAAGTAGACATATACTAGTGAATATTTTTTTAGACACAAATAAACCAAAGTTTCTTTAGTAGCATTTTATGTAATATGAAATTGATTGACAATATACTCCCAAATAAAATTGTTGAGTCTTTTATATTTCTGGTCATAGTTCCAATATAGGAATTCCAAGCTCTAAATGATTTATTATTAAGTCTACTCATCTCCTTCCACCTCTTTTATCTGTAAATATACTAAGACTTCCATTGTGTTTACAACATGATGTTTGCTTTGAATAAGATGCCGTTGTAAACATTGTATTTTGATTGTGACTAGGATACTCTTCTGCCCTGTTTTACTGTTTGTTAAAAATGCCTGAGGAGGTACATTAACATCAGGGACCTTACTATTAGAGTATCAGATATTTCTTTTCTACTGGGAATGCTCCAGAAATAGCATCTCAAAGTCAACAAATGAAATTTATTGCCTCAGGTGCAGTATACACAATCTTCAGCTTTTTTGATTGAATGTTCTTATTAAACTTCATTTGCTTTTTAAGAATAATCATGCTGTAGGTTCAGGACACCTTTCTGCAAAACAATGATCTTTATTTTTCATTGGTGTCTGTGACATAGTGTTGCCAGATACATAACAATTTTTGGACAAATACATTCATTTTTGCCATGACTATACATATCTGAATTTAACACTTTGTTTTCTTTCTTTGTTTCTCTACAGGGTAATTGCATTTCAAAGAAAAAGTTATTTGAAGGATTGGTTTAAAGTAGCAACTACTTTAAAGCAGAGGTGGTATTCAGCAGGTTCTGACCAGTTCTGAAGAATTGGTAGCGGAAATTTGGAGTAGTCCAGAAAACTGGCAAGTGCCATTCTGACTGGAGATTTTATCCTTCCCCTGCCATGCCCACCAAGCCACACCCACAGAACTAGTAGTAAAAATTTTTGAATCCCACC
Source organism: Pseudonaja textilis (assembly GCF_049901715.1). Lineage (NCBI taxonomy): Eukaryota > Metazoa > Chordata > Lepidosauria > Squamata > Elapidae > Pseudonaja > Pseudonaja textilis. The sequence continues at coordinate 13,374,660 of NC_141997.1, forward strand.
ACTGCTTTAAAGTAAGGAAATTTCAATATAGGTTTCAATATATATTCAATAGTTGATGAATTTAGCATTCTGATAAAGCTAGGGAAATTTCTTTGAGAGTAGTGCATCTCCTAAACTGTTTCTGGGGATTACATAATGCAACATATAGAGCAAATGTGGGGAATCTCATTTGGGAAAGAGAGAGAATTATATTCAGTTATAGTATCCATGAATAAATACCATAAGAAGCACTATGAATTCTCCATATGTATCTCAAATCTTATCTAGAAGCTTATGAGACACGCTGGAGAAGATTTAAAGAACATACAGGCAACGCACAAGGAAATACATTAAAGAGAATCCTTCATATAATGATGGTTATAGCCAGAAAAACAAAAACAGGACCACTGAATCACATGGAGAAAGATTCTCCTCCATAGCGATAGCTGTTTGGGAATATGTATAATCTAAATTAAAATGTGTACTGCATTTAGTGAAAGAGATTACTTATAAAATCACTGTTAATGAATCAATGATCAGTTCACACATGTTACTAAATCATACAGTGTCTTGCAACAGTTTAGCTTGACACAATGCTTCTGTTTTGCTGACTGCAGTTTGGTTATGATTTTTGGTCTTATGTACACACTAAGTCAAGATATGGCAAAAATTTCATAGATGCTACAATACAAGAACGAAGCCATACAAAATAGATAATTGTCCAGTGTCAGTGTAAGGGTACAGGTAGCTATTACACCAAAGGCTGATCAAATCTGTGGCCTTCCTATGATTCAAAAGATTTTTTGTTCAGTTCTCGGTGCCCCCGGACCTAAATGCTCGATGAATGTTTTCACAACTGCCAACATTGGGTTGAGAACTTTGTGTTGGTTCTCATTTTATTTCTTATGCAGTGTAGGAACTAGCCTGGGAGTTCATCAAGTATGTATTTGTGGCTTAGTACCAGAGATACGAAAAAAGTGTCATGAAAAGCTATCCAATTGGTTTGTCTGTGCCAGAAGCAAAATATGCTAGTTAGTTAGCTGTTAGCCAAATAGGGCTGTTTTGTCCTAGGCAGATGTAGTTTGATGATGGGTGGGGAAGAAAGCCAAGGAAAATGGCAGTTGAGGGAAAGAAAAGGACTAGAAAAGTTGGGAAGTGGTTGGCCTGGTTGAATGTCTTATACTAACAGTTATAGAGGAGAGAAAGAGGGTGAGGCACATCAGCCTTGTCCAATTGTGCCATCCAGAATTTGTTTCATCCTAAGTCTGGATCAACCAAAGCATTCTGATTTCAGTTCTGTCAAACCGTGGTTGTGAAGTATGATATTCAAGGTTCAAAACATAACATTTAACTTACTACTACCCATGCTTAATCTGATGTGTGAAGTGGTTGTTATGGCTGGTCTACAAACTTTGGTTTGTAAATACATGACTTAGTATATATGAAGCCAGTATTGTTTCTCAAACTAAAGAAACTTTCAAGGTTTTTATGAAGCTAAATTGTCAATCAGACCCTTAAATGAAGGATGTGATGCAAATAAAATGAATATGCAGAGAATCAGCCTGTGTCATAATATATGAAGTAAGGCATATAAGAAAAGTATGAGTTTTGTGATATAGGGAATTTCAGACTGTGGCAATTGAATGTTCCATGAATAGTGTCATTCTCAAGATGAATCATCAAATGATGAGATGTTATTTTCCCTATTGTGTTGATTGTTCTTTTGCAAATCTTGCTTGAGGTTGAAAAGGGAGGGTCATTTGTTTCTTGCCCTGTTAAATTGACATGCAACTGAAGTAAACAAGGAAGAAGACTGATAACCATATTACACATTCTTTCCCTGGTATCTATTTATCATTCATCTGACAGACATATATATTTATTTTCTTAACTTCTCATATGTGCCCCAGTGAAACTATTGTGCATCTTAATTGATTAAACTGAAAGGATTAATGAGAGCTGAGATAAAATTGCTTAGTAGCATTTGTTGATAGACTATTTCCATTTTCAACATATATTACATAGTCATAAAAATGCATGTTTGCTGTTTTTCGACAGTTACTTAGTAACTTATTTACTTGTTTTATTCTACCTCCACCATTAGGGTACAATTATCATTTATATATGAAGTTTGAACTACAGAAGAGAGCTAATGTTTATTCTTGGTTAGTATATACCGTGATTTATTAATTTAGCTAAATAACATATAGTGAAATCTTGATTTAGAAGGCTGACCCAGCAAATTTGCTTCAGTCTATGTCTTCATTACTTGATTGTAGCCTGATCTTTATTTCTGATCTAGGTTAGGAGTGGGGAACATTTATCTGCAGAAGAGCAACATCTACCACATGAGTTCAGCAAGATAGATTGCTATAGCTTCATCCAGAGATTCTGACAGAACTCCTGGGTATTCAGAGAAAATATCCGAGGGCTGAATGAAAAACTTTCATGCATACTTTATCATCTGACTTCATACTAATCATGCAGCTTTCCCAGAATGCTTTGTCCTAGCATGTCTAGGTATGGTTTATTTATTTAGTTAATGGCAAATACATGGACTTATAGTGGTTCAAATATTAATGTCCAGTCCATCCAGCCATTCAAGGACAGGGTGGCCTATGTTGAAAAAAAGCAGACATTGGGCCGGTGTAAGCTCTTGATGGACAGTCAGACACAGTGTAATGGATATTTTGTCAAGGAGACCACAGTCACACTGAGAGATAGAGACAAGAGCCCACTTAAACAATAAGTTCTGGAAGACACCATATTGGATACGGGTCCTGTTCAGAGTTGGCCAATGCTGGGTATGGTAACTTGCATGCATGTGTGGTGTTATGTAAAATGTTAGCACATGTAAACATTAGGTGATATTTTTAGACATGTGGTAATCTTCACAGGTCAGGAGTGGACAGGAAATGGGATTACTCTGACCAGCATCATTCTGAAAAAAGATATAGCTGTTTTGAAGAAGTCATGCAGTTCTCCTTCCATACTTTCTGAAGCATTTGTTTTGAAACTTTCAAAATCAGCCAACTGTAATTGAAACATTCTTTAGACCTTATCACTAAATTCAGAAAATATCTTTCCAGTCCCAATTACCATTGTTAAGTGAGAACTACCTATAGGGGGTATTGATAATTCAATTCAATTCAATGTTTGATAGCAGTTCTTGGTGTGCTTGTCAGTTAGCAAAATAGGCAGAGGTTGGATTCAACCGATGTTACTACTGGTTTGGTGACTATGTTTTGCACGCGCAAGGGCTAGACATTCCTTCTCTCTCACTTTCTTTCCAAGTTCAGTGTTTGTCTTGTCAACTATTCTCTTGCCAACTTATTTCACTTTGTGAAATTATTTTTAATTTTTTTTCCTTGAGACCTATTTTCAGTCCATGCCAATGGTTGTTATACCAGAATATTTTTGAGAAACTGTTCCATCTTTTCAAATACCATAAGAATTGTATCATATAGAAATATATAAAAAGGCCTTTCTAATATCTCAAATGTTACTTGTTGTTATAAACCCAGAACCTACACACACACACACACACACACACACACGCACACACAAATAAAAGAGATTTAGAGCTTGTATTGTCATGTATAAGGGGCATGCATAAGTGCACAATCGTGCCTACCGTCCCTATCCTATTGTCCCCATTTATTTGTACCTATTTCCTGTATTCTTACTCATGTTTATACTTATACCTATTATCTTGTAAGCAATTGACAAATCAAATAAATAAAAATAAAATAAATACATTTTCCTTGCTCAAAAACATTTTGCTCTCACACACTCTATGGTCATATATATCTACCCCAACCTAATCCAGCAACTAGGCTAAATTTGAAGTAAAGAAGAAAGAAGCCAGAAAGTTCATCAGAGAATCAATTCCCTGCAAAACTCCCAAGCACTATAATTCCAGTCTTCTGTTGTACCTCCTGATAAAGTCTAACCAGTTCCAGCTTAGAGTTCTTCTCACATTTTTGATACTTTTTCACCTGAGGGTTGTCTTATTCAGGTGACATGGAAACCATTTCGTTGTCTGACAATCTGTTCACATTTTAAGAACTGTATCTTGCTGAAACTTTGTTAGAAAGATTTTCTTTTCTATATTTCATAAACTGAGATCTTCTAGAACAAAACACTTGTCCCTATAGCTTGCCTTGATGGGTTCCCTGCACTCCATACTCCACAGGTGACCTCACATCACCACACCAGCATATGGCATGAAGCTAAAAATCCATGTTAGCTATAGAGAAATACTCTGAAATGGATAAGTATAAGATAAGGTATAGGATCTTCAGGTAACCACCATTGTATTGACTTTGTTGGAAGAAATATCCTTCTGGGTTCAGTTCCAAATGGGGAAAAAGACACTGGAAACATGGAGGCTGTTTGGAAAGATGGTTTAATGGTGGACAGGACCACATGGCTTGGATCTCCAAAGTGAAAAGGATGATTACTTGCTTCAAGATGTTGGGTGAAGGAAAAGAAGGAAGGGCTGAGATGCTGAGAGACCCTTATATACCCTTTATTTCTGCCCCCTTAGTGTTTCCTGTTCATGTACAAGAAATATATCCCATTGGCTGTCAGACTACTAGGGGCGGAAGTCTTAGCTAACTTTGTAGGCTTTGTCTGGACTACATGGCTTCATCTGAGTGCTGGCTGATGCAATCATCCCAGGCCAGGTGGTGGAATGGGCAAAGGCCTTTATTATGCAGAATACTCAGGCCTAGACCTTAATGGCCCCCCCGTTAACAAAGGTGGGGGTGAGATTAACAAAGGTCAGGGTGAGCTTCTGTTTCTGAGGTGAGTTTCTGCTTCTGAATTTAGGGGAAATATTCTGCCTTTTTAATATTTCCTAAAATATTTCATTTTCCTAGGAGAGAGGTGGGTTTTAACTTCCAACAACATTATAGCCAGTTTGGTGTAGTCATAAATATATCAGGCTAAAAACCAGGAGATGATGAGGTCTAGTCCTACCTTAACCAGCTGGATGACCGCGGTCCTGTCACTCTCTCTCAACCTTAGGAAGGAGGCAATAACAAACCATTTCTGAAAAACCTTGCTAAAAAAATTTTTAGGAAATTGTCCAGGCAGTCTCCAAATATCAGATGGAAGAAAAGAGAGAGAGAGACTGAGAGAAAAAAACACTACAGTTGATCCCATCTACTAAAAGTACGTTTCAATACTTAATAAATTTCATTATCCAAGTGAAGTCATTTTCCTTCTCTCTCACTTTCTTTCCAAGTTTAGTGTTTGCCTTGTCAACTATTCTCTTGCCAACTATGTTTACTCAGAAATATTTCTGTACTTTAGAGAGATTCAGTGCCTCTTTTCTAACATATGTTGATGGTAGCTGATACAGGTTGGCAGAGATCTATCTGCCCAAATTTTACATGACTCACATGCTTCTTTATGGGCCATCTGCATGACACATGTTAGAATAGAATAGGATAGAATAGAATACTTTATTGGCCAAGTGTGATTGGCCACACAAGGGATTTGTCTTGGTGTAAATACTCTCAGTATACATAAAGAAAAGGTACATTCGTTAAGAATCAAGAATCATAACGTACAACACTTAATGATAGTCATAGGGTACAATCAACAATCAAATCATACTAGGAAACAGTCAATATAAATTGTAAGGATACAAGCAACAAAGTTACAGTCCTACAATCACAAGTGGGAGGGGAAGGGTGATAAGGAGTGATGAGAAGATTAACAGTAATAGTAGTGTACTAGTAATAGTATAGTAGTGTAAATAGTTGAACAGGGTTGAGGGAATTATTTGTTTAGCAGAGTGATGGCTTTCAGGAAAAAACTGTTCTTGTGTATAGTTGTTCTGGTGTGCAGTGCTCTATAGTGTCATTTTAAGGGAAGGAGTTGAAAGAGTTTATGTCCGGGATGTGAGGGGTCTGTAAATATTTTCACAGCCGTCTTTTTGACTCGTGCAGTATACAGGTCCTCGACTGAAAGCAGGTGGGTAGTAATTGTTTTTTCTGCAGTCCTAATTATCCTCTGAAGTCTGTGTCTGTCCTGTTGGGTTGCAGAACCAAAACAGACAGTTATAGAGGTGCAGATAATAGACTCAATAATTCCTCGGTAGAACAGGATCAGCAGCTCCTTGGACAGTTTGAGCTTTCTGAATTGGCTCAGAAAGAACATTCTTTGTTGTGCTTTTTTGACGATGTTTTTGATGTTAGGTGTCCATTTTAGGTCATGTGATATAGTAGAACCTAGTAATTTGAAGGTCTCTACTGTTGATACTGTGTTGTTTAATATTGTAAGAGGTGGTAGTATGGGAGAGTGTATAAATGAGAAATGCAACAAGAGGAATGGACTCAAATATCTTAATTCAGAAGAAGTTATTTGATGCTCATCATTAAAGACATTTCTGTCTCCAGTTCCTTTTTCAGTTGTCTTTTACTTTTATGTACATTTTCCTCTAAGTGCTGTTCTTTGTGTACAGCTGTTAAAGCTATTTTTAGATATAGAAAAAGATTGCCTGGAGCACTGAGTAAATGAATCTGTCACATTGAAAATCAGCAGTGGCAGACATATAATAGAGTGAATTCGAGGGCATTTTAAGGTTTGTCTGTACCAGTTCATTTTGGGGTGATTTGTGAAATCTAATGTCAGGACCTGATACAACCTGCCATTAATGTCTTTTATAATTAATTGTCTTTACACAGTGTTTTACATCTTCATTTGTTTCTTTAAAATATTAGCTTCCCTATGCTTAGAAATGCACAAAATAGTCAGGAGTAGTTTTGTTCACTTCTATCCTTTTTCAGTGTTAAATTCGTTCTATTTCTTTTCTCTCTTTTTAAGAATTTCAATGAAAATATTTGTGTGTTGGGAGGTTAGATGCATAGTTATATAATGATTTTGTTACCTACTTTGGGTATGCTCTACTACAAAATGCAGAAAATTGGTGGATTTACATGAATGCTCCAAAATCCATAACTAAATTCATCATATTGAGTAAATAGAATTTTGAACTTTCCAGATCTTTTCCATTAAGTCTTTAAAACCAAACAAACAAGGCTATAAATTGGGCTAGATCCTTAGCTATGAGGTTAGCAGTTTAAATTTTATGTTAAGATGATCATTGGGGACTAAATGAAGACTTGAGTTTTGGATGTAATCTGATATCTGATAACACTCATTAGTAGGGAAAAAGAAAATTGTTATTTCCTTCAGTTCTAAAAACACTAAGACGTCTAGTCCAACATCTATCTTAGGTAGCATAAATAAACTGAAAAGATTTTATATCAACAAGACTTGAGAATTTTTGTGTTGTTGCATTCTATAAAGTCAACTAAGTCAAATTGTTTATTGGTACTTTTTAAGAAGGTATTGTATATTGGGGAAAAAAATCATGGTTAAAAAAAACAATATGCAATAGCACAACTGAAGGAATCAGAAATCTAACAAGATTTCTATCCCAAATGAACAAAAGCATTTGAAGTATCATAACATGAAAGAGTGTTCTTTGGAAGCAGAGCAAGGAAGTGCACCTTGAGACCACTTTGAATTTGGATTGGGATTCATAAAGAGTGTTATTATATGTTTCTGGCCTCTGAGAACATGACATGCCCATTCTAGTGAAAGAGCAATGAATGTAATCTCTGGTTCAGCATCTTTTTCTCATTATTCTCATAGGGTATACAGTTTTTATTGCTCTGAGCTCCTTAAACAACTAGTGGGGAAAAAAACTGCTCTATGAATATTCAGAAATATTTCTTAGCCAATTGCATCATAACACACTCTTGTTGAAAGCACAAGTTGCTTCTGGGATGAAAGGATTAGCTGGTGGCTCACTGTCTGAAACTCCTTTCATGTCCTCAGCAGGAGCTGGAGTGAAATACAGGAGTCCATCTGCCCACAGCAGCATTCAGGTTTTGAATGTAGGCTTGCTAACCTCCTAACCAGGTGAGCCACCATGTTCCTTTTCAACCAGTTACAATAATAGAATGTAATAGCTTCAGTGGAAACAATGACAATAGCTTGTGTCTGTGGAGATTCTTAGTCATCCAGTCATGGTTGTCACAAAGGTGCTTTTTTTTTTTGCATGGCACAACATAGGAGAACAAACCTATCAGGACTAGATTCAGCAGCCCATCTGCATTAAAAAGACAAAGGCCACTCTTTTGAAGACAGAAAAGTCCACATGTTGGATAGAGAGAACCACTGGTTTGAAAGAAAGGTCAAAGAGGCTATCTATGTCAAAATTGAACAGCCCTCTCTCAGCAGAGGGGGAGGGATACAACACCATCTATCTCCAGTCTACAACACAGTCCTTTGAGCAGTTCCAAGAAGGCTCCACCCCCATTTGCGTTACTCAGGTCACCCCGATGACACAGATAAACCTCCAGATGGACTGCCACCGAGGTGCAGTGGTTACAATACAGTACTGCAGGTTACTTCTGCTGACTGCAAGCTGCCTGCAATTTTACAGATCTAAACTCACCAGGCTCAAGGTTGATTCAGCCTTCTATCCTTCCGATGAGGACCCAGCTTGTTGGAAGCAATATGCTGATTCTGTAAAATCACTTAGACAGGGCTGTAAAAGCACTGTGAAGCAGTATATAAGTCTAAGTGCTATTGCTAAATGCTATTGCTAATGACTTTCAATTTTTGATGGGAGATAACCATTGGAATGACATAGTTGATCCATTGATTTTATTTGGCACTTTGAAAAGGGATATATTTGGGGTGTAGCTACATGACTACTGAACTTCTAACATTTTTCTTTTATGAAAAAGTTATTTTTACTTTCAGTAAATCGGTAATATTGTTCAGTACTGTAATGGGAATAGTTTGGTACTATACTAGTTGCTTTAGACATTAGAGCACTATAATGGCATGATAATAGGAGGCAATTGACAGAGTTCCCCCATTACACAGTACAGGTTAGTAGTCTTTCAATTCCATATAAATGAAGCAAGAGAAGCTTTATTTTATCTTAAACTTCAGAAAGCATGAATTTATTTTTCCATTGCCTTAGTGTGAAGAATAGCTAAGTGCTTCTGAAACCCCAAGGTGAGAGGTTTAGTTTTCTACTTTCAAGATTAATTTGTTGGAGTAACAGTGGCATCATATCAAGGGATCCTATCAAGGAACAAATAAGGGGTTACTTTCTCTAAAATATACTAGCAGCTGGAAATTCAAAGTGTAGAGCTAATTAAATAGCTCTGTATTCACATTGCTTAGCAACTAGATGGAACCAAGGAAAACTCTAACATATTTTATTGTTGGTGAGAACTGTTTCAATACCTTTAAATTTGTTCAGCTTATTTTAGTTTTGAATTAACTAAGTTTTCAGTTTCATAACTCATTGGATTTAGTCTGCTTATTCAGATGCTCTAACATAATATTGTAATCATGAAATATAAATAAAAAGCAATCAAAACCTTGACGTATTTGAGAATGAGGCAAATCAATGAGTTTTACATCTAGGAAAATAAGCAAAAGACTGGAACGAAACATAACTTGAAGAAAAGCGCTATGTTGATGTACACTGGCTTATCCAATTTACTTGCAACAAGTATTTAGATACAGTGTGAAACCTACTTTTGTGTAGGAGGACAACCATGCCTCTATGCCATGTCATAAGGACAACAAAGTCTGAAATATGAAACTGGATACTGCTTACATTTTCTTGAAGGTAGGCAAACATCTTTATGTATAGTAAGGGTGATCAGGACAAAGCACCTTCTTTATTCTGAGCAAATAGTTTCAGATAAGCCACTTCTTATGTTGGAAAATACTGAATACCAAAATTGAATGCTCTTTTAATTTCCTACAGAGCTCAAGAAAAGCATTAGGTTGATGAATTCAAGAATCTCACTGGGTCACATTTGTTTCATTAGAAACATACTATGCTTTTAATTAGAAAGTGGACTGAATCTATCAGTGCCATTGTTTCCAAATATTTTGTTTGTTCCTTATGGGAATGCAGATCAACGTGATCTGTCTGTGTTTAATTGAAATTATTTAATAGTATCTTTTTTTTAGAATGCCAGGGCAACATAAACATGCAATAATAAAATATGCAAGGAAACATTTAAAATGCTGTATGAATTACAAAAATAGATGGTGTGAAAATTAATGTGTAACTAATCAGTTTGGACTGCAATAAAGTGAAAGAGACAGACAGACTGCCCCAACTAGATTCCTTAATTCATATGGAAATGCCAGCTTCTTTTAAAAATCAATAGTAGTAAAGTCGTCGTCGTCTTCTTTTTTCAGTTTAAGCATATTTGATTCGAATAGTATCAGAGGTGGTATTCAGCAGGTTCTCCAGTTCTGGAGAACCGGTAGCGGAAATTTTGAGTAGTTTGGAGAACCAGCAAATACCACCCCCTGACTGGAGATTTTACAGTGTCTTTCCTCTGCCACGCCCACCAAGCCACGCCCACAGAACCGGTAGTAAAAAATTTGAATCCCACCACTGAATAGTATATTATTTATTACAGTTTAGGAGCAGGCAAAACTGTACTCTATTCAGTGAATACTGATACTATTCAATTAATTAGATGTATTCAGCTGAGATGTTTAGCAAAGAATACCCAATTTCTTACACATTCAACTGCCCTTATCTGAAATTTAGTAAAGCTTAATTAAACTTTATCTATTTGGTTGACTTGATAGGAAATTTCTGATTTGTGTCTCTAAATGGGTTTGAATTATCTCATGCATGAACTGAAGCAGTCTTGGTTATATGGATCTTAAAGATTATTGTGTTTTCTATTATTTTTATAAAATCAATTCAACAAAATGATCTTTTTCATAGCTAGTGGATATTGGGAGACTATTTTCAAAGAATTGTCAGCCCCATTATGTTAGAATTTTAACATTGGTGAAGGAACACAAAGTCAATGGAGTTTTCCTTTTATTTTGGTTTGGTTGTTATGGGATTATAAAAGTCAATATGGCTTAAAGATGTGAATACATTTTTAAACTGTACACCAACCATTTGGAAATCATTACTATATTAATAATTATGGATTTTAAGAATCTGGGGGCACAGTTTATTAAAAAATATTTTTAGGGTTTGAAAGGTATAAATCACCAATACCCACTTGCTTTCTGTTTATGAGATGATTGTCTGTTGTTATATTGGAAAGTCTAGTCAGTATTATTCTGTGTAGTCAAGGCTGAACATATCTAAAACTCAAAATATTTTCTTTTTAAAAAAACAAACATATTCCTTGCTTTTATATATAAAAATGCAAAAGAAAAGTGTGAAGGAGGAAAAGAGGAGGAAAAACATAAGAAGAAGAAAAGGAAATACATCATGTTATAGTTTTTCTTTTTGAATTGCAGTGGTGGGATTCAATTTTTTTTACTATGGTTCTGTAGACATGGCTTGGTGGACGTGGCAGGGGAAGGATACTATAAAATCTCCAGTCAGAGGTAGTATTTGCAGGTTCTCTGAACTATTCTAAATTTCCGCTACCAGTTCTCCAGAGCTGGTCAGAACCTGATGAATACCACCCCTGTTGAATTGGATTCATGATTGTGATTAGTTTATACTTTTGGGATCCTCTTTTTTATAGTTTCTTAAGACTGGGACAATTCCTCTGCCTATATGACCAGCCACCCATAGATTATGCAGGAAGGTTCAGCTAGGGCAGTGTTTCTCAACCCTAATAATTTTAAAATATGTGGATTTCAAGTCCCAGAATTTCCTTAGCTATCATGCACCAGTACATTGAGAAAGATAAAAATGAAAGGTATCTTTGGAAATCACTGGATAACTTAAAATAGAAAAGGTAAGAAATCTTCCCTCTGAGTAAGTTATATTTTCTGGCAGCCTTGGCAGTCATTTTATGAGTAGCCACAACTTGCTTTGAAAGTTTGCAAGTAAGGTTGCTGGGTAAATACTTGCTACTTCAGTTTAATGAATTAAGTAAACTGGGAAAAAATAGAAGTGTGCCTTAATGTATAACTCACTCATTATTATTGCTTATTATGAAAAATGTTTGGTATATACTCTAGGGCAGCAATTTTGGCTTGTCACATGCAAGGAGAAATTCATTACCATACCAACTATAGTATGATACTATGGAAAGATATAATCCTGCTATGTCTTGGTTTTATATTAACATTCCCTTGAACAATTAAATATCTTATGCCCTAGAAATTACAATAACATAATTTGTTTGGTATTCTATACTTAATTGAAAATTAAATATGGTAACATAAGGATAAATGTTGGAGTTGAAAGGTGAAAAAAATGTCTTGGCTGTAATTTGTATGAAATAATCATTAAAGTCTCTTTGGGGAGGAAATCAACTGCAATTTACAGTCCATTGCATACATTAGGGATGGGTAGTTATTAATCTTATAACCCTTTCCAATTAACAGAGTAAACTCTGAAATGAATATAAAGTGAATATGTATAAGGACAAAATAAAGCTACAGTAGCATCTTTAAAATACAGTTTTATGTTTGACAAAAATTATTAGAATGTTACATGAAGAAACTATCTGGATATCTAGAAGGAGCTGGATTTAAGCCTTCAGTTACTTCATGCTAAATTCATGTTGGCCTAAAGTGCTAATAAAGTATGCTCTATTCTTCTAAAGTCTTGCTTCAGACTTCAGCCACACACACACCATACCACACCCCCAATATCTTGGGAAAATTATCAGTTTTAATTCAAAGCTTAAGAATTAACAATAAAGCAAAGAATTTCAACAAAGCAAAAGTTTGTTTTGAAACGGAAGCTCACAGAAGATGCATGAAAGTCAGTCCAAATTCCAAAAAAGTGTCAGTAGAGTTCATAATTAGAAGTCATATATATAAGCCAGATGTCAGACATGGTTTCCAACAAAGAGATCAACAGAGAACAGTTGCTTATTTAAGGCTCCAACTAGCTGTCTCCAATTATATTTACTTCTTCGCTTGCAATATTCTGTTCTGAATTCCTCCATACTAGTTGGGTGCCTGGGCTGAGAAGTCTTATGTCATCCTCCTCTGAGTTTTCCTGCTGGGTTTGATCAGCTGCATGTGGTTCTGACTTTGTCCTTACTGAGGCTACTTCTGGAGCAGCTTCTTCTGCATCATATTCAGACTCAGAGTTTGTTCAACCAATTTGATTGTTTATAGTATTTTTTAAATTACTGTCAGAGTGACAAAAAAACTAATACAAACTAAAAATAAGTGCAGAAAAGAAAAATAAAATGAGAAAAATAGAAAGGAAAAAAAGCATAGGAACGTATTACAAAAAAGAAAATAGATCAAGAAATGACTTTCTGAAGCTAAAAAAAACCCCTCCTTTTCCCAAATCCCATTTCTATCTATAAACAAATCCTTAAAATGTAATCATTTCATGTAAAAGTCCATTTAGGGTTATTGGTATCTATTATCTTGACAAAACAAACCAATTTTACATTCTTTCCTTTTATTTTTAACAACCTTGATCTTTAATCCTTTCAAATAATGTCCTAAAACGTGGTTTATTTTCATTTTTTCTTTGTTCTTTTCACAAAGCTCTTCAAAACCTCCTTTTAAAAATATAATATAGAAAAATTACCATGGTTTGATATTTCCATATCTCTTTTAATTATAATGTGAGTTTCTTCTGTAGTGTTTGTGTCATTTTTTTTCAGCTTGTCATTTTAGCTTGTCATTTTAAAATACACTTTCAGATCAGTCTCAATCTTCTCTAGTATAACTTGTTCCATTTCCATAATGTCTTTTAAACGCAGTGTATAGAGGCAGACACTCTTAAAAATAATATCTAATTCCATTGTTTAAAAGTATCCTTTAATATGTCCAATGTAAAAATATTTTTCTCCATTATGAATTAATAAGTCAAATTTAAGTGTTCTTCTCACTTAATTGCAATCTTTAGTTCCTTCTAGCTCCCTCTAATGCCTTATCTTCAAAGTCCCATCTTATTATTATTATTTTTTAAGAATTGAAACATAAGCATTTTCTCCCAGGAAGGATTTTTAAAATTAATTCCAAAAGCATGAAGTCAGAAAGTCATAGTTTTAATCACTTCTTTGCTCCTTCTTAAAGTCCTTAAATTTAAAAAATTAAAAATTCTTTTGTTAAAAGTTTAAGGAAACTCATCCTGTGTTTTCACACTTGTTGAGCCAAAGGTTTCTAATAACTGAAAAGCAGTTAACAAGCAATTTCTGAAAGCATTCAGGAAAGGAAGCATGCAAACCCAGTGTTCTTTTAACTTATAGAGAAGCAATTATCTGAAACAATCACAAGTCCTCTCCTTGCTGGAGAGTAACTATAAGAAGCCTGTCTACTCAGTGGCTTTTCATTCCTTGGCTCTGCTTTTAAAGGAGTTGTCTTCATTTCTTTTCCAGGAAAGTTTAACCAATCTGATTAATAAACCATAGCTTAGTGCAGGGATAAGCACCACTGTTGTCTTTATAAATGACTTTTTCAATAGACTTTTTTTTTTAAAAAAACCCATCTTTAAATATATTATATTTATAACTTGGAAATTGCTTGCTGCAAATCCACATGTCATAGCTATTTTGGGTCCACTTAACCAATTAAAACAGGGAAATCTAGGTTCGGTAGGTTTAGAAAATTACAAGACAATGTAGGGAAGTGGCAAGGGACATTCTCAACAGGTTTGCTTATGGTGATTATCATGATGTGGTCTCAAAATTCTAAATCTGGCCTCCAGACTAAAAATTTGCATTTCTCTGATTTATTTGATATGTGACCCCGTAGCAGAAAAATCATAGGATGTAGTGATTCTATAGTAGGAATTCTGCATGAAACACCAGTTTATTTTCCAATTAGTAATGTGTGCATTGAAGCATGTTTTGGTATCTATATATATATATTATTTTTCTTGGTGCAGGGCACATTTATACTTGACTGAAGATAGTTTTGCAGTTGACAAATATTTAGCTGATGCCCTTGTTACATGCAAAATATTATGTCATCCCTAATTGATTAAAGAAAATAATTGTCCATTTGGGGAAGAAGGTCACAGCTGATTCATCAGTGCATGGCTTTGGAAAACACAAGCTATCGGATTAATAAATCAGGTACAATATTTTAAATATAATTATCTGCTTTATATACTTTCAGCTATTAAGTCTTAAAATGAAAATGAAAATGACATGATCAAAAGAGAGTCATACTAAATTTAAGTACAAGACTTTCTAAAATAGATATTGAATTGCCAACCCCTTTCTTCATTGAAGGCCAATCAGATTTTGCACAGCAGATAAATTTCTTCTAAATATAAATCCACAAAATAGTAAAAAGCACAGAATGGAAAAGAATTTAGGAAATCATTTAATCAAACCGTCTATCCTTTGTTCACTTATGTAAAGATACTAAATTCTTGCATCTGCACACTGATAATGTAATTATATGCATAGCCTCCCCAGCCATGTTCCTTTTGGTAATCCAACCCATACCAATCCAATCTAAATCTTTTCACTCTGTTCTCCCTCATACACAGGATTCCACTGGATCAAGTCTGAAAGGTCCTTTCCAAATACAAGATATTCTAAATTTTTCTTCCGGATGTTATGATATGCAGTGTTACCAGGAGTCCCTTATCTCAGATATGCATTGTATTATTGAAGGATTTAAACTATTTCCATTGTTAGTCTGGAAATAGACTGTTTCATTGATCTATTGCACCAAAACTAGTAAAGAAACATGAAGCTCTTTAAAGCTCACCGTGAAAAGAGCTGAATACTACTGGTTGTCACTTATAGCTCACAGCTCAAGCCAGTCAATGCATTTTTAATCAGCTACTGTCAATAATGACACTGCAGCTTCTTAGGCTGTGGGCAGCAATCCCGTATTTGAATACAGACAATCACCAAGTGTAAGTAGACCTGCAACAAATACAGATATTTTCTTTGCCTTCACATTTATACCATCAGTGTGATCTCATGCTTCCGAATATATACACACAAGATTAGAGGCACCTTAATATGCTCTTCTTCTAATAGAATATCAATATATGCCATTGCCAGCAACATTCCTCTATATTCTACTTTGTGGAAAAGAATTAATAGAATATAAATTTTATATTAGTATACAGAACAAGATGTAGTTCAGAGCATTTCAACTTCCCAGAAAGTTAAACTCTCCATGGCAGATTTCAAAATGTCTGCTTTGAAAAAGTGGGACTCTAACAGCAACATTGAGTGAGATATTTTGCACTCACAAACATCAAAACTGTTCATGCAAATTCAAAAAGTCTCAAGAAACAGAAGAAGTTTATAACACTATTTTTCAATGCTTTCAAGTTAGTCTTGACTCCTAATCAGCATTTTCCTGGCAGCATTTTCAGAAGTAGTTTGGTATTGCCTTCATAGAGTGAAACAGAGTTTGGTTTCATGCCCAAGGCAGGATTAGAACTCATGGTCTTCTGAGTTCTAATCTTTATCTCAGTACCTTTAAACACTACACCAAGCTGATTCTTCTTAATTCATAAGATAATTGTAATTTGCTTCTCATTTAATATGTATCTGCATACTCCTTCTCTGGCCTCATACCAGTTTAAATCCTACATCAATCTAGGCAATCTATGCACCTAACGAAGAAAGTTGTTTATTCTTTTAATAAAATGTGTTAGTCAGAAAAAGTGCTACCAAACTCCTTTTTGTATTTTGCCATGATAGAATAACACAGCTTCCTTTGAACAATGTCTACAATTCACACAGTATCTTCATATATGAGTTTTCTTCCAACTGGTAAATTCCAGATGTGTTGGACTTCAAGTTGAAACACACCTTCTGGAATCTGAAAGCAATGCATTTACAAGATACACTAAAATGACCAGAACTTCTCAAACTAAAGTTACATTAATTGGTGTATTTCAATGCATTTCTCTTAGAAATACATTTTCTCTTTTCTTAAATTCCCCTCCTCCTCCTCCTCCTCCTCCTCCTCCAGATTCTTCCTAAAGCAAGAGATATCAAGCTGTTTCCAATTCTTTGTCAGACACAATGGATATTATATACATGTAACTATTTATCTATCTATCTGAGCTGTGGTGGTACAGTGGTTAGATTGCAGTACTGCAGGCTATTTCTGCTGACTGCCGGCTGCTTGCAGTTTGGCAGTTAGAATCTCACCAGCTCAAGCCTTCCATCCTTCTGAGATTAGTAAAATCAGGACTCAGATTTTTTGGGGAAATAGGATGACACTGTAAACTGCTTTGAGGGCTTTAAAGCACTGTGAAGCAGTATATAAATCTAAGTGCTATTCCTAAGTGCTGTCCATCCAATTCCATTCTCAGCCTATTGCACAATAGTTGCAAGATGAGTGGATAGAAGTCAGCAATTATGACAGCTGATACTTTGATGTATTTCTGTTTCTGCCCAAGGATAAATTGGGAAATATTTGCAGAAATGCAAATCTATAACAATCCTTGAATTAGAAGTCAAAAGACTGGTTATTCTTCAACTGAGGAGAGATATGAAAACATTATACAGAATAAGCAAAGGTGCTCCAATAAATTGACAGGAGATGAATTCTACATAGAGAAAATAAAATAAAGAAGAAAAAATCAAATAAAGCATGTTGTCATCATGTGACATATCACAGCTTTTCCCCCTTTGCTAAACTGGGGGTGGGCATGGCCACTGCATGACACATCCAGCCTGTGGGCTGTGAGTTCCACACCTCTGAAGTAAAGCAACAAATCTGTACCAAAGTTATATAAACACTGAAATTCAATAAAGGAACAATTCTAAAAAAAGCATCAGGTATCTCTAGAGTTTAGAAAAAGCTTCCAGTTCTTGCAAGGGGTATGGGTTCACAATCTTCATTTGTAAAAAAAAAATGTTGAAGAACCAGAGACTGGATAGTAAATAAGCACAGAGTGAATGAATTAAAATTATTGTGACAGTATATGACAAATTAAGACAACTTTACATGAGAAAAAAAACAATAATTATTGGCTGAACCCATTAGCTTGTGGTGTATGTTACACTGCAAAAGTACAGATTAGTTATGTCAAAACAACTTCCAAGATTTTAAAGTCTTCAGATAATCATACCTCCTGTTAACCCAGGGATAAATAATACTTTAAAAAATAGCAATAACTATATTATCTTCAATTGTGAAGGAAAATGAATATCCATAGGGCATGGGTGTCAAACTTGCCACGTCATGTTGCTGTCACATGTTGTTTCGTTATGTTTTTCCCATTAATGGAGCTGAGGTAGGTGTGGCTTCAAGGTCAGGGAAAATTATGACATCATGATGTAAAGGACATAACTTATTGCTATGCTTTTGGTGGATTGTTATGAGCTGCCTAGACCCATCACATGAGATAGGAAGTCATATAAAACCTGTAAGTAAGTAAGTAAGTAAGTAAGTAAGTAAGTAAGTAAGCAAATCTTATGAACTTCCATGGCACATCATGACTCCTTCAACAATAATATCATTTGCACAATGACCTGATATACGTGCCATCATTTTAAAAACATTGTGACTTGTTCTGAATGCTGGACACTCACCTTTTTCCAGCATCATGGAAAAAAATTCAGAAAAAAAAAGACATACAGCAAGTGAAACTCTGCTTAAGATATCATTTCTAAATCCAGTGTTGGAATTATCGATGATGTATTGCCCTTACAAAAACTACCAAAAATATGTTCCACCAGAAATGGTATCTTTAATCAGACTATAAATGGAATCTTGTACAGGTTTGAGATAAATATCCTGAAATAAGGACTTCAGATAACCTCTGCATAATGGAAGAAAATAGCAATGTTGCCTTTTAAATCATTCAAGTAAGCATCAGGAAGAAAAATAACTGAAAGTTTATGGCCTTCATGGACTATACACTGATGCGCAAAGTACAAGAAATAAATAAAATAACTCTTATCTTATTTAAATTTTACAAAGAGGAAGGCAATTTGGTTTATTAAATGTAGCACAAATCTGATGGAAAGAGCCCCGTATAGCAAGTGAAGCAGTGATGAGATTCAATTTTTTTTTACCGGTTCTGTAGGCGTGGCTTGGTGGGCGTGGCGGGGGAAGGATACTATAAAATCTTTAGTCTGAGGTGGTATTTGCTGATTCTCTGAACTACTCAAAATTTCCGCTACCTGTTCTCCAGAACTGGTCAGAACCTGCTGAATACCACCTCTGAAGTGAAGGATAAAATTTATTGATAAAGTCACTAAATTAGTAGACTAGCAAAATATTGTGGACATAGTATACCTAGCAGTAAGGCATTTGATAAAATAAACCACAATGTCCTCTTGGTAAACTAGAAAAATGTGGAATGAACCAGGAGTTACCAACCTTTCAGACCCCAGGGAACACTAAATTCATAATTTTAAATCCCATGGACCACTTATGAATCCAGCATGCCACTCGCTGAAGCACCTGGACCCAGTTCTGGAGAACCGGTAGCGGAAATTTTGAGTAGTTCAGAGAATCAGCAAATACCACCTCAGACTAAAGATTTTACAGTATCCTTCCCCCGCCACGCCCACCAAGCCACTCTATTTCTGCAACCTTAAACACTTGAAGAGCCATTTGGATCTTTCATCATCATCATCATCATCTTTCTCTCTCTCCCTCTCTTCCTCCCTCCCTCCCTCTCTGTCTCTCTCTCTTCTAATAAGAGAGAACCAACCTGGAATTAAGGAGAAACATCCTAACAGTGAGGACAATTTATCAGTGGAACAGCTTGCTGGAGGTTTTTAAGAAGAGACTTGACAGTTATTTGTTTGAAATGGTATAGGTTCCCCTGCTTGACCTGGGGTCTGGACTAGAAGACCCCAATATCCCTTCCAGCTCCTGTTCTGTTCTCTTCTATTTCTGGATTCTTCTTGATGCTTCTGTTTCCTCCAAATACTAAAGGAAATGGGTCTGGCTAACCAGGATGCACTTGTTTTTGGAATGTGTGATGCTTAAAGGGCTGGGTCAGCTTCCAAACAATACAGTTTTGTATTTGGCCCTTCTCACTAGATGGGGCCAGAGAACAACAGTAGGTACACAAATTTATGCTGGGGCATGACAGTTAGGATGATGCTTTCTAAAAGTCAAACCTAGATATTTTAAAATGTCACAGCCACAATTATGGGGATTTTAATTACCCCAATACCTCTAGGGAGACAAACTGTCTTGTCTTACCTTGCTGATGACATTATCCTTCTGAAGGCAGAGAAACACAAAGAGGATCAACTATTCTTGGTATGATGCAGGGAAAACTTAACTGAAGAAGAAACAGAAGCATTGAGGAAATGTTTTCATGTGGTGCTTAAATTCTTGATTTGCCAGAAGTATTAAAACTGTTATTAAATAATTATTAAAACTATAATTCACCAGTAGCTATTGTTCTCTAGAGACATAATTATTACATTACTGCTAATGACAAAGATTTTTCCTGTTTCTTGAAAGGTCCTGCTTATGAACTGCAGGAAATAAGAACATAATAGATTGACTATTTACAGTACATTATAATAGAAGGGGGCATTTTTGAATTCAAGTAATCAAATCAAATGAAACAAAAGTGCTTTATTCTTGAAAAAACTAGGAGAAGTTTGTGGATATGGATAATCTGGAAAGGGACTGTTTACTATAATGTCAAGAGTGAACTATACAGTTAGTATGATGTCCTTGGGATAGGAAATTGTCAGCTTGCCCCTCAAGAAAAGTCCACAAAGCAATGTTATTCAGATGTCATGGCAACCAGATATGCAAGATAAAATAAAGACTTAAGTTCAAGGATCAGATTATCAAGCACATTCTTTAAAAGTTCTGAGATAGATGTACTGGTAGCTGTAAATACAACATTTCTGTTCTAGCATCATCCAGTTAGCATCATTACTGAATGATGAAGCAGGGACAATATGACTAGATTATTTACAAGAAAAAAAATTAAAACTTTCTGATTCTTGTGTACCACAGTTCATGTAGTAACAAAAGTACCCATTTCCACTCCAAGCAAAATAAACAAAAATTACTTACATTCCAACCCATGTCTTAACATCATGTTTATTTAGTTGTTTGCTAAAGAATCCAAGTGAGGAAAAAAACAAAACTCTCAAGTTATATTTCATCATGAAAAATCTTTTAACATAGCTGAAGATTATATGGCCTCTGCAGAAAAAATATACAGCTGCATTGTTCACCCAAAGATAACACTAGTTTCAAGAAATACTATATCTTTGAAGAGATGCAAACAGAGTCCAGGGGTGGTGTGAAGAACTTAGTGTTACATTGTTACAATAAATTCAGCACTCCCCAAATTTCACTGTATTGTTTTCATTGTTCAATTGTGTTTATTTTGGAGTTTAGATTTTCAGGGGAGGTGAATGGATTAAGATTACATTAAAGGGGTGTGTGATGGCAAAATGTTTGGGAATTCCTGTTGTAGGTGAACTAGGAATACATTAGCTCAGCAACTAAACAACAGGAAATATGTTGAATAACAGTTCTAATTGGTGGGATGAGAACACAGAGTATCCCTAAAGTAGTTTCAACATCCCTTACAATGTTAACGACTGCCTGGCTACAGAAAGTATAACCCCTTCCATTCCCCCCAGTTAGTTAGCAATGAAGAAATTTCTTGGATGAAAAGCGAAGTCTTAAAGAAAAATCAGAAAGTCCAGTGGCCTTTAAAATAAAAGCACTGATTGAATAAGAACCTCCATAGACAACTTTAAACAGTGCAAATAAAAAAGGTGCAAAACATTAAAAAATCTGTTTTATAGAAGAATAGAAGAATGTGGCCAAGAAAGTAATTTCAATGTGAAATCTCTCCAGTTGGATAGCAGCACTGTATTTTAATTGTCTATGTCAGTTTAAAAATCTTTACTAGTATAGTTGTAAATCACACTTTCCAATCTTAAAATTCCTTCTGAACTACCTGTACCTAATGTCCAATATCTGAATATTTTGCAGCATGCTTATCAGAGATCAATCTGGTTTTCTCATAGATATAGTTTGATGCTGCACACTGGACTTTATTCTAAATACAATGAGGAAAATAATCACTTCTTCCCTTCTAAAATAATTGCAGAAAGACAACATCGATATGGTCAAAGTATATATACAGATGGGTTATATATATGTTTTCTGTATTGAATTATTATTAAGAGGCATGAAAAAAACTTAACTTTGAAGCAGATCCTCCATTAGTTTAAATTACTTTATTTAAATCTAAATTATGGGGTTTTCAGTAGCCTGTAAATGGTGCAACAGTTTAGCTCCGTAATGTTTGCAAACCTCAGTAGCAAAGTTGAATGTTGTTTTCCATTTAAAAATCAATATTTTCAGTTCTTGACTTTTATAATAAATGGTGCAAAATTATAATCTACCAAGAAGCATTGGAAGTAAATATTTTTGCAACAATACATAATTAGTCATTATTATTCCCATTGCAGGGAAAAAGGACAAAGAGAGACGCACTCTTCCTGGGGAAAAATGAATACTCTACTGCAATAATAGAATAATGAAAGCATTTATTTTGTCCAAAAATAACTCCCAAATTTTCAAAATATAAGAAAAAGTACTCTGTCTACCACCTATTCTTTTGTAAGAAAACTCTCCTTTGAGGTACATTAATTCTGCAACATTCCTGTTCTATCAAACTGACAATGACAAAAGAGAACCCTTCTTTTCAACCATGCAAATTCAGATAAATCATCTTTAACTTTTTTATGGTTCTTTAAGAATTTGAAACCTGCCGACATATGCACAAAAGCTATTTCCACGGCATTCTGATTACAAAGAACTCAATGTTTTTGACATGCTGAGCACAAAGTTGTGAGAATAAATCCTCTTCAAATACTCGCTGAATCTTTGCAATCCATATATGCATTTAAAGATATTGAACAATTTATTGATGGCTACATCAGTGTGAATGATTTCCCACATCAGCTGCAAACATGTAGGAGAAAATTGCATGATAAAGCAGTGAAGAAGAAAAATGTATGAAAAAGAAAAACACAATAGTAGTCTATCTGAAGACTTCTGCAGTATAGATTATTAAAATGACAAAGGGCTACAATGCTGCTTCATTACTACAGTTGTAAAACACAATGCCCTTTCCTTTGTACCTTACTAAGATTTTTGTAAGTTGTTTACAGCTGTAGGCTGCTTTCAGGTGAAAGTTTTCTACTGATTGCAGGAGCAACTTCATTTGGGATTTCTGCAAAAATAAAAAATCAAGGTGGCAGCTACAATCACACAATTGAAGCTCCACCTTTTTAATGTATGTTTCATGTCTGTAATGCATGTAAAAGGCAATGGGCCCAAAATGATGCAATGATTAGTTGGATTTTTAGTTGGATTTTCATTGTTGTAAGCAACCCAGAATCACTGAGAGTGAGTTGGGTGCCCATATAAATTTAATTAACAAACAGACATACATGCAAATGTGTTCTGTCTCACCTGTAGCCACAAGGTGAGAGTCCAAATTTCCAAAGGAAAATACACAGACAGGACCAGGAATGACAGAGTTAAATTCCTTTGACTGAAGGAATCCTTGACAGTCTTCCAGAAGCTGCCTGCCAAGTCTGATACCAAACAAGACCGTAAATCAAGAAGCGAATGCCGCACGAAGAGAGTATGTCCAAGATGCTATCACGAATAAACAAGTTGACCCAAACAGGGAATCAGAGCTAACACGCCTCCTTATATTCCCTGAGGGGCGTGTCAGTCTCTTTTCTTTTTACGTTGTATGTCACGTTTCTGCCTGCATCTTTGCCTTGCATCAGACCAGCATTTCTCGGCTTGATCTTCAGCCAATGACTCCGGCACGCTGTCCTGATTATCTGCCAACACCTGAGGCACAATCAGGGGGGAAGATTCTGGGGAGGAAGACGACTCCAAAACTTCCAGCAAAGCAGGCTCAAATCTTAAAGCCAAGTCCTCCTCTTCCTCCTGACTCCCATCTATGTCACTCAACAAACCAGGTTCAAACCTTAATGCCAGATCTTCCTCATCACTCGAGCCTATGTCTTCTGACCGAGCAGGTTCAAACCTCCGAGTCACAACACAAATAAATAAATGTTAACATCTTTGATACCCCTTTGATTACCCCTGAGTAGGATTATCCCCATGCTATACATACAACTAAAGGACCACCATTACTAGTTTCACAAAAATGTTTAGATATGGTTGTTTAACTAGTTTCCTGAATGAATAAAATTTTTCTGGGTTTGTCTGAATAAGAACCCAGAAGCTAATTATTTGGTTTTCAAATGTATTTATCTAAAAATCAAAAAGGTGGGGGAAGATGGAGGAAGAGGAGATATCTGACCTACAGTGCCAAAGATTGATTTTTCACTGCTTTCTTAACAAATGACTTGAACAAAATGTTGGAATTAGACTCATAAACAGAAATGCGTGTATATTTGTGTATGAAAGAGAGGTAGATAGTGGGACAGAGAGAGAGAGAGAGAGAAAGAGAGAGAGATCACTCTTTTTGCACAGACTAGAAATAAGTGATAATATTTTTAATAGTTCCTAATAGTTCTTTTTAAAAGAAAGATATCTTTGTCGATCTATTCAAAAAGCAATTAATCTAATCTATATCTGGAAACCTCTAGATTAAGACATCATCTCTACCTCATTCCTTGTTTTTTTTCAGTTAGTAGGAAATTTAGCTTGTTATCAGATGTGGTTTCTACTTACCAATTGTTAATTATAATCAATAATAATAGACTGGTCTCCTGCTAAAAATGAAGGAGATGAAACTTTATATGTATTCATGGCAGCATAGCATACACATGTACCGCTGATGGCAGTGTATTAGTTGAAGAGTTTTTGACACATTTACGACAATTAACTTCAGTTAGGAACAACAGATGTAAATGAATGTTGAAACAGAGTCAACATATCCATGTGTTATATCTCTCAACATTAGAAATGATTTTCATTCAAGGAAATTAGTAGAACTTGTAGACAGTGAATTATCTTTCAGAAAGCATCAGTGACACTAGGTAAGTGTCATGGTTTGACAACTGTTAAATGAGTCAATACACTGCTGAACTTTCAAATGAATCCTGACATGTACATGCTATTTTTTGTTAAGATAATTAATAATGCATCAGAACTTAAGCAGTTTCACCATCTTTATCCCCAAGTTCTTCACTGCTACCTTTGAAAAAAAAAGCAACTGCAAATCTATTGCTCAAGGCAGAGTGAAACTCATTCCACATTAGGTATATTATCCTGAAATTTGAAGTAACAATTTTCTATTTAATTGCAGTCTATTTTTTCTTAACTAGCCCAGAGAAGCACTATGTCTCTGGAGAAGTCATAGTACCCCAAATTCACAAGAAACAAAAACTAAAAAAAAAATAGTATTATTAAGTAGTTAACAGCAAATTGATGAAGATTAGCTCTAAAACTGTCAATGATCTCTGCAATTTCTCAGGACAATTCCACAGTGTAGGCTAAACTGCTTTTTTCTGCTGCTGCTGCTGCCGCTGCCGCCATCTGCTTCTTGAGCAACTTCAGAAATTCTATTCTGGATTGTAGTGGTTTAGTAACAGGCTGGGTTGATGCTCAATTTGGAGTAGGACCACTGCAATACTTTGTCATTCTTCTTATCCTTCCTATTTGAGTAATTTGGTTTTTTGACTCCTGTAAGTCCATAGCAATTCTGTAACTAGGAAGAACTGACAGCTCTTCTTTAGAAAAACAAAGCAGCATCATTTCTATGATACAATTTAAATATTATAAAAAATAAAGGGAAGAGGAGCTTTGCAGTAGGAGATGGGAAAGCAGTAAAGCATGCTTCACCCCACCTGGACATAAACTAAAACTACATACTAGCATATGTAATGACTAAATAGGACATAAGCTGGGATAGTTTATTGACTTCATGAGCTAATGTTGGATAATGTTGGATAATGTTTCATGTTTCATGAAGATGATGTTGATTTTATGATGTTGATTAAAATTGTAATGGAACTTACCAATCCAATAAGTCAGAATCAAAACACTGTCAGAGAAGCAACAAACTGCTGGAGGGGAAGACACATACCAAGCCTGTGGATAACCAGAACTGGGTCTTCTGCTAGAACAGAACAAAGCCCTGGATACTAGCCAGTCTGAAAGGCTTAAGATGGCTTAGGTCAGAAAAAAATGCATTTTGAATTTAGGGGGGAAAATATGGTAATAGAGTACATTTTTAAGACTTAGCAAACAGTGAGTGTCCTATTGGTGATGATTCAAAGAAAAAGTATGGAACTGCCCATGAGAATTTAAATAGCATCTTAGTATCTTCTATTATGCAGCAAATGAAAACATATGAAATGTTATTTTTGTCATCTGCACATTGTGATTTCATTTATTCTGTAAATGTATTCAATGTAAGTGTAAAATAGATTAAATTATGAGATAATGAACAATATTATATACTTAGAAATTCATTAGGTTTTATGTTTACTGAATGAATTTTTCCTTATGCATAAAGGAAGAAAATCTTATAAAGTAAAGAAACTCCTTTAATTATATATCCAACAAAAACAAGATTGACATTATCCTTCTTTGGTACCAAAAAATAATCGATGTTGAAAGGATATAAATAATCAATGAAGTTATAACCAGCTTTTCAATCATGTACATTAGTATTTGAAATAATCTTTATATAAATATTCAAAACATCCAAAATCAGTAGAATTGGAATGTCAGTATGGGATAAGTGAGTAGTAGGGAATGCAAACCACTTTTGGTCTCACAAATCATTATAAGATCACATTCTTAAGTAAATGGCTTTGAAAAAATATCCCCACTGAACTTATGGTTATTCAGAAAATTTTACAATGCGCCGAAATGGACAAACTAACCCAAGCATCCCAATTGGAATCCTTTGTATAATTGGCTAAACCAAAGATAGATCACCTCTAGGAAAATTAAGGCCGAGGGCCTCCGAAGCAGAGATAAAGAAAAGCACCGCCGACGATAGTTTTGAAGAAGAAAGGACCTTACAGACAGTCACAAAAATATGGTTTTATTATAATTGTTTTCCCTACTCTTTCCCCCCCTTCCCTTACCTTTCCCTCTTTCCTCTCTAAAGCCTCCCTCTCTTTCCCTCTTGGCCTATGCCAAGACCTGTTTGTCTTTTTGTTGTATATAATTTGTAGCTGTGTTGTTGTTTTTTAAAAGTAAAATTAATAAAGTTTTTTCTAAAAAGAAAAAAAATATGGTTTCATTTTGGTTTTCTTTATGATATTTCCTTTTGTTTTATGAAATTGGCTCTAGACGTGAATTAGTTCTGCTTGTTATAGACAATTTCGGACTACTGATAAAATCACTTAAATTGATAGAAAATTATGATTATTGTTATAGAACGTCCTAAGTACACATTATTAAAGGAACCTTAGTTTATAGGATTAAAGTAGATTGGAAATTCATGCAGTAAAGAGAAATTCTGTAATATCCTCAGTGTCACTTTGATTTGATGAAACTGCTAATAACTATTTCTGGAATAAAAGATACCTATTATGAGAATCAAGTTAATATCCTTTCAAATTCAATTGACAGCTTTTATTTAGTAAATTATACTGCGCTCACTTACTAAGCAGCTCTGGATGGTATATAATAGCCTCCATAAAAAGCAACTCTAAATCTTAACAGGTATAAATCACAAATGCTGAACAAGGAACATTAAAAAGTTTTGGAAAATAAATACGTTTTGATTCTCTTCTAACTGTAACACAGAAGTGGTTCATTCAAAAAGACAATTTATTCTCTAGTATGAGACCTACTGATCAAAATTAAACATGAGATCTCTCATAGAACCCCCAAGCGATGGTTGTCAGCAGCATGAAAGACCAGGAAAATTTTCAAAGAGTCAAAATAGAAATCTTATAATGTCTCTATCTTAAAGTACCTTGTGTTAGTGCCCAGAATCAATGGGAAGAAAAATTGTTAATGTTGTTAATAGTGTTGTGCATCACATTTGAACATACTTTGTATTCCAATCAAAACAAATTGCTTTGTTATAGACATAAAAACAGAATCTTCCAAAGCAATGACATTTGAAACAGGATTTGTTTGGGTTTTTTTACTTATTTAATGTTCAAAGTTTTATTTAAGTTTTCACAAAACATACAAATACAAATAAAATATCTTTTTTTGAGAACAGCGTGGCCCCGGGTTATCACTTCTCCATACAGACATAAACTCAATACATATTTATCTTATACATTCTAATCCATATCTTATAACTATTTTTGTATTTTTTTCAATAGCTTGTCCCTTTCTTTACTTTCTATAACCTTATTTTAAATTATCTCATTCCTTTCTTAATTCAATTACATATCTTTTTCTAATTTTTAAAATCTTTCTAATCAATCTTTTTATACTTTCGTCTGTCCTGTTTACAATTTCATATTATCTTTTCTCACGAAACAAATTTTCCCCTGTAATTACTAGACTGGAGTGTAACACCTGTGTAAAATCTTATTTAAAAATTTAAGTTACATCTTTACAGTTATAACATTCATTTTCTAACCTCTGTTTTATAACACATACCTATTTTCAATTGAATTCTGCTTGGTACATTCCCTTAAAATACACACTAAATTCTTAAAAGAAAAAAGTATATATATGCATATATATCTGTGTATATATGTATAACAATAGTAAATGGGATAATTATTCTATTCAAGTACAACTCTGCCATTAATATTAATAACAATCTTTTACATTTCTATTTCTTTTAACAAACATTACCTAGTAATATCAGTTGTCTTTCACTTTAATCATCTATATTTCATATTTTACTTATTACTGTCTTTAAATAAAAAACCAAACAATAATTATTAACAGTAGTCAATAAAGTTATTATTCTTATTGAAGTTCATCCTGTCAACTGATAAAAATCTTCCATGTTTCTTTTCATTTTTTTTAAACATTCTTTTTAAATCATTGTCTCTTTACAAACATTCCACTACACATCAATATAATTTTTTTCTATCACTGGCATGCTCCCTTCTTAAAGAGGCCATATTTGATTCAACTGTGCTGGATAACTTTTGTCTAGTCTTTAAGAAGATGATTAATGCACAACTTTAGAAAACCTTGGATGAACTGGATTATTTAGACCAATTCCAGTCAGGTCAGCCATTGTGAAAGGCAGCTGGAGGGTTCAGAATGGGGGCAGGGCACCTTGCCTTTTTCATCTCTTTATGTTAAAAAAGATAATTTCAAGATAATTGTCCACAGTATTCTTCTAGACTTGCTGCAGGGGATGGAGTTGGATGCATTATTTTGAAGTAGTTCTCCACCCTCTATTGCCAGTTCTAGTTGGTATTGATGAGGGACAGAGGTTTTATTTTATTTTTATTTTTTATTTATTTTGTCAAGCAATTATAAGATAACAGGTATAAGTATAAACATAGTTATGGATACATGAAATGGATACATATAAGAAAAATAAAAAAAGAAACAATAGGACAGGGATGGTAGGCACGTTGGTGCGCTTATGCACGTCCCCTACAGACCTCTTAGGAAAGGGGTGAGGTCAATAGTAGACAGTCTAAGGTTAAAGTTTTTGGGGTTTGAGGAAGAAACCACAGAGTAAGGTAGAGTATTCCAGATATTGACCACTCTGTTGCTGAAGTCGTATTTCCTGCAATCAAGTTTGGTGCAGTTTATCTTGAGTTTGTATTTATCGTGTGCTCTTGTTATAGTTGAAGCTGAAGTATTCATTGACAGGTAGGATATTGCAATGTATAATTTTATATACTATACTTAGATTGGACCGAAGGCGGCATAGTTTTCTAGGTCTAGAATTTTAAGTCTGATGGCATAAGGTATTCTGCAATGAGTAGAGGAGTGGAGAACTCTTCTTGTGAAATATTTCTGGACTTTCTCAACTGTGTTAATATCAGATGCATAATGCAGGTTCTAGACTAATGTGGAGTGCCAGATAGTTTGACCCACTTTTCATTCTTCTTTAAGATCTATATGAAATTGTTGCAGAGATTATCTGACAGCATGGGATGTAGTTTCATTAGTATATAGTATATATTTCCATACCTTGCTGGCCAGGTGATGCTGCTCTGGTATTGATCTAATGCCTGAAAGTTGTAAGAAACCAACTTTGATACAACCCTAGCAATGGTTGATGGAATGGCTCTTGGTTTTTGGTCTTGCTGGAATCATCTTTGCCTCTTGCCAAAGTTCTACAAAGTTGAACAGGAAGCATATATGGTCAAAGAGCTTTGAACAGATTCATTTTATTTGCCAGTTGAATCCATTCTGGAAGCCGGGACCATTGCTCACAATCACACCATTGTCACTTCCCAGTTGTATTAGTGCTGTGTGCTATACACGGAACTACCCTTGAGAACCATTCACAAATATAAATTAGTTTAGAATGCAATGATGCATGCAGCTCGGGGCACTCCATGGCTTGACACATTAAAATGGTACTGCTTGCCCTGCACTGACTTCCAATTTATTTGTGAGTGTTGTCACCCTTAAAGCATGGGTGGCATTGATATAAGCTCTTGATGGGATTCCTTCTTTCAGAGGATATCTGCCTGTTCCATCAATCAGTCAAGGTGGGCACATTCTATGTCCCTTTTCTTAAATGTTGTTATCTGGTGGGACCTAGGAAGCATGGTTTATGAATATCAATCCCTGCCCTGTGGAACACTCTCCTCTTGACACCCCTACATTACTAGACTTCGGGAATGCTTTATTTAAGGCTTTCTCCCTAGGCTTGGGTAAGGTTGAGGCTGGAGACCTAAAGATTTATAAATTAAGGCACTGAGATTTTTATTTTTTTATAATTTTATTACTGTTGCATGGTAATGCTACATTAGATGGGTGGTCATAAGTAAAAAGATAGATAGATAGATAGATAGATAGATAGATAGATAGATAGATAGATAGATAGATAGATAGACAGACAGACAGACAGACAAGGGGGGAGAGAGGAGGGAGGGAGGGAGAGAAAGATCATAGACAGATGATAGACAGATGATAGATCCATGATGGAGATGATGGAGATACATAAAATTGTTCCAGCCTTGAGTCTTGTACTTTTACAACAGTTCAAGATGTTGAAACACTATGTATATAAATGAAAAAGAAAATCTTTTTTTAAGATAGACTACTCATAATTTCATTTTAGTCCTAACCTTCCAAATACTTGATAGCCAGAAACATAAATCTTTGTTTCTGTGATAACTATAACAAATTTAAATTGATAGTTAACAAGCAAAATGCCAGAGTGAATGGATTATGGAAGAAAAAAAAGTATGACAAGCTTTCTTCCATAACTCCTATCTGTAATTAATGTTAACAGCTAATATACATTTTAGAAAATCTTAATTTTCTACTGGCCAAACTCTGTTGTTTAAAATAGTTTCTCTTCATGACCCAATTAAATTTTTGGCATACAGAATGATGATTACAAACAAATTGCTTGACCTATATAATTGAAGGTCTTTTTCAAAATTTATGTCAATAATATATTCCATAATTCTTTCAAGAACATGCCACTTAGTATAATTTCTTATAAATGTAAGCTACAATCCACAGTACATTTATTCTAGATCAGTGCTATTTCCACCAATGTTACTGTGTTATACTGTGTGGATTGTAAACAGAGTTGTTTGGTTCTACCTTGTCATTATCTGCCTATATATTAAAGGACAGCCTCTAGCTCACTTTCTCCACATACAACACAGTCATTAACACCACATAATGTTACAGATTCTGATTTTAAAAACAAAACAAAGGAGAGATGCAATTAATTTCTCTAAATTCAAAAGACTAAATGGAAAAATACACTGAGAGTTCTCAGTGAATATTCACGTAGCTGTATATATATTTGATAATATAAAAATCCTAGTTCACACTGAGAGTTTACTTCTAATAACAACTCTCCTTTTATTATTAATTCATCTCAAATTTTTATCAAAAAGTGATGGATGGCAAGAGTTGTATTAGTAAGATGAAGACCACCTAAGGCAAAGTACACAAAGGTGTAATCAACTTAAATGCCTACAAAAAGCTTCTTTAATTTTGTGATTGGTATAGCAAGGAGGGAGACCACATTAATTAAAAAATAAAGAATGTATTGTTCTCTGGTATGTTCCAATGCTGATTTATTTAAAGCCAAAAGGGGTGGTGGTGTCATCTTCTTGCACATTCCCATACATACAGCTGTTTAAGTTTTGGGGAAACACTTTTGTCATTGTTATGAATTTCCAGGGAAGGCAGAAGGCCATCTAGTTTCCAGGGTCACCATCTCATGACAGCTTTTCATTGAAAGATAATCAAACAGGATTGTTCGTCCACTGCATAAATCTAATTACTTCTGAAAGGACCAGCATTCAATTTTGGCAATCATCTGAATGAAGATGGCTGGAACACCAAGGTGGTCCTTCAGCAAAGTAATGTTTCTTAAAAGTGTGATGGATGATGAACTGGCAATGAATTGTTGCACTTTTAAGATGTGGTTGATGGAGAGGTTCTAGGTTTGATTCCCTATTCCTCACAATCTCACTAGAATTTTAAAGTAACCCAGACAAGGACATTAATCAAATGTTGCCAATCTATTATCTATGATTGATTTTTGCAAAGTCATTGTCAAATGGCAATAGGTGCAGTGTTAGTTTTCTTAACCCCTATTACAATTCTTTAAAAAGTTTTGGAAATAATGAAAGTGACTGCAAACTACTAATATAAAGAAAACAGCTTTACAAATTATTATTATTATCATGAAGCAAAAAAAATTCTTGGTTTAACACAGGGATGTAAAACTCGTGGTCTGTGGGCTGGATGCGTCACACACTGGCCACGCCCAGTTTAGCAAAAGCGGGAAAAGTTGCAATACAACGTGATGTGTCATCACAAGTTTGACACCCCTGGTTTAACACAATACTGATAATTCAAATAATTATGTTCTAGAATACTCAAAGCTGACCTTAAAATATTGTTTACTTACCAAATTCTCTTAAATTAAATATATTACTACAGCACAACTAAATTGCTTGCATATAAAGTGGTTGCTACTAACTCTTGGATCGTCTGCTTGTATTTATTTTAGTACTATAATATTTTGACTTATGATAAAAAATAGAAGAGTCTATATTATTATAGAACAAATTGTATAATCAAACAAGTAGTGTACATTCAACTTACTAATGCTGAATTATAAATATTTTATAATGCCTTCTAAACCCATAACTAAACCTTATGGGTATGTTTTTTTAAATAATGATGGAAACAAGATTTAGATTATTTATGAATATTATTTAGCTATATATACCTTCTCAGCACTTAAACTTTAGCACATATCATTGTCAAGGCAAAAGAAAGAAAGATATTCAGAATATTTAGAGAAATTCCCAATATTTGCAGAATGATGATAAAAACAGCTCATGAAAATGGAGCATGTTCAAGGCTTACTACAGAAGTCTCCAAACTTGGCAATTTTAAGACTTGTGGACTTCAACTTTGTTGAAGTTGAAGTCCACAAGTCTTAAAGTTGCCAAGTTTGGGAACCCCTAGTTTAGTACATGACATCAGACTGTAGGGATGGACTTTCTACTTTTGCAACAGAATAGGGGCACCTCCATGCTATATTCTTCTGATTGCACTGTATAATAATTTATTTTTCTATGCTTTTAAAAAGATAAGCTGTTTTTTTTCTTAGCTTTGTTAGCTCAGTGGGAAATACTTATTCTTCAAATTAGAAGAATAGAAATGCATAAACATAGCATAGCATCTTTTTTATCTCATAACTTTTATCATGTTTTATCAATGTATACAGTACAAAGAAAAATTAAAATAGGAAATCAAGGGAAGGAAAAAGAGAAGAAAAAAGAAAATATGAGGTACAAGGGAAGAAAGAAAAAAGTGTTGACTTCGATTCTTTTTAGCATACTACAAGCTAACATTACAACTTCATCTTTCTACTTTTTACATATTAGTATATAACTAACATTTCTATAGCAACAAATCTATCTAATCAGCAAAACCAAAGTCAAAGTTTCATTTTTTTTTTAAATCACAACCACAAAATCCAGAAGTGATATCTCCCCAGTTGACAGCAGAATGGTTAAAATAAGATCTGCTGCCATTTATTTATAAGATGTGAAAAAAAGTCCTCTACCTCTCTAAAGGTAAAGGTTCCCCTCGCACACACGTGCCTGTCCTTCTCAACTCTAGGGGACGGTGTTCATCTCCGTTTCTAAGCCAAAGAGCCAGCGCTGTCTGATGACGATTCCATTTCACGAGGCTAGCATGATTTTACATCTAACCAAAAAGTCCCTTTCTAAAAGTGATAGGTGAAGCCAGACATTAAATCAACTCCAACACATCTGGTACAGTACTTTCCTAGCTACTATTGATCCAGATCGGATGTTCCTCCTATTCTTTTCCATCTAATTCTGGCAGTGGTCATAAGAAAATTATGGAAATACATAGAGACCAGATGGAATTATGGGAATTATTTTCATGGCTGAAATCAACAACATGAAGTTGTCTTACCACTATAGAGACTTTGAAACAACAAACAACAAAGTACACTGAATATTTTTAAATAAAGCAGCAATACAAGAATGCCTTTTTCTTAGACCACATATTCAAGTACATAGAGGTTTTGAAACTTAAAAAAAAACCTTTATGTTCTATTGGTATCTATTTTCCAGCAAGAAATATTATAAGGGTAAAGTAATTCCATAAATGATTTCAAGTTTTTAAAATAGATTCAATTTCTTTCAAAGAAATACTTTTGTTTATTCTTGTTAGACATAAGGGTAACAAGTCATGGTATGGAAGACCACAAAGCATAAATGTCTACTGCATCTATTCACTACTGACAGCAGGAAAGCACTTAGAGTTCTAGCAAGAAGAGTAAACAAACACCTAGCATTCATTGTATCCCATGATTAAATGAAGCAAGGAAATGAAGCTGAATGAACACCCTACTTTGCAATGGCATTATAAATCTATAAACTATTGTCATGCAACTGCTTTGTAATACCAAAGCTTTGTCATATCAAATGTGTTTTTGTATTCTCTTATAGCACAATGTGGTAAACATAATCCTAAGCCTAACAACTGAAAAAGCAAATAACAAAAAGAGAAGTATACTGAACAGACATACACTAAAAAGGGGAAAGGAAATGTATTAGACTTTTGGAAAGAAAAATGGTGTTTGATGTTCAACACAAAATGCAAAATTGTTATATTATTTGTAGTTCTTTGATTATTGGTTACAAATAGATCTCTGATCTGGCTAATTTTCTTTGGGTTACACTTTAGTTTTTCTACTCAAATGCCATCCTCTAGTAACCACCATGTCCAGATGTTCTCAGCTTTGATCAGTTCCAGCTAGATTGAAGAGGAGGGGGGAGAGGGAGGAACAATATTTGGAAGTATAAGTGTCTCAGCTCTTACAATAGCTTATGACCTTTAGAATAAGATTTTCTGATTCTCAAAATATTTTCTTCACCTTTAAAAATCCGTATTTTTTGATTTAGGATGCTCTGCAAATACTATTTGGATCTGAAAGCTGATGTAGTATGCACAATAACATATTTTTCCTGTATGATGTGTATTTGTTATCTTTTAAATTCCTGACCAGCCTCTTTTTCACAGATACTGTTTAAACGATTTACCACTTCTTCATTAATCCTTTCAATCTGTCTGTATAGTGGTTCAAACCAATTCAGCAGTTGGTTTTAATTCTTCAAGTAGGTAGAGTCAGAAACAAACCCCAAAAGTACTGTTGGAACTCTACTGTTATAGAGTTATAGTAACTGAATCTTGAAAATCTGATTTTCCATTATCTCCTGTTCTTCTAAAGAGAATCCAGGTGATTTTTTTCTTACCTTCTCTTCTTTCAAAATTATTGTTTACTTAACCACTTTTTCATTTGTTCTGCAAGATTAACTCCATAATTCTTTACAATCAGAATCTGTTATTTATTTATTTATCATACTAGTTAAATTTATTTGCTGTGGAGCTATTCTGGGTGGCTTACAATGGTAAAACAGAGAAAAAATGATAAAACAAAATGTAAACATAACAATAGCAAAACTATTAATAAAAGTACAATAATATGAATTAAAATATGGATGGAGGGGGAGATGTGTGGGGTCAACTAATGATAAAATGCACCACACTGGAGGTGCACCCTATTATGTCTCCAGGCCAAGAAGCAGCACCAGATCTTCAGGCCCTTGATGAAGGATAGAAGGATGGGTCAAATCTCATCCTGAGGACAGAATGTTCCAGAGGGCTGATGCTACAGCAGAGACTCATTCTTGGAACATTCACACAATCGGAACTTTCCTGTTTCCACAATTAATTCAACAATTTCAGTGTATAAGATATTGACTTTCTTCCATTTGAATAATAACTATTGATACACAGTCTTATTTAATCTTTTCTATTTTACAATCTTTTTTTATAATACACTTTTTCAATGACACAGGTGTAGTTTACAGACATAGTTATAGTTTTGTAGATTACATAAATCCCTTTAAAATTCAGAATAATCATACTAAGATTGATAGAAGTATTCTAAGAATACCATTAAACTATAAATATGACCCAAATTTTTAAATGATTTACATTTGGCAGTTAAAAAGACTGAAAACAATTAGTCTTTTAGGGATAATATGCAATACTTAATTCTTTAGCATGCCTCATGCTACAGCATAAAGTGATTCAATAATTTAACATTGTTAAATTAATTAGCAGTAATACTATGATTCACTGATCTAGTGAAATACATTAATTGTCGTCCTATGTTCATACTTTTCCTCTCATGAAAATAACAGAAGTGATTGGATGAGGACAATTTCTTTGCATTTAAAACATGAGAATGGAACATTCTGTCTTTAATTTTGGACAGAAAATTTTCTTGCCCCAGCTCTTATAAATATTTAAAACATTTCTGCAAAAGGAAGATATCATTGAAAATAATATTTTAGGAATAAACTATTTCCATCAGTTTAAGGACCATGCAAAGCTTTTTGTAGCATATGAAGAGCTACCTTCTAAGACTGTGGGGTGGGAATTGTTTTCTGAGTACACTTTGGGTGATTTAAAAAGTGTGGATGACTTAAAACTATCAGTCTCATTTATCACTTGAACTGCACTTAAATGTCCAACAAAATGAAAAACAGTTAAATTTAATTTTGACATCTAGAGGACATAGAAGGAATCTGAAGGCCTGAACTTTCTATATCTCTGTAATGTAGTATGATTTAATGGGATTGGACTATAATAGTTACATTTTTCTATTATGCCTAATAACTGATAATAGTATTATCCATTATGGTTGACTCCCAATTAAAGATGTATTCATTAAATCATGTCAGTCTGGTGATATCAGCAAAGGGAGTGAATATGTGATGAAGAATTGATCTTCTCTTTGAATAGCAATACTAATGTAGAACACTTTGTGGTAAACCTGTCCATTTAGATTATGCAATCTGTGAAGCAGAACATCCAAATGAGCTTTGAAGCAAAGCATTCAGGCCAGCTCTTTCACCTATGTAAAAACTGAACCTCTTCTTGCAACTTCATTCTGTTAAGGTTGACCTATCTCAGAGTTTCACACTCACATCAGTGTGAAGATTCCTAGGTGATTCTACCTGCTAATATTTATATTTTGAGTAGGCTAAAATATCGAAATTTTGGAGCATTTATTATCTATTGATATAAAGAGCGACTGGCTTTTCAAATGTCACTTAACTACAATCTCTGTTCCTATTTATTGCCTCTGCTGGCTGAACTCACATGCATTTCCAGGTCTACACTTGCTCCAGTCTTGAATTAATATGTAAAGGATTGGTCATTTAGTATGCATCCAGAAACTATATTGCTCTAAAAAGGCAGGAAGAGTTTGCAGCATATGCTTAAATAAAAGTAATTGCATCTATGAACTCCAGTCAGCATTTAAATGATATACTCTGCTGCAATTAGTGAAACCTAGATTTGTGCCACTGGGTAGAGTGATATGTGAGGCCCTAACCAAATCCAGATTTGATGATAGTTTAATTACTACTAAATTTAACAATTTGGCAATCAATTATACTTCATTGCACAGTCAGCCAGATGTTCAGGCTGGATTTGGCAATTTTATCCATCTATCAAGTTCTTCCCAAGGAACTGGGATAGACAGCTGTTGATGTTTGATAGTTGATTGTGTGATGAACCAAAATAATGAGCCAGCATATTATCCCACCATGCTACACTGGAGAAAATATTATGCATTGTTGGTAAAGGATGCAGTCTGGTTTTTTTGGAGGTTTGGCCTTGTTTCAGAGATGTCCATTTTACTCAGAAAAATTACTCGGTGAACATGAGCAAAATTGTAATCATACAATCACCTTCTTTTGCTGGCACTTCAAGAATGAGTGAGTCCACTTTAACATGGTTCTAGTAACTCTTACATTATTATTAAGCACAATTAATACAAATATTAAGGAAATATAATTGCAATGTGTTCTTGTTTATTCCTAAAGAACATGAGTTCTTTACAATTCTCAGTGATAATATCAGGCTCTACATAAAGTTTTGTTTCCTCATGATTCATGATTGCAGTAACACCATTGGAGTAAGGAAGAACAGCAAGGTTGAAGCCAGGGCTTCCACAGGATATGTCCCAGTGAAAACTGGTTGGGAACAGCAAGTATTGACTTGGTGTGGTTGTCCACTGCATGGTGAATAGTTTGAAGAATTTCATGGAAACGACTCTCAGTTTCTGGTGTCAGTGGATTATTTTCTTCTGGGTCCTTGAAGAGGTCAAAAAGTAATGGTGGATCATGATATGTGATATATGGCCCATGGCAGAAGCATACATGATAATCGTAGCATCCATTAGATTCTTTGGGACTGAAATTTGGAGTGAAGTAAAATATCTTCCAAATAGCGTTACCTATAAATATGGAGGAAGCAGACAAAGTTGAAGATATGTTATGAAGATGTCCCATAATTATGATAATCAAATTCAAAACACACTCATCTTCCAAGGGTCCACAGTCATTGTTTTGTTTTTTTACAATTAGACTAGGACTAATATATATATATATATATATATATATATATATATATATATATATATATATATATATATATATATATATATATATATATATATATATATATATATATATGGTATTCAGCTTTGTTTGGGTATTTCACGCATTATAGTTGTGTAAAGTTTAGCAACATTTGCAGAATCTATCTGCCATCATCAGGCTTCTTATCCTCTGTGAGTCAGACTTTCAAAGCTGTTTCTGTTTTAAATTTGGTGCTAGCCTACTGCTGTGCTAGAATGATTTTTTCTTCATTCTGATTGGTTGGGAGTCTTGGTCTGTGTTTATTGGTCTTGGAGTTTGCTGTGTTCTGCTTGATTAGTGTTTCTAATATCTTCTGTCTGTTTTGTGGCTTTTTTTGTCTTGATTGGCTGGCAACATTGTGTTCCTGTATTGGAGGCTTTTAGTGTGGCTTGGCTCTGAGTAAATGGATGGCTATCATTTATTAGGAAGCTAGGTTTCATCTGGGTGCCTGGTTGGGGTGTGTTTGAGCTGGAGGTATCAGGGGGGATCTGTATGTGCCCAGGTGTTTGCCTGGCTTGTGGTGTGGAGATTTTTTTGTTTGTGAGTGCAGGCTTCCAAATAATTGACAATCTGGTGGAATCATCTCTTCTATTCATGCTTTCAGGTCTTTTTTCAATCTCTATGGCTTCTCTGATAATTCTCTAGCTGGGGTTTTCTATAGTGGCTAGGGTTTTGGTGCCATTGAAGTCAATGTTATGACATGTTGCTTTCATGTGTTGGACTAGTGATGAAGTGTGTTCCAGCTTTTTTACTGCATTTTTGTGTTCATCCAGGTGGGTACTATTGGTCTGTCCAATGTACACGGCAGGGCATGATGCACAGGGGACTTCATATATGCCTTGGTTTTCCAGTCAATTTTATCTTTGGGGTTTCTTAGGATGGCTGCTATATTTCTGTCTGTTTTGAAGGCAGTCTTGATGTGATGCCTGTGTAGTATCTTACTGATTTTGTCTGTAGTACTCTTATGTAGGGCAGGACAGCTATTCCATAGGTCTGTTCATCTTCTAGGTCTCCATTATGTCTCAGTGTGTTTTGGTGGATCAAGCCGGTGATTTTGCTTTTGTGGAAGCCGTTAGCTGTCAGGACTTTAGTCAGGGTGCATAGTTCAGTCTTTATGTTTGTCTTGTCTACCAGGAGTTTGGTTCTGGGGATTAGTGTTTTGGCCATGGAGTTTATCTCTGCTGGGTGGTGGTAGGATTGGGCATTGAGGTAGGGGTTGGTGTGTGTTTTCTTCTGGTATATGGTGTGTCCTAGTGTGCCATCTGTTTTTTTGTAGATTAGTACATCTAGAAATGGTAGTTGTTTGTTTGTTTCCATTTACATGGTGAACTTGATTTTGGGTGTGTGCTGTTTAGGTGTGTTAGGAAATTCGTCTGACGAACACATACAGAAACCTGATGATGGCAGATGAGATTCTGCTGAAACACTGATACAACTTTAAAAGCACAACTATAATGACGTGGGAAAATACCCGAACAAAGCTGAATACCATACATATAAGTACCAGCGAAAACTTAAGAATGCACACACACACACACACACACACACACACACAATTCTTCATTCAAAAGACAAATTCCAAGTATTTGAAACATAATTCCACAATCCATCAGTACCTTTGCTTTCTCAAGAATGTGATAATACCTTATTTAAGAAGAGTAACTATTTGACAATAGCATGAGTACTGATGTTCCATTATACCTAACACATGAAAAGAACTCACAGTTTTCTGGTTTTAGCCTTGTGCCTTAACTTACACCAAAATGGCCCTTTTATTTTGATAATACAATTTTATATACAGTATTTATTTCCATTAAACAAACTCTTTTTCAAGAATAATGACTCCTGGTGTTTAGAACCAGGACAACAAATAAAGGCTATTTTTTCACAAATATCTATAGCTGTTTTACTGACTGGCATTATATTAGATTTACTATAATTTATTGTCTATTTTCTACTGTTGTAATAGTTTGACAAATCTTGATTATTATTATGCAAACCATTACCTTCATCTTCGTATATCATCTGCATATATTGTTTGCTATTTCTGCTCCATGAGTTCCTCTGATTCAGTAGATTGTATTATTAATTGTAAAATTAAACATTAAAGGAATTAAAATGAGCCTTGATGCATTCCACTTCTCCATTTGATCACAAAAGAGATAATCCCGCTAGTATTTATCCTTACAGCAGAATTAAAATAATAAATTTTATGCAAGAAATTTCTACAGGAAGGAATTTTTTTTATAGCCATATTCTGAAAACTCTATATGAAAACCTTTTTTTCTTCATCTAATGATCTATTTGTAAAACAACTATTTCATTTTTATTGGCATATCATGCAAATACATGTACAAAAATGTTAATATTATTGAAGGGTTGACATCCTTTCAAAAAGGCAGACTATGCTGGACAAATTATTGAAGGACAGCCTGCTTTAGCCTTCATGTCAAAGTGACTGTTAAATCAACATCAATAAAACAGTCACTCACACAACCCATAGGGTCTTTTCTGCTATAATTTAAGTACAATACATGGTGAAGGTATTTCTTTTCAAAATATTTCTTTTATATTTCTAACAAAGTAGAGAAAAGCTTTCCTTTCAATTTTTATATCACTCCACATTTATTTTAAAAATTATGGTGCAGTTAAATCCTTTGATTTTGGGAGATTTATTCCTTTTAAAAAGGTATTCATCTGAACTAGCAGACTTTCAAGGTCCTCTCCAACTATGTTAATTTGTCGAATGGTATATCTGGGTTCACAAAATATGATTTTGTAAAACTCCACAAATTAGGAATTGATGTCATGATAGTTCTTATTTGTTATGCCAAATACTTTCCTTAAGTAGGCATTATCTTTCTACTGCTGTTCTGACCCAACCGGGTTCCCAGAGAGAAAACATAGACAAACTCAGCAACTCAAACCTTCACAGCTTTAATCTACAAATAAACTTCTTTGTAGATAAAAGATGGCTTGCAGCCAATTAGTCCAACCAGAAAAACCTTGACAGAATTCTTCAGATAAGCCGGAGTCTCTACATACAATGCTGAGTCCTTTGAACATTTTGCCTTCTACAGAGCAAAAATCCTTTGAAACCAGGCTTATATTCCCTGGAGGGAGGGGCCATTACTTAGCATTCTGATTTCCGAGTCGCCTATGCTGCTCCAGCTGTTCTCTTCTATGAATCATCCTGCGCTCACTCGCACTTAGTAAAGGCTCCTCGGGAACCTCCTCCTCACTGCTGCTGGCTAACCACAACGGCTTCCTTCAAGAATTTAATGGTTTACCAAATTCTCCTACCTATTCTCAATAGTTTGGTTTAATACACTTGAACTAATATTTAGTAATGAAAGAATGGTATTGATTAAATTACAAATTAAGCAACCTTCAAGTGTAATGTACTTTCAAAATATGATTTCTGATGTCTTTAAATTCTTTTCTAACTTTAGACAATGTCATTCAATTTTTCCCCTTGATACACAGACTGTGGTCTTTCCCCATAAACATGTTTCAAATGAATAAATTCTCTTTTTATTTGGGCGAAGATACATATATCTTTCTTTTATACATATATCTTTCTTTTATAATTCATCTAAACAATGTGACTCTGGGGAATATACAGTACAAAAACCAATAATAAACAACAAAAATCCCACACCCCTAAAAACCATACAATATTAAGACATGTATAATATAAACAGATTAAATACAAAAATGACTGGAATCTCATTACAGACTTTTTGAATAAAACAGGAAAAATAAATGAACTCATGATTTATCTCATTGATAATTAGACAGTATAGAAAGAATAGAGTTATGTTGTAACAATAGAGTAAGGAATAAATTTATAATTGTACTCATAACTGCTGTAAAAAAGATTGAAAATGACTTATTTGTATCTTTTTATCTTTTTTTCTATTTTCTTTGGCTTTTTATCCTTTCTTGTACTGTTAGCTCTCTCTTTGATTTCCTTCTTTTCTTTCTTTTTCTTACTTTATACTAGTTTCTATCATATGTATGTATGTATGATAGACACTATATATATACACATACATACAAAATAAATATAATATAAAATATAATTACAGAGCAATCAAAAGGGGCTTCCTTCAATTAGCCTCAAATACCTGGAGTGCACGCACGCGCGCGCGCACCCACCCACGCACACATACACACACATACACACCCTTCTTAGGCCCTATACGATGATAAGATTTAAAATAAGGGACTGTAGCACATTTTCCATTTGG
Source organism: Pseudonaja textilis (assembly GCF_049901715.1). Taxonomy (NCBI): domain Eukaryota; kingdom Metazoa; phylum Chordata; class Lepidosauria; order Squamata; family Elapidae; genus Pseudonaja; species Pseudonaja textilis. Next base: position 13,417,939 of record NC_141997.1, read on the forward strand.
AAGATGTGGGTGAATAGATATTATTGGAAGAAGACTACCTTATAAGTAACTTTATCCTATGCTAAATAGGACTTTAAAAGTGATAATGAGCCCTTTGAATCATAACCAAAAGCCTAATGAAAGTCAGTGCAACTCATGAAATAACAGTGTTATACGGACATTTTGAGATGTGTCTATAACTACCCCCACCACTGACTTCTGGACAAACTGAAGTTTCTGGCTGGTGTCAAGAGCAGTACCATGGAATGATCTAAAATTAAGAGCTGTCGAAAACATTTCACTAAAACACAAAGAACAAAAGCCACATTAGCAGCAGCCACAACAGTTGTATTATTTATCCTGCATGTTTCACCTTAAATCTCTTAATCCAGACATAATTCAACCAAGGGTCTTTTATCTTTAAAAAAAAAAAAATCATATTTTTATATGTGTTTCTTTTTTATCTTCATCTTCAGTTAATTCTCATAACAATATCAGAAATTCAAATGAACATGTAAAGTTGAAATCATTCTCCATATATCTCCCATTTGATCTGATAGCAGTAAAAATCCTCACTTCATGAGGAACTGTAAGTAATTCCTTACTTAAAGCCAGGCTCCTTCCACATTCCCCATCCTCCCAATTAGTTGAAGCTACAGTAATTGAAGCTCAAATGATAGGTAGCTTTTCAGAAGTTGGCTGATCCAGAAGAGAAGAAGGCTACTTCTTGTTTTATAGGAATATTATCTTCCCAAAATTGGCATAAACCAGTGGTGGGATCCAATTATTTTTTACTACCAGTTCTGTGGGCATGGCTTGATGGGCATGGCAGGGAAAGGATACTGTAAAATCTCCAGTCAGAGGTGGTATTTGCCGGTTCTCTGACTATTCAAAATTTCTGCTACCGGTTCTCCAGAACTGGTCAGAACCTGCTGAATACCACCTCTGGCATAAACATATAATTAGTACCCACTTACCAGATCTCGTCCAAAGTATTATTTCCACATCTCTCAGAAAACCAATTATGTAATAGAAGATCTCCATTTTACTGGAAGTCTTTGTAGCTCTACTCTTGATACTATTCAATCTCCCATCATAAAGGATATTTCCCTGCCACTTTAATGAAACACATTCTATTATACATGATCCAAGATTTGGAAAGCTATTCAGTAAATGGTAAACAATTGGTTTTAGATTTTTTTTAGTTGTATGCCTTAACATAAAATAATTTTCAAAGTCTGGTAGTTGAGCTTACTACAGACTAGAAAGCAACACATAACTTCTGAATGTAGTTTATATCTCTGAAGATGCATAAGATCTCTGGAACTAAAATGTTTGGTTAGACAAGGAAGTGCATTTTAAAATTCTAAGGGGCATTAACTTTAACTAGAGTTATCAGTATTCAGAGGTCTTGTGTGCTGTTAGACCAAAAAGGCTATTACCAACATTCTATATTGTTTAACCATTCTGATGGAGTTCCCCAGGCTATTGAGCATAACGATTAACCATATAAAAAGCTAAGCGCTCACTATATCAAAGATTTGCTAGAAAAGTAGCAGGGTCAGATAATGACCTTGATGCTGTGGTGAAGGGAAAACCTGGGAGCCACAGAATGTTTAACTTTCTTGGCATCTATTATAATTGATCATGCTATCTAGTAGTATCAGGAATATATTTTTCACTAACATCTCCAGGGTAACATATCAAGTTTGGCTAGTATCTTAATTTATAACCGAACTGTACAACTTAATCTATAAAATCAGACACCACCAGCCCTCGGTTATTTTAGAAATTGATTCCTCTAAATTGTTTCTCCCCATCTTGTATAATATTTAGTGGAAAGGATGTTAGAATGCTGGTGCTATGAAAAGAAGGGGAACATGAGCCCAAAGGCAGTCCTTCCTGAACATTTAGAACACTTCCGATCCCAGAAATGCAGCTGGCCCCTTTGCTACTGCTTTCAAGAAAGCAATTAAAACAGTGTCTTGAATTTTAGCAATAGCAATAGCATTTAGACTTATATACTGCCCAGGGGTGGGATTCTACCAGTTCGCACCTATTCGCACCTATTTCTTAGCAGCTCAGAGAACTGGTTGTTGGAGGAAATTACTGGCCTAAACCTGTAAGGAAGGCAGGAAGGAAACATTCTGGTGTTGCTTACAGAAACTGCCTCTCCGTTAACCCTTATTACATTCTTGGCAGGACTAGACTTCCTGTCTCTGGAGCTTCTCTGGAGTCTTTTTTCCCTCCTTTGCTGGTACTTTGCTTGTGTGGAATGACCATTCAAAGTTACAATGGCGCTAAAAAAAGTGACTCATGACCATTTTTCACACTTACGACTGTTGCAGCATCCGCACAGTCATGAGAGGCCAGGTGAGCAGATGGTGCCTCAATGTGAGTGATATTGAGTTGGCCAGGCCCAGCTAATAACATGACCACCAAGCCATGCCTACCACCTAAGCCATGCCCACAGAACTGGTTGTTAAAAAAATTGAATCCCACCCCTGATACTGTCCCATAACACTTTACAGCATTCTCTTGATGGTTTACAATGTAGAAACATTATTTCCATATTACCCCCAACAATCTGGGCCCTTATTTTACTGATCTTGGGAAAGATGGAAGGAGTCAATCTTGAGCCCCGTCAGAATCAAACTCCAGGTTGTAGGAAGAGTTTTGCCTGCAATACTCCATTTAACCATTGCACCACTAGGGCTTATAATTTTATTTTAGTGATGCTATTTTTTGCATTTTTTGTTTTGGAGCCAGTGGTCAACATTTTCTTCTAAATATGCAAATAAATCCTATCAAATCACAGATGAGATATTGGATTTCACCCATGGATCCATCCAGCAAAGAAAGCCAGGCATGTAAGCTGTCTTCTAATTAGATGGTTTCCATTTCCATAATATCCCACTTCTCTATTTCTTTCTGTCCTATCCTGAATCAGACTTCTCCTTTTTAGAAAGTGAAATGATCCACTTGCTTCACACAAAATGGATCTAGAAAAAAACTGGAAAAGCTGATAAACCGTTTACTGAAACATATAACATGTACTGTATTTTCTACTGTTTAAACTATATGTCTGAACATTAAGAAATATATTGTGGTTAGCTTTGGGAGAAACTGGCTTATCAGATGTGTAGTAAGACTACCTTCTTTAACTTCTGATTTTTTTCTTCTTTAGACTTTATTCTCAAAATTTAGCCAATTATGAAGATGTTTTTAAGGATAGTAAAAAAGAAGAATGCAATCTAATCTTTTATCTGTGGATTCAGGAGAAGCAAACAAGATTAATAGGGGTAGGTCTGAGAAGGGGGGAAAAGTTTTGGTTCCTTGGTTGTGTTACAATTCACCATTGTGTTTTTGCAAACTACTGCTACAAGGTTTGACAACGGCATAGAACCTTAATGGCTGCATTTCTAATCATTGCAGAAAAGTAAAATGCATCAAGGAAGAATAAGGTTATTCTAATAGTATTTGCAATATGCTAAATATATTTACCTCAGGCCTAACATATGGATTTCATTGGTAATACAATTGAGTATAATTTGATTTGTTCAATATGCCACTTTCCTGAGATAGATGGAGGATCACCATCCGTCAAAAAAGGCCAAGATGTGTCAAAATGGAAATCATTCTTTTTCAGAACTTAACAAATGCCACGGTTTCTGATAACACGGAGCAGAATCAATAAGCTATTGCCTGACTGTTTTTCATGCCTGTCAAGAGAAACACTTTCTACAGAAAATAGTGTGAGTAGAAGTGTATATCAGTTGATTAACAGACATTTTTTTTAGATTCTAGTTAATAGTATGACAGTATCTGCTTAAACTAGAAGTGCTCTTGTCCCCTTTGACAGTTATGTACTTTCACACTTTGCAAATAGGATACGCAAAGCATGCCACACGAATTATTTTTCTGACTACTCTACAATGACCTTTAAAATGACAATAGACATAATGAGGATGAAGGTCAGCTGCAGTCCTATGTATGTTTAATCCTCCAGCACTTTAGACAAGAAAAAAAATGCTGGGGAACAAATCCAGAAGTTTGTATGATTTATGCTATCTCTAAATTTTGTTGTTGTTAAAAGTGTAGAGACAGAGAGAGAAAGAAAGAAATCTCATCCAGGATAAAGAAAACTTTTAACTGGTATAATTATTTTCTAAATATTTTCAAACATGTCCACGACAGTGTAACAAAATATTGTGGAAGTTGTTTATTTCCAAATACCTTAGGGATTTATTAAATTTTCGAAACAATAAACTTATGTGTGTATAAAAATCACATTGTGTGCATGACAATCCATGTCAGTGGCAAAATCAATAAAAGGACTTTCAAATGAAGCAGCCCATAGTTCCATCACATAAATCAGTGTCAATGACTAAGTTGAAAAGAAGAAACATGACTTTCATAGATTCACTGAATCTAGTTACTTGAAGGCAAAAACATATATGCACGTATGTGTGTACATATGTATGTATACACACACACACATTTTGTTTTATTTCTTTAATGTTGAGGAATTGATCTACTTGCTCTTTAGTTACTCTTTGCCCTCTATGCCATAAATCTGAAATGTTTCACATGGACATTAAAAAAAGGCATAAGGTATAGTGGTTAAGGTTTGGAATATGACCAGGAAAACCAGATTCAAGCTTATCCTCAGGCCTATCTTTATGCCCATATCAAATACCCTATGAAATATTACAATATTTCATAGGGTATTTGATATGGGCATAAAGATAGGCCTGAAGCCTCACCCTGGAAACAAAAAAATAGAATGCAGTATTAATCAGTAGAACTTAAAATTTTAAAATAAAATTAATAAAATTAAAAAGAATCTAATTATTGCAGTCTTGCAGTCATAATACTACAGTACCCTTAAAATATTGAATTGATTAAACTCAATTTTTTTTTATCTTGAATCACATGTTTAGTCTATCCAGACTAAAATGGAGAATCTCTGACCCAAAATGCATTTCTATGATTTATAATGATTGGCAATATTATCCGTGGATGATGAGAACTCAGCTCAGTAACATCTGCTGATCCACAGGTTGTCAGTCCCCTTACAAATGCAAACCTTTTATGATTTTTTTAAACTGTTCTTCCTACACTTCTCATCAAAATATATAATGAATAAAATACACAATGTAATAGACAATATATAAAACTACAAAATTGGAACTATTATTTTTTTAGTCTATCTGCACTCTTACAATGCATTTCCTAGCATTCAGATTAAATGAATAAGAGTTTCTAATAAAGCACAAGTTATTATATTTCATTTGCTTTTATGGTAAAAGATAAAGTAGTGCTTGTATTGAAGAAAAGAGTCCTTTTATTTCGTTTTAATCTCATAAATGCTTGAAAGAAACTATCTTGTATCTTCATGAATTCCTTCAGCATTTTAGAAAAAAAATAAGTAATATATTGGCTAAAAGCTACTGATTAATGTACATGAAATCCTATGCATGTCTTTTCAGAATTCTCACTGAGGAAAAAGTGGCTTTAGAATGTCAGTTTCTGTATCTACTAAGAGTGCATATATGTGAGCAGTAAACCAGAAATTTTGACCAAAATATAAACTTTCCCAAAAAGATGCCAATCACAAACTTTAGACATGTAGTCAAGAGTCACCTTGGATAGTGAGAAGGATAGTATATAAATTTAATAAATAAATAAATGTAGTGAAAGTTCCTGGGAAAGTTTTAATTTTACTTATATCTTTTGAAATAAATGCATTTGACTTCAAATTAATGCAATGTCCCAGAACCTCACAGCTTTCAATATCACATATGATGCAACATGATTATGATATTGTCTGATAATACACACAGAGAGGTACTTACACACGCAAACACATAAATAAATATATATGCATGCACACACATATATGTTCTGACCAAGGCTTCCTGAGACATTAACAAACACGTTAGTCTCAAAAACCTTTTGTTTTATTTCAAAGGCTATGAATTATAATCATTCACAGCCCATAATGAGTTTCAAACTGTGTGTAAATAGTTTTCTGAAAAGCTGCAAACAACTAAATTGCCAATTAGTTGTACAAGACCAAATGGAGCACAAATTCGACACAGAGCTTCGGGTTTCAAACCGACCAGTATGAACAAAGTTGCTTCCTGCAAAGGTTCATGTCCCTTTGCTCCTCCTTTATGTCTTATGGGAGGGCCAATCACCTCCAAGTCTTACTCCTGAGTCATCCCTTTTGTCTTAACTGTTCTTGCCTTCTGGCAGCTCTGCACACGCACTGGTTACAGGCTCCCCCTGTTCCTCTGCCTCACTGCTGTCAGATTCTGGAGGCTTCAGAGTCAGCACATAACTGCCGGATGGCCCTGGCCCCATCTCTGTATCAGATGCAGATCCTCCTCGTCTGATTCCTCCCCAGATTCCCAGACTGACCCATGTTCTTCCCCACTGTCTAACTCTGCTGCCCTCTCCGCAGGCTGCTGGTGGACCACAACAAAATATAGTACACATAATTTCTAGATTCCTCATCTTATTATGGATCAGCTCTACAAGCCTTCTTGTATAGAATGCTAACCATTACTAGAAGCTGTTCCTGGAAGCTGAGGAAGATCTTTGGGAATTGTAGGCATATGTCATGTATACAAGAAGAATTGTTATAATTAATGAATTATTTTTCCTAACTGGATGCACAAAAATATGACCTTATACAAATATTTTAAGTTTTAGTGCATTTTTCTTGTTTGCTTCAGAAATGCAATGGTAAAATAATCTAATCAGTCATTACATTGTAGAAAGTTCTGAGCTTCTGAGGAACTGAGAAAGTCAAACTTGCCACTGCAAATTTAGGTAATCACTTAAAAAAGAAACTTGCAACATGTATAGCCACTGCCATTGGCAGTGGCATTGAGAGATGGCAGAATTTGGGTATGTCAGAAGTGTTCTGGATTTTACCAACACATTACGAAGAGAAGGGACTCCATACCTTCATCCTTTTTTGTCCCCAAAAGTTGGAACTGCAATATATGTAAGTCAAGCATTGTAGAAGTTTCTGTAGGAACTAAATTGAGTATTTGGTTTTTAAAACGTCCTTTACTTCTGCTGTTAGTTTGGGAAATTCTCAGAATTCTGGGATGTCTTGGATTCTTCCAAGAGACTACCATATAGTCTAAAACTAAAAGACACATTTGTATACGTACATATGACTACTATTGTTCCACACCTTTTTCATGGTAAACTGCACTGTGCATAATGCAGAAAGGGAGTAAGAAATAGCAAAACAAATAAATAATAAAATCATTATAAGAAAAAGGAAAGATATATAAATGTTATTTAGACCAAGACTATTAATTATAGTGCAGCTTCTGTACTGGTTGTCCTTATCAACCATGCTTGCTTCTACCATCTCCAAATAACACTTCATATACTAGTTTTTTGTTCTTTAAACTCTTGTCTCTGTCTTTTTTTAAGGATCTTATCAGCTACATCCAACCAACATTTTTTGGACTTCCTCTGACCATAGCTCAAGACTATTCATTTTAGGTGTAACATTATTTCTTACATAATCACTATTCCCCTAATTCAATAAATGTGCATTCAACACATGCACATTCATGTATTTTTCAATGAGCTTTGAAAAGTAAATAAGTAATCATCAGATCTGCTTGACATAAATCCTAACTGCACTTCCCAAATTGTGTTTATTTTCCTGTTTCATTCATTTACAATTAACTCCCCTTATCAATTTCCCTGCAATTTTTGCATTTGCTATTTGCTTCTTTGTATCAACAATCTTTCAACTGTCAGACAGTAATACAGATTTCAAAAACATGTTAAACAAGTCTCACATTTAGTCCATTAGCAGTCTGCCACATCCATATTGTAACATTTCTATAATTACACTATCCACATCTACAGTCTTCTTTTGATGTTCTTATGACATTTATGACTTCTCTTTCATCCTCTTTTTTTCTTATACTATTTATAGTATCCAGCTCCACTTATTACTATATCACTAATTTTCCCACACAAATCTCTAAATAATCCTTCCAAGTTCCAACATTTCCTCACTTCAATTTTGTCCCAAATCATTTCATCATTTTATGTTTAATTTCATTCATTTTGTCAGAGACTCTTATTTAGCACTTTCAAAAAAAATTAAAAAATTTCTCTAGAATCCTTCAACTTGAAGGACTTATTTTTTTTAATTGCAAACTTTGCAACTAACTTTTTCTTTATAGACATTATACAGTATCTTTCTTTTATTCTTTTTTGTGTGGTTAGAATTCTCTTGTATTGACTTTTTTCTATCTTCTTTCATATCACAATTCCACCATTCATCTTTTAAATATTTTCCATTGCTACCACTCCACATATTTCTATGGTACCTTAAAACAAATCTTTTTACCCTGCCCCAAGCTAATTAGTACATTATTAAATTATGCATTCCAAGTTTTATACACACAATAATCTATATGACACCAATTCATATTTTTATATATATATATTAGCTTATTCAATTAAATTACTTTTTAATTTCCAGTTAAAACTTCATCTTTACTTTCCTCCATGTATTCATCAATTCCATTCCAAAAAAACCCAGCCACCTTTATTCAGATTTGGTATATCATTCCAAATAGATAAGGTAGCTTGGGTGGGGTGGGGTCAGTCCTGGATCTCCTGGCCTGGAAGACCTCCAAGGTCCCTTACAACTCTGATATTTTCTTGCAGCTGCACAACAAGTCAAGGCTAACTCCCTACTTGATCTTTTCTCCCTAACATTCACTTTAAATATGTTATGTAAAAATATGTATAATAATATTCCCCCTATTTCTAATTTTTTAATCTATTCTACTGTTTAGTACAGCCAATCTTATTTTTTAATAAGAATCCTTCCTATCCATCATCTCTCTTCCTCTTGGAAGTTTCATTTCTAATCTTTTTGACTTGCCCCCCATACTCCTCGCTTGGGTCCTTATGTACATTTTTCACATTCAGCCAAACCATCATTTCCATCCCTCTTATGTTTTGCTGCCAGTCCACCCATAGGTTTGCCAAATCCTGTCTTTTTTTCCAAATATATCTTTCAATTTATTCATTTTCATTTCTCTAACTCCTAATATACAGTATATTATCTCAACTTTATTTCACCCAACTTTATTGTCTTCTCCTTCTTTTCTCCTTGTTCTATTTGTTATGTCATCTGTTCTATCTCATCTTCTAAGTTTACAGTTATCTTCCTTGTTTCCTGGATTTTATTCTGCCAATTATTTCTTTCAAGAATTCCAACAGAATACCTAATAAACAGTCAGATGTTCAGCACTATAAAACGCCCATTCAGAGTCCTGTCAGTAAAATTTATACATCCAGTCTTCTATACTCTATAGTTTTTAGGGTGCAATTTATCTCTGTCACTCTTTGATCTCCGCTTAAAGATATTCCAAAGAGTTTCTTTTCCTAGATTAATTTTCTTTTAGAAAAATCCTTAGAAATAGTTGAAAATCACCTCACTGAGCTCCAATCACTACCCACTCTCACTGTTCCAGCACAGTTTCTTCAGCTGCCCCAGTTTCATGGCATCCCTATTGTCTGCCTAATCTTCATCTTCGGCAAAGAGGGAAGAAACCCTGGGTCCAGCAGGAGAGCCGCTGCTCTCCACAACCAGCAGGATGCACCTCCTTATGAGTCATCCCTATGTGGGATTCAATGTGGGGATGAAAGCCCCACTCCCCTGCAGTGATGTCAGACTGGAAGTCAAGACCTGTCTATTTTCTCATGCACTTTAGCAAGATGGTAGTGTGATGACCCAGGAATCAGCACACATGTAATAAATTTCCAAATGTAAATAAATTTCCTTTAATGCCTTCAACTTGGCCCCATTGTTCAATTATTCTCAGTTGGAGATTAAACTCTTTCCAAAATAGTCTCCAAAAGAAAGAATTACAGTCCATCTCAAAGAACAGATAACGGAGAAATAAAGAAAACCAAAACAAACCTCACTGAAGGAATTTTCATGATAGACCAGGATAATTAATTACAAACTTCAAGAAAATAACAAGGCACAGTCCATTGGAAGAATGCAAACCAAGATAAACCTCAGCCAGAAATAAAACACACTTGCTTCTAGCATCGCTGTGTTTTAGACACCCCTCCTATATATTTTCCCCCCAACTGCAGCTAATGAGGGGGATCATGGCCACTTCCTCTCCCATAAGCCACATTGTTCCCTTCTCCATTCCTCCCTGCATGCCCTGGGATGAAGAGGGGATGGGCCTGGGTCTTTCTCTGACTGCCGAGCTGACCTCTGCCCTTCCACAGCCTCCTCCACAACCTCCGGAGCCACACTTCCACTCCCTGTTGGCTGTTCCTCCTCTACCTTGGAGTCAGTCTCCAACAGGGTCATGACAGGTACATGAGCCCATTCTGTTGTGAGAAAGAGCATTTGCTAAATTCAGGTTCAACTATTTTTTCTTTTTTCTTTTAATTGATATACTTTACAGAGTTTTGAATTGTGAGATGATTTTATAAATTCTCTAAATAAACATTTTTGCCAATTTATGATGTTATATATTGACCTCTGTTCCCCTCATGCATTAAGTGAACCTGCAATTGTTTAATTGCAGATTTATTTAATGCATTTTCATAAGATAGACAATATACAGGCTAGGCTGGGAGATTTAGATTTGCCTATGCTACTCTCAGTATTCTTTGGTTGAAATAAAAACAATATTGTTCATTCTTGAGACATTCTGCTATCAGTACACAATTTCCCAATTTTAGTAGTTTAAATTATTCCACAAAACTAGTATTTCTTATATAGAGACACCAATACACTATTGCCTGATTCTCATCAACTAGAAGGTGCTCTAGTCAACATTTAATGTGTTGACTACACGCAGAAAAATCTAAAATTCTTGTTGTCATGATATTTTACTGGGTAAAATGGTGCATGATAAGATAACAATTTTTGAACAAAGGAACCTCAAATGGGCTAACTCACAGTAAGTGTTCACATGTCAAATTCAAGACCTGTGACTCATAAGGGAATTAAATTTAAGAAAGTTATTGCTGTTTCAGTTTTACTGGTTGCCGCTCTGATCCTGCTGAAACTGCGGTCAAATTACCTTCATTTTCAAAATTCTGTGACAATTTCCCAGCCAATCTTGCAATCTTTTGCTGCTTCCCTCACCCAGCAGCAGCCATTTATCTGACTATTGGGAAGGAGAGGAAGGGGGATGGAGGGAGGTTTGCAGATGTTGCATTACCCAAATTAGGTGACATCATCAGCACTGATGATTTTACCTAATTTGGGTGATAAAATATTTGCAAAAAAACAACCAAGCTCAGAGAGTACCAATGTCCACTTCAGCTAGAAATATCTCTGAAACAATGACTGGATGGGACCTGGATTATCTAGTACACATTAAATGTTATTTAATCATCAATTGCTTTTCAATGACAATGTGTGCATGAATTATATGAGAACATCGATATTGAATTCTTGTCATTTTAAAATTGTGGCAAATGTATTTAACAATGTGACAGCAAATACTGATATTTAAATAAAACTGAATTAGCCTCTTTAAAACATCTGTGCTGATATATTATAATTCAAAGCTGTCAACATTATGCTCTCCTTACAGACATTCCTAATTTATCTCAGGATGACTTTAATTCAAACAGATGCTAGAAGCAGTTTTACATATGAAGAAAAAAAGAAAACACTTCCCATCTGTGTTAAACTTTTAATCACCAAAATATGCTGTTTTAATCTGGAATGGAGTAAGTGCTGAGTTTAAAATCAGCAATAAATGAATTTAAAAACATCACTGCTAGAGTGTGAGAAATCTTATCTTCCATAAGATCTGCTTCATTCTATTCTTCCCGTACTTAAAATATTCATCTTTAGATTATATATATATATATATATATATATATATATATATATATATATATATATATATATATATGTGTGTGTGTGTGTGTGTGTGTGTGTGTGTGTGTGTGTGTGTGTATGTGTGTGTATGTACCTACCTTTCTCTGTTTTCTAATTGCTAATTGCACAGGAATAGTACGACTTGATGGGTCATGCATCCTACTGATAATTTAAGTAGCACTCATGAGTTCCTTTCTTGGACCTCTTGTTTAGAAAAGAACATAGTAGGCACAATGTGGTACTCTCTGTTTACAACTCCAATAGCAATAACAACAGCACTTAGACTTACATACAGCTTCACCATGCTTTTACAGCCCTCTAAGCGGTTTACAGAGTTAACATGTTGCCCTCAACAATCTGAGTCCTCATCTTGCCGACCTCAAAAGGATGGAAGGCTGAGTCAACCTTGAGCCTGGTGAGATTTGAACTGCCAAATTGCAGGCAGCCAGCAGGCAGCAGAAGTAGCTTGCAGTAAGTAATACATTCTAACCAATGCACTATTGCAGCTCTTAGCAGCTACAGCTAGTATAATTAAGGTAAAATAAATTGAATTCAGCCATTACTCTGGAATGTCCACAACATCAGTTTTCATGAATTTTCTTTTATCAGGAAAGTATAAGATATACCCAAGAATTAAGTGCCCTCATCTAGTTCATTATTATGGCAAAGGTGAAACTAGTTTGGATGGTAGAGTATACTATAAAAATGAAACTGTATCTGCCTGCTTTGCCTGATTTTGGGTAAAAATTGTTTTTTTTATTAAAAAATTCAATATTTACATACATGGTGTGTTGTGAGTTAATTCTGTGAATTTGCTTGTTAACAAATTTTATGAGTTTGCTTGCAAGCAAATTTTATGTGACAGACTGATCTAGCCAGTGGCAGATAGATAGATCTCTGAATGAATCTGTGATTCTGTGAGCAACTCAATCTGCCTGCCTGCTTTGTCTGATTTTGGGTAAAAGTTGCTCTTTTTTTATAAAAAAAATCAATATTTATATAAATATTTATAATATTTACATACAAGCCATGCCCAGCCACTCACATGACCACCAAACCACACCCACAAATTAGGCCACACCCACAGAACAGGTTAGTGGTCCCTGGGATATAAAATTATGGGTTTGGTGGTTCCTGAGGTCCAAAAGGTTGGCGACCCCTGTTATATGCAAATTAGTTTAGGGGGATGAGATGGAAGGGGAGAAATCCTTTTCAGAAAATACATTTATTTATTTCAGAAAATAAATCTGGTTCAGATGCATTGTGCAGTAAGATAAGCGTAAGACATACAGTTGACATTTTACATATGAAATTATCATAGTATTCATTTAACAGATTACCATAAACACAACTCATACACTTTGATAAATTATGTGCTTAAAAGTCCCCTTTTAAATGAAATTTAAGTGAACCTACTCCTTCTTATTTTAAAATAACAAAAAATAAATAAAATAGTTGATACAGTTGAAGACAACCATCAGTAAAGCTACTGTATGGAATAGTTTATTCTCTTCCACTGGAAGTTTTCCAACAGAGGCTGAATAAGTCATCTATCAGGGATGGTATAATGAATCCTGCAGTTTTGTCAAGAGTTGAATTTGATGATCTCCTGGGTCCCTTCCAACTCTATGATTCTATAATTCTATGAGTCAGTTAGTTACGATGGGTGCACTCTTAGAGGACCTGAAATAGGAGATAATTTGTAGAGCTCTTTGGGAGTTCAAAAATATGGAATTAAAAGAGAGAATAGCAGGTGAAGCTGCTTGCTACGTCAGGTTGCCACAGGTAATCACATAACTTTGGTTTATCTTTTAGTATTTTCTATGGAGTGGTTTTTTTTAATAAACATAAAAGATACATAAAACAGATATATAACTTATAAATGGTTTGTTTTTCTTTGAATAAAAGAGAAGGCTTTATTGTGGGAAACGGGGTATTGATTCATAATATAAAATTGAACTGTATGGCTGCTGGTAAAAATCAATTGCCTTGATATGTTCTTACCATCAATGCCATGTTTTTATTAAGAGCATTAAGATGATGTTAGACTTATAGGATCTTTATGTAACAGCTTTTCAAAAACTATGAGATCTTGAGGTTGCTCCATTTTTGCTGTTAGCATCTAATGTCTTGAATGTATTTTAAATTGTTTAATGACTGTTTTTTATGTTTATCACTTTGCTATAGACTATCCAAAGTTATTTTTGTGAGATGCAGCCTTAGAATTTGACTATAAGACTGCATTTTACAAAGTTAATTAAACAAATACTATTTATAAGACATTAAAGTTTTTTATTCAAAGGTATCCGATATCCCTGGTTTTTTTATGTTCATTTTGTCATAAGAGGAAAATAGACATTAGAAAATGTATCTCAGCACCTGAGTATAGATTCATTTGCTGACAAGTGTAAATGGTCATTAAATGATCACTTGAGTTTGAGTGATATAACTATGATTCATTGATATTGATTCATTGATCAATAAAGTCTTATGAATTTTTATTCATGGTATTTTAAAATAGCTGTAATTTTGAGAGCAAAATAAATACTACATTAAAGGAAGAAAGGTTTTCAATTTATCAGAGAGTTCTTTGTGCAACCACATTGGGTTCTTTTGAGTTCTCTTATTTTTCTTCTTCACTAGAACTGTGCTAGACTGGGCTTTTATAATCTCAGTTTCCAAAATTTCCCAAGCTTCTTGGTTGTTTTTCCCTTGAAGTTTTTCATCCATGGAATCCTTCCCAATCTCTCTCTAAGTTTATTGAAATCAGCTCTCTTAAAGTCCAAGACCCTAGTTTAACTTTGTTCTATTGCTTGTGCTTGCATAATATTGAATTCCAATATTGCATGGTCACTCCCCTCCCCAAGGTTCTTGTAACTTCAATGTCTTCTATCATTTAATCTCTGTTAGTAAGAATTAAGTATGGCTCACTTCTAGTTCCTTCTCTACTTTTTGGCAGACAAAGTTATCTACTAGGTTTTTCAGGAAACTTTGATCTTCCACTAGGTGCAGAGTTTGAGAAAGTCCAGAAATATTTCACAAGAAGAGTTCTCCACTCCTCTACTCGTTGCTGAATACCTTATGCCACCAGACTTGAAATTCTAGACCTAAAAACCTAGAACTACGCCTCTTTCAGTCTGATCTAAGTATAGTATAGTATATAAAATCATACATTGCAATGTCCTACCTGTCAATGAATACTTCAGCTTCAACCATAACAATACAAGAGCACACAACAGATACAAACTCAAGGTAAATAGCACTAAACTTGATTGCAGGAAATACGACTTCAGCAACAGAGTGGTCAATGCCTGGAATACTTTACATGACTCTGTGGTTTCTTCCCCAAACCCCAAAACTTTAACCTTAGACTGTCTACTATTGACTTCACCCCTTTCCTAAGAGGTCTGTAGGGAACATGCATAAGTGCACCAATGTGCCTACTGCCCCTGTCCTATTGTTTCTTTTTATTTTTTCTTATATGTATCCATTTCACGTATTCATAGCTATATTCATACTTATACCTATTATCTTGTAAGCAATTGACAAATCAAATAAATTAAATAAATAAGTTAAAGTCCCCCATACTACTGTGGTGTGCTTCCTACATACCTTTATTAACTGACTAACAAATAGTTCATCTATTTCATCTGTTTGGTTGGGTGGCCTGTAGTATACACCTATGGGAATGTCATTCTTTTTTCCCAAATGCATTCAAGACAGTTTTCATCATTGTTTTGCTTATTATATCACATATCCACCTCCTCTTTTATTAGGTCTGTTTCTTATAAACAAATTAAATATTTCTAGATGTATATTCATTTATCAGGTTCATCCCACTAAGTTTCTGTAATGGCAATAATATCATATCTGCACGCATGTACTTGGATTTCTAGTTTATCTTGTTTATTCCTTATACTTTAGACATTTGCATTCTTTTTGATTGATCCTGTGTTTGCTTTCTGCATAACCTGTTTTGTGTCTGAATTCTCCTTCTTCCTTACCATCTGTTTCATTAATGCCCATGGTATGGCACACACTATCAAAAGCCTGATTTTTCTTAACAACAACTTCAATGCTCTTAATCACACATTCCAAAAGCAACACCAGAACCAATGAATTAAGATTACAAATAACATTTCAGTCACTAGAACATGCTACTGCATGATTTGTTGAGTTATCCTTCACTAGAGGTTTTCAAACACAGGCTAGGTAGTCATTTGTGAGAGCTACTATAAACTAAGCAGGGGATTCTATTGATGATTTCTATAGGTTTTTGGGGGGGTCATGAACTTTATGTTCAAATGATTGATAATGATACAGCAAGCAGAAATATTACTAACACAATCAGCTTCATAATTTTAAAAAAAACATTAGTACCAGCAGCAACCTTGTTTTCAAGGCTTTCTTTAAGCCCACGGGGATCAAAAACAGCCTGAAAGCAGATCTGACAAATACCAAAATATGGAATAGGTGGAAATTGTCACATTGATAAAGGAAACTATTCAGGATGGCAAACCTGAGTATGATAAATATTAAACACTCAGGTAGATAAATAATAAGGAAGATAAATAGGTAGTGAAATAACCAATATATTTTAGTGTAAGCAGATACACATAAAGTTATGGAGATTAGAATGAAAATCCCAACTTCTTAGGAAAATAGACAAAAAGGTAACTGGTGGTGATATTGGAGAAAGATCAAATCAAAATAACTTAAGAAAAAATGAACTTACTCTGTAGGGCTGGACAAAAAAAGAAGTCAGAAGTTGTGATATAAATGGCTATAATTGGCTGTGCCATTTCAAAAACTATTATATATTTGTGGAAAAGAACAAATAGTTGTTAAAATAATCAAAAACAGTTATAGCAACTTGTTTGTTACAGTAAAAGACTAATAGTTTAGACCTAGTTAGGGAAAAACAGTTAAGTTGTGGGAGAACGGAAACAACTAAAGTTTATTATATAACATAATACATATAAATAGAAACATTGTCCCTTTTAAAAATGCAGGGTCATTCATGAAACAAAATAAAAGAATAAAGCAATAATTAACAAAAAACTCACATTAAACTAATAGTATTTGACCTAAGATCAGTAATAATATAAGTAAATTTCCAAGGATATCATACAAATTCAGAGAGGAATGAATTCTTCTAAATCCTAAATGTTTTAGGCTAAATAGAAAGATAATCATTATACAAACAATGGATGAAAGCTGTTGTAGTTTTGTGCTTTTCCCAAATCTTGTAGTCTGAACATTGCTGAAAACTAAGATGTAGAACTCAGTTAGAGATTAGTGATTTCTGGCCTTACAAAGCCTGAATGTTCTCACAGATAATCTGCTGGGAGCCAGGAGCCACTGTGGATAGGGCTGAAGCAAAACTTGGTCAAAAATTAGCAGTACAATCCATGTTCACTTTTCCCCCCACATTTCTCCTTTTTTCTTCCAAGCTGTACAGTTCTTAACTTCAACAGGGTCCTGATATATCAGGTCTTTTTTTAAGAATATGATTTTACTGACATAAATGTAAATGCACTTACTTTTATCCATTTTAAACAATGTTTTTGAATTATACCTCATAGGAGGAAGAGTAAAAGCTTAGTAAAAAAAGTAGATTTTTGCATGATCCATATCAATAATGAAAATGAGGCATCATATTTAAAATACTAAGGACATTTGATCCTAAGTATGCTTACTTGAAAGTATCCTTATTATAGGAATTATTTAGATGAAGTGAAGGATAAGGCAATTGGGGAAGAAATGGTAGAACTACTAAATAAAGATATTACTGAATCGGAATTGAAATCAGCAATAGAGAACCAGAAAAATAACAAAACTCTGGGCCCAGATGGGATTCCGGGGGAGCTGTACAAGGCAATAGCAGAACAAATTGGACCACTTATGGTGGAAGTTTTTAATGATGTTTTACTGACAGCTAGGATGCCGGACTCCTGGAGGGGGGCATTGATTTCGCTGATCCCAAAGGAGGATACGGATCCCAGATATATAAATAATTATAGGCCGATTTCACTCTTAAATACTGATTATAAAATATTCATTTCTATTATAGCAAACAGATTAAAAAGAATGTTAAACTCATATATACATGAAGATCAAAACGGATTTCTCCCAACTAGGCAAATAAAGAACGATCTAAGAATAGTATTAGACGTACTAGAATTTTATGAAGCCCACTCTTAGATGCAGAGAAGGCTTTCGATAATCTAAATTGGCAATTTTTAATTCAAAAAATTTATAATTTGAATCTGGGCACCAAATTTGAAAATATTATAATAACCATCTATGACACACAACAAGCTAATATAATAATAAATGGGGAATATACTCGCCCAATAAAGATAGAAAAAGGAGTGAGACAGGGCTGCCCACTCTCTCCCCTGCTCTTCATATTATCATTAGAGACATTATTAATGCGAATTAGGTGGAATTCAGATATAAAGGGATTAACGGTTAAGAAAGAGGAATATAAATTGCAAGCATTTGCGGATGATATGATTTTCTTTATCAAAGAACCAATAGATAGGGGACTAAAATTGATGAATGAATTAGAGAAATTTGGAGCAGTAGCAGGACTCAAAATTAATAGGAAAAAAACCAAATTAATGACTAAAAATTTAACAGAAAAACAGAAAATAGAATTAGAAGAAACAATGGAAATACAAGTGACAAAGAAAGTGAAATATTTAGGAATTTGGCTAACACCACACTGTAAGACACTTAAGGAAAATAATTATGATAAATTGATACATCGGGTAAAGAAAGATTTAGAATCATGGGGTAAACTTCAAATTTCACTACTAGGTTGGATCACTACCATTAAAATGAACACTCTCCCCAAACTTTTGTACCTATTCCAAACGATCCCAATTAAATTACATAAAAAGTTTTTTGAAGAACTCAATAAAATAACCCTTAAATTTATTTGGCAAGGGAAAAAACCCAGAATAAATGTAAAAGCAATGCAGGATATGAAGAGCAGGGGAGGGTTAGCATTTCCAAACTGGGAGTTATAATATATGGCCACCTCGTTAGTTTGGCTGAAGGATTGGGTGAACTTAACCAACAAAAGAATATTATTCCTAGAAGGCCACGATTTACAAAGGGGGTGGCATGCTTTTCTATGGGATGTAGGGAAAACCAGTCAAAAATATTTCCATAGACATTTAATTAGAGACGCACTACTAACAAATTGGAGGAAAATACAGAAAAAACATTATACAAAAATACCAGTATGGATTTCAACAATGGAGGCAATGATTCACCCAAATAATTTGGATATTACTAAAATGATTAAATACAAAGACTTATTAAACCCACAAGGAAATTTGAAACCGAGGCAGGAACTTCAGGAGCAAGGACAAAAAATTGATCAATGGGTTTACCTTCAGATTCAAAGTAGATACAAACAAGACAAGAAAGAATTTGGAATTAACAATTAGATAAAATTTTATTAGGAGCAGACAAAAAAAACATAACAAAATTTTATAATTATTTATTAGAAACAGAATTAGAAGAAGAAATCATAAAAGGGAATATGATTGCTTGGAGTAGGAACATAGGACGTAGCATTACACTAGCAGAATGGAAAAAGTCTGGGGCAGAAATAATAAGATCACAAAATCGGTAGCATACAAGGAAAATCTTTATAAAATGTTTTATAGATGGCACCTCCCCCCTTCGAGGTTAGCGAAGATGCACCCTAACATGAGTCCGTATTGCTGGAAATGTAGGAAAAAAGAAGGAACCTTTTTTCATATGTGGTGGTCATGTACAGAAACCCAAAATTACTGGAAGAAAATCAAAACTTGGTTGGAAGAAATTACAAAAGAGCAGATCGAATATAAACCAGAGTCCTTCCTGTTAGGGATTTTTGATAAACAAATTTCCAAAAAAGCTAAATACATAACAATACACATTCTAACAGCGGCCAGATTAGCGTTCGCTCAATATTGGAAACAACATCAAACTCCATCAGATGAAATGATTATCGAAAAAATTTCAAAATGTGCGGAAATGGATAAACTGACTTTGGCGCTAAAAAACAAAGGTACTTCACTATATTATGATAGCTGGAATTGTTGGTATAATTGGATTGATCAAAGATAAATTATATATCATAAGGCATAAGAGAAAAGTATTAATCTATAATAATGATATAGTGATATATGTAAAGAACAGGTGTGTGTATATGACATAAATCAAAGGTTATGAAAAAAGATCTTGCAAACTGTAAAAATAAAAATGCTTTTAACTTTTCTTTTTTTCTAATTTTTTCTTTCCTTTCTTTTCTTTCTTTCTTCTTTTCTTTTCTTTCGTTCATTTGTGTATGTATTGTTGGTTGGTTTTAATGTAAAAACTAATAAATTATATATATATATTTTAAAAAAGTATCCTTATTATAAGCAAGAGATTTCAAAGAATGCTCACAATTAAAAAAGGAGTTGAATGACTGTTTCCAGCCAATGATTAGAAGAAAAATACTACATCAAGTACTTGTTCCTGTATAAGACGGCTGTCAAACTCCAAGCCTGTGGGCCAGATGCATCAATTGCTGGCCCAGTTTAGTGAAGGGGAATAAAGTCCCAAAACATCACATGGTGCCACTGTGACAACCTGAGTTTGACACCCCTGCTGTATAAGAATAGTAACTTGGGTCAGACAGACCTATGTAACAAGAATGAAGAGATGTAACATATGACATTGCTTAGCCAAATTATCTAGAGTGTAAATAACACCTGAATTGTAGGAAGAAGTATTGCAGGGATTTTTAGATATGTGTTCTCTTAACTCATTCCACAGCGTTCATAGTTAAGCAGATAAAGCTGATGGTGGATAGTTAAGATAGAACAAAGATCTATCATAATGATGTCTGTCTTGCTGCCCTTCAACTTTCTTAAAGTGGTCAGTCTTTGGACAGATATTGAAGTGTCAGCTGTTGGCTTTACTGAGGAAAAATCCATGCAAATTGTAACCCTGTGAAGACTGTGAACTTTAGAGTCTCTATATTTTGGAGAACAGGTTAAATTAAGATTATGGAGTTATATGTTTGTGGAATGCCAGGAGAAAGATTACATCATGTTTGCAGGATTGCAATGTGCTGTTGTGCTCCATGTTGGGTTGTAGCTGAATGCTAATTAAACCATGGGACAAAAATTTTTCTGCTAGACCATTAGCTAAGGCTAATCAATGGAAACAGTTTGTTTCTTAGATGAACTTCAAAGGCTAAAGGTAGAGTTTTAGTCTTAATTCAAAGTATTGTTATATGACATACAATATGTGGCTAGATTTTATGAAATATTGTAAGAGTCTCTGGACAGACAGGTATCTTTGTTCTGGCCTATTTGGCAGCAAATAGAAAGGTTTTTGTAGAAGCTTCTCCCAAGTTAATTCGGTATCTATTGTCTGTCCTGTGCTAGGTAAAGATTTTTTTTTCTAAACTGACTTGCAGATGAAGTAGATTTTACTCTTTTAGGCATTTTCATAGCTTAGTTATTGATTATTTTTAAACTTTATTTCCCTTTTTATTGTCTCTGTCTGAGTTATTATTTGTGTCTCCACTAATGTTATTATTTTATCAGAACTTATTGGTAACAGCTGAATACCACTTTTAGTAGAATGTTCCAAATGATATAAATATATAGTATTTTGATTAGGTATAAAATCAAAATGAGGTTTAATGTTTGTCTGTTTAGATCTACAGTCAGATCTTGCAACCTGGTACCTTCCAAATGTCAACACCAATAATGCCCCAGCAACCATTAAATGATGTCTGCTAATAAAAGAAAAGCACTGAACAAAATGCAGCTGAATATCTCATATTTTCCCCTTCTTCACTGTGGCTACCATAATTTTTCTGTTCTCTGATGAGTAGTATCATAATGCAGAATTATTTAAAAGAACAAATTAATATAAGGATCTTGCTCAGTTCTTTAAAAAATTGAGGATTTAGCAGTTTCTGTTCTGATAGCAATTTAGCATCATGTCAACACAAAGTGAATTATATTCAACATCTTTGTAGAGATGACATGTTTGCAAGCATTCCTAATTCACTTTGTAATTTTAAAAAATAATAATTTGCCAATGGCATTTTACATCCCCAGATGTATATTTTGGAAGAATGGGAGAAAAAAAAAACTGGAAAGGCAGATGACAACAGAACCGTCACTGAGATACTGGTTGAAATGCTCATACTATGCTGATAACATCACTCTCATATCAGAGGAAAGAGCAAAAGAAGTACCTAGACATTTTCTTTATGCACTGTAATGTGCAAGAGAGAGATAAGCTACATAGGGAACCTTTGGATACTTTGAGAATACTCTTTATAAATGTTCTTCTATTGTGCCAAGGCCTAAAAGGTATTTATGAAGATCAGGACTGGTCAAAAGACCAGTCAATCAAACTGTCCCTGGAGACAAGCCACATGAAAGAGAGAAGAACAATGTTTGAATCCTCACTTAGGCTTCCTGACGAAATAACATAAAAAGATCAAGGATAGGATCTGGCCAACATACGGCTGCACAATATAAGAAAAAGCCAGTGGGTATCAACAGAAAAAATACATTCAACTTTTTGTATGTGAACAGCCTTCTGTTTTTGTATGAGAATGGATACTTTTGTACACTAAGCTCTTTCTTTTTCTTGCTTTATATTAATTTCAATTCATTTTTATCTTCTTTTAAAAAAGTTTTTATAAAATTATATTTAGAAAAGGAAGTCTGTTGAAATTTGTTGCCCAACACTTTCAAAAAACTGCAAGATGGCTAAGAAAGAGAACTTTTCCACTAAGGCTAAAGAAAGAATATTATGTTACTTCAACAAATATCCCACTAAAGTCAAAAGGATATTTGACTTTATGTGTTTTGTTTCACTTCATTATTTTATTTTATTTTTATTTTATTTTTCAAATGACTCTAATTTACACATCTTGTCAGGCTGAGTGCAGTTTCATCCCATGGACTAATCAAGGAGGGTGCATATGTGTTTACTCTGTGAGTGTGTGTATGTGTGCCTAATATTTTATTTATGTATCTTTTCATGTATATATCAAGTAGGAAAAAGAGAAAATTGCATGAGCTCCATTTTGGATTGAATGATTAGAGTGAGCAGACAACAGCATTTAAAGACAACTACTTCTCTTATCTGATTTTCATATGAAGGAAAGGAGGAGGAAGAGGAGGAAGAAGAGGAGGAGGAGGAGGAAAAGGGGATATACGGTATAACTAAAAAAGGGTACAAGAGTGATAGTCTAATCACTGAGTCATAGAATCAAAAAGTTGGAAGGGACCATCCTGTTCAATTCACTTCTCAGCATAGGAATCCCTAATTTCTGAGTATTTTCTTCTTTAAGATGAACATACCCAATGACCCCAACCACTGCCTCCAAGATTTTGTATCATCCTAGTTATTTCTCCTTTAGAAACAACCCAGTTTGTCAGCCTCCCGCAGTCATACCCAAGAAAACACATTTTCAGAATGGAAATGATAGCTTATTTTGTGGAGCCTGTGATTTGCAGGCATTGTTCAGCTGAAACACTTGTAGCTTGGCTAATGATGAAGGATGCTGTTTCCTTTATAAGCCTTCATTAAGCTCTTAGAGGCCCTTTAGATGTAATGCTTACAGACAGGCCTCTTTACTGTATATTACAACATCGACCTGTGTAGTTTTCTGGACACAAACTCTTTTCTATGTTATTTTCTAGCTACCAGATAAAAACAACTATTTCCTAACTTTTAAGTGTTGTTATTATATATGCTATCTTTTGCATTTATTGTTTTTATTATTCTCATGCACTAATTCTTACTAAGCCTCTTGCTTTTATGATTGCTGTTTTGTTGTTTAATTTTCAAGTTATCATGGTCAAGAAAGTCCAATTTGAAAAGCACTTTTGGGAAAACCATGACCTGAATAATTGAAAATCTCCATAGGATGTTTATTATACTACCATGCTTAAAAGAAAGTATGGATAAACTATTTCCTACTCATATTTATCTGTTAGAAATTTCTAGGGCAGGGATGTCAAACTCGATTTCATTGAGGCCAGCATCAGGGTTGTGTTTGACATTTGGGGTGGGGTAGGCATGGCCCGAGTGGCATGGCCAGCTCAATGTCACTCATGTTGGGGGCATCTGTGGTGGCCAAGTGCTAAGGCAGGACTTCCCTCAGACTTTCCCTCATTCTCATTATAATCTCCTCCCTCCCTCCCTTCCTCCCTCCCTCCTTCCTTCCTCCTTTCCTCTCTCCCTCCCTTTTCTTTTTCCTTCCTCTTCTTTCTTTCCTCTTCCTTTCCCCTCTTTCCTTATTTTTCCTTCCTTGCTCTCATTCCATCTTTTCTTTTTCTTTGTCTTTCCTCTTTCCCTTTCTCCTTTCCTATGCCTTCTTGCATGCTCAAATGGAAAAGGGGAAATATTTTTCCTTTTATTTTGTTTTGCTAGCCTCCTGCCAGTGAAAACAGAGCTCAGGAGGATAGTGCATGGCCCACGCGGCTCCATTTTCAACCATGACATCCTACTGCAGCCCTCTGCTAGCAAAAACAGAGCTTAGGGGGCCACAGGTGGCACTCTTGAACTCCATTTCTGCTGGCAAAGGCACCACAAGCTGGTCCTTTATGTTTCCAGGGCAGCCCCATGGGCCAAATCTAAGCAACCCGCAGGCTGAATCTGGCACACAGACCTTGAATTTGATGACCCTGTTTAGGGTGAAAGGTGGCGTGTTATATCTCATTGAAGGTCTTCATCCAATATTATTCTGCAGCCTTGTGGACAACAGTTTCTGTGCATGTATGATTTCTAATGTTTTGTTAAGATTCTTAGACTAAAACCATCCAATCATTCTTTACAATAAAACATGACCAATGAATTGCTAGGAATTAAGCATCAGGTATGTTCAGGAAATCTAATGGAGTTTGAAAAAGGTTATACAGTTATTCTTTTTAACTATAATCTCTAATAACGTCATTTGGAAAAAAGAGATCTAATGGTCTGGACAACAAAGCTGCAATTTTGCATGCTTCAATAAATGGCAGAACAATCAAGTTGAAGGGCAGAGTTAGTATTTCTGTATAAAGGTAGAAGCAGCATTAAATGATGAAAATAAAGTTGATCGCAATAGAGCTTAGTTTGGAATAAAGTTGTAATTTATTGCCCATTTTCTGGAAACTACATAAAGGTTAATCTGTAGCTTTTCCTTCATTCTATGTGTCATAGTATACCTAAATGTATCCCATTTACTGTCTACCTCTAGTTGGGAAAGTCTTCAGCACTTTGATCAGTGACAATGACGTGTTACCAAATTTTCATGAATGCTAGGCAATGCAACAAAATGAAATAACAGACTGATCCTGAAATATGATAATTTTATTTAATCAAATAACAATGAGAAGAGGCTGACCTTGAACTCTGAAATGCCAATTCCAGTTAAATCTATTTATAGTTTATTTAAACTCCAGTGTTAATGTTTTACATAGTGTATAATAGCTAAGCAAAGTGGCCTATTTATCATCATCTTTAAAAAAATCATGACTATTGATGGAACTGAACTAGCAGAAAAGTGGTGAAATAGAGTTTATTTTATAGGTGGCCCTCAGCTTACAACCATTCTTTAGTGACTGTTTGAAGTTAGAACACCACTGAAAAAGTGGCTTATGACCATTTTTCACACTTATTACACCTGCAGCAGCTCCATGATCACATGATCAAAATTTAGATGTTTGGTAACTGGCATGTATTTATGATAGTTGTGGTGTCCCGGGATCCTATAATCACCTTTTATAACCTCACAAGCAAAATCAATTGGGAAGCCAGTTTGACTTAACGATAGTGTTACTAAACTGTGACATGAAAGGTTGTAAAATTCACTTCACAACTGTCCTGTTTAACAATTTTGGACTCAATTGTTGTTGTAAGTTGAGGACTGTACTGACTTGGTAAAAAACTAAATGAGGAAAATTTACTAATTTTCAGAAAACTTTTGATTTTTTAACTTTTATTCATTAATATATTAACCTAGAAAAATTGTGTGTCTGCCAATTTACTGGTTCCTTTCTATTTTCTTTTCCTATTGCACATAATGTTCTGACTGGAAAAAAAAATCCATTTTAAATAGTAAAACAAACAGTCAAAAGCAGAAACTTTTGGGCAAGTACAAGATGGAACAAGATATATACATTACTTGGTGTTATCCATATATTTATATCTGGAAATGTATCCCTAATAATATGAGAGATTAAAGTTTTTACATATATTGTACTATAATTCCACAAATGTAATAGTGTGAGAATGTAAATGTTTGCTGTCTTGAATCAAACTGTATTATATTGAACAGTTTCTTTGCTTTGTTCTTCCTCCCAAGATTAAGAGTTACAATAATAATTTTTCGGACTTCCAGTTTGAGCTTCTTTGGTGATGGACCAAAGTTGTGATGGTGCATGGTTTCGATCCTTGCTCATCACTGGAGCGCCCTGTGCTGGCTGATTTTGGGGCTAAGCCACCCCGTAGAGGTGGTGAAGAGGAGGGAGACTGCCAGCAGGCTCAAGAAGAGCTGCATCTCTCCTCCCCAGCTGGCCATTACTCCCTTTCCCAAAGAAAGTTGCAGCAGTGGTCAGAAATGGCCACCTCAAAGAAGAACTTGACTGGAAAAGAATGTGCAGGAGGAAGATAAGAAGAGAAAGTTTTGGCTGACCTGGTTGAACTGAAAAAGCAACAACACAAGGTACCCTGGAATTTGAACTATAAAGAATAACATTGCTCCCAAAGAAGATTTTGAAGCGGCGAATGAGAGAGAGAAGGGAAAGTATTTGGGTTTTTTTCTTTCCTATTAACAACTAAGAGATTTAAATAAGAAACTGAAAAAAATCCACTTTGACATTAATAGGCATTTAAGCTGAAAATAAAATGTCAAAGGGATAATAAAGACTTCTGGATTTTCAAAAACTTTTAAAAGAAGGAAAGGAGAGAAAAAGAAAAAAAACAAAAGGGTGGGATCTGGAAAAATGGAGGAGACCACCTGGAAGCAAAAGGAATTAACAGTGAAACTTTAACAAGATTCCCAAAAGATACATTCCAAGTGAAACTTTGTAACAAGATAATAGAACCCCAGGAAGAGAAAGTGGAAAAAAGAAGCAAGAAGAAACAGCTTAGATTATTTGGATTACTTGGTGATTTTTGGTTACTGGATCTAAAGGACTAAAATCAATCAGGTGATTGTTTAAAAGTTTTTAAAATGGTATCACTCTTGGAAGAACTGAAAATGGAACTTAAAAAGAGAAAGAAGATGCACAAGAAGGAAGAGGTTTTTTGGTTTTGTATTTCAATTTTTAGAAATGGAGATCCTGAACTATGAGAAACAACATGAAATGCCTGTAGAACAAGAAGGGTGGGACAAAGAAGAAGCCATCTTCAATGACCAAGTAATTCTATGTGGGGGAACAAAAGGAAGGGGGGTGGGAAAGAGAGTGAAAAATTTAAGATTTGAGAAAACAAAAAAAAATAGTTTGAAAAGTAATTATAATATTAGGAAGAAACAGAAGAGAGGATTATAGAAGAGAAAATTAGAAAGACAGGGGGCCAAAAGGGGGAGGGAGAAGAAGAGGATGAAGAGGGAAAGGAAAAGAAGTTAAAAAGGACAGAAACAGGATATAGAAAAACAGGGAAAACATACAAGGATTAAAGGTATAACCCTATTTAAAAGACATAGAGATAATGGGTAAAAATTTAATTGAAAGAGGGAAAATATGAAACAAGTGTGATTAAAAAGATAGATAAAATACTCATTGTAATGTAATGGAATGTTTGTTAATAAATAAATAAAATAAAGAGAATGAGAGAATGAAATTTGGAAAGGATGGGAACATTTTAATTATTAATGAGTTATAAAAATTTAAGTGAAGAGGAATATGAAAGAAATATGAAAAAATTATGGAAATATTATAAGTGATATTCCATTGTATGATATTCCATTGAAAAATGTTAAAGATGTTAAAGATTATAACTAACATTAATAATAGAGCTGAACTGGAATAGAATAAGTATTATATTTTATATAATGTATATGTACATACATACATATATACTTTCTCTTTAAGAATTTAGTGTCTATTTTAAGAATGTACCAAGCAGAATTCGACTGGAAGTTATGTGTTATATTGAATGTTACAATTGTAAAGGCATAACTCTTTACATACAATTGTAAAGAGTTGAATGGACAAAAATTAAAAGATACAAAGGTGTCATACTCCAATCAGTAACTACAGGGGCAAATTTTGTTTAATGAGAAAAGAAAATAAGAAATTGAAACAGGACAGACAAAAGTATAAATATAATGATTAGAAAGATATTGAAACTTAGAAAAAGATATATATAATTGAATTTAGAAAGGAATGAGATAATTAAAAGCAAGGTTGAGAAAACTAAGGGAAGGGAAAAATTATTGAGAAAATGTTAAAATAGTAATAAGATATGGAATAGAACATAAAGATGAATATGAAATTGAGTTTGTATGGAGAAGTGATAACCTGGAACCATGCTATTCTCAAAAAAAGATATTTTATTTGTATTATGTTTTGTGAAAACCAAAATAATTTTTTTTACAAAAAAAGAGTTACAATAATAATTTTTCCATGTCCAGAGTCCAAAGCTCTTCCCTTGAGTATTTCAAACTATAATAAAAATTATATAAAATATTTAAATTTAAACAGACAATTTTACTTACTGTTTCTTGGATGCCACCGAACTGCGTTTAAATATGCATTACAGTAATGAAAGAGAAATTCATGCTCAGATTGGAGAACATTGCCTTGAAGCAAGGGCATTAGATCATGTCCATCAATAATTCTGAAAAAGACAATATATTAGAATCAGTAGAATCCATAAATGGTTTGACCAAAAAACAAAGTTGTGACTTAAACATTTCCATTTTTTAATAAATACAACACTAGCACTATATATACCTCTGGCAGTTAATTCCATATATTAAGTGACCACCCAATCTTTTGCTCTCCTTCTCCCTCTCCCTCCACAAAAAGTTGCTAAAATAGATATTGACTTAAAGCATATACTTATTTGTAAGTAGCATTGTTCTTGTTTTAAGCAAAGTAAAACAACCCCTTTTACAAAGGCAAAAATGTTGATAATTAATAAATGCATTGCAGTTTTTCATGGGAAAACCCTTTCTTGAAAATATCGAACAAGTGTACTGTATGACGAAGGATCAATGTTGAAGTAAGATTGAGATGCTTATCTATGGAATTAAGGATGGGAAAATCTGCCCTTTGTTTCTTATCAGATATGGCTTGGCCAGGCCCTGAGTGAATGCAAGCCAGGAAATGCTGTGCAATATGCAGTTTAGTTTCCAGAAATCCTATTGGATAGGCCTTCCCCAGGCACCTAATGGAGTCAGTTGGAGGAACTTAATTCATCAAGCCTGCTACTTGGTCTAATTGAATCTTTCATGGCTACATGGAATAGCAAAACAGCAATGGCTTCAAACCTGATTGCACCTGAACAACTTTTCTGTGCCCAGGCTTGCCAATGCTTCCCATAGAATATGAGGGACTTAAGGGAATTTAAGTGGACTAAGAGATCCAAGAGTATTGCTAGTGAAAAATAAGGCACTGTATTAAGATATTAAGTCCTACCTCATGGTGATAAGGATGGTGAAACATAAGTGTTTCTCTGCCGTTATTGCATCTGCCAATAATTGCCCAGTGGCTCTGTTCTGAGTCACTCAATCCCTCCTTGGAGGGAGAAGTGCTGAAATCTACTTAAAGGTCACTGAAGAAAATGCTGTACATCTCGCTGATAAAATTGGTTACATTCAGTATTCTTTGGACTTCAGTGGTAGAGCAATCTATGGGGTGGGGTGGGGCTATGTGTTGCAGGGTGAAGAGTTCAACCATTTGAGTGTTAGACCCATGCCCTGGATAAAACAGATTAGCTAGACCCTCTTTAGTCTGGATTCAGAAAAAGGTTTGGTACTGAGACAGCACTAAACATACTCGTGAATGAACTCTCACAGGTGTGGAGTGGAAGCAGTACATCCATTCTGTGTCTTCTTGACCTATCAGCGGCATTGGATACCATCAATCATCATATCCTTCTGGACCAGCTCAGTGTTTTGTATTGATTTTAGTATTTTTATTGTTTTAAAATGTTTATAATATATTCAGCTGTAACATACTTTTTTAATTGAAAGCTACCCAGAATCATTGACTAGGATGGGTGGCCATAAAAACAAACAAATAAATAAACAAAAAACAAACCTGGCTGTATTTCCAGCACTTTATTTAGTGTACCCAAAGGGAAGTGAAATCATAGAATTGAAATATTGGAAGGGACACTTGGGTTATTCCTTACAGAGTATAGAAATCCAGTTATACATTCTTACAATGGCTTTCTAACTCTACTAGAACACATCCAGTGAAGGAAAATCTGCCTCATCAACAAATAATTCCCTCAACACTGTCCAACTATTTACAAAGTCTGCACTACTATTACTATTAATCTTTCTATCACTCCTTATCACCCATCCCCTCCCACTTGTGACTGTATGACTGTAAATTTGTTGCTTGTATCCTTACGATTTATATCGAATGTTTCATAATATGATTCGATTACTTATTGTATCCTATGACTATTAAGTGTGGTCCCTTATGATTCTTGACTCTTTGATGAAGGTATATTTTCTTTTATGAGAGCATTTGCACCAAGACAAATTCCTTGTATGTCCAATCACACTTGGCCAATAAAAAAGAATTCTAATTCTGTTCCTAATTGGTTCTACTGTTGAACAACTGTTATTGCTGGGCAATTTTTCTAATGTTCAATTGGAATCTGTCTTCTGTAACTCAAGTACAAACTATATTGTAGCCTTATGGAGAATTTGTATATATTTATTTCTAAGCACAGTAATTTGTCCCAGGTATGTGTTTTATATTAAGGATGTATAAATTTAAGAACTGTGCCCTCTTATATAGACAGGGCTATTATTTATCACCTGAAAATGCCTAGCTTTATATATTTTTTCTACTGAAATATATTAGAAAGTCTGTACCACATTCCACTGCTAATGTGGCCTTTACTAATGAATTATTTAATTGTTGCAGTGTTGACACATAAACTTAATTCAAAGTTAATTCTTCGTGTGCTAAGGAAAGCTTTACAAATTGCTACATGTCCATGAAATCTGCACTCACTAAGCTGAATGGAAGAACAAAAAGTCACTATTTGTAATTTTAATATCTTTTCCCCTCTTCTGCTATGTCTTTTCCTGTAAGTACAAAGTATAAGGAATCCACTGTTATAACTGGAATAATAATTTGAGTGCAATATAGTTCAAATACTAATGTGGAAACTAAAATGTATCTGCGGCATGCTTTTTAGTGGTCAATGTTCAGATAGCTCCTTTACATGAGAAAATAATCTCTTTCATGAATAAAAAATATTCATTTCTTGTGTGTGTTTGTTTCTTTCATGATACTTGTCAGCGTCTGTGAGGAGTCATAAATAAGAGACAGGAGACTGATTTAGTCAAACAGGATAAAATGTGGATTCTGGCTGTAGGCCAGAAATGACTGTTTAGAATTATGGAGAAATTCAAAAAACAGTATGAATGCCATTCTGGAGCAACTATAACTCAACTATTATGTAAAGATTATACCATTTCTTCAAGTAATGATTGAGTTATATTTGCTACAGAAGACACTTATTCCATTATCCCATAAATAATGATTATACTTATAATTCCTTCAGAACTGCCAGACCCATGTGTTTTTAAGTTACCTCTTCTACAACAAATGGAATTAGGTTCTATACCGGTCATTGGGCAGTGATGCTCCAGCAAGTTTAATTATGGTAGGGAATATATCCATATTACTTGTTGGGTCAGAAATATGTTTTCCGGGGTCAAGAACACCAGGCCAGTAGAGGAGGCCAGGCACTCGAATCCCTCCTTCCCAATTTGTAGACTTTCCACCTGAAATAAAAACTCTAGTTTAATTTCAAGTTATTATTCTTTGGATTAGAACACAACAGTCAATATTTAACTGAATAGGTTAACTGAGTACCTTAACCATTAAATAATAAAATACAGAGTATGTTTATTGGACATATTTTTTTAAATGAAGACAAAAGTATTAAATGAAGACAAATGTTAGTTTTAATAAAAATATCTTTAAAAAAAACCACAATGAGATCAAGAACTGTACTAAAAGAAACATTTCTCTTTTTTTTTTCTCTCATAAGAAGTAATGTATCATCTTGAAAGAAAGAAAAAAAAGTTGCTCTTTCTGGAGAAAAAAAACCAAGCATACAATGTAAAATATTTTTCTTCTCTCTGCCCTTTTTACCCCCTTGTCTCTCCTCCATTTCCCTCTTCTGTATTCCCCTTTTCTGTTGCTTTCTAACATTGTATCTACTTTTCACCTTATTTTTCCCTTTTTTGGTTGTTTTTTTAGGTCTTAAAGTCTCCATTTTCTTTCCCTCCTTTCCCCCTTCTTCCCCAAATAAAGTTACTTGTTCGTTGAAGATGGCTTCTTCTTTGTCCCAATCTTCTTGTTGCACAGTCTTTTCTTGTATTTTCTCGTAGGTACAGATCGCCATTTCTAAGAATTGAAAAACAGAGCCAAGAGAGCCCTTCTCTTCTTGTTCCTCTTCTTTGTATTTTTTAAATTCCATTTTCAGTTCATCCACAAGTAATGCCATTGTAAAAAATTTTTTTCAAACAACCGCCCAAGTGTTTTTAATCATTCAGATATAATTTCCAAAAGTCCCAAAGTCACGAAGCAATCCAAATACACACAAGCTGTTTCTTTTAACACTTTCTTCTTTTTTCACTTTCTCTTTCTGGGGTTACTGTTTAGTTACAAAATTCCAGTTAAAATGTATCTTTTAGAAGTCTTGTTAGGATTTAATCAGATTCTTTTAAATTCCAGGCAGTCTCCTCCTTCCAAATCCTGCTCTTATTCTTTTCCTCTCCCTTCCCACTTACAGCAAAAAAGAGGTTTTTTTTTTTAGTGTTCAGAAATCCTTATTGTCCCCTTGACATTTAATTATCCAGTTTAATTACCTATTAATGCCAAAGCGGGTTTTTCTGATTTCTCATTCATCTCTGTTCACTGTCAACGTAAGGAAGGAGAGTGAAAAAAAAAAACTTTCCCTTTTCACTTTCATTCGCTGCTTCCAAATCTTCCTTGGGAGCGATGTATCTTTTTAAAAAAATTTAAATTCCAGGATACCTTAGTTGTTGCTTCTTATCCCGGTCAGCCAAAACTTCCACTTCTTAACTTCCCCCTGTACTTTCTTTTCTGGATGAGTGCTTCTTTGAGGCGGCAATTTCTGACCACTACTCTTACCGCCTTTGGGAAAGGGAGTTTAGCCAGCTGGCGAGGAAAGATGCGGCTTTCCTCGACCCTGCTGGAATCTCCCCCCTCTTCACCACCTCTACAGGGTGGCTTAGCCCCGAAGCCAAACCGGCCCCGGACGCTCCAGTGGTGAGCCCAGGCAGAAACCGCGCACGATCGCGGATTCTTGCCTGCCACTGAAGCCCTGCAAACCAGAAGTCGTCAATGTAAAATATTTTTATAATTATCATCAGTGTTTTGCAAATAAAGAAAATAAAGAATAAATAAATAAAATATTTCTTTCTTCTAGTTTTTTTAAAAGATAACCTAATATTTCTAGATATGAGATTTGGCCAGGATTGCTTAGTCAGAATTTATAACATAATAAAGTACTCTCATCAAACATTGGAAGGATCACATGTTACTTAACGAACTTCCAAGATGCAACTGATGTCAGAATCCAAAAGATGGATTTTGAGGCTGATTCAGTAAAGCAGTTCTTAAATCCAAGACTGAATTATTAATTTCAAATATATTGCCAAATCCAATTCATTTTCATTATCTCAAGTATAGAAGAAATTCTGATTGTTTGGCATTTGTTAGTCTGAAAAAGCCCAATCTTAGATATAAAGATATGTTAGATACATTTATTGTGACTATAAATTAAATGATTGTATTTCTTTTTATCAAAGTGATGGTAATAACAATTATCAAGAAAATATATATTATATATCTACTAGAATAATAGACATTACATTGAGAATCAGTCCAGTAATACTGTTTCTTTACTAACTTGATGTGAAATTGGTATGAAATGATTGTATTGTAGAATCCTTCAGTAAATAAAAATGTTGGATCAAGAGAAATTGTTTATTTTGTATCCATATACCATTTATAAGATGAGAAAGTTAGGAAACTTACAGTAGAAGCTGAATATACTTTCCAGAATATATGACAGGTGATTAAGCATCTGGACAACCAAAGAAAAATAACTCTTGACTTATTACACTATATTGTCAATTTTTAACAAGATATGTAAATATTTTAACAATATATAAATTGAAAACTGTTTTCCTACTTATCAACTCCAACTTTAAATGCAACCTCCTTTGAAAAGACTCGTTGCATCTATAAAAAGAGATTAAAATTATTTTAGGATTGCATGTCTCCATGTTTTATCCAAAGGCTAAGTTTGTCCTTGGCCTGAAAAAAAAATAGATCAAAGGATTATAGATTGCATTTTACCCACAAATTAACCTGATACTATTGCTGCAGTTGATACAACTCAGATGATACTGCTAAGTATCTAAGGCTGAGAAAGAATGAGTGCCCCATTATTTCCTAGCTGGCTTCCTGCCCGAAGAGGGTTTATAACTAATAGTCTCTGGGTTTCTAGCCTAGTGCTTTAACCACTACAACAAATTGACTCTCTAAGTCAGCCATTAAGTTCTCAGAAATTGTTATATCTTATTATCTGACTAATCATAAGATAAACAACAAAATTTCAGTTGTGAAGATGTGATGAGAGCTTTTAAACTAGACTAGTGCAATTACGGTTAAGTAGATTCCAGCTTCTCAGATGAGAAGGTTAATTTGATGGATTCATAATCACATGCTCAAAGGATACATTTTAGAAAGAGCCCTCATCACAAATGCTACCGTGATTGAAAATTGCAGTCTAATTTCTGTTTATATAAACTCGTAATCATTGGCTGAAACTTCAGAGTCTTTGGCTGAAAAATTATAATATTTCATTTTTATTTGTGTTTTTTTCTGTAGCTTGAATAGAACACATCTGATATTGAGCCTCCCTATTCTGTTTTTTTCATATGTAGATACTGTGCAAAAGAAGGGGTAAAAAAGGAAAAACAGAAAGAATAAGCATGGCATACTTAGTTAAATATTTATGCACACTTTCTGATACCTATGCATTTTTCCATAAATAATTGATGAGTTAAACTAATTAATGCTGTGCTCAAAATGCAACAGTGGTTCATATGTTGAGATTTCTTCTGCTACATTGACTCCCATTAAGACAAAAGCAAATTCAATTTTTGCACATTCACTAGTACTGAACATACACTTATGAATATTTTTTGCAAAATAAAATATCTTAATCTAAGCATGCCAAGATTATGTTCCAATTGAATGTTGAGTTAGTGGGAAGCAACAAAGAAAGATAAAGATAACTGAGGAAGCAACATTTGCACCTTAGAAGTAATGGTGAAGCCAGAATGAAAAGTGGGTGGGATCAAAAACTCTGCTATATAATCATAGGGAAATAGAAATAGTATCTATTTTTGAAATAAATGGCCTCTTTGCTGCCCTATTTGTTCTTAAATTAAATAAAACAGTTTCCCCATTTCCCTTTTAATAATATAGAATTACCAATTTGGTCACTTGTTTAATCCACCACTGCTCCTTAAATTAAATCCTCATATACTTCATAAGTAGGCAATCAGAATTTTGATATATTGTCTTCTTGTCTCTTGAGCCCAGGAAGCTTATTAAACAAATTAGAAACTTAATTTCACAACCTGATACTGTTACTGTTTCTGTGATATGAAACTTGAGCCTTATAGTAGTTTGTGAATTAGAAAATGTGAGATGTCATCTTAAAAGAGATAGGAAGAAGTACTTATTACAGACAATAAAAACATGGAACATTTTTGAAATGGGGAAGAGCATAGGAAGAAAAAGCTAATTTTCTCAGCCTACTTCTTCCCCTGATGATAAGGAACTTCCTGGATACTAACAAAGCAGTTAGTGAATTTGCCTTGCTATTTGTTTACAGCCATCTCTTCCAGCTCATCATTTATCACATCTATTCGGAGTATACTGACTCTGTGAATGTAGAACCAAAAATGCTTTCAGCCATGCTAGTTGACTCTTTTAATTGTAATCACATCAGGAGTATGTAAACTGAGTGAAGCTGGGACTTCATTCAGCAGTATAACCATTGCAACAGGACCAGATGCTGGGACTGAAGATAACATGGATAGGAAAGTGAAAAATATCCAGGAGTATGTTTTTAATTTTTCAGGTGGCAGCAATACAACTATAACTTGATGTGGGACCTCTTCCAAATGTTAATTAGGTCATTCCTTGTGAGTCTTTTAACAGGCTCATAAAATTCCTAAGATAAATTAAGGAAGCTTTATACCCTTTCTTGTTACTGTACATTTTTTTTTAACTTATAATTGCACGTTCTGTTATTCTTTGGTTGCTTGTAAATTTATAATCCTCAACTTATGACAACAATTGAGCCCAAAATTTATGTTGTTGAAAAACTTGTTAGGTGAGTTTTGCCCCATTTTATGACTTCTCTCTCCACATTTGTTAAGTGAATCATTGCAATTCTTAAATTAGTAACATGGTTATTAAGTGAATCTGGTTTCCCAATTGACTTTACTTCTCAGAAGGTTGCAAAAGGGGATCACATGACTCTGGTACACTGCAACTGTCATAAAAATGAGACAGTCATCAAGCAGCTGAATGTAAATCATGTGGCCATGGGGATGCTGCAACAGTCACAAGTGTGAAAAATGATCATAAGTTCCTTTTTTTTAGTGCTGTTGTTACTTTAAACTGTTGTAAGTCAAGGACTGCCTGTATTTATAATTAATACAATCATCTCTGCCTTGAAAGGACTCATCAGTAGAGATGACCAGGCTGAGAGCAAGAGAGGGATCAAGTATATCATAAATTTGGAGTCCATTTGCACCCACAAGAGATGTAAATCCAACCCTCCTTGAATTCTATTGACTCTTATCTACTGTCCTTTTGATCAGATTCTTGTAGAGAAATGGCATTGAATATGCTTGTACTCATTTGAACAACCCTGGTTACTGATTTATGTGCCTGACATGGAGTTCGTAATGTAATAAAAATAAATCTGGTAACAAAAAGGAATTCATTACCAATAATGAATTGATACAGTAACTTGATTTAGTTACTGTGTCTTGCTAACATTTGGTTCTGGCTATTATTTAGGACTGATATTCTATCTTCCTTCATTTTCTTCTGTTTATTTTACCTTATCCCAGCTTTATATGATTGTCACTTGAAGAATCATTAAGATATTTCTCTTGGTAGACTTTTCTGCAGTTAACTTGATTTCACTTTTTAATACTCTATCTAGAGTACATGTAGTTCTTATTAGTAGGCAAGTGGCATTATCATTGGATAGAGTCCATCATTGCTAGTTATGCTTTCAAATATGATACAATGTAGAGATAAATAACATGATGTGTGCTTACTGGGTATTGAAGTAAGCAATGTAATGAGTTTTGCTATGTACATAAAAGAAAAGATAACATTTGTCAAGAATCAAGAATCATCAGGTACAACACCTATGACTATTATTAAGTGTTGTACCTGATGATTCTTGACTCTTGACAAATGTATCTTTTCTTTTATGTACACTGAAAGCATTTGCACCAAGACAAATTCCTTGTGTGTCCAATCACACTTGGCTAATAAAGAATTCTATTCTATTCTATTCTATTCTATTCTATTCTATTCTATTCTATTCTATTCTGTTGAATTTAAGTTTTATAAGTGTTAGATAAAATGAATAATGGTTGTATTGGTTATGGCATAAAGCTAGAAACTGGGAGACTATGAGTTCTATTCTGATCTTAGACACAAATCCAACTTAATGACCTTGAGCCAATAACTCACTTTCAGTCCTCAGAAGAAGGCAATGACAAATCTCTTCCAAAAATCTTGCCAAGAAATCTGCAGGGTCTACTACAGGCAGTTATCAAAGTCAAAAAGGGACTTTGGCACTCAAAGATACACACACAAACTTTGGCACACAAACACACAGAGAAAGATCAAATGGGCAATATGACAAAATTATTGTATAAACCTATTCATTAGGAGTTTTAACATTTATGCATATATGCATGGAAAATCGAAGGTATTTTGCTTTGTTGGGCAAAGAACATGAGTCACAAATGGACAAGGAATAAAAATGGATTGCATTCAGTGATATTCATGGGGAAAAGGGAAATTTTTAAAAAATGAAAAGTAAATAAATGGTGAAGATGGAAGTTTGATGCAAACCTTACCTTTTTTGTGCATGTGTGTGACATGAACTCATGTACAAAAATGCTTTTTTCAAAACACAAAATTTGTTGCATTGCTATTTTTATTTACTTCCCTCAACTATGTACACCATTGTTTGCATATCAGAGAAAATGGCATGTTTGATCACAACACTATTTCTTGCTGTTCCTTATATCTAATGACACACCTGGCCCTATTGATATGACTAAAATGTCCCAACAAAAGAACTGTATTCATAGCTGTTTTCTAAATATATATCCACTTTTTTAAAACAAGGTAGGTAGGTTATTTTAACTATGAGGACGATTGAACAGAATTTGTGAATAGTAAAAAGCTGGCTCCTACCCTTAAATATTCCATTATGACCACCATGGACTTCTCCATTGTCTGATATTTCTTCAAGATGTGCTCCATGATCTGAAGTGAAATATACAAGAGTATGCTTGCTTAAGTTCCATTGATCTAATACTTGGAGAATCTGTCCTGTAAAATAGATGATGAAAAGAAGAAAAAGTTTTATTTCAAAATACAGTATAATTTTTGAAAAGGAAAATTACATTTAAAATATCACTATGTATAAGGCAAAACTCTATAGAAAGACTCCTAGGAGATTGCAAACACAATAATGCATATAACTGGTTTGACTAACCTGGGGTTTTTCTGAAACATAAAATAGAATTTATCTAATTTAAGAAAAGACATTCTGAATTCAAGCCATCTCTTTGGATAACAGAGATGAAATGATAGATAGCGTTGCAGCTACAGGAATCTTCAGGGAGAGTGATCATGCAATATTGGAATTCAACATATATAACCACATAGGTAAAAGCCCATTTTCACCCCTGGGCCACCCACAGTTCAGAGGTGGTATTCAACTGGTTCACACCAGTTCAGGTGAACCGGAAGCGGTGATTTGGCATGGGTTGCCAAACCGGTGGCGACTCCTGGCTCGCCACGCCCCCAACCCGGTCACCCGATCACCCACTTGCCCTGGTCACTCTCCTAGCTTTTCCTACCAGTGGCAGCCATGGCAGCTTGGGTGGATGTCCCAGGGTTGCTGCACATGCGCACTGCATGTGCAGCTGCTACACATGCAGTGTGCATGTGCAGCAGCCCTGGGACATTTGCCCACCTGCCGCCCTCCCGGGGGATGTTTTCTTCCTTCTCCTGGTGGAAGTGCCTCTTCCAGCCTGGCCCAGCCAGCAGGTGGGTGGGTGGATATCCTGGGGCTTCTTGCCCACCCTTGTCAGCAGCACACCCTGTTCTCTGTGCCAGTCCTGGCAAGTTCGAGCAGCCAGTGCATAGAACAGGGTGGTGCCAGACCATTGGAGTAGTGGAGCGAAGCCGGAGATCAGTAGCCACCTCTTTTGCAGTATGGAAATCCTCCCCAAATCGGCCGGCTGGTCTCCTCCTTGGCCATACAGAACAAATAGGCAGAGAAGGAGATGACCAGCCGCCCGATTCGGGGAGGATTTCCATGCTGCAAAAGAGATGGCTACTGATCTCCAGCTTCGCTCCACTTCTCCAATGGTCCAACGCTGCCCTGTTCTATGTGCCGGCTGCCTCCCTTCATGCTCCTTGTGCACGCTGGGAGCGCCTAACCAGAGCGAGAGCAAAGTTGACTGCTATGAGGTTAGTGCCTTGGCTTCCCCTCTTCCTCCTCAGAGTTGCCCTGAGCTGGTGTGTTTCTTTACTTGGGTAGCTAGATGGCTGCAGCAGCGCCCACAGCAGCAACAGGCTGCACCACAACAATGAGGTACAGAAAGATTTGGTGGAGCAAATTTATCTCCGAGGGGCTTCTGGCAAAAAAACAAAACAAAAACTACCCCAAAACAAAACCCATTCAGCAGGCAGACTCGGCAGGCAGTCGTGATCTTTAGTTGGCCTTTTTTTTTGTCAGGAGCGGCTCCCTAAATGAGAAAGCTGGTTGCAAGATGAGGAAAGCTGAGAAAAGGCAGCGGAAGTGGGACAACAAAGCAAGTAAGTAAATCTTTGCGTGCCAGCTGGCCTCTTTATTCCCCCTCATTCCCAAGGTAGCCCTCTGGAATGGCAGCGGCAACACACATGGCTGCCTTTTCTCTTGCCGCACAATCTTTGAGACTGCAGCTCCCTAAAGATAATGGTGCTGTGGTATCAATATGCTGGGGGCGGCGCAGGTGAGCAGTAGTGACAGCCTTACTGTGCAGAAGCAAAGCGCAACTTGTCTTTCTTTCTCGGATTTTAGATTCCTATTTGCTATGCAATGGGCAGCAAAGCTAGGTTCACCTCCCTGGTCTAGTAGCTGGAAAAGGGGGTGGAGAGAAACTCCCGTTGCCAAGGTACGCGTGGGTAGGATGGGGTGAAGAAATTCAAACTTCAACCTCCTGGTGTGGCAAGGGACTTTGGGCAAAGGCTGGAGGGAAAGGCCTTGGCTCACTCACGCTCTCTCCCTCCCCAATCTATCTTGATTGCAGGTGGAGCCACATTGCCCTTTCCAAGCCCACTGTTGGTAAAGCTGGGTGCCGGTGAGGGCTGTCTTTTTGCTTAGCTTTATCCAGCTGTCGGGGAGAAAACAGACGGGGGCCTGGGGAGGAAGCCACTCTCTCCCCCTCGATAGTTGGACAAAGCTATGCAAAAAGCCAGCCCTAACTGGCACCCAGCTTCACCGACAGCAGGCTTGCAAAAGGCAATGTGGCTCTGCCTGCAATCAAGATAGACTGGGGAGGGGAAGCACTGAGGAGACCGCAGGAGGGAATCCAGGCAAAGGGGCGAGGGAGGGCATCCGTAGCAAACTGCACTTTCTTTCACCCCTCTTCTTTCGGAAGGCTCCGATCAGCTCCCCTTCTCCGCCTCTCCTCTCACCCCATTAGCCGGCTACCAGTGGCCTTTATTGTGTTTCAGGCATTTCCCACTCAAATGGCATGCCACATTTGCAATTCCCCCTATGGAGAAGGCAGCAGGGGAATGGGGGACTGGTAGCAGAGGAGCTGCTTTCAAACCATTGGCTTTTGCGGGGTGGAGAGTCTCCCTCTAGTTATACAGGCAGAGGCACAATTCCCATTTTGGTAGCTTCCCTTAGTGGAAATTATTATTAAAAAAAACAACAGCCCTGTGACTGCCAGGCTAGCAGCAGAACTTCCGTGCCCTGAATGGACACACCCACACCACCCATAAGTGTGTATCTGCCAGTAGCAGATGGTTTGTACAAAATGAAAGGCTTTGCCTACCCTGGCCAGTAGAGCCGCATCTCTCATTAGTGCTGAGAGGCTGAGGAGAAGGCATTGCGTGCTTACCAAAATGTCTTTCTGACAGCCTCACCTGTAGCAGAGATGAGAATGTCAACTGTCTCTAGCCCCTAATTCTCCTTAAGCATTGCCAAATGAAGAGCAGCACTGGCAGATTTTCTAAGCCTAAAGCAGAGGGGGAGGGAGGGAGATATCCAATCCAACCTCTCATATGTGTGTGTGGAGTGGGGAGACATATGGCTTCTTGGGGGTGCATATTTGAGAAGTGTCAAGAGAAATATTAAAAGTGCAATCAGTTTGGGATTAAATTCCAAATGAAATTGGGTCTTCAGGGTAAGGAGACATAAGGCGCTTTCAACTGCAAGTTTCCAAAAAACCGTATTAACCCATTAGACCAGAGGGAGCAAAAGAGATAGGGTCCCAATGAGGGTCTTACCTATTTAATTTAGGAATAATGGAATAACAGAGCTGAAAGGGACTTTGGAGGTCTTCTAATCCAATCCTTTGCTCAGGCAGGAAAACTGAGGATATCAAGTCTGAGTGGACGGCCAGGTAAAAGTGTCAGAATAACCTTTGAAGAGGACCCTATACCAGGGGTCTCCAACCTTAGCAACTTTAAGACTTCTGGACTTCAACTCCCAGAATTCCTCCCAGAATTTTGGGAGTTGAAGTCTACAAGTCTTAAAGTTGACAAGGTTGGAGAGCCCTGCCCTATATACCATTTCAGAGAAATGGCTGTCCAGTCTCTTCTTGAAAACCTCCAGTGCTGGAGCATCCAGAATTTCTGGAGACAAGCAGTTCCACTGTTTAATTGTTCTCACTGTCAGGAAATTTCTCCTTAGTTTTAGGTTGCTTCTTCTTTGTTCAGTTTTGATCCATTGCTTCTTGTTTTGCCTTCTCCGCTTTGGAAAATACATTGCCCCCCTTCTTTGTGGCAACCACTCAAAACCCTGTTTTGTGACCTGCCTATCACACTCTTGGGCAAAGCATGTGAGCTATTTCCTCCTTTCAGTGGCCCATAAAAATACATCTATAGTATGTGGATGCAGAAAATAAAGTCAAAAAAAGGTGAATTTTTTTACAGAACTATAGATACATTGAGACTGGGGGTAACAAGGAGTGGCTGAGAGGGGAGGGACTGGGCGAAATGCCCCTTGACATGACTGATGTCGAGTTGGCCTTGCCCACCCAGTCACATGACCACCAAGCATGCCCACCCAGTCACATGACCACCAAGCCACACCCACCAAATTAGCCACACCCACAGAACCAGTAGTAAAAAAATTTGAATCCCACCACTGCCACTGTTCATTGTCCACCTTCAGTACTTTTGTTTTGGGAAAACAGTCTGCTCTAGCTGGTAGCTCCAAGAATTTGGCCTTGGTGGGTAGCTCCTCTCTGGCAGAAGGCGGCTCTCATAATTCCTTAGCTCTCCCTCCTCCCTAGGAATGTAATCATCTTCCCGTTTCTGTTTGGCAAACTGCAAGCTGGAAGTTGATGCAGGTAATATAAAGCGAGTCATCTTTGACCCTTTGACCCATTTTTGTTTTGTTTTTCCAAAATGGGAAATGAAAGAAACATCAGAAAACCACAAGTAATATCACCCTCTGACACCAGTATTGACAAACACTATCAAGAGAAATTCAAAAGAAAATTCAACCACCTAGAGAATAACAAAAGATTGAAAATTGTTGTGGGGAGAAAACCATTTCTGAGATGGTAAGACATATTTAACAGATATCTAAATGAAAGTTAGAAGTGGATTGATACATTAAAAACACATGCAAAATTACCTTGCATTTAAAACATCTAAACTTTGCTACTGATCTAGCTGCACAAACCCTAGCAACAGTTAGGACATGAAGGTATAAGTGCCTTCTTATATTTATAGTTCACACAGATTAAACATATTCTGTGGATCTTCTGATCAGGTTTAAATTTATTTATAGTGGAATCAGCTTTTATTTTCTAAGGGGAGTTTTGCAATAGCTTACTTATTTGAGATTGGCCTCAATGTTTCCTTAGTTTATACCTCAGAATGCCTTCAAAGCTCCTAAAGCTGGCTGTATCTGTGACCTAATTTCCATGAAAATTTTCTGTGTGAGGCAGGTTAGTCCTGTAAATTTGCATACATTTTTGGTGCGGGGATTTATATGTACCATTACCAGATGTGACATTTCAAAAATATGAAGCAAGAGCAGAGAGAAGAGAAAAAAATGATAGTTCCTAATTAAAATTAAACTACATATAAAATAAGGTACTCTTCTACACAAGATCACTCTTATAAAAATGCAGAAATACAAAAGCAAACACATTCATTTTTTTTCTTTCTACAGAAACAAAAGTGTGTGATAACTGAGTGAAGAAAAGGGAAGGTTATGTTGCAAAGGGTATAAAAGAGAAAATGAAACGTGTAAGCAAA
Source organism: Pseudonaja textilis (assembly GCF_049901715.1). Classification (NCBI taxonomy): domain Eukaryota; kingdom Metazoa; phylum Chordata; class Lepidosauria; order Squamata; family Elapidae; genus Pseudonaja; species Pseudonaja textilis. The sequence goes on from NC_141997.1 coordinate 13,461,922, forward strand.
CATTGAAGGAAAGAAGATATACAAACCCTATTAGGTGTTAAAAGATTTAAATTAAACATTACATTAAAATTAAATATTAAAATTTCCTATTTTAGTAGCCCCTTTCTTCAGGCTAATGTTCATAGCTCAGTGGCATGTACAGTTTTTCAGTGGCATGTACACTTCCTGCCTATATCTCAGTTAAAAAAACCTTATTAACAAATGCAAGATTACCCCTTCAATCAGGTAAGTATTGGGAGAAAATGACTGTAAGGCTATCTGTTAGATAAATAGATAAGAGTGCATATACATTTTCATATTTTTTCCCCTGCCACACAAACTTAGATATGTAATATCCTTCTGCCATTTTTTAAACAGATGAAGGGATCTTGTAGATCATCTAGTCCAACCCCCTGCCCAAGCAGACCCTACACCATTTTTGACAGATGGCAGTCCAGTCTCTTCTTGAAAGCTTCCGGTGATAAAGTTCCCACAACGTCTAAAAGGCAAGCTGTTCCATTGGTTCATTGTTCTCACTGTCAGAAAATTTCTCCTTATTTCCAGGCTGAATCTCTCCTTGTTCAGTTTCCATCCATTATTCCTTGTCTGGCCTTCAGGGTGCTTTGGAAAATAGCTTGATGCCCTCCTTTCTGTGGCAGCCCCTCAAATATTGGAACACTGCTATCATGTCTCTCCTGGTCCTTTTCTTCACTAGACTAGCCATGCCCAGTTCCTGCAACCATTCATTGTATGTTTTAGCCTCCAGTCCTCTAATCATCTTGATTGTTCTTCTCTGAACTTTTTCTAGAGTCTTAGCATCTTTTATATAGTGTGGTGTCCAAAGCATGATGCAGTACTGTAGGTGTAGACTTACTAAGTTTATATATATATATATATATTTTAACTTTCAGCAATTGTTTAGTAAGAAGATAAAATGAATTGAAAGTGCTTAAATAACTTATTCAAAGTCCAAGAATAAGTTATAAGACTTATTGGCTTAATGGACTTGCCTTTGGTCCACGAGGCAGCACAAAAATAAGTCATAGTCAAGTCCCAACCAAAGGAGTTTAAATTCTCACAAAACCTTATTAAGCAGCTATATTGAAAGGGAAAAAGTTACAGAATCTTGAAACTGAAAATGTGAATATTAGCATCCCATTTATCAGTAAGTTTGTTAGAGTAAGGATTCTTTGATATGCCTGGCAGCCTTTTAACTATAGCAGGAAGGTACTAAATTCCTAAGTCTGACAGGAAGAACGTAGCCCATATTTTGTCCCTGCAAAGTTCTGAAAACTATCTTCTCACTTCCTCCTCAGGGTCTGAGGAGTCTCTTACATTACAACTGTCATAATTTGCTTTGACCTAACAACAGATGTATTTTCTGCTTATTATTATGCTTACCAATGGTGGGATTCATTTTTTTTTTTTACTACCAATTCTGTGGGCATGGCTTGGGAGGGCGTGGCAGGGAAAGGATACTGTAAAATCTCCAGTCAGAGGTGATATTTGCTGGTTCTCCAAATGACTCTAATTTCCACTACCCGTGCTCCAGAACTGGGCAGAACCTGCTGAATACCACCTTTGATGCTTACTTATCCTAATCTCCCCCACAAAAAAAATGCTAAACTGAAAATTAGTTTTAAAATGTCTTCTCCCTCAGTTCCAATAGAGTCAGATTACCTATTTCTCTTTTTGATTCTCTGTCCATATCTTCTGTCTTATTCCCCCAAATTTCTACTTTGTTGTTAATTGGTTTTACATCTTGAGATACTTGCTTTACAAAGTTTTCCATCTCCTTAACTTCTTTCATTTTCTCTTTCATCTTTATAAATCTTTCATTCTTTCTTCTTTTCAATTTATTGTCTGACAATTATTCTGTCAATTTATTATCAGGTGATTCAGTTAACTTTCTGGACGGTTGTTCAGTTTCTGAAGCAAGGGATATTTGGTACTCTTTGACCTTGGTTCTTTCATTACCCAAATTAGGCAATATCATTAGTGCTACTTGATGTTACATAGTTTGGATAACGAAATGTCTGCAAGAAAACAACCAAGGACTCCTCATTTCAATCCTGAGCTTCTTATATTCTCCTTTATTATTTTTTGAAACAAATCTGGTATAACTCTCTCTTGAGGTGGTCTAATGATCTCTTCTTTCTCTCCAATATTTCTGTTTTTCTGGTGATGGCCATTATGGTACTACAATCCAAAAATGGAAGTATCACAAGGAAAGCAGAAAAGGCAAGTTGTCTTAAAAGTCCCTCCCTTTTTCTCTATTTTGTCTTTCTGTGCCCATAATACTTTTGGCTCAAGTGGAATACCATGATAATAGTTAGATCACAGTCAACATCTCCATAGTTTCAATCAGCAACACAATCTTATGCATAGTATTTTTACCTCTTTTTTTAATCCACAAATTGTCTGTACGCTTTAAGAGTAAACAAAAGCATTCAAATAAAGGTGTGAGGTGCAAGAAATAAGGAAGCAAGACAGTTCAAACAACTACAGGTAACACTTTCTACAAGAATCTGAACTACTAATGGTCAAAGCAAATTGGAGGTAGATAAGAGTCAACATAATTCAAGGTGGGCTAGTTTTAGATCTCTTGTGGGCATGAAGCGACTTGAGCAGTGGTGGGATTCAATTTTTTTTACTACCGGTTCTGTGGGCGTGGCTTGGTGGGCATGAAGGGGAAGGATACAGTAAAATCTCCAGGCAGAGGTAGTATTTTCTGATTCTCAAAACTACTCAACATTTCCACTGGAACTGGTCAAAACCTGCTGAATACCACTTCTGGATTTGAGACTGATGATGTACTTGATCCCTCCCTCAGGCTTAGCCTGGAAATCTACAAAAGGTCCAGTTTATTTAATTTAAATCCAATTTATTTAAAATCACTTTTACCCAAAATGTGTGTCTCTTGTATTTGTTTTATTTGTTACATAAACTGCTAGTCTATAACTTCTGTCTTATTCTCCAGAACTTCTACTTTGTTATTAATTTGTTTCATATTTTGAGATACTTCCTTTAAAGAGGTTTCAATTCTTTTAAATAGTTTTTTTTAAAATGGTATTCAGAAAGAATGATAACTCAACAAATGGAATTTTTATCCTGCTGCTCAGAAAATTTTCTTTAGCTGTAATTGGTTCTATCCAGAAATATTTAAGGATTTAGGCTTGTGAAAATCTTGAATCTATAGTCAGTTGTGCACTTCCTCCCAGCTGTTCAACCCATGAGTTGACCACAAAAACCTGTAGTCTACTCACAAGGAGAGGAAGAATGCAAGTCAGTGATCTCACAATAAGTAAGCCTTCTAGAATGCAAGTCAGTGATCTCACAATCCGTCCTTTTTCCAAAAAGATTGTGGTGGTCAGCATTTACCACCTGCCTGATAATTTTTGCCACAGTATCGTCCCCACTCATTCAATGTATAGTTCTCTATGAATTTTCACCAGAAGCTGGATGATTCAGAGAAGATGATCACTTACTGAAATGTTATTGAATTGGTTGGGTTTGGGGGGAGAGTGTTTTCTTTAAATGGGACATTTTATTTTTTACTGTGCTGCTTAGAATTTCATATATAGATGGACAGATATATAAATGTATAACAGTTGAAAAAAAATAGCATGCTTAACCCGAATAAGGAAAAATCTGACAATTCTCCTCAAACACGTGGACAATCAAGCTCAGAAGAGAAAAGTGCAACCTAGAACTATGAAGAAATTTCCTGACAATAAGAATAATTAATCAGTGTAACAATTTGCTTTCAGAAGTTGTGAATGCTCCAATGCTGGAAGTTTTTAAGAAGAGATTGGATAACCGTTTGGCTGAAATGGTTTAGGGTTTCCTGCCCAAGCAGCGGGTTGGACTAGAAGACCACCAATTCCCTTCCAATTCTGTTATTCTGTTCTGTTCTGTTCTGTTCTGTTCTGTTCTGTTCTGTTCCGTTCCGTTCCACTCCACACCACTCCACTCCACTCTACTCTATTCTACTCTATTCTATTCTTTGAGAAATCTTGGGGCACCTTAAGTTTTATCCTAGAAATAACTAAAAACTAGGGGCTTATTCATTTGATACATTAAACTGCAGTCTGCAAAAGTTTATGCTACAATGAATTTTAGACAAGTCCCTTTACGATCCTTTTTTATGCTTATGAAAGCTTAAAAATTTTGTGTGCTCTGAACTTTTCTGTACTTTTTTCTGTACAGTATTAAGAAGGACATGACTGTGGATTCCTTTGCATAAATAACCAAAGAACCTGTTTGTCTGCTGAAATAGCTATACCAGAACAGAAGCACAGAAGAATTGCTATAGAATTCAAAAGTAAATAGAAAATGACAAAAGAAAGATTTGAAAATGAGGGCTTTTTGTTCTCAGCTCAGAAAACCAAATGAAGGTCAGTCCATCAATGAGATTTACCAGACTTTAACAAAACAAACCATCATGGCAAGGAAGAAGATTTTTGCTTGTTTAACATAGAAGAACACTAGCATGCAACCTATCATTAAAAATTCTCCCCAATTTGACACATCTGAAGTCAGATACTACTGATCAGAATATTCTGAAAACTGTATTTTGCAAGTTGCAGTAAGTCCTAACTTCAGAATAAAACGCCTATTCTGAATACTAAACAAAATGAACATGTTTATAACCATTTTCTTTTCAGTATTCCAAAACGTTGAATTCTGTAAGTGGTTTGTTGGTTTCTAGTATATTTTTTAAATATAATCTTTTCATCCAAACCACTAAAAGTAGGACAGATAAATTCCTTATTCCTACTGGCTGAAAAATGCATGAGGGAAAAAAGCAGGCAGAAGTGATTTTCAGCTGCTTGATAGCTTGCCAAATAAATATAGTTAAGAAACCAGCAGTAAAAACCTTTGCTGAAGGAAAATTAGACTTTAGGAGCACTGTTTTGTAGGTGCTGCCATATGCTGTTTTATATTATCTTGGCACTAAGTAAATGCAAAGTCTATGCAATGTTATTGTATGCACTGTTTGCATACTCATATTGATGTTGAGTTTTCAGATGATGTGTTCTATTAAAGAGTATGCTGTTTTGATTGGATAGAATGTTATTGGGTTTCTGTAAAATGTATCATTATGCCCTATTCACTAATAAAACAGAACACTCACAAGCGAATAGAAAACAATAACTCTTCTTGCTCTTATAGCCTATTGATTGTGCTTTTTGCTGGACTTCTGTTGCCATTTTAAGTAGATGAGCTGAGAGAAAATTTCCTTTAGTGGTTTCCTAAGAGAATTTAAGCCATATTTTCATTTAAAAAGTAATCATTTCTTTTCTGTAGGACAAGTAGTAGGTATCAGACCACATAGACAAACATCCCACCTACAGTTATGGCAAAGAATCTTTTCCCTGTTGTTCACTGTGGTAGAAAATTAAAAATGTTCTACTGTGTTCAGAAAAAGAACTTTTGTAAAATTGTAATTTTGTTTTGGGAGAACACAGCTTGCTTGGAACAGTCTAGAATGGTTTGTTTAACTGAAGTTTGAAATAAAACACCATTTCTATTTTGTGCTCATGTTTACAATATATCTAGGTTTCCAACCTGGCTAAGTAAATAGACAGTGTAATGACAATTTCTATTCAATTCACAGTCTTTTGCAGTGACATTAACCACTTTTCATTCTGTGATAAACACTTTGCTGATTAAATGGACAGAATTTCAGCATGGAAGAATGAAAGACATGGGAACTCCAAACATAAACGCAATCTACACAGACTTCTGTAAAGCCTTTGATTCAGTAGTACACGACAAACTACTCCTAAAACTAAAATCTTATGGTATCTCTGGACACCTGCATAACTGGATAGAAGCATTCCTGTCAAACAGAAAACAAATGGTCAAAATTGGGAGCGTCCTATCAAATTCTGTACCTGTCAACAGTGGTGTCCCCCAAGGCAGTGTTCTAGGACGAACTCTTTTCATACTCTACATAAATGACTTCTGTGATCATATTAAGAGCAACTGCATTCTCTTCGCTGATGATGTAAAGCTATTCAACAGCACAGACTATACTGCCACCCTTCAAAAAGACTTTAACTATGTATCAGAATGGTCAAACAAATGGCAACTTCAAATCTCAACAAATAAATGCTCTGTCTTACATATTGGCAAAAATAATAATAATCAGAAAATAAAATACAAGCTGAATAGTCAACAACTTGTTGATGATCCAAACTCTGTCAAGGACCTTGGAGTACACATCTCTAATGATCTAAGTGCTAGAGCCCACTGTAACTACATAGCCAAAAAGGCATTAAGAGTTGTTAACCTAATCCTACATAGCTTTTTCTCTGTTAATATCACACTAATAACTAGAGCATACAAAACATTTGCTAGACCAATACTCAAATACAGCTCATCAGTCTGGAACCCACATTACATATCTGATATTAACACAGTTGAGAAAGTCCAGAAATATTTCACAAGAAGAGTTCTCCATTCCTCTACTCATTGCAGAATACCTTATGCCACCAGACTTGAATTCTAGACCTAGAAAACCTAGCACTACGCCGCCTTCGGTCCGATCTAAGTATAGTATATAAAATCATACATTGCAATGTCCGAACAAACTAACATGGAAAACAGGGTGGATCCATCAAAGAGTTTTTGGTAATTTCAGTTGGACTGCCACAGGGTTCACAATTCGTTCAATTGAGAAAGGTCCAATATACTTAGGTCCAAGCTTTTTTGACTTTTGTGTGGTCTGCAAATATCTGGTGGATAAAAAGACCTTGTCACCCACTTGATATGGTTTTTATGGAGTTCTCTTTTTATCTGCAAATTTTTTATGAGCTTGAAGAGCATCATCTAATGCTTTACGGGTAACCAGCCAGGTAAGTTGGAGCTGTGTTATCCATTCATCTAATGACTGAATGTTAGGTTTCTCCCATTGAAGCTCGGGTATGGGTACAAAGTCTTGTCCTGAAGCCACTTTAAATGGAGTAAACCCAGTGCTACTATGTACCGAATTATTATATGCCACCTCAGCGAATGGGAATAGGTCAGCCCAATTATCTTGCTGATAATTTATATAACATTGAAGATATTGTTCCAATACTGAGTTAGTTCTCTCACAAGCCCCATTGGTTTGTGGGTGGTGAGAGGAGCTTAAGCCCTGGGCAGAGCCCAATAACTTCAGGAACTCCTTCCAAAAGTTTGAGGTAAACTGGATACCCATGTCTGAGATTATGCGTTCAGGAATCTCATGTAACCTGTAGAGATGTAAAATAAAGAGTTTAGCCAACGTTTTCACAGACAAGATTTTTGGACAAGGTATGAAATGTACCTGTTTGGAAAACAAATTGGTTATTACCCAAATAACTCTATTCCCCCCACTTTCAGGTAATTCCACTGTAAAATCCATAGAAATTTCCTTCCATGGAGCAGTCAGTCTAGCCACATTTTGTAGTAAGCCTGCTGGTTTACCAGGAGGCCGTTTGGCTGAGGCACAAATAGGACAACTAGCTACATAAGTCTCAATGTCCTTTTTCAAGGTAGGCCACCAAAACTGCCTTTTAACCAAGTGTAAGGTTTTCACGAATCCAAAATGACCAGCGGCTTTAGAGTCATGAGCTTGCTGTAATATTTGATTTCTCAGCTTCACTGGCACATATAATTTGGCCCCACCCATGCTAATCCATCTCTAACCGTACAGTTATTTGAGTGAGCAAGGAACCAATCATCAAGTTTTAGAGCATCTCTTAACTGTGCAGTCAAATCATTTGATAAATCAACCTCCTTTTTCTGGGCTCTGGTAACCACTGGAGCTGCCAACTGTTTGGTTGGGACAATCGGCCACACCACTTCTTGGCAAGCACTATTATATTGAGGTAATCTAGATAAAGCATCTGCCATGAAGTTCTTCCCCCCTGGAATGTACTTCAGTGAAAAATTAAAGCGCTTAAAGTACTGCACCCAGCAAACTTGCTTCGGAGACAGCTTCTGAGGCATTTTCAAAGCCTCCAAATTTTTATGATCCGTCCACACCTCAAATGGGTGTTTTGCCCCTTCTAAGAAATGCCTCCAGGTTAACAGAGCCCAACGAACTGCAAAATCTTCTTTTTTCCAGATGGCCCATCTTCTTTCAGTTTCTGTTAGTTTATGGGAAGTATATCCACACAGTTGCAGAGTCCCCATCTCGTTTGCTTGTAGTAACACCGCCCCGACTGCTACACTTGCATCAGCTTGGATGACAAAAGGAGCATCCATGTCTGAGTGCTTGAGAACTGGTTCAGCAGCAAACAATCATTTCAGCTTCTCAAAAGCGGCTTGACATTCCATGGATCACTCCAGGGGTTTACTAGGCTTCGGTTTCACCTCCCGTTTGGTTTTTAGGAAATTTGTGATAGGCATTGCAATCTTCGCAAAAGCAGGGATAAATTGATGGTAAAAATTAGCAAATCCCAAGAAACTTTGAAGTTGTTTCCTGGTGTGGGGAGAGGCCCATTCCAAAATGTCATGAACCTTCCCTGGATCCATTTCTATGCCATCATGTAAGATGTGATTACCTAAATAGTCATTTTTTCCCTGGGGGAATTCACACTTGGACAACTTTGCATACAGCTCAGCAGCTCAAAGTTTTTCCAGAACTGACCGCACTAGTTTCACATGTTCATCACAAGTCTCTGTGTAGGTAAGAATATCATCAACATAAACCAACACCCCTTTGTATAGATGTTCATGCAACACCTGATTGATCATTTGCATGTATACTGCAGGGGCCCCCTGTAGGCCAAATGGAAGAACGTTGAATTGGAAACAACCCATTGGGCAGTTAAAAGCAGTTTTCCATTCATCCCCTTCCTTAATTCGAACTTGGTAGTATGCTTCTCTCAAGTCGAGTTTCCCTTTGGCCAAGTGGGCCAACATATCCTTCATCAAGGGGAGGGGGTACATGTTCTCCACTGAAATAGTATTCAGGTTTCCATAGTCAACACATAAACAAAGGGAGCTATCTTTCTTTTCATGGAACAATACTGGGGCTGCTACCCGGGGTCTAGCGGGTGGGATGAAACCACGTTCCCAATTCTTATCGATAAATGACCGCAGCTCTTCTAGCTCCCACGGTGTCATCGAGTACAGTTTCGGTTGGGGGAGTTTCACCCCGGGTAGAATTTCAACACTGCAATCTGTTGAACGATGGGGGGGAAGCTCATCCGAGGCCTTTTCACTGAATACCTCCTTTAACTCCCAATATTCCTCTGGAATTTTCTCCTCCCCCTTCAGGTTCTCGGTGCCAGTGGAGGCCAGTTCAGTGGGATTCTTGAGTTTCGGTTGAGATTGCCCCTCCCCATCTGGGCACTGGTCAGTACGTATGCGCAATGACCCTCTCCTCCAATCAACATGGGGGTTCCATTTCCAGAGTCAGGGCAACCCCAGTATTAGGGGCTGCTCCATCCCAGGAGCCACAATAAAACACAAAGTCTCTCTATGCTTCCCCATCGTCATTTCTATTGGTTCCATTATGAAATGTGCAGGGCTGCCCCCAGCTACCGATCCATCCAATTGGCAAAAAGCTATGGGCGTTTTTAAAGTCTTCAGCCTTAAGCCCATTTTCTCCACTACCTCTGAGCTGATTACACACCTTGTCCACCCAGAGTCTAACAAGGCCAACATTTCCCCTTTGGCTCCCGATGTGGGTACCCTTAATCTCACTGGAATGGTCATAGGGCCCTTGTTTGGACTTACCAGTGAGTCATCTTCTGATTCGAATCCACTTTCTTCAGAAGAGGTTGGAGTTCCCAGCTCCTCTCCTTTTGGAGGGGCGATCTCTACAACCTCCTCTGCTTTAAGCGCCATTTCGCGAGGCTTTGCTGGGATTTTTTGGGGTTTTCTTCCTCCTCCTGGCGCCCCCTTTAGTTCTAGCTTGGCACGGCAATCTGCAGCCCGGTGTCCTTCCTTCCCACATCAGAAACAGGCAGTGGTCTTGGGTTTTGCCGCCATTCCTCCCTTTTGAGGTTTTAAGGCTTCTCAAGGGCTGGTGGGGGAGGATTTGCTCCAACCAAACCCCCCCCCCGGCATCTGTTTCAGGTCAGATCAATTTCCACCTCTGCTGCCAGCACGTACCACAGCTGCAGCTCACTGGGGTCTCTTCTGGCAATACAGCTTTGATATACATCTTCATTCAACTCATCTTTAAAAGCTTCTATCAAGGCTCCCTGGGACCAGCCTCGAATATGACACACCAGCTCTCTAAATTCCTGGGTGTAGTCGGCCACTGATCTCCGCCCCGATTTATGGTCTTCAACCTAATTCTGGCCTTACATTCAGCAAGTGGGTCTTCAAACCTGGCCTGCAGTGCAGTCATGAACAGGTCATAATTCATCAGCTGAGGGGCATTATCATTATGCAAAGTCACCATCCACTTTGTAGCTGTTCCCTCCAGAGCCCTCCAGAGCTGTTCCCTCCAGAGTAACACATCTAACTTTGGCTGCTTCTGAGGAAAAATCCCATCCGTATTCCTCCATATGGCTCCAGACTTGTGCCAGAAAGAACTCCTTGGGATCCCCGCCCGCCCATATTTTACTTCCAATGGGGGCACCTTTGGAGTTCTACATCTTCTGGCAATTACTCTTCCCGCTGGGCCCCTGGGCTGCTGCTGCCTGTTGCGCTAGCCCAGGTTGATTTATGGGAATGGCTGCTCTGATTCTTCTGGCTGGGGCTGCCTCCCCCTCGTCTCCCTCATACCTTTGATCAGTTTGAAGTTCTCCGATAGCTTCATTTAGAAGATGCATGGCTTGAGTTAGTAATAAATTCTTTCTTTCCTTCTCTTGCCATGGCTCCTCTCTTCCATGCCGATGGGTAGTGGTCACTCCTGGAGGAGGCTTTTCCTCAGGATCCTTCCAACCGACTCCCAGGGACCATTTGGGTTTTACAGTTTGTTTTTCCCCAAGATTTAACAAGTCGACTTCTCCTGCTTCCTCTAGCTGCAGAGAATCTTGTCCTCCAGTTGCTCCCAGGTCTTCTTGGTCACTGGCTGGATTTGACATTGTTTTCAGATTCCCTTAGAAGAAAATTTATTATTTCTCTGAGTGGGCTGGAAATGCTCAGATTCAGAATAATGTCAGCTGGTGCTCCATTCAAAATCCAAGAAAAAATACTTAATCAGAGAAAAGATATCTTTTACTGGAAATCAAGTGGTAGCAACAAAAGAATTCTGAATCTGAGAAAATGGGCGTGTAAATCACATATACAAAGTAATGGCAACGTTCCCACCTCCAATAGTTCAACTGGCTCATCCGATTAAAAGTTGTGTATATCATCATGTGGGTATCTCCAGGTGGTGATGAGGCTTCTGTCCGTTGACCTTGACATAGTTTGATAAAGGGTTGCAGCTGTGCATAGCATAGGATAGAAACCTAAGCAAGAATGTACCCCCCCCCCCCCAGCTAATACAGTGCTGGTTTGTAACACCTCCAGCTTACTTCCTATGATGCAAAGCAAAGAGAGCAAAGCAAAGGGAGAAAAATCTTGAAGGCTGACACAAGCTTATATATGTTCTAACCAGAAAAATTCAGGGGTTATTTTTTCTTGGAAAACTTGCAGAAGTTTTCAGCCAAAGAAAATGCAAGTACCATGGGTACTATTCTCTGATGCAGAATATATTCAGAATACAGTTGGAGAAGTAACATTTTCAAAATATCAAACAAGTCAAATTCCTAAAAAGCAATGCAATTAAAATAAAATTCAAATCTCAGCATAGGAAAATAGCAATTATAGTGTTGATTTTAAATAATTTTATAAAATCCATATGGTCTTAGTTTTAAAAATGTTTCACAGAAAAATTGATAAATGCCATAGCATTGATAAGGGAAAATATTTATCATAGATTTGATTTATGGATTCATTCAAAGCTTTATATTATTCATTCCATCACTTACTGGCTGTTTTCAATAGCATCACAACCCAGGTATGCCTTTTCATTTGAAAAATGATGATAATGCAAACCACAAAATACTTACTTTTTTGAGTAATGTAACATTTTGTTCAAGTCGTTTAAAATTAATTGCCATTATAGTTCTTTTGGTGGTTTATTCAATTTACTTGTATTTTTTCACTCAAACAAATTACAGGGAAAAAAATTCAAGAAATTTAAATAACTGGCTATGGCTTTTCTACACAAAAATATCAATATTATAAATTTTCTATCAGTAGATTATAATAACAGTACGCTAACAGAGTGTTTTGGAATTTTAATCTTGTCTTTTTTCATTATTATTGATAATCTTTACTATTTTTACATTTTTATATATTATTCTTATTTCTAGTGTCTTTCCTGTTAACTATTTGCTATTGATATAGTATATAGGTGACAGGCTAACAATTTGCAAACAGATTTAGTAATTGAGTAGTTTAAAATTCTTTTGGCCTGTTTTGTAAGGAATGAGAGATTAACATTGCTGTATTATATTAATCAACATTCAACTAGGGAGGATGTTATGTGTACACGTATTATTCTTTTTTTTAAAAAAAGACACTTTTTAATTCCTTCGTTTTTTTTTCAGTATTTGATATTTTGTACTTTAACTTTTCCTGAAAAAAGTAAATAGCATTCTGAAAAAAAAAAAAAAAAAAACAATTGAGATTCAATACCTTTGTTTAAGCCTTTGAGGATTAAAAAGAATGCCATGAGTAGATGCAGGTGTATTATTGACTAACTTTAATGGGTCTAGGTCAAATATGACTAAAGTTAAATTTGGCCCATTATATTAATGTGGATATATCTATATATTTTAATGTGCATGTCTATATATTTTAAATAGCATTATAGTACTTAATATTAATATACTTCACATGTTCTGCAAATCCATCCAGAAAATAAATGGATGTTAACAGTCCCAACAATACTTTGCAATATCATATAAAAAGACAAGGACATATTCTGCTCGAGTATTCACAATTCATAATTAGATAATAAAATAAAGAATCAAAGGAAATTAATTATAATGCCTGCAGATAACCTTCCAGGAACATGTTCTTGATACTACTTAATTAATATTGTGGGGTGCATGGGAGGTGGCAGTTTGTGTTTTCCCTATTTGTCTGTTTAGAAATAAAAGGATTAAGATTCAAAATGAAAGGACAGAAGGAAAATAATCTTATTGAATTGAAAATAGCAATATAGAAGTTGCACTGCAGTCTGAAATCCCTCAGTCTTTCCCATGAGATGAAAATTTTTGAAAAGTTTGGAAAGTTTGGAAAACTCTGGATGGAAATTTTTTAAAGGTAGATAGGAAACTATTTTATAGGAAGTCCATTTGATGAGGATACTTGACATGTTTTACAGTAATTCTTTAGAGTTTCAGATAGAAATATTTCCATGCAATCAAACTATGCTAAATATTGAACCTGGAGCTTTTCTGCTTGAAAATTAGGTGCACTATCACTGAGCACTAAATTGTTGTCAATTTAATATTCAATTTAATGAAGAACAAGTGTAGATTGGATAGTAAATCACATAATTTCTGTAAAAAGGTTTCCACAGAAGAATAATAGAGGATATTGCTACCATCATGTAAGTCACATTTTATGTATTATGATGTCACGACACAATCAATATAGTTTTGACATCATTTATTGTGTAATAGATACCTATGTTTTTATGCAAAAAGTCTTAAATACTGATTGAAATGACACCTGGAAAGAGTTCATAAAACACTAAAGACTCACTGCTAATCAATATCATTTAAATATGATGAACTAATGAATTAAATCCACAAGTAGTTCACACATGAAGTGACTTATTATTTTGCCTGAAACTTCTTTGAAAATCCCAGCAGTTGGATCCCCTTGGATCCTCACACTGTCCATTTTTTAAATTAAGCCTTCTAAATGCTTAATGCTTGGTGAGAAGCTGCATGACTTTATTTTAGAGGAGTAATTAACTTTTTAAATATAAAGTATGTCCAGTTCCATAAAAGTAACATCTTACAGTGAGTTCCTGAACTCAGTAAGAATTTATAACCATTAAACACATTCTACCCTGTGTTATAGAATATTTTATTGTGTTATATTGGCCAATATTAACATGACTTATGTTCTTACATAAAACAAGAAAAAGAAATAAACATCTGAAAACTTAAAGGTACTGACATAATAATGGATTTATTTTCTAAGTTCAACAAGATTTTTTGAAGGAAATGCTATATCAGCTAGGAATTGTTAGAGTGAAAGCAAGACATAACATCTTAAGGCAAAATACTCTTGAAGTTCCACATTACTGTTTCAATATTAAGTATAATCCCAACCAGTTTGTGTGGATGTAAGCATTCTGCAGAACAGTTCTAAATGATCCAAAGATGCTTTTCAAAAGGCAATTGGACTTACTTGGTTTCCTCCGCTTTTTTTTCTTGAAGACATTTTGCTTCTTATCCAAGAAAGTTCTTCAGTTCTGATAAGAAGCAAAACATTTTCAAGGAAAAAACCAAGAGGGTCCAGTTGCCTTTTGAAAAGCACTTTTGGGACAACCATCACCTGGATTTGAGACTCTCTATAGATAGGTATATTTTGCAAATAATTTACTAATTATAATTATTAATTAATATGGCTTATGGCCATTACTTAATCCAAATGTAGAATCTAAGAACACATGAAAAAAGTACATATGAAAAGAATTCTTACATATCACAACGGTAAAATTATAAAATACTCAAATTATTTTGATTGAAAAGTAGTGCAAATTGATACATCAAAGCTATGGTATTGCTCCTGTTTTGTGGGAATGCACCTTTCAAGGAGTGAGTAGGTAGAAAGAGGAGATAGCTGGATTTTGCAAACTTACAGAAGACTAACATGATATGCGACTAAGAGGCACAGTGGCTGAAAGATCTCTACTCCAGCAGTTCGAATCCTAGCAAGCACTAATCATTTGTCTCAGCTTCAGTTTGACTTGGTATGTGCAATTAGATAAATAGGTACCACTTCAGTGAGAAAAATGATGTAAAATAAAAAATAAAAAAAATAAAATAAAAAAATAATAATAATAATAATAACAATAATAATAATAATAATAATAATGGTAGTCAATCCTAGCTGGTGCTGGATGTTCTGGTAAAGCTGCAAGACTTGGACTGTTACACAGATAGATGATAGAGTAGGAAGGCAATATTATACGATTGACTAAAGGTGGGATATAGTGAATTTCCTACCCCTGTAGCAGTTGTGCTAAAATGGTGATATAGCTATCCAGTTCATGTTCTGCTGCCTCACACTAATAAACTTTGTCCAATTTTATTCCAAATTACAATATCGATACAAAGATGACATAGGTATTATGCTGTTTATTATGTTGGCTCCATGCTGCTTGTAATGCACTACCGTGTTTCTCACAAAATAAGGCCGGGCCTTATTTTTTTTTGAGCCCCGAAAAAATGGCTAGGGCATCTTTTGCGGGGTGAATTAATTCCCCCCCTTGCATCCTTGGGTGGGCGGGTGGCAACGGCTTGGATGTTGACCTTGGTGTTGGTGGAGCACTTCGTATCGGGCGACCTTCCGCCACCATTGCTTTCCCTTCTCCCTGTGCTGCCGCGGTGTTTAGAGCAACGCCACAGCGTTTGGCGCAGCCAGACATGGCCAGCCAGGGCTCCTCCCTGCAACTGGAGCCCAGCGGAGACACTCGGCTTCAGGCACTCCTGTCGCCACCTTCCCTTCGCCTGAAGCCGAGTGTCTCCGCCGGGCTCCAGTTGCAGGGAGGAGCCCTGGCTAGCTGCGCATGGCTGCGCTAAATGCTGCGGCATTGCTCTAAACACTGCAGTAGCATGGGGAGAAGGGAAAGCAACAGTGGCAGAAGGTCTCCCGATACGAAGTGCCCCACCAATGCCAAAGTCAACGCAGGCAGCACCGTATCCGGGTATGCAACAAAAGTACTTCCTAATGGCAAGCCACACACCCCGCCATTCCTCCCCATTTCACATGTTTAATATAGGCCTTAATTTGGGGGGAGGGGCTTAATTTGATTTTATGCCTATAAAACATGCTGGGACTTCCTATTGGGGGAGGCCGTATTGTTGGAGAAACACTGTAGTATTGATGATGCAATACTTTTTGGATAAAAGAACCATTTCTGCAAGTCAACAAGTCAAGTTTGTGAGGAAATTTATGAATTGCCACAAAACTGACAATTGTTTTCCATTTTTAAAACACACACTAAAAGCTATTTGAGAAGACTTGTTTCTATGTAAATTATAATTATCAAATTTATTTGCTGCCCATCTTGCAGTTCGAAGTGAAGATGCATATATTTTTTAAATAATATATTTTGCCTTGATCTTGTTGCTCTTGAAATTCATAAATTTCATTGCTAAATTTATACTAAAAAAGTGAATGAAATTGAATTCTCTGCGTTTGCAACCAGAGCATTCTCTTTCAATTACACATCATGCTTCTGCTGCAGAGGTGAAAATCAGATTTTGATACTTTAATATATATATTATTTACTGAAAGTAATGTTGTACCTTGCTTGATAGAAATCAGAAATATATTGGAAGCTAATGTGCAGAAGGAATGAAAAAGGAATATTATATTATGTTGCTATGGCATTTCAGCTTGATTGTTTCAAGTGCAACTTGATTTCACAGATGATTACCTCCAGAAATGAAGAGTCATTCCAATATTCCCACTGATAATGTGCTATTTTGTAAAACTTGATAAATTAGCACACTTTGAGAAGAGACAATTTGTGAGGCTCTCTGTGAAATTTCTTTCTCAGTGTTATTGTCTTCAAACTATTAATAATTACCATTAATTAATAGGAACAATCTAAAAGAAACCTAATTCCCTTTATATTACACTGTTATCAGAAGTTGACAGTGAATTTAAATGCTGCTGATACAGCATTTATATTCAGCAGATGTTGGTGAATATTTTTTTCCATGTTTTGTCTTAGATTTCTACATATACACAAACACTGTCTCTCTGATACTAGCTGAATATCTGACACTCACACAATTAATTTAGGTTCTTCAGTAATCATCACCCTAGGTTTTTTCCCCCTTAAAATCAGGTAAAGAGTTAACTAGGAATCTCTCAATCCTGTAGAGGAATTTAGAGAATGCACCTATTTATGATGTAACAGAATTATAAAACAAGCTACAAAATGGAAGGGAGCAGCTTCTCTGAATTTTGTTTGAAACCCAGTACAAAATAAGTCCATGGAGGGAGGGAAACCTGGTTTAATTTTATAGCTTAGAACAAGGGTATCAAACTCACATTGTCATGGAGGAATCACATGACGTATCAGGATGTTTTTCCCCTTTTCTAAACTGGGCATGGCCAGTTTGTGACACATCTGGTCTGCAGCAGGGGTGGGATTCAAATTTTTTAACAACCGGTTCTGTGGGCATGGCTTAGGTGGTGGGTGCGGCTTGGTGGTCGTGTGACTGGGTGGTCATGGCTTGGTGGTCATGTTATTGGCTGGGTGTGGCCAACTCAATATCACTCACATCGAGGAGCGCATCTTCTCGCCTGGCCTCTCAAGACTGTGGGGATGCTGCAACAGTCGTAAATGTGAAAAATGGTCATAAGTCACTTTTGTCAGTGCCATTGTAACTTTGAATGGTCACTCCACGCAAGCAAAGTACCAGCAAAGTAGGGGAAAAAAACTTCAGAGAAGTTCCAGAGACAGGAAGTCTAGTCCTGTCAAGAATGTAATAAGGGTTAATGGAGAGGCAGTTTCTGTAAGCAACACCAGAATGTTTCCTTCCTGCCTTCCTTACAGGATTATGCCAGTAATTTCTTTCAACAACTGGTTCTCTGAACTGCTTAGAATGTTAACAACCAGTTCTAACGAATAGATGCGAATTGGTAGAATCCCACCCCTGGTCTGCAGGCTGAGTATTTGATAGCCCTGGCTTAGAACATTTGTTTGTGTATAACAAAACAGCTCAAATTCCAGGTTGTAACACAATCAACATAAGCTAACTTCTTTGTTCTCTTTTCCCTTTATTAGAATCTGTTACCTGATATACACATTGACATGATGTTACTCAAGCCAATTTCAAAAGTATTCAATCATGTATTCACATTTTTTCAATCTCATGATCTCAGCAGATCACAAGGAAGGAAAAGTTGTTCTATACTCACTCAAAACTTTTTTAAAAAACTTCTTTTGTATCCATAAGTTGCCACATGAAATGTACTAGAGGTATTTCTTACATGTCTTCCTATCATCCAGAGATTCAACCATGTATGTCTTATTCATGTCCATGAATTCTATAGAACCTCTTCCCCCAAAAGAAAAAAGGACTAGGACTTTCCACGAACAAAGCTTTTTCTTTGGAGAAAAAGAAATTGGATCACTCCTGTGTCGCAAAGTGGATAGGCTTATGACACAGTAAATTTATGATCACAATTAGAACCTGTGCCAGCAGAGGAGGCATACTTCGGGGCCCATTGGTCAAAGTATTCCAGCTGACAGTGTCCAGAAGGGCCTTCTCTACCATAGCTCCTGCCCTTTGGAACATTTTACCCCCTGATATGTGATTGGCTCTCGCCCTTCTGACCTTCTACAGGGAGAAGCAGCACACCTAACAGGGAGAGCATCACTTTGGAGGTGATTGATGAATTAAGAGGTAATCCCATCTTCCCACATTGAATCTTGTTCCCTATCATTTAACTATAATTTTATCTTGATTGGGATTTCTATTTTTATTGTTTTAGATATATTTATTTGTTATGATTTTAATGTTTGAAAGCTGAAAGCTTCTCAGAGTCATTTCATTAAGGGAAGGACAACTAACTAATAAATTAAATAATAAATATATAAATAAATAGCATGATCAGATTTTTTTTTCAAGTAACAAACCACTGTTACCACTGCATGTCTCTTTCCATATTCTTATAATATATTGCCCTAACACTCAGTTGATACAATGCTCCTCACATTGTGTGAAGAAGAATGAAAAATTATTTCATCAAATATCATTTTGACAGAAAGTCGTGATATATTGTAAATATGTAAACACATGCCATACAATGGTGAACATTTCTTCTTTATGTCTACATTTAATTTTATATTTTAGTCCAAATGTTCTTTCTATTACCACAATATGAATTCTTGTTACTTTTTAAAATAGCTTTACAAAATAATTCATATCAATTAAGAACATAATTCAGTTCAGAATAAGAAAAGCACGCACTTGCTTTAACAATCATTTCCCAATTACCTAAGATTGCACCAAAAATTAAGTTTTCAGAAAAAAACTGCATCTCATCAGATTTATTCCTGAAAGAATGATTTGAGATAATAACTTTTATCTTTACACGTCAAAATAAACTCTGTATGAGGCTCAGTTTCTAAAGTACAGGTATTCCTCAACTTTCATAGTTCATTTAGTGACTGTTCAATGTTACAATGACACTAAAAAAGGGGGCCTAAGATTGTTTTTCTTACGAACATTGCAACATATCCATGGGTATCTAATCAAAATTCAGATGCTTGACAAATGATTCATATTTACGATAGTTGCAGTGTCTCGGGGTCATGTGATCACTTTTTGCAACCTTCTGACAAGCAAAGTCAATGGGGAAGCAAAATTCACTTAACAACCATGTTACTAACATAACAATCGCAATGATTCACTTAACAAAAGTAGCAAGAAAAGTTATAAAATGGGCAACACATACTTAACAAATTTTTCACTTAGCAACAAAAATGTTGGGCTCAATATGATCGTAAGTCGAGGATTTACTTGTATCATTATTTCAAGACAGGTACCACTTTTGAATGATAAGACAACATACATACCTATACTCCAGTCTACTTCTTCCACGGCATCCCCATATAAGCCATGCTTGCTCTTTTCTCTAAAAGCTAGTGATGCATAAAGAGCTGTATGGACTTGAGGGTATGATAGGAATAGGAGAAATGGTTTGTCAATATTCCTGAAACAGAGAATATAAATCAGAATATTAGGGAATGCATCATACATGACTATTTTCATATAAATTCTTTCTTAGTCACATGATTTATTCAGTAATAATTCCTTCAAATGTTTTGGAAGTATCTTACATGTTAGCTAATCTAACATTCAGGAATTTTACCAGATAACCAGATTGAGAAAAACTTGGTAACCTACCAAACAGAAATCAGGATGGCAATTGAAGTAAATTTGGGCTCAGTTCTTATAATGCTTGTTATTTTCATTTATTTCAAAGCAATAAAACAGAGAAGCTGTGTTCAAAAATCTATCAACCAACATTTTAAAGTGAAATTTAATATGAAAAGGATACATTAGAACACTTTTATTTTCACAATGAAGGTTAGTCTCCATACAATATAATAGTATAATAAGATGGCATAACATGGATTAATAAACTACTACAGGAATAATAAAAAGTAGAGAAGAGAACTAGGGGATTAGCCATATTGAACTTAATTCTCACTAACATAGATGAAATGATAGTAGATGTTAAAGCTATAGGAAACTTGGGTGGGAATGATCAGGAAACATTATGCAAGCATAATGTTGAGAACAAAGTCAAATTAAAGTATTGGATTTTAAAAGAGTCAATTCAGATAAACTTAGAGAGACCTTGGGAAGGATTCTGTGGATGAAAATTTTCAAAGGAAAAACAATCCAAGAAGTTTAAGACATTTTGAAAAATGAGATTATGAAAGCCCAGTCTAGCACAATACCAAATGAAGAAGAAAAATAACAGCTCTCAAAAGAAACCACCATGGATGACAAAGAACTTTCTAATAAATTGAAAGGGAAGAAGGACAAGTATAAAAAGTGGAAAGAAAAGCACATAACTACGGCAGAATATCAGAAAATAGCATGAGCCTACAAAGTTGAAGTCAAGAAAGCTAAGGCTCAAAATGAACTAAGGCTTGTGACAAAAGTCAGAAATAACAACAACAAAAAGCTTCTTTCAACATGTAAAAACAATAAAAAAAACTCAAGGAAACTATTGTTCCATTAATGGGAGAAAATGGCAAGAAGGTAACAAGCAACAGGCTCCTCTGAGGCTAGGAAGCTCCCAAAAATGGGTGGGGGTGGCAAAAAAGCAAAAAAAAAAGCCACACCCACCCAGTCACATGACCATGCACGCCAAGCCAAAATTTTCCTACTGGTTCTGTGGGCGTGGCTTGGTGTGCGTGGTCATGCACACCAAGCCACGCCCACAGAACCAGTAGGAGATCTTTTTGAATCCCACCACTGCTTAAGATACAGAAGAATCTTAGGAGACTTGACCATTGGGCACTATCTAACAAAATAAAATTCAGTGGTGAAAAAAGTAAGGTTCTACATTTAAGGAAGAAAAACCAAGCTCACATGTATAGTATAGGTAGTACCTGGCTCAATAATAGTAACTGTGTGAGAGATCTTGGATTCTTAATGGGCAATCACTTAAATATGAGCCAGTGTGCTACAACTGCCAAAAAATCCAGTGTAGTCCTAGGCTGCATTAACAGAGGGATAGAATCAAGATCACATGAAGTGTTAATACAATTTTATAATGGCTTGGTAAGAGCACACTTGGAATACTATATTCAGCTTTGGTCACCACAATGTAAAAAAGATGTTGAGACTCTAGAAAGAGTACGGAGAAGATGAATAGGGACCTGGAGTCTAAAACATATATAGAACGGTTGCTGGAATTGGGTATGGCTAGTCTAGGGAAAAGAAGGTCTAGGAGTGACATGATAGCAGTGTTCCAATATCTCACATGTTGCCACAAAGAAGAGGAAGTCAAGCTATTCTCCAAAGCACCTGAATGCAGGACAAGAAGCAATGGATGGAAACTAATCAAGGAGAAAAGCAAACTAGAACTAAAAAGAAATTTCCTGACAAAACAATTAATCAGTGAGACAACTTGCCTCATTCACAAGTTGAAAATGCTCCAACACTGAAAGTTTTTAAAGAAAAGATTGGGCAACCATTTGTCTGAAATGGCATAGGGTTTCCTGCCTGAGTAGGGGGTTTGGAGTAGAAGACCTTGAAAAGTCCCTTCCAACTCTGTTATTCTGTTAATACTGTGTGTTTTAAAATAGTAGTTACAAGTATATTTATGCTTCCTGCATACATCTTTCAGGAAATCCTAGTTCTCCCGGGAGCCGTGGAAATGCTTACTTAATCAAGTACAGAAGTAGTATTCAACAGGTTCTGGAAAACCGGTAGTGGAAATTTTGAGTAGCTCGGTCAACCAGCAAACACCACCTCTGACTGGCCCCGCTTCCATCTGTTCTCTACCTCCCAAATCCCACCTTCTTCTGTTGCCCTGCACAGGACAACGGTGCTGGAAAGCAGGTTAGTGGGATGGGGAGTGAATGGAGTTTTTACAGTACCCTTTCCCTGCCATGCCCACCAAGCCATGCCCGCTAAGCCATGCCATGCCCGCCAAGCCACACCCACAGAACTGGTAGTAAAACTTTTTTAATCCTACCACTGCTCAAGTACCAGATAGTAATGAATCAAAGGTAGATTTTGGTTCCAGCCTAAAATTGAACATATGTAGCTGAACAAAATTACTAAGACAGATTGCTTAAAAAGAATGATATCTATCTCACTATTCTCACTATCTATCTATTGTCTGTCTGTCTGTCTGTCTGTGTCTGTCTGTCTGTCTATCTATCTATCTATCTATCTATCTATCTATCTATCTATCTATCTATCTATCTATCTATCTATCTATCTATGAACATAGGGCTACAATGATAAATACAGATAGGTAGAAGTCATCACTTACAAACACTGATGGGATTTTAAATTTTTTTATTTCCGGTTCTGTGGGAGTGGCTTGGTGGGCATGGCAGGGGAAGGATACTCAAAATATCCATTCCCACCCCACTCCAAGGGAAGGTTACTGCAAAGTCCTATTCCCTTCCCACCCCAGTAACCTGCTTTCCAGCTCCATTCTCCTGTACAGGGCAACAAAAGAAGCCCTATCCGATCAGCTAGGACTCAGGAGGCAGAGAATAGATGGGGGTGGGGCCAGTGGTATTTGCCAGTTCTCCGAACTACTCAAAATTTCTGCTACAGTTTTCCAGAACTGGCCAGAACCTGCTGAAAACCACCTCTGTTTACAAATGTCTATTTACAGGAGATGACAGACCCTGGGGCAATATCAGGGATGTACTGCAACATAAGAGTTCTCAGTCCCAGAACATATATCTAAAATATACTTCATACACAATCCCAAAGTAGAGGGTGGGACAAGATTAAACAACTTACAACTTGGAGAGCTGAATCTGAAAGCACTTACAAAAATAATAGACTCTTGAAAAAATTAAAGAAATTAGAACAGGACAAGAAAACCCCCAACAACTCACAACGACACCTGAAGCAATTAGTATACCATGTTTCCAACAGAGAACTCACCAAAACAGAAACAGATGTCCTAACCAAAGGATTCAATTATGCTATAGCACCCCCAAAAATTCCCACAGAATCCATCATATGTGCAGTAGAATCCACCCTAACCAAATTAAATACAGATGAAGCTGATAAATAAAACACCAAGTTACCAACATCCTATGCACAAGCAAACCACCCAAAAGCAACTTGCAGAAAGAAGAAATTAAAGCGCTACAAACCCTGAAAAGAGATAACAGCATAATCATACTCCCAGCAGACAAAGGGAATGCCACAGTAGTAATGGACAGAAAAGACTATGAAACCAAATTGACAGACCTACTCCAAGACTCCACATACAAACCCATAAACACAGACCCAACCACATACCTGGAAAAATTAACCAAGAAGAAAATTATAACCAGCCACATGAGCAAAGAGATCCAACAGACGATCATCCCAAGAGAAAAATCTTCCAGATGCCCCAAACTATACGGCCTCCCAAAAATACACAAAGAAGGCATACCTCTCAGACCCTTAGTCAGCTCCAGAGGAGCACCACTACAAAACCTAGCCAAATACTTAGCAAAACAGCTACAGCCCCATGCTGAAACAGCAGCTTCACATGTACAAAACTCATACCACTTCTTGGAAATGATCAAAGATCTACATGTGGAGCAAGAAGATCTGCTTGTAAGTTTCGACGTGTTTCACTATTCACTCAAGTCCCGATAAAAGAGACCCTTGAAATCATCAAAAATAAATACCAACCAGCTAAACACCTCATGGAATTAACAGAACACTGCTTAACCAACACATATTTCATATACAAAGGACAAAGATACAAACAAATTGAAGGAGCCCCTATGGGATCACCACTGTCACCCGTCATTGCAAACCTGTTTATGGAAGAATTCGAATCCAGAGCCCTGGCCAATGCCATCCACAAACCCAAACTATGGTTAAGATACATCGATGACACATTTGTGATTTGGCCCCATGGAAAAGAAAACCTAAACAATTTCCTAACACACCTAAACAGCACACACCCCAAAATCAAGTTCACCATGGAAACAGAAACAAACAACTACCATTCCTAGATGTACTAATCTACAAAAAAAAAACAGATGGCACACTAGGACACAATGTATACCAGAAGAAAACACACACTAACCGCTACCTTAACGCCCAATCCCACCACCACCCAGCACAGATAAACTCCGTGGCCAAAACACTAATTACTAGAACCAAATGCCTGGCAGACAAGACACACATTAAGACTGAACTATGCACTGAGGTACTGACAGCCAACGGCTTCCACAAAAGCAAAATAACCGGCTTGATCCACAAAAACACACTGAGACATAATAGAGACCCAGAAGATGAACAGACCTATGGAACAGCTGTCCTGCCCTACATAAGAGGTACTACAGACAAAATTAGTAAGATACTGCACAGACATCACATCAAGACTGCCTTCAAAACAGACAGAAAAATAGCAGCCATCCTTAGAAACCCCAAGATAAAATTGACCTGGAAAACCAAGGCATGTTGCCAGCCAATCAAGAGACAGAAAGAGCCAAAAAACAGACAGGAGATATTAGAAACACCAATCAAGCAGAACACAGCAAACTCCAAGACCAATAAACAGAGACCAAGACTCCCAACCAATCAGGGTGAAGAAAAAACCATTCTGGCACAGCAATAGGCTGCCCCAAATTTAAATCTGAAACCACTATAAAAGCCGGACTCACAGATGAACACTATACAGAAGCCTGATGATGGCAGATGAGATTCTGCCAAAACGCTGCTACAACTTTAAAAGCACAACTACAATGACGTGGGAAAATACCCGAACAAAGCTGAATGCCATACATGTAAGTACCCGCGAAAACTTAAGAAAACATATATACTGTATATATATACTGTATCTATATATATGTGTGTGTGTGTGTGTGTGTGTGTGTGTGTGTGTGTGTATATATATATATATATATATATATATATATATATATATATATATATATATATATACTGTATGTATGTGTGTGTGTGTATACTGTATATATATATATATATATATATATATATATATATATATACACACACACACACACACACACACACACATACACTGGCGCATATATATATATACATATATATATATATATATATGTATATGTATATGTACTCATTCATACCCATTTACACGGCAATTAAACATGCACGTCCTTCTCTTTGATGATGGTCAATTATATTATCCCGCTAAAACATTCCTTTGTATTTTTATTATACAAAGGATATAACTCATTTTAAGCTATTTCATGAGTATCTTACTTAAGAGAAATGAAAAATCTCTAATAACCCTAACAGATCATAATTCAAAGTAAGGAATGTTCTTTCTTCTAATGCTTGTGGCCCAAAAGCAGAGTCCTTTAATGTAAGTTGCTTTAAGTCTTCATCACTTAAAATAAATATAAAGATATAGACAATCAATCAATTCTAATATTCTGAAAGTGTCATTTAAGTAAAATTAAGTTTACAAGACTGAGATACATAAAACAGCCAAATATGCAATATTGCAAGATAATACACTACATTAAGAATTCTTATTCCCCTCTGTCCTATTAAAATTATAAGTTGGTAGCAATATATGGGAATGCCTGGGGAATTTCTCAAAAATAAAAATAGCCTGTGCATTTCGATGTAAGAAACATGTATAGTACTATGCCAATTACCTTTTCCTTCTTTTTTTCTTTGGAGGGATTTTGGTCACTGACTACCTTGCTGTAAGATTGCTGCTGTCTTTTCTGTTTTTTTCTGAACAGCATTAACAACTTCCTTTAAAAGGAGAGGTGTGAAGATGCTGCTACTAGTTGCTATTCCTTAGTGTTTGCTGATATTTAAAAAAAATATGCTATGAACAAGCAGCCCTGCATGTCATGTTTTCAGAATCCTTCATCTATAGCAGAAAGCTTCAAGAGTGTGTCCTAAAGTAAAATTGAAGTCCCCAAAGCAAAGATGGTTGAGGACTCTGAATTTCAGATAAAGAAAGCTTTGAACTACACAGTCTTATGCCTGGAACAGAAATTGCATCCCTCAGACAAAATTCTGCTTCAGAATAAGTGCCAACACACTTATTCCCAAGACAATCTATGAAGTCAATGTGCCAATGCAAGAAACAAGCTGGGCATGAAATCGTAAACACATGGATGGAACATTAATAAGAGTGCAAGGAAGAGGAAAAATGGCTCGATCACTCATTCTGATTATAGCAATCACAAGCCTGACAAGTGGCTTGCGAGAAAGTTGCTCATGGGATTGGCAGTGATGGGAATTGTATAATATTATTTACTCCTGAAAGGAGTTTTTGTTGTTACAGAATAAAGAGTAGGTACAATTGACCCTTTATAATTAGGTATGTTAGTGCTCTGGACAAATTTTAAAATGAGTTGAAATGTAAATACTCAAAGTGGCAAGAAAAAGAGCAAGGTAATTTTTTTTTCATTTTAAAAAAGAATTTGATTATCTTTTAAAGCTGCATATAATCATCATTGTAAAGTTTAGCTTCCTATACAGAAACATTGCTGAATACCTTCAAATATTTCCTTTCCTGAATCTTAAATTTGGTAAATAGCAATAGAAAATGTTAGGTATTTTACTTTCCACGAGACTAAAAGAATATAACTAGTTTTCCAAACACAAAAATCTAACAATTGGGATTGATAATAGAAAACAAAAACTTATTTTCAGGTATAATCAAATTTTCCTCACTAAGAAGAAATAATATTGTTTGCATAACAGAATAAACTAAAATTTGGTTGGCTAGTTTCTAATAAAATATGTAGAGGAGATCTGAGTCACATATTTAGATGTGATTCTTTTACACAAATTAATATAGCTGGGTTAATTTATTAAAGTGTAACTAATTTAACCATGAATAAATATAGGATGAAATATAGATACAGAACACTGTTATGTTCTTTCTATTCTATGTTCTTTCTCCACCCATAAAAAGAGAAGATATAAAACTGAATTTTCACTATTCATGTAACTGAATAATATGAAGTCAAGAACTGAAGCTATATTGAACAGGGCCTTAGATAATGTAGATAGTGCTAACTCCAAAACACCAGTATAATTTATCAAAGACAAGAGCAAAATGTATAAATCCTCAGTTCTATAAATGTATATATTTTCATTTTTTTCACAAACAAATGCCAAGTTCATCCTCTATGTCACTAGTATCCCAGAGTAATATTCCAAAGTCTTAAACTATCCATACCTTCTTATAAAATGTTTGGCATCTTCTGTAAATCTCTGAGTTAGGTTGTCATAAATCCATGGTTGCTGGGTAATAGTGTAATTTCTCATCAGCAAGCAATTCAGCTGCCGAAAGTTGTTAAAGAAGAGGAATATGATTGCCATCAATGTAACAACCAACAAAAAGAAGTAGCCTACCATTCTATGTGGAATTTTGAAAAAGCCAATATAATGCATAACTTCCAAAGTTATAAGAGAAATTCCAGTGATCTGAAGGGTTGAGGAAATATGCATTTTAATTCCTTTGGTGAAAACACTTCCACCCCCAGGTTTGCAGTCTCTAATATTATTCACAGGAATTCCATAGAAATGATCAAATCCATGATTTAAGGGGTGGTGGCAGAAATCACGACTGCTGTTACAATTTAAACCAAGATGCCATTTGCCTAGATGAAAAAAATGTACATAGATTTCAGATTGTATGTTAGCCCTCAATAAAGATTTTAGAAATACATATTTACATTTTAATATGAAGGTACCAAAATAATATTTCAAAAATATATACATGAACAATGTAATGCAATATGATGAAAGCAATTTCCTACATTTTTGAATGCAAAAATGTATTAAAAAGTATTATCGTGTTTCTATATTGTAAACTATATGTAAATAAATTAAAAATAAATAAAATAGGAAATATTCACCCCCTATCATCTGAATAATTTTGAAATAGTTTTCAACTAAAGAGTCTTATCTAAGAAAACCACAATTCTTTTCACTTGATTTCATCATCATCATCATCATCATCATCATCATCATCTGTTGTTGTTGTTGTTGTTGTTATTATTTTACTTTCTCTGAAAAATGTGCCACTATACATTTTTATTTGGATGCACATTTTGGGCATGTGTGTATAAGCATTCTTACTGAAAAAGTAGAAAGATCAGTCTAGCCTTTATTATTAATCTGGAGTTGCTTTTTCTCAGCTTTTCTGATGATAAACAGATCTTACTTAATAGTGGACTAAAGGGAGCTAATATGAGTTGGGATGGAATTAAAGGCTATTATATATTTTTTTCTACTAATGTAGCATATTTATCCTGTTCACCACAGGCCTCAGAAACCCATTAACTAACTAAAGGCACCTACAGACTTAACAGATTGCCTTTTTTATATAATATTGGACCACATAGTCACGTAAACCATGATGTTATTCAAATGTTAACCTGTAAATCATTTTGAAAACCAATTTAAAGATAAGCACAACAGTGGTGGGACTCAAATTTTTTACTATCAGTTTTGTGGGCGTGGCTTATTTGGTGGGCATGGCTTGGAGGGGTCACATGACTGGGTGGGTGTGGCCAACTCAATGTCACTCACATCAAGGGTGCCTTGCCTGGCCCCTCCCCTACCAGCCATTCCTTGTCACACCCAGCCTCACCACATCTATAGTTCTGTAAAAATGTTATTCGCCTTTTTTTGACTTTATCATCTTTGTACTATAGATGTACTTTCCTGGACCACTGAAAGGAGGAAATGGCTCACATGCTTTGCCCAAGAAAGTGATAGGCAACAGGCTTTTAGGGAGCTGCCAGAAAGAAGGTGGGGGCAATGTATTTTCCAAAGCACCAGAAGGATGGAAACTGAACAGAGAGAGAAGCAACCTAAAAGTAAGAAGAAACTTCCTGATAATGAGAACAATTAACCAGGGGAATTGCTTGCCACCAGAAGTTCTGGGTGCTCCAACACTGGAAGTTTTACCAAAAGACTGGACAGCCATTTCTCTGAAATAGTATAGACTTCCCCCCAAGGTCCCTTCTAAGTGTTGTTCTGTTATTCTGACACCTTTCCCAGGACCTCTGTTCAGATTTTGGCATCCTCAGAGTTTTCCTGCCTGAGCAGGGGGTTGGACTAGAACAGGGGTCTTCTGACTTGATAGCTTTAAGACTTGTGGACTTCAACTTCCAGAATTCCTCCTCCAGTCATGTTAGCTCAGGAATTCTAGGAGTTGAAGTCCACAAGTCTTAAACTTTCCAAGTTTCACTAGAAGATTACCTCCAAGAGCCCTTCCAGCCCTAGATTGCTGTGCTGTTTCAAAGGGTCTTCTGAAGCCAGGGTTTGTGTCCTTTCTTCCTCTCCTTTTTTTCTCTCCTCCCCCCTCTTCTTCCACGTATCTATCCATCCATTCATTCATATATCTTTCATTTTGTCCTCCCTCCTTCCTTCCTTCCTTCCTTCTTTCCTTCCTTCTCTCTCTCTCTCTTTCTTTTTCTTTCTTTCTTTCTCTCTCTCTCTCTCTCTCTCTCTCTCTCTCTCTCTCTTTCTTTCTTTCTTTCTTTCTTTCTTTCTTTCTTTCTTTCTTTCTTTCTTTCTTTCTTTCTTTCTTTCTTTCTTTCTTTCTTTCTCTCCCTTCCTTCCATTCCATTTTTCTTTGTCTATCCCTTCTTCCTTTCTCTCTTTTTCTTTCTTTCTTTCTTTCCCTTTTCTTTCTTTCTTTTCTTTTCTCTCTCTTCTCTTTCTCTCTCCCTCTTTCTCTCTTTCCCTCTCTCCCTCCCTCTCTCTTTCCCTCTCTCTTCCTCTTTTTCTCTCTCCTTTCCCTCTAAGAAGGGAGACCCATCTGAAACACACACAGACTTCCAAGTGTCCTGCAGAATCTATCATTACAAGGGTTCATCCCAGCCAGTGTCCTGTCCCACATTGCCTGAAAAAGCCTTCCTCCCTTCTGGCTTTTGGAGCTGGGAAATTCAAGTGAGGCGTGTGCTGCAGCCTCACACACACACACCCAGCAGCTCTGGGCTAGGCAGCTTTCTCGACTGCCTGAAACCTTACCTTCCACACTGAAAAAAACATGCAGTGGCTATAGGCTTCTTCAACAGGCTTTGCTGTGCTTCTCCAACCTGCCGCCGCCACTGCATCCTAGCCACCGGCCACACAGGTTCACCCCACTGAGTCTGCTGGTGCAGCACTCCGAAAGAGGTGGATGGAAACAACTTTTTTTCAGTCCCAGCCACCCCTTTTTCAGCACAACTGGATGGACGGCTGCTCCCTTTCTTCTCTGCCTGTTTGTTCTATATGGCTGAGGAGGAAGAGAGTAGTCGGCCAGTTGGGAGAGGCTTCTAGTGCTTCAAAAGGGATGGCTGGACATGTGGCCACCTACTGGCTGGCTGTGCCAGGCCAGGCCAGTACGGAAGAGATGCGTCTGCCAGGAGAAGCATGCTCTGGGTGGGTGGGCAGGTGGGCGGATGTCCTGGGGCCACTGCATATGCGCACTGCAAATGTAGTGGCTGCACACACCGTCCAGCAGGGTGGATGTCCCACATGTGCAGCAGCTGTGGGACATCCACCCAAGCTGTGCCCAGCCACCACATGGTAGGGAAAGCTAGGAGAGCGACTGGGGCAAGTGAGCGACTAGGCAACTGGGTTGGGGGTGTGGCCAGCCAGGGGTCGCCACTGGTTCGACGACCCACACCAAATCACCGCTACCGGTTTGCCCAAGGCAGTGCAAACCGGTTGAATACCACCTCTGAAGCACACTTATTTAAAGTGAAACACCGTGAAAAACATGCACCTATACCGATCTGTTACCTATAAGACCTGTAGAATAACCTTCCCGTTGAAGCAGCTTTGCAAATGTTATTTCTTCAGCAGGCAGACCCCCTGAAGAGGCTGAAAATAATAAGACTCCAAGCCGATTCAGACTTGCCATTCCTAACAAAATTAAACATTTGAATATAAAATAAGTCATTTTTATTAAAAGAATATATATGCAAAGCAACAGTAGAAGAACATTTTATCAGATTATCTATGAAAAACAGGTAGCATATTGATATAATACTGGAGCTTGGCCATTTTTGTTAGGATGAGAGCAAAAAGATGTTCACCCATATCCAGATATTCTTGTAAAGAATGATTGAGCATCTTTTGGTGAGCTTTACTTGAAAAAGAGGATATGGGCAGAAAAAGGGTGATTAAAGCCTGATAGGGCTGGACAACATGCTTACATGTATATTTTACCACCATTCCATTATTATGATGATTAGCCACAAAGCCAGCCAGATGTTATACTGTATATGGCATTTTCATTCACCTACTGAGTCCTTGGCAGAGACCTGAGATAGGCAGATGTTATTATTTAATGCCTTCCTTCTCATCTTTCCTATTACCTTCTATTATTAGTATCTTATGATTATATTACTTCGTTGTTTGTATATACACTGAGAGCTTATGCACGGGAGATAAATTCCTTGTGTGTTTAATCACACTTGACAATAAAAAATATTCTATTCTATTCATTAAAGGCATTGTCACAGTATTTAAGCTGTCCCAAATAAAGCTGCTTTTTGCAATTGACCATGATTATGTCAATGCCAATGATATTCAAGTGTTGCTCTAGATGTTTACTACTGTTAACCTTTTGAAACAATGCAACAATGTAGCTCTCATTTTCCAATCAGTGGCACATTTAAAAAGAAGAAAAATAGCTAGCAAGATGGGAAAATCTGCATAGCAAGGATTTTAGAATACTTTCAACCCTGAACATTCCCAAACATAGTAAAATTTTCATTGGAGGGAAAAAAAGTTATGAATGGCCTTTGGGACCTGATGTTTGGTACAGCCTGCAAATATCGTATTCTGAATGCCTTAACTGGTTGATTTTTATTCTACTTCTCAACTTTTCTTGTTATATCAAAGCCTCAATGGGAAAAGTTTCCTTCCCTTGTATGAATGGGGATGTGGTATAGAAGCAGCTGTGTTATGAATTAGGTTTAAGTGCTGGCCCTGCTGATCCTTTTATTTTTCTGTTTGTGAGATCTAACAGATTAGTGGATCAAGACAGTAAGTGGTGGCAACATATTTGGGTAACTTTTGTCACGGAGGTGTGATAGGCTGGTCAGGCCATCCATTCAAAAAAAACCTAAAGATGCATTTATTCTCATTATCTTTCTGGTAAGATTCTTGTAGGTACTCTGATGAAAATTGTTTTTGTGCGATTGTCTTGGGTTGCTTGTGTTATGCAATGTATTCATTAACCTCCTGCTCAAGTAAATAATCAAGATTGCTGAGTCAGTCTATTGTTTGATTACTGGTATTAAATCAGTTGTTTGATAAATTATAATTTAAAGCTTTAAATTTAATAAATCTGTCTGTCTAGGGATTTACTGAAATATACAATTTGATTGGGAGAGGGATTAGCTTTTTCATGCAACTGCAGTTGAAATGAAATCATTATTATGTAGACTTTACCTACACCCATATTTCTTTTTTACCATATGTTAGGAATCTGTCCACCAATTAGTTGGGTTGACAATATATAAATCAACAATGTATGTTTGTAGCTTTAAGAAAAAATCACTTGTATTGATTTATACTATATTCCAATTGGTTGATTACATTGCAAATTACCATAAGAGGGAGCTAGAAATCATAGTTTGCTCTCTCTGACATTTTGTTGCTATCTAAGGTTCTCTGTTGTATTTATGCTGTGCTTATACTTTGATATTTTTGTTTACTGTAAACGACAAAGGCAACCAGTAAGAAGACTTTGTAATTGGATATTCTTTGGACTGTAAAATGTATATGACCTGGACTGTTTATTGGACTGTGCTATTTCTTAAAGTAAACTTTAACTCAATTTAGTGTATCTGTGTGTGGCTGAATAATTATTCATAACTACTCTCATAAATGTTTCCATGTGCATATCCTTGTTACTGAAGGATTATTCTGTACATATGATAACATAATATACCACATAAAACTGCAAAACATTAAAAAGAGGTGTTCGTTAAGAGCATTAATGCAAATAAGATACTTCTAAATTGTTTGTTCTCTAAATTCTGTAAATAGTTTGTAAGGAAAGAGAAAAAGATAACCAACAGCAAGGTGGATGAACTAAATGAAAGTGACAATGAGTGCATTGTTGGGAAAATTGAAACAGCAGATTAGGAATAGATGGTCATGGAGAAAAATCTATTTATGTGGTTGTTAGGAATAAAAAATAACTTCATGGCACATAATCAGCAGATCCCTGCTACATTAATGTAGGCTTTCTCTTTGTCAGTTTGCAAGCCTACAAACTATTTCTTGGTAACATAGACAAATACGGGATAGACAGCATCACCACCAGATGGATTCATAAGTGGATGACAAACTGCACGCAACATTTAGTCCTCAATAGAACTACATTTACATGGAGAGAAGTATGAAGCAGGATATCCAAGGTTCTGTCTTAGGCCTACTACTCTTCAACATCCTCATCAATGATTTAGATGAGAGGATAAAAAGGGAACCCATCAAATTTGCAGACAACACCAAGCTGGCAGGAATAGCCAACAGCTCAGAAAATAGACTTACGATCCAAATGGATCTCGAAAGACTTGAACGTGGTGCCCTATCTTACAAAATTAAATTCAATGTGATAAAAGTAAGGTTTACATTTAGGTAAGAAAATGCACAGGTATAGAATAGGTGGTACCTGGTTCAATAGTAACTGCAAGAGGGATCTAGGAATCTTAGTGGACAACCACTTAAATATCAGCCAGTAGTATGCTGCAGCCACCAAAAAAGCCAACACAATCCTATGCTGCATTTACAGTGGGATAGAATCAAGTTCACATGATGCATTAATACTGCTTTATAATGCCTTGGTAAGACCACACTTGGAATATTGTATCCAATTTTGGTTGCAATGATATAAAAAGATGCTGAGAATCTAGAATAAGTGCACATAAAATGATTAGGAAACCTGAGGGTTGCAGCTGCAGGAATTGGGTATTCTAGTCTAAAGAAAATAAATCAGAAAATAAAATACAAGCTGAATAGTCAAGACCTTGTTGATGACACAAACGTTGTCAAGGACCTTGGAGTACTCATCTCAAATCCTGTAATCTGCAACTCTTACACTGCAAAAACATATGGACTACACAACAGGGCAAAACAATAGACAGAATCTACATAGATTTTTGTAAAGCCTTTGATTCAGTGGTGCAAGACAAACTACTCCTAAAACAAAAATCTTATGGTATCTCTGGACAACTACATAACTGGATAGAAGCATTCCTCTCAAACAGACAACAAATGGTCAAAATTGGGAGCATCCTATCAAATTCTGTACCTGTCAACAATGGTGTCCCCAAGGCAGTGTTCTAGGACCAACTCTTTTCATACTCTACATAAATGACCTCTGTGATCATATTAAGAGCAACTGCATTCTCTTCGCTGATGATGTAAAGCTGTTCAACACCACAGACAATACTGCTACCCTTCAAAAAGACCTTGACTATGTATCAGAATGGTCAAACAAATGGCAACTTCAAATTTCAACAAATAAATGCTCTGTCTTACATATTGGCAAAAAAAATCAGAAAATAAAATACAAGCTGAATAGTCAACAACTTGTTGATGATCCAAACTCTGTCAAGGACCTTGGAGTACTCATCTCAAATGACCTAAGTGCTAGAGCCCACTGTAACTACATAGCCAAAAAGGCATTAAGAGTTGTTAACCTAATCTTACGTAGCTTTTTCTCCAGTAATATCACTCTACTAATTAGAGCATACAAAACATTTGCCAGACCAATACTTGAATACAGCTCTTCAGTCTGGAACCTACATTACGTATCTGATATTAACACAGTTGAGAAAGTCCAGAAATATTTCACAAGAAGAGTTCTCCACTCCTTTACTCGTTGTAGAATACCTTATTCAACCAGACTTGAAATTTTAGACCTAGACAACCTAGAACTACGCCTTCGTTCAATCTAAGTATAGTATATAAAATTATATATTGCAATGTCCTACCTTTCAATGAATACTTCAGCTTCAACCAAAACAATACAAGAACACACAATAGATACAACCTCAAGGTTAATCGCACCAAACTTGATTGAAGGAAATACGACTTCAACAACAGAGTGGTCAATGCCTGGAATACTTTACCTGACTCTGTGGTTTCTTCCCCAAACCCAAAAACTTTAACCTTAGACTGTCCACTATTGACCTCACCCCTTTTCTAAGAGGTCTGTAAGGGGTGTGCATAAGTGCATCAATGTGCCTACCATCCCTGTCCTATTGTTTTTTTTCTTATTCATATCCATTTCATGTATTCATAACTATGTTTATACTTATACCTGTTTTCTAATAATCACTTGACTAAATAAATAAATAAATAAACAAACAAACAAATAAATAAATAAATAAATGGATAAGGGTGACATGATAACAGTGTTCTAACAATTGAGGGGCTGCCATAAAGAAAAAGGCAGAATAAGAAGCAATGGATGAAACTAATAAAGAGGATAACCAACTTAGAAATAAGGAGAAATTTTCTGACAGTTAGAACAATTAATCAGTGGAATGGCTTGGTGGGGTGTTCCATCACTGGAGGTTTTTAAAGAAAAGATTGGGCAGCCATTTGTCTGAAATGGTATAGGGTCCCCTGCTTGAACAGGGGTATGGACCAGAAAACCTCCAAGGTCTCTTCCAACTTTATTTCTAGTGGAAGTGCTACATGTACTATATATGTATATTATTCTCCCAAAGAGAAATATTCAGTCTTGTAATATCACCATATTAAAGGAAGTATTTAGTATTTATTTTTTAGTATTTATTTGGTTTGCCAATTGCTTACAAGATAATAGGTATAAGTAAAAACATAGTTATGAATACATGTATACATATAAGAAAAATAAAAGAAATAATAGGACAGGGAAGGTAGGCACGTTGGTGCACTTATGCACATCCGCTACAGACCTCTTAGGAAAGGGATGAGGTCAATAGTAAACAGTCTAAAGTTAAAGTTTTTGGGTTTGGGGAAGAAACCACAGAGTCAGGTAGAGTATTCCAAACACTGACCACTCTGTTGCTGAAGTCGCATTTTCTGCAGTCAAGTTTGGTGCGGTTAACCTTGAGTTTGTATCTATTGTGTGCTCTTGTATTGTTTCACACTAACACTCCTTTGGTTCCAAAACTTTCAGATGCAGAATAGATCACCTGTCTCATGTAATAATTACAGGAGCCAGCAATCTCACTAAATAAGTAATAAATATGACATACAATGTATTTTCTTTGAGGAGTCCACATTCACACAGAAACTGTAAATTAAAACAATACAATATTTTTCATATTTAAAAGTAAATATATAAAAAATTTTAGTTACCTGATCTGATAGGATATCGGCCTGTCAAGAAAGCTGCCCTACTTGGTGTACATAATGGGGAAGCTGCTATATGATGAGTTAGTTTTATGCCTCCATTAGCTAAACTGTCAATATTGGGAGTCCTGAAAGAAAAACATGTGCATTGACAGAACATAAAGTTTGAATTCAGGCAACTTAAAAACATCAGCATATTATTTTTTTTCTTTTTCTACCTCTGCTACTACCCTATCAAATACAAACTGAAGAGAAAAAACATGTACAGAGAGCTTAATAAGAGTTATTTCCTCTTTATTTATGTGAATAACATTAAACATCAAAGCAGTTTATTTATTTTAAAATAGTTAAGCACATTGATAACAAATGGATAATCTTTTCAGCCTTATTTATGAAAACATTCTTTTTTAATAAGTAAATAAAATAAAACATGGATGAAAAAACATGAAAATTCAACAACAATGTATAACAAATGAATAAAATAGTTATTTTTAAAAGAAAATAATAACAGTCTAGTTATTGGAACTTGCATGCTGCTGCATGATTTTTTTTTTTTTAAAGGGTCTTTTCTGGAGCACAATCACATGATCTTATCTTTACTGATCTGACATCCTTTAAAAAAAATTGTTCCTTTATATGCAAAACTTTATGCAACAAGAGAAAAAAACTCACCTGAACCAAATGCTAAATAAATATTGCAAATCAAAATGTGACAATATAATATCTCTTAAGGATAAATTCGTTCAAACTGATCATAGTCAAGGTAACTATATAACTTTGTAGCATTAATTTTTTTTATAAATTAATGTTTAAACAAATTATTCAAGATCAAACATATGTAGACTGAATAGGTTGCATTAGAATTAAGTATTACCTGGATGCATAGTCGAGGATAACAAAGGTTGTCTACGAGGATTTTAAACTTTGCCTAATATGGAAACCTTAGATACTGTATATTTTAATCATTTAATTAGCAAATTAAAATCCTGTGGATTTATGTTAAAAACATTGGTTTAATATAGGTGATTATAGATGTGTCTCTGCATTAGAAACATAAACTACTGAAGTAATACATATTTTTAAACATCTATTGGTCATATACTCATACAATGAATTTCCTAGCACTACTTTAATCTGTGATTAAATTCCGGAGAATTGGGAAGTTATATTATACATATATACCCTGTTTTCCCAAAAATAAGAACTATCCCAAAAAAATAAGCCCAGCTTGATTCAGCGTGCTCCTAATATAAGACGTACCCCCCCAAATAAGCCCTAGATAAGGTCATCATCAGTGGGGAGGCATGGCCAACACTGGAGGATGTGAGGGCATGGGGGCTGATGGTATCTGGCAGCCACCGCAGCTTTACCTCTCCAAGAGCAGGTGTAGGCAGAGGCGGGGGGGCGGGGACACCTCATCTGGATGTGCTGTGAAGTAGATGGAAAAATGAGAGTCAGTGGGATGGAGTGGGCAGACAACTGTGGAGGCTTGTCTTTGCATGGTGGCATTGGCAGCAGATGGAGGGAGAGGTGCAGGGGGAAGGTACTGTGAGGCTGCAGGAAAAGTGAGAGACATGAAGATAAGCCTCCCACAGCCACCCCACCGTCTCTTAGCTTGCCTGTTTTGTTGTGGCTGCAAGAAAGCAGAAGTGAGCTGGCAGCCCTGTGGGGTCCTGATGAATAGGGATGTCAGAGCCGCTGCTGCAAACTGAGGCAATTGTCAGGGCCCGGCTGGCCTGGCTGTAGGGCCCTGAGGTAAGCTGGTGCAGGGCATGTGGGGCAGCTCTATCCTCCCTTGCCATGTGGTGGCAGCACGGCGCACCATGCAATCTCCTACCCTGTTGCAGCCAGAAGCAGGCAGAAAAAGTGGGCCTCCAGTAAATGGGGGGGGAAAAATAAGATATTCCTCAAAAATGAACCCCAGTGCTTATTTGGAACCCCCCCAAAATATAAGACTGAGTGTTATTTTGGGGGAAACATGGGTAATACTGGGAAAATATGTCATAAACTAAGGAATATTGTATTTACACAATTATAATTAATGCCAGAAAGAGAGTCATACAATATACAAGTGGGATGTATGGATGGATGGACATATAATTCCAGGTTAGATTATATTGAGCTGTCTTTGAAAACTGGAAAAGTTCAATATGTTCAAAATACAGCATGAAGACTCTGTTATTTGAACTGTGAACTCATGAAATGTTTTGCCTGGGATCTTACTTTTAATGAATAGTGTTTCAAATCACACTTGTAAATATAGTGATTTTTAGTTGTGCGAGAATTCAATTCTTGTAATATTTTGACCATAATGAAAAGTAAATTATGAAATTTGAAATTTAGCACCATCTGAGAAAAAAAATTGAAAAGAGTTCTGAACCTCAGGTCCCAATACAAAGAGCACTCAAGTAGGGAATGTTTAAAGTATTGTGCCAAACATGATTATTAACTTTTGATTCTACATATAAGAAGCCAAATTTTGGTTTTTACATTTAAAAAAATCAGCAATCCATATTTTTTCACTTCTTAATTACCAAAACATATGTGCTATTCAGTACATACTTAGTATTTCTATACTACAGAAGATGTTTTAAGTTCCTCAGGTGCTTTTTCAAGAGGCAACTGGACTTTCTGGTTTTTCTTTGAATTCAAAGAAAAACCAGAAAGTCCAGTTGCCTCTTGAAAAAGCACCTTTGGGACAACCATGATCTGGATGACTGAGACTCTCTATAGACATTGAAGATGTCTTAAGGTACATAAGCCTCCCTAAGATTTAAAATATATCATATATGTTTAAAAGTTGTTTTAAAACTCTTGTTTTCATTCCTGGAGAATCAGTCCTTCTAATTACAGTTAGCCAGATTCACTATAATATTGTTTAACAGTTTCCTTCACACAATTTTGAGATTACAGCTATATCTATTTTCAACTAACACTGTAATGTATACTAGATTTTTCCTTTTATTTTTAAATTTATTTTAATTATATGAAGCCGCTTTATTTATGGATGAGGAACTGATTTCTGAGATATATTATAAATATAATTCTATTGCTTGAAAATGTCACCATAAGTCACACTGAAAAGATGATTTCTTTTTTCTTTCTTTGTTTGTTTTCTTCCTTCCTTCCTTTCTTTTTCTTTCTTTCTTTCTTTCTTTCTTTCTTTCTTTCTTTCTTTCTTTCTTTCTTTCTTTCTTTCTTTCTTTCTTTCTTTCTTTCTTTCTTCCTTCCTTCCTTCCTTCCTTCCTTCCTTCCTTCCTTCCTTTCTGTTAGAAATTCTGTTTATATATAGCAGTACAGAACAAAGTGTACAGACAGTTTGTCACCTAGACATGCATTGGAATATGTTATGGGCAAGCTTACAGATGAATATAAGTGTAAAACAGAAAGCATGGCCCCACAGAGTCTGCTTTAAAGATGAAAAACATAAATAAAACAGTTACATGAATCAAGACACATGTGAATGCTTTATGTGCAAGAAAAGGCTTTATTTAAAAGCAGATTGCAGAATCTGGAAACCTAGAATGTATAAACTACTGTTGGAAGTTAAAACCCACCCCTCTCTTAGAAAAATGAAATATTTTAGGATATACTAAAAAGGCAGAATATTTCCCCTAAAAGAGAAGTAGAAACTCAGAGAGGCAGAAACTGAGCAATGCCCCCCCACACCTTTGTTAATGAGCCATTAAGGCCCGAGCCAATCTATTCTACATAACAAAGATCTACCTCCTTCAGGCAGAGCCATAATAGAAATTGCCAAAAGCCCTTTCATTATAACATCACCCAGCAAGAGTCAACCGAGCCTGGGACTCAAAAGACAACCTACAGAGTTACCCCTGCATGGCCCCATGAGAGTCTGACAACCAATCAGAACACAAACTCAAATTCAAAGCCCAACAGAGCATAAAACCCAGGCATTCTCAGCAACTCTGCCCTTTTCTGCACAGGAACCTATCCTGTTCATCAATAAACCATCTTTCCTAGCAGTTCCATGTTTCCAGTGTCTTTTTCCCCACTTGGAACTGAACCCAGAAAGATATTTCTTCCAATACTACAAAAGGCCAAATATGTGAAAGAAAAAAACTGATTTTGTTTCAGATAATTGTTATGTTTTTCAATCCAAAAGTTGAACCTCATCTTTGCAAGAATGATTTATTGATTCAGGAGCTATGAGTCACATGACAAATGACAGAAATTTCTTTATTCACCTTGGCCAGAATAAAACAGAAAAAATCACTACAGCTAATGGGTAAATAATTGATTCAGAAGAAATAGGAGATGGTTTTCTTTACTGTCCTATTTTTCAGAGTGTCACCAGAAAGACACTTGTGAAAAATATAATGTATATCCCTGCTTTTGAAACTAATTGTTTGTCAGTAAAGAAAACAAGGCTATGTCCCCCACTTCAAAGGGGACAGTTGTGTTATCACAAAAGTGGATATTGCTTGCCAAAGCTAAAATTACAAATGAACTGTATCAGCTGAACTATCAGATGGTTAATACTGCCAAAGAGAAAAAACATTCAAACTGCATTTACATATGGCACAGACAACTTGGATATAGAAGTCCTGACATAATAAAGACATTAACTGAGAAAGACTATGCAAATGTATATAAATAATTAATTTTTATTCCATGTGATCAGTTAATGAAATGAATCAGCTGTACAAAACAAAAAATGACAAGCAAAGCCTTTGCAAAGCAGAGTAATAGCAGTGCTAAAAAAAAACCCCTCTGGACTTAATGCAACCAGATCTTTGAAGGCCAATGAAAACAGAAGAAATATTTTCTCACTTTTATAGGAGATTATTCCAGGTATACTACACTATACCTGTTACACAAGAAAAGTGAAGTACCAAAGAAACTTAAACAGTATTTAGGTCAAGGAAACATACTAAACAACAAATTTGGCAAAATTCCGAGTGCCTCACAGACAACTGAACTGAGTATACAGGTGAGAACACACAGATTCTCAGAAAGCATGGCATCGTATTTCAGATTACTGTACCATTCAGTCCAGAACAACATGGAGTTTCAGAAAGAATGAATATTACTCTATGATGGAGAGAAAGAACCATGCTGTTTGTGGGAAATATGCCAACTACATATGGGGGGATGCAATTATGACTGCATGCTATCTCAAAAATTGACTACCAGGAAAATCAACTGAGAAAACTCCATATGAACTGTGTAATGGAAAACCCCCAAATTTAAGGCATATAAAAATTTTGGAAGCAGTCTTTGTGCACATTCCAAAACAAAAGCGTATTAAATGGGGATGCTTGCGCAAAGGAAGGTGTACTGTGAATCTCAAAAGGGTACAGAATTCTACACCAAAACGCAAACAAGATAATCATCAGTAGAAATGTCATTGTTGATGAAACTTCAGTGTGTTCAAAATTTCATGAAGTAATATAAACGCTGCAAACTGAGGGAAATTCCACATCAGTGTCACATGAAGATAAGAAACAAAATGAAATGGAAATAGAAATTAACACAGACTACCCAAACGTTGTAAAAGAAGAAATCAGGCCATAAGAGATTTCAATCAGGAAAGCCACCAGAAGCAATAAAGGCATCCCAGCCAAATCTCTCTCCTATGTTGCTTGTGTAGCATTAAAACCCAGAGTTGGAAAGGAGAAGCCAAAAGAGGCTGCAGTTACCACCCTGGTCCCCTGGCCAAGCTGGAGCCAGAGCCAGAGCCTCAGCAGCTGCAGGGTCAGTCCATCAGAGAGTC
Source organism: Pseudonaja textilis (assembly GCF_049901715.1). Taxonomy (NCBI): domain Eukaryota; kingdom Metazoa; phylum Chordata; class Lepidosauria; order Squamata; family Elapidae; genus Pseudonaja; species Pseudonaja textilis. The sequence goes on from NC_141997.1 coordinate 13,504,369, forward strand.
AAGACTGAAGCTGTAGCAGCAGCTCCAGCTCTGTGGATAGCCAGGGCAGTAAGAAGAGGAAGAAGGACAAGAAGAAGCATAAGAAACAAATTTATAGAACTAATGTCCAAAATGGGACTAATATAAGGAGTAGTTGTTGAGTGGGGGTGTGGGAATACATTGTTGGAATGTATAATTTGCAACAACTATTCAGCCAGTAGATGGCAGTGTTTGTAAGTTTGCTAGGTATCATCTATGTACAGTATACACAATGTCTTTTTGTTCTGACTTTCTTGCTACTGTTAAACAGTTAAGCAGTAAAGGTCCATGGTGACTGTGCACTTTGTTCTGTAGGGCTATATAAACAGAATTTGTAACTCTTTCTTTCTTTCCCATTCCTTTCGCCTGAGAAATATTATAATGAATTGAATAGTTTCCTTTTACCATTTTTACCACAATGAATTTATTTCTAATACATTTAACATGTATTTGTAACGTATTTAATATATTTCACAAACCACATTTTAATAAATTGAGCTTGTAATAGATAGTTCTATTTTCTCTCAAATATTGAAATTTCAAAAAGCAATATCAACTACTCATTGGTTATGCTATTGTGATTTTCACTTTGTATAGTTATAAACAGCAATTTCACTGTGCAGTAGAGATATTTGTGGGCACTGGCATGCATCAAACAAAATAACTAGAGTGTTGTAGATTATCTATTTAAATAAATAACACAGATAAATCAGTAAGAATGATATAAAACCTTAGACTTGTATTTCCATAGCATCCCAAATCTCCAATGCCAAGGTCATCAACCATGAACAAGATGATGTTGGGCTTTGAAGGTCTCTCATCTATAGCACCGTTGGTTGGCCAGAGATAAAGTATCAGCTGGAAAAGGATGATCATTCTTCTGTGTTAAGGTGTAATTGCTTTGTGGCACCTGTTTCATAAAAAAAAGTTATTTTCTTGATGAATATAATCATTTTACTTAGAAAATACAGTGAGAACAAAGACAAAAGAAAATAATGATCTTTATGGATTTAGCATGTTATATATAGAGAGAAAACTAAGTGTTACTAAAAAATAAAAACATACCTTTCATCTAATTGTTTAGATTTAGATATGGTATATCACAGTTTCATTCTCAGATAAAGCACAGATACAAATAAACAAGTGAATTGCAGCTTAAAAGAGATCTGTATTAAGATACATGCCATCTGGTGTGAATATTTCCATCTGGTAAAGGTATTGAGAGAGGAAGGTAGGAAAATTGATATTTATAAATAATTTATTGACTAGCTCTAAAGACTCTAAACAGATGAGCCTGATTCCAGAATTTTCCATATCTAATATAAAGCACCATTGACTGGAAACATAAAGACTATATTTGATAACATTTCAGTACTTTAAGTTCTAATACAGAACAATCCTAGACTTGTTTAAACTCTTAAACTCTTAGCTCTGCCAAACATTATGAAGCTATTTCATTTTCTTCAATCCATTCTAAGTTTTGGAAGAAAGAATTATTGTTCAAAATGTGTTGAGTGCAGACAGTCCATTCTGTTCATTGAGGAATAACACTATACTACTGTGATGATGTGATTGATGCAGCCATATCATAAGAAAAAGGCATCAGGAACATGCTGCAAAATAGAAAAACCTCTTCAACAAGGCTAAGCCTCAAGAGGACGAGTTAATGATACTATAGAACATAGCGACTCCATAATGATACCATAGAACACAAAATGAAATTGCATTTTGAAAGGTGCTGTTATTGTCTACAGGTATTTATAAATGTGAATTTAGATCCTCAATGGTTCCTGTACCCTCTCAGAAAGATTTTCAGCATCAGCCATCAATAGAGAAATCAAGATAAACCACATTTCCAGTCCTTTCAGAAAGATAATAAAAAACTTTTTAAAAAATGTAAAAGACTGAAAAACATCCTCTCTGCATCCTCTCCACCTGTTTCATCTAGAGAACCAGGGATTAAACAATCAAACAAAAAAACCAAATCCCTAATCAAGGGACTATCAAGGAAAAAAACCACAACTCCATCAACAGTGGGAGGACAAACTGCTGCATATAAAGAGGAAGCAAACCCACAGTCCCTAGCACTAATGATGTTACCTAATTGGTCAATGAAAATATTTGTTCATTGCCACTTTATAAAGTTACCATCTTTATGTCCTAAAAATGGTTTTTAAATAGTTTTATTTTTCCATTCCCCTCAGATATTTAACAATACATTGACATTTCTTAAATCACACCTATTATTATTTTCTCACCTATTACTTTCCTGTCATCACTTGATCACTCTGGAAGAATATAACAGAGGTAGCCCAATTTGTTCCATTGAACAGGCTAATTTATTTTTAACCACAACTGATTGCGATAGTTGTCACATTTTGTCAGTTTCATTCAACCAAGTAGACAAACATTCTAGAAATACTCCCTCTGTAAATGGGGAGTATGCACATTTTTATTACTAACGTAATAATTAACATACTATTTTAAAAAATAAATAAAAAGGAATTATCACTATCAACAAAAACAAATATAAAATAACTACTCAGTCTAAATATTTCATGATCTGCATTTATCTACACTGTCCCTAAATCTATAAGTAAATGCTTGTAAAGCAGTAGTGAGATTCAATTTTTTTTTACTACCGGTTCTGTGGGTATGGCTTGGTGGATGTGATGTGGCTTGATGGGCATGGCAGGGGAAGGATATTGCAAAATCTCTATTCCCACCCCACTCCAGGGGAAGGATACTATAAAATCTCCATTCCCTCTCCACTCTGGGGGAAGGTTACTGCAAAATCCCATTTCCTCCCCACCCCACTAACCTGCTTTCCAGCTCCATTCTCCTGGGCAGGGCAACAAAAGAAGACCCAGCCAATCAGCTGGGACTCGGGAGGCAGAGAATAGGTGGTGGCTGGGCCAGTCAGAGGTGGTATTTGCTGGTTCTCCAAACTATTCAAAATTTCTGCTACCAGTTCACCAGAACTAGTTGGAACCTGCTCAATACCATTTCTGTTGTAAAGATTTGCAATAGTCTTTTAGAGTGATTTCCAGCTGTGCTATTTCTCCATTGAAAGAGGTTAAACAGTATACTTTTACCAGGTCACTTTCACTACCTGTTTTCTTGCTGTTGTAACTGCAAATGTGTTTTAGAAACAAAAAGAAAACTAAATACTTGAGGTTTGTGGCCTATTTCATTTGTATGGCACTATAATATGCTGTATAAAATAAATTAAGAAGGCACCATTGTCTACTTCAGCAGAGTATGCAAATATGTAGTTATATATACACAGGTATATATAGATCTGTGTGTGTATATTCTATATTTGTGTACAGTATGCATATATACTGCATATCTATGCATATATATGAAACATATATATAATGAGTTTTAGACTGATTTAAAATACTGTAGATTAATTCAGAACAAGCAATACCATTAAGAATGCTGTGACATTCTTAATCAGACATTTTAAAAAGCAGACATCTTTATAATGATAAAATATGTCAATTAATTAATTCAGTTTATTACAGTCGTAGATCAGAGACCAGAACAAATAAAAACACTCAGAGAATATCCAATTAAAAATTCTACAATAAAATAATACATAACACTTAAAATCTATGATAAAATCCAGTCTGTCTATGGTCTAACTATACTAAAATAACAATCCATACACTATGAGGCCCAGAGTCAGTTTAATACTAAAATGCAAAGGAATAAGTGCAAAGAACTTGCCACATTAAAATATCTATGGTGGATTAGACACATGTTTCCAATGAATCCCCAGTGCTGCTATGCAGAATGTGCTGTAGTTACAGACTCTTCTTCCTTAAGCAGCCACTGGAAATAAGCAGTGTTGAATGAATGACCAGGATATCTAGCAATTATTGGAAGGATATGTTTTTTTCTGAATCTCTCTGTAAAAGGAACATCGAAGGAGTATGTGACCCCCAGTCTCCACCTCTCCTGAGTCACAGGAACAGAGTCTTTCAGTCAATGGTATCTTTTTATACTTGCCATACCAGATGGCCGATGGAAGTGCATGGCACCATGTGAGCAAAAATGCTTTCCAATGATTTGCCGACTCCAACTGTTTAAGATAGCTTGCAGGAGTAACAATATATCTAATGATGTCTGGAAGCCAGAAACAACAGAGATTTTTCTAAGTCTGTTTGCCTTTCAATGTCCTCTACCCTTTTTCACAAGTTTTGTTTTGCTTGGTCGTAGTGTAGCTTAGTATTGAGGCTGGGGAGAAGCCTAGTTTGGCAAGGCTAGATTTGACAGTCTTGATCCATGCTGAGGAGAATTTATCTTGGAGGATTAATGGAGCAAGGCCTTGTGGAAAGAAGTTAAGCTTTAGCCAGAGATTTAAAGACGCTATACAGATTCTTGCTTCGACTTTTGTAAATCGTGTCTCCAGGCACAGAAGCATATTAGATACACAATGCAGCATCTGGAGAATTGCTCTAATAAATTTGGATTGAACTCTTTCCAATGGTGTGAAAAATGAAGCTGACGGTCCGAGCAAGGTCCTGTAAAAAAGCTGTGCTATCAACTTGACCAGAAAAAGCTTAATTGCGGCAGGAACATAGTATCCTACCTTTGTGCAGAAAAAATTAAGGATGGCGCTTGCTGATCTTTGGCTCAAGACAGCCACATATTCACCATGTACTTTCTTGAGCCAGTGGCTTGAATGACCACTGCTAGGTATTTGAAGTTGGTTACCTGCTCTATATTATGACCATTTAGATACCATGATTAGAGTTTTGGCCTTTTTGCAAATCTATAATTTTTTTTTTGTAATTTATGTCCAGTTTATTATAATTACAATACTGGACAAGAACTCGAAAGGCTCTTTTAAGACCTACCGGTGTCCTGGAGAGGATCACACTGTCATCTGCATAGAGCAGCAGAGCAATGCTTCAATCACCTAATTTTGGGGAGGTGGTAATTTGGTTTATTTAACTATTGTATCATGTCATTTATATAGAAGTTGAAAAGCAAGAGGGCCAAAATGCACCCATTTAACCCCCTTTTGAGTTTTAACTGACTTTGAGAGGGTTATTGCATATTACATATGCAATACACCCCACCTTGAGGGATGCTTTACTATATAAGACACATAACAGATGAAGAAACCTTCAATTGAAGCAGTTTCTCATAGCTTAGTCCTGGTCTTAGTAACTTGAGATCTATAAAGCCAGCGTATAATGATACATATTGATTTGATATGTATTTTTCAATTAAATGATGGAAAACAGAGCACTGATCTATGGTGCCTCTCCCCTCTCTAAACCCAGCTTGCTCTTCAGCGATCAAGTTCCCAAGATCCAGCCACTCCTTTAATTTATCTTGGAGATGTTTAGCATAGAGTTTGCTGATTATATTTAGCAGATGTATTGGTCTGTAATTGACAGACCAATTCTCAACAAAATTCTGGAAGATAACATTGGAAGTCAATTCAAGACATCTCCCAAAAGTAGTCAAATTTATCATACAGTATAACAAGGTGATGGACTGTCCCTGTTCTGTTCTGTGTAGGCTTGAACTCCCTTAGGCATATAATCACAAGGATTGGCTACATATACAAGTTCAAGACTGTAACCATGATCAGCCACCTTCTTTACAAGGATGGTATCAAGGTGCATGCTAAGAGTCAAGGGTCAATCAATCAGATGTCACAGTAATAAGCAAGCACTAGAACAGTAGTGGTGCAGATATATCTTACCCACCTAATTTGTTGCAACTGAGAAGGAAAGCAGAGAAACTTTTAAAATCTTTTTTTCTTTTTGCTGTTGTTGTTTTGTATTTTATTTTGTAATTAATGTATACAAACAATAATAAGTAACAATACAGTAGAGTCCTTAGTTATTAGATTCACAACAGAAACTTTTGTTTTCAACTCTAAGTAAAAACCAGCTCCAACTGTAGCCCATTGTGTTGAGCCAATCATTTGGGTCTTATTACATATTTATTATTATGGAAAATTTCTAGTTCTCTACTAAGTGACCTTATTTATTATTATCCATATATAACCTGCACTTGAATCAACTTTTTCATGGGTCACAAATGACATCTGGTCTTCAATCCATGGAGTAATTGGGGCCGTAAATTTATCATTCTAATATGGAAGGACAAGTCTCTTAGCAATAGAATGGCACAAAGACTCCATCTCCCTTATCTATGTAATATGTATGTAGTTTTTTTTTTTAAAAAGGATGTCCAGCAGTAATAAATCTTTCTCAAAGTCACAATAATACGTGTAATTTCTTTTTCCCAGAAGGTAACTTGAGGACATTGCAAAAATGTGTTTTAATGAAACCTCATCCTCATTGCATCTCCAACTATTTAATGATTTACTAGTGGGAATCTCAAACATGGAATTGAATCCACTCAGCTTAAAATATTATTTTGTTGACTATTCCATAGTCTAATATCAAAATGAAATTTTGATACAAGTATGTTGACAATTTATTCTTGTTTAAACATTCAGTCTTTAAAATGTACACACTGATTTGAGTTATTTTTGTCTCATAAGTTTCATTTCTAATAATTTAGGTGTCTCCTAATATGTTTAATGTTTAATTCTAACTTTCCTAGCTATCTTTTTATTGTTAAGGATAAAATATTTTCTTTTGTTCCATTAAAAATTATTATTTAGCGACAACTTTAGGACTAACAAGAACTGTAAAAGAATATTGCTTTGATTTTGTGCTCTCATCTCCATCTAGACATTAAAATTAATTCCATCTCTATTCAAATTTTCAGCAAAGCAACCAGAAAAAAGATGGAGAACATTGTTTTCCTTTTAATACGCATTCAATGTAGCTACACTTTCTAAGACATGAATCTCATGCAAAATCACTGATGGTTATTTATTTGCTACTAGAACAAGCAGAAGCACATACAGGTCCAGCAGTGGGAAAAAGATGGCTGACCATCTGTAAGCAAACCACGGTTTCATGTCGAGATGCCCACCAAGGTCCCTTCCAACTCTGTTCTGACTGACTTCTGATTGAATTTGTGATGCAGTTTGCGAGGCCAACATGTCTTTCGAAAAGGGTATCTAGGGCTAAGCAGATTTTTCCTTTCCAAATATTACAGATTATATTAATTCCCTTGGCTACACTGGTCAGTGTTAATTGGAGTTGAAATCTAAAACCTCTAGGGAGCACTATGTTATAATGTGTATAATTTTGAATGTTGTGCAGAAAAAGAAATGATGACATTGGAGGACCTCCATTCTGCATAAGTAGTGTGTGTTTGGAGAAAAACCATAACAATGCAGGAAAGTTTGCATTGGTTTGTTTATAAAAGTACTAAATTAATGTGGAAATGTGCAAGTTCAGACTGTGATATGAACGAACAAGCACTTTCTCTTAGTGTACTTGTCGTGGGTGTCCCTTTCATGCTGTGAATAAATCAGAGCCAACGTTAATGGAATGAAGCTGTCGTAGCTATTACTCCTACAGACATTCTGTGCTTCCCTAATGATGTGGAGAACCCACTAACAATAGGGTACCATCACATTATTTAATCTATTTGCCATCAATCTCCTGAGAAATCTATAATGTTGAGGAAGATGGGAGAAGAGAGAAGAGAAAGACTCACAGCAAGAAAAATGGATTCAATTAGAACAATGATGAGTGAACCATTGCAAGAAATGAAGGGCCAGGCCAAGATTGTCCTGAAGAAGATACATTTAACTGGTCAGTAAGAGTTGACACTAACATGATGGCACATAATCAATCAATAACTCAATCCATCCATCCATCCACCCAATCATCAGTCTCAAAAAAGGATGCAAGAAAAGCTTTCTCAATATTATTTTGCCATAGTGACATGTTCAGTGAGAATATTGGCTCTGATTAACTACATAAACAAATACAGTATACTTTAAGAAAGCTGTCTGGATCCAGTTCATCTTTCAAGTCTCTGCAGAAATTGTATAGACTCAAAATAGGTTTAAATCATAAATATTGAGAGTCCTATACTTGCTCTTCTCTCAGTTCAGCCTGAGGAAAGTCCAATTTCCTTCCCTGTCTATATCTGGCAGAAATTATTAAGTATGTATGTATGTATTAGAAACACCAATCAAGGAGAACACAGCAAACTCCAAGACCAATAAACACAGACCAAGACTCCCAACCAATCAGGATGAAGAAAAAAACCATTCTAACAAAGCATGAGGCTAGCACCAAATTTAAAACAGAAGCAGCTGTGAAAGTCTGACTCACAGACAAACACAATACAGAAGCCTGATGATGGCAGATGAGATTCTGCCAAAACGTTGCTACAACTTAAAAGCACAACTATAATGACGTGGGAAAATACCCGAACAAAGCTGAATACCGAACATATAAATATCTGCCAAAATTTAAGGAAATACATATATATATATATACATATATACATATATACATATATACATATATATATTATAGGCTTGTTGACCTAGTTATTGGCCCTGTCTCATTAATATTGTTCTTTGAAGTTTACATACTTTTGAAATAGTGCTGAGTGTGATCTTTGCAATGCTTATGTCAAGTTTATATGTATATTACCTAACAATATTTCTTACAGGAAATGTTTATTGGGCAAATGCTTCTTATAATTTACTAGTCTGAGGGACAGAAGATCAAGATATCAGTAACTCTATTTTGGGAAGACCCTTTGATCATTCATGAACTTCGTTTCTTGGCTAAATTCTTTTATTTTATTCATACCTTAGACATGATTATACAGTTTCTTGTTGAATCAAGTGGGATTAGTAAAAGAAGCAACAGTGTATTTGAATCATATAATACTCTGACATTATAAGCTAATTAGGCATTATTTCTGTTATTATTATTTCCTGTAAACGTTAATGTTTTAAGTATTGATTGTTACTATATAATAGTTATGCCAAAACAATAGTAATTATTTGTTAAAAAATTCTACAACAAGACAAGCCAGGATTGTTATATTTAGTTGCAAGATATTAATAGAAATATCTAACCTTTAATGTAATGAAAGATCTTTTATTAATAATTTTGATTTCTGAATACAAACTGATCAAGTCTTAGCTTATAATACAACAGATTTAACTGTGGCTGAAAATTAGAAAGCATGGCTAATTGATATGGCAGTACCAGGGATAAATAGAAGACAAGGAGAAGAACACAAAATATCACAATCTGAAAACAGAAATAGAAATAGAAAGCATTCATGGTTCAGTTTGAATGACTGACCACCAGAGGGACACTGCCCATGTGGGACCAATTGCTTTAGTAGCCAGCTCTCTGGCTCTCAAGAGTTTTGTCTCGGAGGACTGACTGAAAAAAGTCTGTCTCAAAATCCAATCCAAGCAGGATTTTGGTATGGAGGGTTTGTATGTAGTATGGGCTATTCGCAGCCAACTCCCAGAGAAAAGAGAATTCTCTCTTGCTGCTAGGAATTGTCTGCAAATGCCTCATGCTTTTTCAGCTAGCGTCCAAAAATGATGGGAATCCTCTTGTCAGGCAGCAAGTCACCTGCAACCTTCTCTGAAAGCATTCTTAGTGACTTTTGGTCATGGAACAAATAGTTGTTAAGGGAGAACTTGTAGGCTGATGCATTATGAAGTCCTAGTTCTTGGGAAACTCAATGCTTATGTAGGCCAACACCTACTAAAAAACTGGCCACTTTGATTTCACCCTTTAGTTTTTATAATACTAATATCAGTATATAACTCAACAGATATTCAGTATTAATGCAAATATAATTTCAAAAAAATAACATTCTGTCTAGTATTATCTTACAGTTTGCCAAATATACGTATTTGTATTCATAGTTCCCAGCTAATATTTTTGGCATGTCCTCCAAAGGGAGCAATTTAGTAGGCTATTTAGAAATTGTAACTCATCAACATCATTTATAAATATACCTAATCAGCATTTTTTTGACATTCTTCAAAATACTGGGAAGACTCTTACGTAGTGGGTACTGAAGGAGGACATTCTAATTATCTCAACTCTCCAGTTCTAGAAATCATTCTGTACATGTCTTATTTCTTGCCTCCAAAAAAAGCAGGAAGCATTTAATTATATCAAAGCCCTGAATGCTGAGATTTATAGGTAAAATTAAGATATACTGATGACCTACTGCACATCTTTTCAATTGTAGAGATCAATACATTAGGCACCTTGTATAGGTACCTATAGAGATCAATACATTTAGATCCTCCCATTCAATTGGTGTTCAGAATTCACTGCTTCAACATAACACAATCATTTTTAATCCAACAGGTACCTAATTTATAGGTCATCTGGAGAAAATCCTAGAAATGTTAATTTCAGCATGAATGACATCCTTTGTATAGACTGGAAACCATAGTCAAAAGTAGAGGGGACCAGCTGCACAGAAAAACAGAATAGCTTTAGCCAGTTTTTAAAAAGAGCTCTTCAGGTATAAGCCTCATTTCACCCTGCAAGCTGCCTGAGGCACAGATGCAGTATCTAAAGAACTGATCTTAAACCTTTAGCCTGAATGCCTTCTAGTGGCCTGAAGTCACAAAAGGATCTGAACTGAAGTTCGTAAACCATCTTCACTAAAAAGTGGCTGATTGTAATTATCACCTTCAAATCTTGGGGATTTAAAGCTGCCAGCTGCATTTCCCTAGGCTGTTTGAGAAAGAATATGGTATGTGTCTTTCTGCTATTAAAAAAATAGAGTACCATTCATATAAGTCTTAGGGCATTTGTAAAATTCATAACTTTCCTTTTTAAATAATTAATAACCATTTATTTTAAATGCTCTTCCAAGTCCAGCAAGAACCCTGGGGAAAAAGACTGCATCACCCAGATACAATAAGATATTAACAAAACTTTTATTGATCTTAGTAGGATGAAAAACAGAAGCATTTAAATGATTAGCCAGTATTAAATATAACAGTTATATAGTACAGACCCAGAATGCACTCCTATTTAACTCACTTTTGGATATTGACAGCATTTATTAAATATACCTGCAAGATGCATATAACTTCAGTGATGTATTTTCATAGAGTTCATATTAAAAATAGCAGGCAGCCAATTATAAAACCTCCAGCTTTTCCCATAGCTTATTGTCATGAATAGAGCTATGCACTGCCTTTAAAATCAATAAAAGGTACGTGCATTAAACTAAGAAACAGGTGGAACATATCTTTATTGGGCCTTGTAAGATCAAATACTGATCTATAAGGGAATGTCTCTTCTTAAAACTTGTATGTTCCTCTACTAGAATATGCTCCTCTCCTATTTCCCTATGTCTCTCCTATTTCCCTATGTATGCCTAGCATAGAATTTACTTATTATACTGAGTAGTAGTCTACTTAGCAGAGTCATTCTTCTTTTAGCACTTATATACTGCTTCACAATGCTTTACGCTCCTGTCTAAGCGGTTTACAGAATCAACATATTGCCCCCAATAATCTGGGTTCTCAAGATTTTACCAATCTTGGAAGGATGGAAGGCTGAATCAACCTTGAGCTGGTCAGGATCAAACTCTTGGAGTGAGCAATGACTTAGCCTGCCATACTGCATTCTAACTATTGCGCCATCACAGCTCTTTTGTGTTTTTAAAGATGGCAACAATGATTTTCTGCTCCCAGCCTCTAGGATTATTTATCAATAAAAGTATTCGGCCAAAATAAAATCCCATCATTCTAAAGTTCTTGTGATGGGATTAAATCATCCGCTCCCTTACTTTGGTGTGTGTGTGTGTGTGTGTGTGTGTGTGTGTGTGTGTGTGTCTGCTTCTGAGTCAGTGATGACTCCAGATAATGTCACAGAGACTGCCTGGGCAAGTTCCTGAAGTTTTCGTGGCAATGCTTTCCGAAATGGTTTGCCATTACCTTCTTCAAGGCTGAGAAACAGTGCTGACGCAAGGTCACCAGCTGGCCTTATGCCACATTTTCCTGAATTTTCTATTTTATTCAGAAGATTAAAATACAAAATAAAAAAATAATGTTCTTGTCCAGTTTTGTTTTGTCTCTGTTATTTTTTTCTTTTAGACCAGCTGACTTTATGCCTAAAGAGACACATGATCTCAAATTTTTAGCTTCCTTAAGCTGAATTGGCCCTTAAATTTTCAATATCTAATACTGATACTGGGGCTAATTTAATAGTTCTTTATTAAACAGCTAAAACAGGTTGTCCTGTGACTGTACCTGGAATTACTTTCTGCATATTTTCATAATTATAACAGGTATAAAAACAGTGATTTTAGAATATTTACTGTAGTATCCAAAAACAGACAGAATCTTAATTTCTTACTGCATGAATCAAATTTATTTCATAGTATCTTACTTCTTGTACTTGAGTGATTATTTATAATACTCCTTGGAAAACTCCTGTAATCACATGAGAATCTCATTAATTTTATGCATTTTATTACATGCAGTAAGTGCTTTTTAAGTTCTTAACACAAAATAAGTTGAATCATGGCTCTAACTTGTGCTGGGAAGTTATAGTAATCATTATTCATATCTCTTTTTGTAAATACTGCACTAGTATATCATAGTTGTCAAGGTTTAAACAATGGATTCTGTAGTATAAGCAGAGGTGCTATTCAGCAGGTTAGTGGAGTGGAGAGGGAATGGAGATTTTACAGTATCCTTCCCCTGCCACGCCCACCAAGCCATACCCCCAGGACTGGTAGTAAATTTTTTTGAATCCCACCATTGATTATACGGGAGGAACCTCTGAAGCTGTGTGCTCTTCTGTTCCATCTCTATTAAAACACCACTTATCATGGCAGATTCTTTTAATAAACAGAAGCCTGGCACTGATAATGCACTGAGTGGAAATTGGTCATTTATGAAGTGGAAATAATCTCAATAACTTCATAACAAAGTAGATCAAATAATGTTAGTAGGTGATTTCAACTAGATGCTCATTTAACCTCAATAAATTAAATATATTATTTGGACCAAGCAGAATATGCAGCTTGTCTGCATATTCTTTGACTGTTTGATGTGTTTCAGAGGCAGGAGAGCAGCTCTGAAATCTAGCATATAACGGGTCATCACCAATTTTTACACAAGTATTAAAATCACTAGTGTTCATTATAAATGAGCACATCTCCCATTCATAAAAAGGTCTCCAACTCAGTATGAACTGTGAAGACATTCCTATTGGCCGAATGTATAAATCACTCAGAGCATTTTATAGATGAAATAGAGTATCCACTATTGATATTGCTTATAGAGGTCTAATAAGCCTCACATTCAGAATAGTGGGATCAGACATGGTCCAGAGGTGGCATTCAGCAGGTTCTGACCAGTTCTGGAGAACCGGTAGTGAAAATTTTGAGTCATTTGGAGAACTGGCCAATACCACCTCTGACTGCCCCCCACCCATCTATTCTCTGCCTCCGGAGTCCCAGCTGATTGGCTGGGTCTTCTTTTGTTGCCCTGCACAGGAGAACAGAGTTAGAAAGCAGGTTAGTGGGGAGAAAAGGGAATGGGGTTTTGCAGTAACCTTCCCCCAGGAGTGGGGAGGAAATGGAGATTTTACAGTATCCTTCCCCTGGAGTGGGGTGGGAATCAGTGGTGGGATTTAATTCTTTTTTACTACCAGTACTGTGGGCATGGCTTGGTGGGCGTGGCAAGGGAAGGATACTGTAAAATCTCCAGTCAGAGGTGATATTTGCCGGTTCTCCAAACTATTCAAAATTTCTACTACTGGTTCTCCAGAACTGATGTCAGATCCGTGTATCTGTCATTTCTTCAGTGGAAGAAGAAAAGCAGGGGGGAGGCTGATAAAGAAATCCTTTCTTAATGTAACCTGAATATATTTAATCTTATATCAAATTTGTATAACCCACACAATACAATGGAGGGAGAAAAACCAAATGGCCAGAGCTATCACCTCTGAGAGGCATAACCAGGAAATGAGAAGATCATAAAAATTCCACAGTGGGATGTGTCTTGGAAATCTCTTGAATAGTTCGTTCTAAAAAGGGAGCGAGGGGGAAACTAAGTATGCCCTGGGAAACTGTGAAAAAGATCGTTCCTTAAAAAAAAAGGGGTGGGAGGAATTAACATAGTGGCTTTTGTTTCACTAAATACACATCGAGATAAGGGGAGGGGTTCTAAACTCCCTTATGTATCCCTGTATGCCTGAGAGACCTCAGACGCTGCTTTGAACTCCTACAGGAATTGTCTCATCTCAATAAAGGATTCCTTTTTGATATGTTTTGATACGTTTTCAGAAGTTCATTCTAGTTGAGTGAATGGGAAAAGTTCTGTAGCCTGACAACTGATCATAATCTGCTGAACACCATCTCTGGTGGTAATGGAGATTTTATCCTTCCTCTGCCATGCCCACCAAGCCACACCAAGACATGCCCACAGAACTGGTAGTAAAAAATTTGTATCCCACCACTGCCATAGTCACTCTTCATCTTCTGTCCTCTGTTTCAGCTTTAAGATTGAGCTTATAACCATACATTACTATCTCATTATTATTTTTTTTAATAAAATTTTTATTAGTTTTCAATAAACAAACATACACAAACAAAACACAAAACATAAAAATATAAAACTTCTTTTTGGAAAGCGGCTTAGTCCCGGGTTACATCTTTTTGTACAGACATAAATTCGAATTCATGCTCACTTTTATATATCATTTCATATCTTATTTACCATTCTACATTTTCTATATAGCTTCTCCCCTCTTTTCACTCTCTTAATTCTGTTTTATTTATTTCATCTCAATTTAAATCATTATGCTTATATCTTTTGTCTGTTCTGTTTCAGTTATCTATTATCTTTTCTCATTAACATAAAATTTCTCCTGTAATCACTGATTGAAGTATGACGCCTTTATATATTTCCCCTAAATTTAACACTTAAAATAATATATAATTTTCATTCGGATTCTGCTTAGTACATTCTAAAGCTACATACTATATTTTAAAATAAGAAAAAATAATAAGTTTATAATATAATTAAAACAATAATCCATAGCAATTAAACTCTATCGTTAAGTCTTAAACATTTTACACATTCCTTTTAATATTTTATCCCATTTTATAATCATATAATGTTCCAGTTTTCTAACATTATTTCAAATACAAATACAACAATACAGTCTTAGGTATTTTTCCAGAATCTCTTTTAAGTTATATTTTTACCCATTATCTCTAAATAAATCCTGTTTCTTTACATCTTGTTTTAAACCTTTGTAGCTTATCTTCCATTTTTCTTTTCCTTGCTTCTCCAATCTAGCCTTTTTACCCCCTTGTCTCTTGATCTCCACCCTCTTCTGTATTCCTCTTTTCTGTTGCTTTCTAACATTGTATCAATTTTTCACCTTATTTTTCCCTTTTTTGGTTGTTTTTTTAAATTCTCCATTCTCTTTCCCCCCTTTCCCTTTTCTTCCCCAGCTAGAGTTGCTTGTTCATTAAAGATGGCTTCTTCTTCATCCCAATCTTCTTGTTCTTGTAGTTTCTCATAAGTAGAAATCACCATTTCTAAGAAATGGAAAATAGAGCCAAAAGAGCCCTTCCCTTCTTGTTCCTTTTCTTTATACTTTTTGAATTCCATTTTCAGTTCATCGACAAGTAATGCCATTGTAGAAAATTTTTTAAACAACCCAAATGTTTTTAATCTTTCAAATAATGATTTCCAAAAGTCCCAAAATCACCAAGCAATCCAAATACACACAGACTGTTTCATTTAACACTTTCTTCTTTTTAGACTTTCTCTTCCTGGGGTTACAGTTCAGTTGCAAAGTTCCAATTAAAATGTATCTTTTAGAAGTCTTGTTACAATTTAGCTCTAGTCTTGTAAATTCCAAGCAGCCTCCTCCAGCAAAATCTTAATATTAATTCTTTTCCTCTCGCTTCCCACTTACAGCAAAAAAAAAATTTTTTTTCTCAATGTTCAGAAATCTTTATTGTCCCCTTGGCTTTAATTTTCCAGTTTAATTACCTGCTGGTGCCAAAGCAGGTTTTTCCAATTTCTCATTCATCTGCTGTCACCGTAAGGAAGGAGAGTGAGAAAAAAAACTTCCCCTTTTTACTTTCATTCACTGCTTTTTCCGAGTCTTCTTTGGGAGCGATGTATCTTTAGTGAAATTTAAATTCCAGGGTATTTAAATGTTACTTGTTATCCCGGTCAGCCAAAACTTTCACTTCTCAGCTTCCTCCTGCACATTCTTATCCGGATGAGAGCTTCTTTGTAGCAGCCATTGCTGATTGCCACTCCACCGCTTTTGGAAAGGGAGTTAAGCCAGATGAGGAGGGGGGTTACAATTCCCCTGGACTCCTGCCGGATCTCCCCTATCTTCAGTTACCTCTACGGGGTAAATATAGCGCCCAAACCGGCTGGATCGGGGCACTCCAAGCGGCGAGCGCAGAAGAAACCGCACACAATCGTGGATTCCTGCCGCCACCGAAGCCCTGCAAACCGGAAGTCCTCCACATTACTATCTCATTATTGAGTAAGGTTTCCTGGATCAATAATATATCACAGTACGATACAAAGTTGAGAAAGGAATCCTCCTTGCAGGTGTAATGCCATCCTGCAACATTCCAGCTCAAGAAGCAAATCTTGTATTCCTCTTTTCCTCCTCAGTTAGTGACTGTATTCTTGATACCTAGTTTCTTCATGCTGCATTTTGCAGGTGTGTAATTCAGATTCAAGGCTACTGTAGTATATTAATATACTATGATTCTGCTAACTCCATTAAATCATCTGAGGAAGAATTAAGGGTTAGCTGCTATTGTAATTCCTACCAGCCTTTCTTTAATGTATGTATGTATGTATTTATTTATTGAATTTATATTGCTGCCTTTTCGCCCATAGCGACTCAAAGCGGCTTACAGAAGGTAAAACCATATTAAAAGAACAATAAAAACTAACAAAAAGAATCAAATAAATTAAAGTACAATAGAACAAAATCTGAAAAAAAATCATCCCCCAACTCCAACCCCCTGCCCCAACAACAGCAGATCACACGAGCCATTTGATAATATTTTGTTCTGAAGTGAAAGCATTTTCTTTTTCTTCTGGTATACAACTTTTATCTCCCTCCAAAAGATTGTTACATTTCTAGGCCTATCCTCTTATGATAATGAACTAGAAGTTCTACTCCACAATACAGTACTATTGCGCGTAGCCCTAGTATGCCAAATAGGCAGCCAGACTAACTGTAAGGTTTTCTCTTTGTCATTTGCTTTTTATTTAAAAAGCAACTTACTTTCACCAGTTAGCCTCATCTGTAAAGCCTATAAGCACTCTTTCTCTTCTGAGAAAGTTTGTATCACCAATGTGCACTGTGTCAGGATTCCAAATTTCAGTGTGGCAGCACTGAAGCTCCAAGATGGCTTCAGCCAGGCCAGCTTCAGGGTTGACATGCTGCCCATTGTAGAAGTTAATAAAGTGCTGAGCGTTATCACTTTCCTTATCATCCACAGTTATGTAATTTTGATTTCTTTTTCTAGACTGATGGTCTTGATCTGTTCTTTCACTGAGCCAGAATTATATATATTCTAAAATTGTCATAATTTGCTTGATTCTTCACAATTTATGGAATTAAAGTTTTTAGTAATTTAAAGGCAAAGCAGCTGTTGCTAATGAGTGCTTTGGTGTTTTCAATGCATGCATGATTTCTTTTGGGTCAAGTAGAGCAAAAGGTGGATCACTTCTCTCCCTTCTTCTTGAGTTCTTTCGAACCTTTATCCATGAAGGAGGAAATATTAATGTTTGATTTCAGTTAATAATATCTTTCCTTCACTTTTATTAAAATGCCACTTTCTCTACTGTAAAAATAAAAAGAAGAATTCAAAGCTGAAACTGAAATTAGGGAAAGTACAGAACTAATATTGTTTAATTCCAGGCACTGATTAAAGAGGAATTTTCAAAAAGCCAGGAAGCCCAGGTGATTGAAGCAGAGGAAACATCCATTTCAAGAATAAAAAAATAGTAATGAACAAATGAGAGTAATGAAGAACTTATTTTATTTTTGTGCATTTTCCCTACTTTTCAAAGTTGGGAATTATTTTTATTTATACTTCCAAAATAGCTATTTTTCTTTGTTGAATCATCTTATAATATCTATCTTATAATGTTTTTTTACAGCATGGCTGGCTGTAGAATTCTGGAAGTTGAAGTCCACACATCTTAAAATTGCCAAGTTTGAAAAATTAGTCTAAAACATTACATATTCTTTATAAGTGGCTGGTCATTATCTGACCAGTGCTGTATTTTATTTTTTTCAACAATCAATGTTTGAATTTTGTTTAAAAGGATGCTTATATTTTTCCTTTGTTTTAATTAAAATTATTTTATTGATCTTGTGTTACGTTAGTGTCAAAGTTACAAGTAATACATCCCATTCAATAAGGACTCTGAGGCAGGCAAATTCCTCAAAGAACATTAGGACATATCAAATTGGCACAAACTGGTTTTATACCTAATTAAAAGTAGTCACATGGTCCAATCAGTATGTAGTCCAGTTGCTAGGTGATCTCAGTCTTCATCTTTTGAACACCTATATCAAAGTCCTTGATTCCCAGGGGAAAGAATTTTATTTAAGCTACAACACCCCAGCTAGCTCTACACCCCCGCTCCCTGGCCCCTTAGCTTCAGGCTGTGTCAGCCCTGAAGCAGTGAGAAATAGAAACCTGTCTAGAGAAAAGCTGCAAGAAGAAAATGACCACAGTTAAGCCAACTTCAGGGTTGACAATTAGTCTATTTCTAAAGATGAGGTGGAAAGAAAAGTGAATTCTATAGATACATGGCCAAGTGTTGGCAGTACAAAAATTATGCCAACTTTTGTTTTGTTAGACAGCACAAGTTATGAGAGTTCCATCCCTCTCTCTTGCTGTATGGTGGGTGGATGCCATATGAGGCTTCCTATGGAAATAGATGGTAGAAAGTGCAAATGGGGGTCTCAAAGGAGTGGGGAAAGGGTAGGAAAACCAGGAATAGAGGCAAGAAAGTATGACATCTACAGCCATCCAATTTATTGGCTCAACTATTCCTGTAGAGGTGTAAGAGGAAGAGGAGTGCAATTAACCTGCCTTGTTATGCTGCATCAGGATTTCTATTTTATGTTATTTTGCATCTCTAATGTGCTTCTTTGAATCCATGCTCATCTGTTTGTTTTCCTCTTATTCAGATTATTGCTCTTATGTTATTGAGGCTCATATTTCCCATTTTTTGCTAAGCATCAAGTTACCTAAAGCAGTATAAAAGCTTTTACAATGAACAAACAAAAGATAAACCCAATCTCCGTCCAAGAAAAGCACAACTGCTGAATTCACTTATTCACCCAATTGCCTCTATTCAGATATCACCATTTCAGGCCATCTACAATTATCACTTCTGGCTACTTCTGAACACATCTTGATCTGCCATTTTTGCCAAGAACTAAAAACTACCTCCTTAAGAAAATGCGAGTCATATAAAAGGATCATTTTAAGAAGAACCAAGTTTATTGACCTTTTTTTTCCCATCCAAAGATGAGAAGGGGAATTCCAGATTAGGCTAAATCACTGAAGAGATGGAATACTGTACATGGAAAAGAGTCAGTAGGAAAGAAAGGTAGATAGGCCTAAAGTAGGGAAGAACTTATCAGCAATATCCAATGAAGAAATGGAAATGCCACAATGTCCTTGAGTACCCATAATCAAAAGTAGTGAAAACAAGAAACACCTGATATTTATAGATTTAGAATGGGACACAAAGAATACAATAAAGGAAGAGGTAATACAGTGAGACTGAAATCAGGTTAGAGAGCTATTATGTAAATATATGTCTGAGACTGAAGTGGGTAGTACCTAAATTAGATAGATAGATAGATAGATAGATAGATAGATAGATAGAGCTGAATATCAATGCCTTCTATTACTAATGGATAGCTAAGTATATACTGGTAATAATTACACCTCAATAATTATCTTCCATGAATATATATTTTTCTAAAAAGTAGCTTTTTAAATAAAATGTATATAAGACTCATAATAATAGCAAAAACACAGTACTGGTGATGCATTACTTAGAAGAGAAAAATGAATATATGTGTGTGTTTATCTATATATCTAATATGCTCTATTATTGTTAAATATTTTTAATAAAATGTCTCTGTTAGCTGGAAGTATGGAAGGATACATTTTACAGTTTAAACTTTGGAGAACATATATACTCTAATCTCTTTGCACAGATCTGGAGAACCAATTTAAGGCTTCAAGTTTATCTGCAATAAGCAAATTGATTCACATCTGAAAATATCCCACTAAATCCAGCTAAGTGTTGAATATGGGCTTAAGTGTTTAAAGAGCTGGGATTTGTTGACAAGCTGTAAACACTCTCATAGAACAAATGATAACAATCTGGTCAAGTCAGACTTTTTACCAATATAGGAATAACATAATGCATTTTTAATTTACTCTGATTGTGCACTACTTCATGTGATGTCTATGGTCCAAGCTAAGTTTAGCAAGTTCTGAATATTGTGACTTGCCTCAAATCAATGCTTGTATGAGAGAAACTGAAAACATGCCTCATTGAGCTTCTCAGTTTTCTTAGGAATGCCACATCTGGGAAAAATAATGGAAATAATCCAGAGAATGTTTAAAGTCACCAGCAGGACAGAATTTTTTTTGCTGAATTTTTGAAGAATTATTTGGTTAGATAACTGTTCACAGGATAGTTCACCAGGATAGATAATTGTTCACAAAAAAACTAATATAAGTGTAACATGAGAAGGATTACCATTCTCAGTTTAAAAAACTTCTAAAATGAATATACCATAAACTCTGATTCTAAAATGAATATATCTCAAACTTTGATTTTACATTCAATTAAAAGTTTAAATCAAAATTGAAATATTGCTGTTTGTACAGAAATAACACTCTTACTTATTGCACCTTTATAGTCATACACTAGTATATTTTAGTAGATACCAGAGAGATCTAGTGAGTTGAGTTTGAGGAAATCACATCTTAGATACCTTTCAACTCTATGTCTCTGTGATAGATCCCGGATAAATTGCTAGATCCAATCTGAGTCACTCACTGGGGCCAGAGGTTTAGTCTTCTGAGTTTTCGGACTTGTGCTGAAGGCCATCCTCAGGGCATTTCTCTCTCACCAGAATATTCTCTCTCACCTTCTGATGAGAGAGAAGTTCCCTGAGGATGGGCTCCAGCACGAGTCTGAAAGCTGGGAAGACTAAACCTCTGTTTCCAGTGACCAACTCAGATTGGATCCTGCAACACTATCCTGGGACACGTATATTTGCCTTCATTCATCTGTGATAACTGTGTCTCACAAAACCATATATACATACTTAATGCAGTTTCAGTTTTACTGTTCAAATATGTGGATCTGAATATATTTTGGCTGTCTTATTACTGGTTTTGTCCCACATTACAAATCTAACAATGTTATATAATATATTTATTTATTCAAGGACTTTATTTTAGAATTTCAAGTTTGTTGCACAGAATATGTTAGCAGGAGTGTTGCCACTTCACAGAAAAGCAATCTTCAAATAAAAATTACAGATTTCTTTTTGAGTTTTCAAAGGTTTAAATGTTGAAGAAGAAATCAGAACTTCACAGCAGAAAAACATTATTCTTAGTAATCACACTGGTTTTTCCTCTGGATTTGAACAGCTATCATACTCAGCTCTCTTTAATGCATTTTTCCAGCATTATGTGATATAATAATTCCAATGCTTTTATATACATTCAAATCTTGTCCATTTACTATGATTTTGGTTTACAATAATGGCTTACAATACTCAAACATGAAAGCAAATAGTATTGCATTGTTAGTATATTAAAATTTGGGCTAGGCCTGACAAATACTCCTTTATTATACAGGTAGTCCTTGATTTATGACCATAATTGAGCCCAATATTTCTGTTGGTGAGTCAGTTGTTAAATGGGTTGTCAGTTGTTAAATCGAAAACCATTGTCTGCCTAATCCTCATCTCTGCAGATATAGACAAGACTCTTAAGGTTGCTACAGCCAGAGATAGTTTGTGGTATATTTCTTGAGTGTTGTGTTTTTGCTGGTGATCCTAAAAGCAGAATATATTTTCTACTTTAATATCTTCATTGTCAATTTTAGCTGGTGGTTACAATCTATTGTAATTATTTTGCTCTTCTTTGTATTTAACCTTAGGCCATTTTTTTCACTGTTGTCCTTAATTTTCAGCACTCAGTTTACCAAACCCTTAATGTACACTTCCTGTACTTTTTATTTTGCAAATGCCAACTTTTCTCTCTCTTTTTCTGAACCAGGAACTGTTACTGGTCCAAGTGTAAGACATAGGTCTCATCTATTAAATGCTACATTGAGAAAAACATTTGAAATATCTTCTTTGCAACATACAGGCATGACAACAAGGCATTTTTAAAAAATAAAGCAGCTATGTCTTCCCATCCAAATGAAGTAGCTTGGCAGAAATTGTTTTTGAAACAATTTGCAAAGATGTGATTACCTTCAACAACTCAAAGGGAAGTGTCATCTTTATGTTCCTTCCTGATTCTCCTTTGTACATAAAAAGTATTTACAAAATACTGTGATACAACAAAGCTTATATCATATAACAGTTGTCCAAAAATAAGTTCATTTTGAAGTAGCTTAAACTTTTAGTTGGGATAAAGTGCATATGCTTTTAAAATGCTACATTTTCCATACTTATTTGTCTTTAAATTCATCGACACCTATTTGTGTCAGATTTGAAGGATACATATATAAATATAGGTAGATGGACATAGATAGATAGATAGATAGATAGATAGATAGATAGATAGATAGATAGATTGATTCACATCAGTGTTTCATAAACTTTTTTATCTCAGAAACTCTTCCCTCTTTTAAAAAATATGGAGGACCCAAAAAGATAAGGTGAGTTGTACTGATATTTATAGATTAAAAATTTAAATTGACACATGTACTGCTACTACTGCATTTTACAATTGTTTTATAGAATCCGTATATGGTATTACCTTTTATCATAGGCTGGCAAATATAATTTTGCAGACACTTAAGTGGATCTTTAGGGAATCCCAGAAATTCTAGGACCATACTTTTGAGAAAAGCTGATATAAACAATATAAATGTCGTGACTATGCAACACACGCATTTGAAACAAACGTTATGCCATTTGGGCTACAAGTAGCACCCGCCGTTTTCATGCAACTCATAAATGAAGTATTATAAGAACATTTATATTGTGGCATTTTAGTATACTTAGATGATATCTTGATTTATACTAAAACAATGGAGGAGCATGTGGCCTTAGTGAGAAAAGTTCTCAAAAAATTACTTGACGCTAAGTTGTATGTGAAACTCTCGAAGTGCAAGTTTCACTGCACATTGTTGGATTATTTGGGGTACAGAATATCAAATAAAGGATTAGAGATGGATCCCAATAAAGTCAGAGCCATAGTTGACTGGAAAGAACCAAAAACACGAAAACAATTACAAAGTTTTCTAGGATTTGCGAACTTTTATCAGCAGTTTATTCCTAAATTCACACAAATCACTTTACCACTAACAGAATCATTAAAAACTAAACATCAATCACCAAAACCCAGACCCAGCCAACTTACTGTATGGTCACAGGAGTATCAGCAAGCATTTGACAACTTAAAAGCCTTATTTGTTCAAAAGTTCATTTTAAAACATCCTGATACCACTAAAAGTTTTGTAGTACAAACTGATGCAAGTGATGTGGCTGTGGGAGCTGTCCTATTACAGTATAACCTAGACAGACAATTACAGCCATGCACATATACATCACAAAAATTTACAACCACAGAGCGAAGGTGGGCTATTTGGGAAAAAGAGGCTATTTGGGAAAAAGTGGCGACACCTATTGGAAGGGTTAAAGGAAAAATTTGAAGTGTGAACAGATCATAAAAATTTGCAAGCATTATAAAAACCGAGAAAACTGTCCCCTAAACAAGTAATATGGGCTTTGTATTTTAAACATTTTGATTTCCACTTGAAATATGTTCCGGGAGGTAAAAACTTAATGGCGGATGCACTATCTTGACTACCTTAATGCAGTGCATCTAGAGACGAAGTTATTCAACCCATGATCTCTGTGGGAATGCCGATTGAACAAATTCAGGTGTTGACAACAAAAGAGATAACCAAAAAGGAATTACAAGAGGTTACAAGAACGGATGTATGGATAAAAACCAATAACATTGCCTGTTTATATAAAGAGGGGTTGTATTGGAGAGGGGATAAATATATATATTCCATTGAGCTATAGAAAAAAGATATTATCCCAATGTCATGATGTTCAGCAGGCTGGACACTTTGGATTTTTGAAAACACTACATTTGGTAAGGCGGCAGTTTTGGTGGCCACATATGAGATCAGAAATTGAACAGTACATTAAAGAATGCCACGTTTGCATTACTGCGAAACCATAAGTAGGAAAACCTTTAGGACTAGTACAAACTGTATCAGATCCCAACTGGCCACGACAAGACATAGCCATGGACTTTATTGTAGAGTTGCCCAGCAGTAACAGATACATGGTAATCTGGACTATCATAGACTTGTTTTCGAAACAAGCTCGCTTCATACCATGTAAAGGATTACCTTCGGCAACAAAGTTAGTAAACCTTTTTATAAAACACATATATCGACTGCATGGCACACCCAGGAAAATAATTTCAGATAGGGGTGTGCAATTCACGGCACAATTTTGGAGAGTGTTTGTATGCCTTTTAGGTTCCTCTCAAGGTCTTAGCTCTGCATACCATCCCAGCACTAACGGTGCTGCTGAAAAGCTAATGCAATGATTGAGAGATATTTGAGATAATGCATCTCTTATCAACAACGAAAATGGGCTAAGTTACTGCCATTTGCTGAAGTAGCATATAACAATGCCATACATGAAAGCACAGGATATAGTCCATTCCAAATAGTAAATGGGATAGAATTTGTTCCAATCCCCGATTTATAGTGTGATGATTCTATGAGTGTCAAAATTTGGTCGAAAAAAGTACAGGATAGTTGGGATAAAGTAAAAGAGACTCTCAATAAAACAGCACTAGAATACAAACAACAAGCAGACAAGAAAAGAGCATAAAACATTCCAACCTGGGAGAGGGGAGGAGCTGGCGCCGTGACGATACGGCTTGCAATTGAGCTCTTCGATTGCAGCCGATATCTTCGCTTCCGGCCAGTCCAAACAGACCTAAACTGTCCCGTAGGGATGGCTATTGTGAAGGGCATACCCTGTGGACTCCAGGGACACCGCAAAGTCCCTGGATGACCCGGGAGAAGCTCCTTTTGCTGGCAGCGGAGAGGCAGCCCCCATGCTGCTGAAGTCGGGGTAGCTCCAGAAAGGAAGAGGCTGAAAGAGAAAGTCTGTCGGTTGGGTGAGAAACTTTTTTTTTCTAATTTTTTGAGGTTTGAAAGGACACTTTGATTGCTAGAAGAAATCTGTGTGATTTTTGACAAAACTGATCAAGCGGCGTTTTTTTAAGGGAGACGTCAAAGCGAGGCTTTCTTTTTTTCTTTTTCTTTTTTTTGCTACCGGACTTCATTGTTATTTACTGGATAATCGGACTGTTCCTTTTTATATATATATTTTCTATTCTCCCTTTGGATTTCTTATATTTTATTTTTTTAGGCTAGAGGCTCCCTTTGGTTATTATTATTTTTTTTTTGTATATATATGTATATACTTCTTGCGGTTTTTTTATTTTATTTTAATTATGCTGTCTTGAGAGGAGGGGGGGAAGTGAGAACTAAGAAACTTTGTAACACTGCCAACTAGAGGCTTGGAAATATTCTACTTGAACTGGAGAGAGATGTGAAAGACTCCTTCTCAAGGACATTTCTTGATAAGATAGAGGGAAGAGCGCAGTAGAATATTATTACAGGTGCTCTTCTGGATTTCTGTCAACAATTAAATATTTATGGCTTGGCTTTGAAGCTTGTGGGAAAGGGAAGGGAGTCATAATTAGAGCCTTGGACAACTAAGTAGAGTGCAGTGTATTGCTTCTATTTTCTTTTTCTAATCCTTTTTTTTAGTTCCGCTACCCCCTCTACTAGCATTATTGTATATTTTTATTCTAGTAAGGTTTTTATTTTTAATTTTTATTTATTTTCAAGGGGAAGCCTTAGAATTTTTCATTTTTATTTTATTTTGATTCTTTTTTTTTCCATTGGGATTTTTGCTTTTTTTTTTAATGTACGCTTTTGGATTATCTTTTTTTTCTCAACTGAGATTTTTTTGGCTGGATTAAGGTGTGGAACTTGAAGAAATTTGTTCTATTCTTCTTTTTTCTTTTTCTTCTTTTTGGCTTTGGCCTTGTTTATTATTATTATTATTGGTTTTTTTTATTATTATTATTCTTATTTTTTATTGTGGATTACTTTATAATTGGATTAGGGTCAGGAAGAACCTGAAGAATTTTTTTTTCTCTTTTCTCTTCTTTCTCCTTTATTATTGGGTTTTTTATTATTGGACTTTTTCACTTTGGACTATAATTGGCTACTTTTTTAATTGGATTAAAATTTGAAAGAACTTGGAAGATTTGGAACTATCTAAAATGAGTAGGAAACTTATACCTTTGGGTGCCTCTGTGTCTACCTCTGCCTCCGCACCATCTGGACAACGTTCAATTCAGATAATGTTAAAGCAAGACAAAGAAAAAGAACAAGAAAAAGTAACTTTACAGATGATTATGCAAGGAATTCAAGGCCTTAAGATAAAAACAGATACCATTGAACAAAAAACAGGGAGGACTGAGGAAAAAGTGGAAAATATTCAACAGATGATGGCAAAGTAGGATGAGAGACTTCAAAAAGTTGAAGAAGAGGGTAAACGAAGAGAGGAGAAGATTGGAAATATTGATAACAGACTAACAGTGGTTGAACAAGAAAAAAGTGGGATACTGAAGTGGGAGATGGAGAGGTCAGAATTTTATCTTAGATTTCAAAATATAGAAGAAGAAAAAGGGCAAGATTTGGCTGCGATAATGATAGGAATCTTGGCGGACGCTTTGGAAATAACAGAGGAAAAGATGATGGATGGAATAGATGAGATATATTGAGTCTTTACAAGATATGCGATGAAAAATAATCTGCCCAGAGAAGTCCATATTAGATTTACTAAAAAATCCATGAAGACACAAATTTTACAAGCAGCAAGAGAGAAGACGTTGGAATATAAAGGCAAAGAAATCTTGGTCTTAAAACAAATACCTAGAAGAGTGAGAGAGATGAGAAGAGAATATCGATTTCTGACCAAAATGTTATTGAAAAAGGAGGTGAGTTACAGATGGTTGATCCCAGAAGGATTGATGTTTACATGGCAAGAACAGAGACATAGAATTGATTCAATTGAGAAAGCAGAACTTTTCTACGCAGAATTTTTTGGAGGGAGAGAAGAAGAGGCCGAAAAAGAGATTTCATTAATTGAATTTCAAGAGGAACAAATGGAGATTGGAAAAGAAGAAGGCGCAGTAGGTGGACAGGTGGATATTAAAGATCAGCGTGAACTAAGATCCACGAGAGCGGCTAAATCTAAACATAAAATATAACCATGGAAGAGAAAAAACTGATTACAATGAATATAAATGGACTGAATTCAGCTGCTAAGAGAAGGAAGATTTTTCATAAATTAGGGAAATTAAAATTTGATATAATTTGTTTACAAGAAGTACACATTAAAAAGCAACATGAACAACTGTTAGTACAACCAAAATTAGGGAAATTGTTTACTTCTTTGACCCAATGTAAGAAAAGAGGAGTGGTTTTATATATCAAAGAGGCCACCCCAGCAAAATTGATTTACGCTGATGAAGATGGGAGAATATTAATGGTGGAAATAATGGACAACAATAGAAAGATACTTTTGACTGCAATTTATGCTCCGAATGATAAACAGGAAGAATTCTATAAAAAATTACATATCAAAATGGCCGGATTGGACTATGCTAATATAATTATGATGGGAGATTTTAATGGAGTCGTGGACAATAAACTGGACTATATTGCAACAACAGCAAAGTATAATAGAAAAATTCTTCCTAAATCCTTTTTTAAAATGATAGATGAACTAATTTTAAAAGATATATGGAGAGAAATAAATGCTAAACTTAAGCAATATACTTTCTATTCAAATAGACATTTATCATGGTCCAGATTAGATATGATTTGGATTTCAACAGATTTAATATCTAGCGTTCAAGAAGTAAACATTGAAACAAGTACTTGGGCTGATCATAATCCATTGACAATTAAATGGAAGTGACAAAAAAAAAGATCGAGATGGACGTTAAATAATACTATTCTAAAGGAGAAAGAATTTATACAATGGATGAAGAAAGAACTGGCCCTTTTTTAAAAAAGAAAACAGAAAAGAAGACACTTCAATACAGAATGTTTGGGATACAATGAAGGCATATGCCAGAGGCTTGATAATAGACTAGACAAGAAAAAAGAATATTAGGAAAAGGCAAGCCATTAAAGCCTTGGAGGATGAGTATAAAAGACTTGAAAAAGAATTACAGAAAATGCCACAGAAAAAAGACGTTAAACTGAAACTGGACATAACTAAACATAAAATGGACTTAATAGAGAAAGAAGAACTGGCACAGAAAATTAGGAATGCTAAACAGAATTATTTTGAAGATGCAAAGGGGCGTTGGTTCTTACCTGATACGCTTCTTCTCGTAGAGCTGCGTAGAGCGTCCAGGATGGGAGGTGCTCCAGTCTCGGCTCTCACAGGCTGAGCTTGAAATTGAGGAATGCCTCTCTCCATCACGTGGTCCTCTCGGCGTTCCCCAGTTTTGCGAAGATGAGAAGGAAGACCCTATTCTCATCCTAACTAAGAATTATTTGTTGGCCGAAACGAGATTCCCCACCAGACGGGTTAATGGGTGGGGCTGGACGCTCTACGCAGCTCTATGAGAAGAAGCGTATCAGGTAAGAACCAACGCCCCTTCTCCATAGAGCTGCTACGAGCGTCCAGGATGGGACATACCAAAGCTTGGCGAGTCCTGCGGGCGGGTTCCCGTCTGGTGTGGAATCTCCCCTGGAACCTCAAGGACCCGCTGAAGGACCCACCTGCCAAAGGAAGCCGCAGCAGAGGCAAATACATCGATCTTGTAATGTTTGATAAAAGGGGATGGGGATGCCCAGGTGGCAGCCCTGCAGATATCGGTTATTGAGGCTTGGGTGGCCCATGCGGCAGAAGTAGCCGCACTTCTAGTAGAGTGAGCGGTCACGCCAGAAGGGACAGGTAGGGCCTGTGCCTGGTAGGCCTTGGTGATGGCGGCCCTAATCCAACGGCCCACGGTTGTGGGAGTCACTTTGTGGCCGAGGGACGTGGGCTGAAACGACACAAATAAGGCCTCTGACTTGCAAAATGGTTGGGTGCGCTTGATGTATATTCTTAAGGCGCACCTTACGTCGAGGGTGTGCCACTGTCTCTCCCTCTCTCGAGAGGGTCTGGGGCAGAAGTTCGGGAGGATGAGCTCCTGAGCTCTGTGAAATGCTGAGTTGATTTTTGGGAGAAAAGTAGGATCAGGTCGGAGAACGACTCTATCTGAATGGAAGATACATAGGTCCTGTCTGATGGAAAGGGCTGCCATCTCCGAAATCTGACGAGCGGATGTGATAGCCACAAGAAAAACAGTTTTGAGGGTGAGAAACTGGAGGGAAGCCTCCCTGATGGGTTCAAAGGGGGGCTTGGTAAGAGAGACCAGGACCTTATTAAGGTCCCAGGTGGGAAAACGGTGTATAGTCGGAGGGTGGAGATTGGAAGCTCCCCCGAGAAAGGCCCGGATGAGGGGGTGATGGGAGAGGGGACCCCCATTATCTGAGGAAACAACGGTTGCCAGGGCCACGACCTGACGTCTTAGGGTGTTGGTGGACAGACCCTTGTTGAGACCCTCCTGAAGAAATTCCAGAACCTGAGCGATGGAGGGAGAGAGGGGATTGATCTGGAGTTTATGAGCCCAGGTACGAAAGGCGACCCACGTAGCATTGTAGATTCGCGTGGTCGAGGGCCGTCTGGCTGCCAGGATGGTGTCTATGACCTGGCTGGAAAAATTCTTTCTCTTTAGGCGGTCCCGCTCAACCTCCAGACGGCTAATTGGAGCCATTGGGGGTTCGGGTGTGAAAGAGGGCCCTGGGACAGGGAGATCTTGTCGGGTGGGATTCTCCAGGGAGGGGCCACCGAGAGGTTGCGGAGGTCCGCAAACCAGGGGCGTCTGGGCCAATAAGGGGCTACCAGAAGAATCTCTGTTTGTTCTAGGATCAACTTGTGTATCACCCTGGGGATGAGGGTCAGGGGGGGGGAAGGCATAAAGGAGCCCTGGGGGCCAAGGGCAACGGAGGGCATTGTGGTTCTCCGCCCCGTGGGAGGGGTACCTGGAAAAGAACCTTGGTAGTTGGGCGTTGAGGGGGGATGCAAAAAAGGTCCACCATGGGGAGACCGAAGATTGAGACTGCCTCCCTGAATAGGAATGGATGGAGGTGCCATTCTGTTTGGTCTAGGGTGGCTCTGCTGAGCCAATCTGCTTGGATGTTTAAGGCCCCCGATATATGGTCTGCTTTGATGGAAGACAGGTTCGATTCCGCCCATCGGCACAGACGTTCGGCCTCTCTCATGAGCCTTATTGATGGGGTGCCCCCCTGCCTGTTGATATGGGCCTTCGCCGTGATGTTGTCGGTAAGGACCAAGACGTGACGCCCGCGTACCTGGGGTAGGAAGCTGCGAAGCGCCAGGTAGACGGCATGGAGCTCCAGCCAATTTATGGTGCAGAGTTGTTCTGTTGCCAACCATTTGCCCTGGGACGAGATGGAGAGGACGTGAGCGCCCCATCCGAGGAGGCTCGCGTCTGTGGTGACAGTTAACCGGTCGGGTTCCTTGAAGTAGTGGCCCTTGTTGACGGCCGGCCTGGTCCACCAAAGGAGGGACGTGAGAACTCTTGGAGGAACTCTGACCAGGAGTTTTGAGTTGCTCCTTCCTGAACGCTGATGCGGCAGCAGGAACCATTGAAGGGACCTGGTATGGAAACGGGCCCAAGGGATAATAGATATACATGAAATAAGCTTCCCCAACAGTTTAGACAATTCTAAAAGAGACACCTTTCTTGCCCTCCTGACATCTTTGATGGATTGTTGGATACTGAGCCACCTGTCCGGGGACAGGAAAACCAGTTCCTGAGTAGTGTCAATCACCGCCCCTAAGTGAGTAAGCCGGGTAGAGGGGGAAAGGTGACTTTTCCTCCAATTTATCAGGAACCCATGGTCCTGAAGGATGGTAAGGGTTAACCTAGTATCTCGTTGGGCCTGAACCTTTGAGGAGGAGAGGATGAGGATGTCATCCAAGTAACAGTGGAGACGGACAGGGAAGGATCTCAGGTGGGCGGCGAGGGCTGCCAAAACCTTGGTGAAAACCCTGGGGGCGGAGGACAGACCAAAGGGAAGGGCAACGTACTGGAAATGCTGTTTATTGTAGGAAAAGCGCAGAAATTTGTAGTGGGAGGGTCGAATTGCAATGTGTAAGTATGCCTCGGAGAGGTCAATTGAGATGAGCCAGTCCCCTCACCGGGTTCCCAGGAGTATAGACTGCAAGGTATGCATTTTAAATTTACGAGGGGCTAGGTAACGATTCAGTCTTTTTAAATCTAGGATAGCCCTCCAACCCCCCGAGTGCTTGGGCACCACAAACAAATGGGAATAGAAGCCTCGTCCCCGCTCAGCTGCGGGAACGGGCTGGATAGCCTTTATGTCAAGGAGATGGTTAATGGCGGCGTCCATGAGGGCCCTCTTGGTAGGGTTCCTGGAAAGGGGGGAGGACATGAAAAATTCGGGAGTGGGGGACTGGAATTCAAGTGCAAGGCCAAAGCGAATCGTGTCCCTGACCCATGCATCGGTAGTGGTGGCCTCCCATTGACTAGCGAAATGCTTGAGGCGGCCGCCTATGGGGGGGTTGAATTATCTTGAGCGACAGAAGGGCCTGTTCCTGGATCCCCGGAAGGGCCTTTTGTAGGGACCACCTCTTCTGGGCCTGTCGGATGGGTCCGACCGGTCGTGCGGAGGAGGGGGTCTGTAGGAGGGGGATTGGAAGTATCTAGGGGGGAAAGAGGCCTGGGAGGAGGATCGAAAGGAACCTCAACGAAAGGAGGAGGAGGGGGCTCTGGGGTCAGACCTCCGAAAAAGCGAAGGAAGGTATTTACGTTTGTTGCGGGTCACGGCCAGAAAGGGGTCGAGAACCGATCCAAAC
This sequence comes from Pseudonaja textilis, assembly GCF_049901715.1. Lineage (NCBI taxonomy): Eukaryota > Metazoa > Chordata > Lepidosauria > Squamata > Elapidae > Pseudonaja > Pseudonaja textilis. The sequence goes on from NC_141997.1 coordinate 13,536,624, forward strand.
AGTTTCCCCCCTGAAATGGGAACGGATGCCAGTTTCACTTTGTTCTTGACATCCGCTTGCCAGTGGCGGAGCCAAAGCAAGCGGCTAGCAGTGACCTGAGAGGATATGGCTCTGGTGGAAAATTTCACGGCTTGAAAGGTGGCGTCGGCCGAGAACTCGGCCGCGGCCGTGAGCTTTGCGATGTCCTGCTGCGCCCTGAAGTTGGCTGCGGGACGTGCTATTTAAGCTGCCGAAGCCACTTAATTGAGGATCTGGTGAAGAAGGACGCAGCAGTAGATGCTCTAATAGCCCAGGCGTATCGGATTGGTGAGCACGGCGCAGGGCTAGCTCGGCTCGCTTGTCCTCTGGTTTGAGTGCCTCTAAGGCATCGCTAGGGGTTGAGGAGGAAGCTAGACCCACGATAGGATCGTCAACAGATGGGGGATCGAGCAGAAGGGAGAATTCCGGGTCAAGGTTAAAGAAGCGCTTGTCCTGACTGGAAGGGGGAGGAGGGGGCCCCGTGGAGGCTAGTTGTCTGGAGACCAGGTCGGAGAAGATCGGTGGGACCGGAATGACATCAGTCTCCACCACGGGCTGGGAGAAGATGGAGTCAAGAGGCACCCCCGAGGCTACAGGCTGAGATTGTGTGTGAGGGGTCAGGCCAGAGGTATTTTTTGCCTTGAAAAGAATCGACCTGAACAGGTGCGGTTTAAACAGCCCCACAAAGGCAGGCTGGTCCGGGGTGAGGCCTTCATCCTCTGACATTTCCCCTTCTATTGGGTCTGCTCCTGAGAGGGGTTCGCTGCAAATGATGGACCCCAAGTCAAGATCTTCCTCTTCCCCCAAACTGGGTGGGACCCCCGAGCTCCTGTGCCTCCACCTCCTCTATCCCCAGAGAGAGAGGCAATTCCCTCTGGGATACTACCTGACCATGCAAAGCATCTGATCTGGAGAGCGATCTGACAGATGGAGCGTGAGCTTCGGGGGCCGCAGGCCGTGGGGCCGGACCGGCCATCTGCTGGAGCCCTTGCACAATTCCTTGCCGGAGGGCAAACTCCATCCATAGTCTCATGTTCTCAGGAATTTCAGCCATAGGAGGTTGGGGTGGCTCTTCCGGGCGCAGGCCAGCAGCAGTGGGAGTGAAAGTAGCTTCAGGAGCTTGCCTAGGCAGCGAGGCTGAGGATTGAGCAGGAGAGGGGGGGGGGGAGGATGGGGGGAGGTTGAGGGGGTGGCGGAGGAAGGAGCCAGAGGCACGGAGCTTGACTCTCTAGACCGCCTATCTATTTCCCTCTCAAGTGCCCTGTGACGTCTGAGGGCATCCTTCTGGGAGGCTTTGGAAGTCTCCTGTGCCTGGTTGCGCAGGTAATGAGATTTTGACTTGGCCTTCAGAGAAGTGCCATGTGAAACTCTGTCATCTGCCATCTAGAAAAGCTGGAAAGAAAAAAATTTATTTGAGTTAATATGAGACGGTTGGCTCATCTGGATGCGGCCTACACCAAGGCCGGGTATCACCACGATTGTTTCACACACCCCTTTTGGTTAAATTTTTTTTGCAAACTATTAAAAAAAGTAAGCTGGGACTAGCCCAAGTATCCAATCAGCCGAAAGAACGCCTGCGCAGCTGCCCCCCAGATGAAAACCAGGGGGGGGAATGAATGCTGCTACTTCGCCAGCTGAGGAGGCTGTGGAGCCAACGGACCCTGAAATGCTCGGAACCTTCGAATAAGGCCTTGAAGGCACGAGCTAGAATATAGGCAGTCCTAGGGAACTGCCTAGTGATAATTCAGACACGCAGCCTGCCAGACAAGGCCCAGAAAAAATGGTGGTCGGCCATGCGGCCACATCCAAAATGGCGGGCGATACCTGGGCACACCCAAAATGGCGGACGCCACGCAGCGCCCAAAATGGCGGCCGCGAGCTATGTGAAAGGACTCTCAGCGGCGGTACTCTCCCTTAAAGAAGAGGCCTGAAGGCCACGAATAACGGGAGGAGCAGGGGAAGAATATCTCCCCTAGGCTATTGACGGCGTTCGCAGAGGGGAAACAACGAGACGGAAGGCAGGAAATGAAGCGGCGCTCAGCGTTGAGCGAAGGAGCGACAGACGATGGGGGGGGGCACCGGCACTCGAAGCGCTGGATGCTGCCCCTAGAAAACAGCGATTAAGTTGCTCCCCGTATGATTAGGAGGGAGGAAGAAGCTCCCTAGGGAGCCCGAGCCCCAATCCGCTGCGCAATTTGAAAATAAGGGTCCAACCTGATAGAAGATCTGCGAGAAAACCTGGATCGGCCAAGAGCTAGAGAAAAAACAGCCTGACTGTCACGAGGCTGAGCTAAAAACTGGGGAAAGCCGAGAGGACCACGTGATGGAGAGAGGCGTTCCTCAATTTCAAGCTCAGCCTGTGAGAGCCGAGACTGGAGCACCTCCCATCCTGGACGCTCGTAGCAGCTCTATGGAGAATAAGCCAGGTAGATGGCTAGCATATAAGTTGAGAAAGGAGAAAGAGTCGAGGAAAATATTGCAGTTAATAGATGACCAAGGTCAAATTTGTTATGTCCAGATGGGTTCCCTGCAGAATTTTATAAAACATTTCAAGAATCACTGAGTATTCCACTGTTAGAAGTTATGAATGAAGCTATGTCAAAGAAGATGATACCTAAAACATGGTCAGAGGCCTATATTACACTTATTCCAAAAGAGGAGGCGGATCCACTCCAAATTAAGAATTATAGACCGATCTCTTTATTAAATGCAGACTATAAAATCTTTGCTTCAATATTAGCAGAAAGACTTAAAAAATATTTGAATAATTTTATTCATCCAGACCAAAATGGATTTTTGCCAAAGCAGCAAATTAGAGATAATATGAGAGTAATTCTGGATACTTTGGAATATTATGAGGCGCATCCTGAAAAGCAAATGGCTTTGATATTTTTAGACACCCAAAAGGCATTTGACAACGTGAATTGGAGATTTATGTTACTTTTAATGGAACAGATGGGTTTTGCTAGGCAATAGAAGCAATTTACCATGAACAAACAGCTAAGGTAATGATGGAGGGAGAATTTACAGATTCTATTAATATAAGAAAAGGCACAAGACAAGGATGTCCCCTTTCTCCTTTGTTATTTGTATTGACCCTGGAAGTGTTGAATAGAAACATTAGAGAAGACAAAACTATAAAAGGAATGAAAATTAAAAAGGAAGAATTTAAATTACAAGCCTTTGCGGATGACTTAGTTTTTATTTTGGAAGACCCTGTAGAAACGGCTGTCAAGCTATTGGAAAAGATAGAGACATATGGTGAAGTGGCTGGTTTGAAAATAAATAAAGATAAAACAAAGATTTTATCAAAGAATATGCTATTAAGACAAAGAAGAATTGGCAGATTTGTTGAAAATTCAAGTTACGAATAAGGTTAAGTATTTGGGGATACATTTGACATCAAGATGTAGTACATTAAAAGAGAACAAATATATTAAACTTAAACAACAGATAGCTTTAGACTTGAAGAAATGGGAAAATCTGCAATTGTCATTAATAGGGAGGATTTCAACAATTAAGATGAATATTTTACCCAGAATCTTATTTCTGTTTCAAACAATACCAATTAGGCTCGGGAAAGACTATTTTGAGGACTTAAATAAAATTGTGTTGAAGTATATATGGCAAGGTAAGAAAGCGAGGATAAAGCTAAAACTTTTGCAAGATGCTAGAACTAGAGGAGGTTTTGGCCTGCCTAATTGGGAGCTGTACTATCAAGCTGCAAATTTGATGTGGGTTAAGGAATGGATAACATTAAGGAAGACTAGATTGTTGACACTAGAAGGTCATGATCTGTTGTTGGGTTGGCATGCTTTTCTATGGTACAAGGGCACTAAAACACAGGGCTATTTTCGAAGACATTATATACGGGAGTCTTTGTGGTTAAATTGGGAGAAGATAGAAAAACAATGTTATTTGAAAATTCCAGTTTGGTTATCGACGATAGAAGCGTTTTCTTATCCTATAATTTACAAGAAGGAACAAACAGTTAGATATGGGGAATTATTAGATGAAAAGGGTGAACTTAAATCGATACAAAATTTAGAGGAACAAGGTATAAAGATGAATTGGTTTTCATATGTGCAAATACACTCAAGGTATGATGAGGATTCCAAAACAGAGGGATTCTATGATAAACAGACTGATCTAGATAAGATTTTGATGGATACTGATGAAAAGGTGATTAAAAAATTATATGGTTATTTATTGGAAATTATGCTAGAGAAAGAACATGTTAAAGAAACTATGATTGCTTGGGGGAGGAATTTTGGATATGGGATTGACTTAGAGAAATGGCAGAAATTATGGTCGCAAAATTATAAAATGACAATGTCCACAGCCTATAAAGAAAACTTGTATAAGATGTTTTATAGGTGGCATTTTCCCTCGACAAGGATAGCAAGAATGTTCAAGAACAAATCGGAAAAATGTTGGAAATGTCATCAGAAACCTGGTTCATATTACCATATGTGGTGGACTTGTGAGGATGCTAGAAAATACTGGACTAAAATCCGCATGTGGTTGGAAAGAATGACAAAGAAACATATAGACTTGAAACCGGAGCTTTTCTTATTGGGAATCTTACCAGATGTTTATAGTAAAGATTTGAAATATTTGATTGTAAATGTATTAACTGCGGCTAGAATTGTATTTGCAAAAAATTGGAAAAATGAGAAAATTCCATTGCAGGAAGAAGTGATTAAGAAAATATTGGAATGTGCTGAGATGAGTAGATTGACATTTGAAATTAGAGAGCAAGAAGATAAACAATTTTATACAATTTGGGACCTTTTCTATCAATGGCTGGATGATGAAATACAAAAATAGAATATTTAGAATGTTAGGCAATAAGGAATATTATTGACTTTACTTTTCTTTTTTCTTTTGTTATTTGACATTACATTTATAAAATGTTTTTTTTCTTTTTTCTTAGGATAGAATTGGTATGATTATATGATTTGTTATAGAATAAATTACTTAAATTATAGTTATCTCATAAGGCATGATTGAATAAAAGTAAAGTCAAATTTTTTTTTTTAATAATGATATGAGGATATATAAGTTTGGATTGATAATAAGAGTTATTATGTAATGTAATTGTAATTGTGACTACGAAATGAATGCACAAAACTGATGAACCAACCGACACACTGTTTGTATATAAGTATGGATGAGAGCTGATGTTTTTATGTTTTGTTTGTTTGTTTGTTTGTTAAAAAAACAATAAAATTGTTTTCAAAAAAAAAAAAACATTCCAACCTGGAGATTATGTTTATTTATCAACTAAATATATAAAATTACACTTAAATAGTCAAAAATTAGGACCAAAATATATTGGACTTTTCCAAATTATGAGAGTGATAAACCCCATAACTGTAAAACTTAAACTACCACCGTGGTTACACCGAATATATGCTGTGTTTCATGCTGTGTTTCATGCTAGTTTACTGAAACCTGTAGAACACATTAATATACCTCAACTTAAAGAATCTGTACTAGCTAAAGATGTGACACATGCTGAAATTGACAAAGTCCTAGATTCCCGGATATGTAGAAAAGTGTTGCAATACTTAGTGAGATGGAAGGGGTACCCTGAAACAGAGGCAACCCGGGTAAAAGTATCAGATATATGTGCAAACAGACTGATAAGGCAATTTCATGTCAAATATCCAGATAAACCTGGACCACAAGTAGAGAAAGAAGTTGTGATATAATATATATTGTTTTATAGACTGGGTCCTGGTAGAGGGGGACAACACACATGTTTGAAACAAAGCCCCGTCGATCTGAAGAATGGCAATCTCCTTCATCGAAATAAATAATATATTAATAATACGCGTGGTATATTGAAAATGCTGTTTGGTTAAGATATTCACATTAACCACAATAAATGTGATTGAATTACGATGAGTAATCATAAATAATAGTGGTAATCAGAGGTAATAAAGGCAATCATGAGTAACAGGGAGTAATGAGGGAAAATCATTATAAATACCAAGTTCTGGAAAACTCAGGTTAGATCTGACTTTATTTGCCTAGCTATTGTCTTGGAATCCTTGCGGAGGAAGGAATAAAAAAGCTTTTGTTTTACCAAATATTGAAGTGAATAGTAGTTGAGAATAGATATGGCTTTTATATATTTCCTGTGCTTATAGTAATTCTGCAATAAAAACAATAAGAAAACATACTGAAAACATGAAGCATAAAAGATCAAAATAATTGAGATTTTTCACTATTAGCATCATCTCCTTGAAATAATAGTTCTTAGTTAACCTTTACTGCAGCATTCATTGTGTGCAATTATTTTGATAAATACTATTTTTGAGACAGCATATTATAAAATATACTAGTATTATCTTATCTGGGAACTGCTAAATCATGGATGAATGATGAAAAAAATGTCTACCTATAGGATAGACTGCTGTTGTGTATCAGTAAAAGTTGTTTAAAAATATTCTAGCTAGAAAGAGCAACCCAACAACATAAAGAATCCAGAGGCATTCCCCAAATAAAGGCATACTCCTCAAGGAACCATGTAAAATTTATCCCAAAGATAGATGAATACCTAAACCAGATCTTACCAACCACACTTTCAATTAAATAAAAATTTAATTAACCTTTATTCCTTGTCCAGTTCATTACTGGACTACCTGAATTTAGCTGAAAGATAAACAGTCATCAGTGTATTGTGTTATGAATATGAACATAATTTAACACTTGCATATTTTCTATGGAAGCAGAAAACATTGTGGTATTCCTATAAAAGTTATCAGAAGGTCAGTATAAAAATACTACTTCCTAACCAATGGATCTTTTGAATGCAGAGCTAAGGTTTTTATTTGCAGAGGAGAGAGGATTCAAAGGAAGAGAAATGGTACCACAAGACAATTCAGAAAAATCATTTCTCAAATGTTATAAGGAGATATAAGTTTGTAATCAGAAAGTATTGTGAAGGTATTTTAGCCAAAGCTAGCAATCTACCTATTTTTAAATGATATCTTATAATATCAAAATGTTTGGCAGTTAACTGAAAAGAACATTTGAACATAAGTTGAAATAAAATGTATACTTAAATATTGTAGCTCTGTGATATGACATACAAATATTCAGTTCAGGTTATTCTTGATAAACAAGTAGAGAACTAAAAATCTTAATAAAACCATATAATAAAACCAAAATAATGGAGGCAACATAAGAGGCTGCACTTGGAGCTGATCTTTACTTCTGAATGAGAAAAGGAACAGGACCACATCTTGGCTACAGGTGTGAATCCATCTGAAAATGGGACCACTTATCCCACATTAGTTTATCAATTAGGATTTACTCTCAGCTGGAAGCAACTTGGCCCACCATGAGCAACGGGAAACGGAAGAAGAGGGAGCGTCCTCTTTCAGCTGCACAATCCTTATGCAACCCTACCAAACAACTTAAAATGGATGATTTTTTAAATGATATTCAGTCAACAGTCGTAAGTAATAAATTATCACCTTCACCTATTAGCCTTTCTAACAGATACGATCCACTGGAATGGGACTTACAAGCTGAGGTAGAGAGCTCACAGCTTCCAGACATTTCTGCTTCTTTATCAGGGGAGTCTTCCCTCTTTCAAACAATAGCTGTCGGTGTTGCCGCTGAGGGTTTGTTGCAACAAGAGTACAAAATAAAAACTTTTATATCTAGGCAATGCATGCTGACGGCACAGACAATGCTGACTACTTTTGAGTTTTTAACTGAGGTCAATAATAAAGTGGATTCATTAAAAGAGTCAACTGTTAAGTTTGCTGATCCAAAGATGGACGCTAACTTGGGTTTTACTAAAAGTACAAAAACTTGACATGTCATCTACTCCCTCACTTAGAGGTGCATGCTAAGCAAGGTTCTCTCTCCCAAGAAGTTTCGGATAAAAAGCACACAAGTTTTAACTGTTATCTACAGCGGCATCGGATTATCTTACAAATTTTAAATACCCAAATGAATAAAGGAAAGTAGGGATTTAGAAATGCGGTTATTCTTTCCCTTAGCCAGCTTCTTCGCTGTGAAAGGCAGTTGGAATGGCTTCCCTCCCGAGGGGCTTTTAAATGTATTTTGCTGACTTTTAAACAACCCACTGTAGCCAGTATGCTGTTTAAAATGAATTCCTTACTTAGTGAATTTGGAATTTTTCCTATTCGCGTGTTTACTAAGGAGGGTATCAGTCCTTTAATAACTCATATTGGCAAGAAGAGCACTGCTTTCCGCAAGCCTAACTGCAACGATTTTAAAGTTTTAACTCTAAGGATGTTATTTCCCCTGCACCCTTGAGAAGTGGCAACTTGAAAAATCAACCTCCTATCCGGCAGCGTACTGAGATACTGGAGTCAAGCCTGATTAATTCTTTTTGTACTTTGCCAGAGCTAGAACAAGCGGGAATCATTAAAAGATTACACGACTTGGGACACTTCTGGTTTGTCGGCTTCGGTGACAGCAGGGATTCGCTTTCTCTGCGATCCCTGCTGTGCTAGCCGCCTTGGTGCCTCCGATCCTGACGGATTTGGAGGCTAAGGCTGCCCTGTTGGGGCAGCTGAAGAAAGGGGGGATCCGGACAGGGGTTGAGGGGTATCACACACACCCCAGCCGGCAATAACCCCCTTCTCTCAAGACGGTGGAGCGGCGGTCTTTATGGCCGCCATAAAGAAGCCGGCAACTGGATAAAGAATGTGCAGGAGGAAGGAGTTTTAAAACAAAAGTTTTTTCTTGGTCGAACTGGGACCTTAAGGACATATTTAACACCTGGGAAAGTATTGGCTTGGACGCTACAATGTTCCCGATTGATGTTTTCAGCTGCGAAGAAAAGTGATGAAAAGGGGAAGTTACTTTCCCTCCCTTATGGAATTAACAAATGGACCCAGCCTTTTGATAGAAGGTAAAACCTAAACTCCTTTGTTATAAGTGGGAAGGGAGAGGCTTGGAAAAAAAAATCTTTACTCTAAGACTTTGCTGGAGGAGATGCCTTGAAGATAAAGAGAATAGAAATTAATTCTAAAAAAGATTTAAAGCACAGACTGGATGTTTTTTCTTTCCCTAATTTGACTTCACCCCTAGAAGAGAAATTGTAAAAAGAAGAAGCTTGTACTCTGCCTGGACTGTTTGATGACTGCGGGATTTTGGGACTTTTGGGAACTGTTTTAAGTTTGGAAATAACTGATTGGCTTAATAATAAGAAGAGGATACAGAAAGAGAAGAAGAAACAGTTCAAAATGGCTCTATCTCTTGATGAACTAAAAAAACAATATTTAAAAATAAGGAAAGAAGGCAAAGATGTTATGGGAGAAGCCCTTTGTTTCCTAGATATGGCGCTTGTCATGTGTCAGCAAATTAAACAACAGCTGGAAGAAGCCAAGGAAGAAGAAGCCATTTTTAATGAACTAAATGGTGTGACTAAGAAAGAAAGGAGAAAGAGAGGAGCGAAAAGGAAGGACTTAAGAAATAAAAAAATATTTATGAAAGAGAAAAAGAAGATGCAAAAACAACAGAATGCTAGAAAGCAAAAGGAAAGAGGAATGCAACAGAAAGGGGAAACCAAGAAGGCAGAGGTTTGGAGAGGAGGGGGTAAAAAGTTTAGGCGGGCTAAGAAGGAAAGGGAAAAGGGGGAAAAAAGTTACAAAGGTATAAAACAAGATGGAGAAAATAAAATTTTTTTTAGGGATAATGGGTAATGTATGGGTTTTTTTTTAAAAAAAAGGGGGATTCTGCAAAGTACACATGATTATTGTAATAGTGGTATTTATACTATAAGTAGATAATAAGAACTTTTTAAGATCTAATAAAAGACTAAAATATTAAGGTATAACTTTAAAACGTTTAATAATGAATGATATTAAGTTTTAATAAAATACTAAAGGGAATGTTTAAAATATTAGTTTAAATATAGAGTTTAATGGATTAATGTGTTGATCGTTATGGATTTATTATTGTAGTATTGGTTTCTGAAATAGTAGAATGTACTAAGCAGAATCTGATTGGGATTTAGGTGTTATTTTAAATTTTAATTTAGGGGAATGATAGAAAGGCATCATACTCTGATTAGTGATTCCAGGGGAAACTATTCTTTTTTAAATTGGAAATGAGACAGATGTAAATGGAGAAATGGACAAAAGATATAAAAATATAAAAATATTTTTCTTTAAAGCAAGATTAAATATATAAAACAGAATTAAGATGAGGCAAAAGTGGAGAGGAGTTATATAATAGATATAGAATGGTAAACAAGATAGGTAATGGTATATAAGAAGAGCATGAATTCAATTGAAGTCCATACAAAAAGAGGTAATCTGGGGCCAAGTTACTTTCTAAAAGAAAGTTTTATGTTTTTATGTTTATGTCTTATGTGTGTGTGTTTAATTAAGAATTAAATAATAAAATCTCGGAAGAAGACTAGATGAGAATAATTATAAACAAGCCAGAGGAAAATATAAATGTGATGATTGAATAGCAGATAAATTAGAAAGGAAATTTGATTGAATAATGATTAAAGAGAAACAATGTGGAATTTGGTAAAGGGAATTTACGTGTTTATATGGAAATGGGATAAATTATAAGTATGTGATATAAAACAATATGTTACCTGCCTTGTAAAGATTTACAATGGAAAGAGGTTTTATGTTTTTAATGTTTAATGATGTTTTGTTTTGTTTGTTTGTTTGTAAAATCAATAAAACTTGTTTAAAAAAAAAAGATTACACGACTTGAAGGATCTTTTAGAAGTCACACGTAAAGCTGCAAAACCTTCCATAGAATTTGCTATCCTGGTTGCAGATGTTATTAATGCTCTTTCTGAGAATTCTGATGAAATTCCTCTTCATATAGATGCTACAAATAATAACTCTGTAAAAGAGGTGTACAGGCGAGAAGAAAGGAGTGGTTGCTCAATTACTGTGGAACAACAAATAGAACAACAAATAGAAGATGACCTTGGAGTAGGTTGAACTGCGTCATAAGGAGGTTCCCACCTGCTCGTTGCTACTCCCTTTGGTCTCGGACAGTATCCCACTGGGCCAACCTACAATGATACCTTTGCAACAGGCTGTTGGCCTTCAGAAGCATTTGGAGCCTGTTTACCAATTTGGCAGTAGTGAAGGCAAACACCTAACAAACCAATGCATCTTTTTTGACTCTGAGGGAATCTTGGATAATATTATTCCTGTGGAATAACTGGAAAATGTTAGTGTCCCTCACAATGCTCACATTAATTTACTCCCTATAATGACAAATGACAAGGAAGTAGATTATTTTCACCTATTGTCCTGGAATATTGCTGGCTGGAAAGCCAGAGCCATGGATGGTGACTTGATAGAGGATTTCTTGATAAACTTTGATCTTATACCCTTCAGGAGACCTGGCTGACCACGGATGAAGAACAGATCCATCTGCCTGGCTTTGATTCGTGGTCTATTCCTGCAGTTAAATCTAAGACTAAAGGAAGGGCCTCTGGAGGCTTGTCAATTTTAGCCAAAGCAGAGTTGGGCTGGCAAGCCCAGAAGCTCAGCTTTGGTGATGCTTCTGCTTCTCATTTAATTGTCAAGTTCTTCTATGGTTCTTTCAGATTGATATTGCTGAATATATATATCCCTCCTCGCTCCTCCCCTTATCATACACCTAATATCTGGGCAAATTTGGAAGAGACAGTTATAAAATTAAATGCCCAACACTCTAATGTTACTTTAGTTTTGGCAGGAGACTTTAATGCCAGGGTAGGGGCATCTTTACATAACTTTGTTTATTCTGGTGTTATTCCTGACGATTATTTACTAACTATTCCTCCCTGGCATTCCAGTGATTACAAAAGAAATATTGCAGGTACACAATTGGTTTCTATGATTTATAACTGTAATCTCTATATTATAGGAGGTAAGGACTATAGTTTTATATATCCTTTTACTTATCACTCAAGTAACTGCGGTAGCGTTCTAGATTATATATGTGTTTCAAGAGATTGGGCATTGGTTCTTACCTGATACGCCCCTTCTCAGCAAGCCGCGAGGAGCATCCAGAGAGTGGGAGGTGCTTCTGAGTCCTCTTCTCACAGGTTGAGCTTCAATTGAGGAACGCTCCGCCCCCTCACGTGGCTCCATGCAGCATTCCCCAGTTTTTGCGAGGACGAGAAGGAAAGGCTATGTACTCATCCTAACGAACTAGTGGATCCTTGTCTGAAACAAGTTCACCCACCAGACGGAGAAATTAGGGTGGGGCTGGATGCTCCTCACGGCTTGCCGAGAAGGGGCGTATCAGGTAAGAACCAATGCCCATTCTCCCTCGAGCTGCTCGGAGCATCCAGAGAGTGGGACATACCAAAGCTTGGCAGTCCTATGGGAGGGACTCCGTCTGGGCCGGAATCCCCTCCGGGTCACTGATGACCCTCTGTAGGACTTGTCGGCCAAACGAGGCCTCCGCTGAGGCATATACGTCTATTTTGTAAAGCCTAATGAAGGGAGACAAGGAGGCCCAGGTGGCTGCCTGGCATATGTCAGTGATTGGGGCTTGTGTGGCCCAGGCTGCTGAAGTAGCTGCACTCCTAGTGGAATGAGCGGTGATTCCACTGGGTGCGGGGAGGGATTGTGATAGGTAGCATTTGGAAATAGTTGCCCTAATCCAGTGGCTGATGGTTGAGGGGGATACTTTGAGCCCCAATGACCTGGGCTGAAAGGAAAGGAAAAGGGATTCTGACCTTCTCAGGGGTTGGGTGTGCTTAATGTAGATGCGCAAGGCCCGTCTCACATCTAGGGTGTGCCAAAGAATTTCCCTGTCCCTCGAGGGTCTGGAGCAAAAGTTTGGTAGGACCAATTCCTGCGACCTGTGGAAGGTTGAGTTGATCTTGGGCAGGAAGGTGGGGTTGGGATGAAGGACCACCCGGTCGGCGTGGAACACGCAGAGGTCCTTCCTAACCGATAAGGCTGCGATCTCTGAAACTCGCCGTGCAGATGTAATGGCCACCAGAAAAACTACCTTAAACGTTAAAAATTGAAGGGAGGATTCCCTTAGGGGTTCAAACGGGTGCCTTGTGAGCGAAACGAGGACCTTGTTGAGGTCCCAAGTAGGGTATCTGTGAACGGTCAGAGGGCACAGGTTGGTGGCACCTCTGAGGAAGGCTCTGACCCGAGGGTGGTGGGAGAGGGAACCGAAGCTGTCACAAGAGACAACGGTTGACAGGGCTGCGACTTGCTGCCTCAGGGTGTTAGGGCAAAGCCTCTTGAGCAGGCCCTCTTGGAGGAAATCCAGAACCTGGGCAATAGAGGGGGAGAGGCGGTTGACTTGGGACTTATGACACCATCTGCAGAAGCCATTCCAAGTGGCATCATAAATCCGTGTGGTTGAGGGCCGCCTGGCGGCCAGGATGGTGCCAATTACCTGACTGGAGAACTTCTCTTTCTTTAAATGGTTCCGCTCAACCTCCAGATGGCTAACTGGAGCCATTGAGGGTCCGGATGAAGAAGGGGCCCCTGAGAAAGAAAGATCCTGTCCGGGGGGATTCTCCAAGGGGGCGCTACTGAAAGGTTGCGGAGGTCTGCAAACCACGGGCGCCTGGGCCAATAGGGGGCCACCAGCAGCAGATCCGCCTTCTCGAGTATGAGTTTCTGGATCACTCTGGGCACTAGGGCTGGGGGGGAAGGTGTACAGGAGCCCTGGGGGGCAGGGGAAGCATACCGCATTATGGTTCTCCGACCCAAGGGACGGGTACCTGGAGAAGAACCTGGGAAGCTGCGCATTGGACGGGGATGCAAAAAGGTCCACCACCAATAGACCGAAGATTCTGGACGCCTCCCTGAACAGGGATGGGTAGAGGTCCCATTCTGCCTGGTCCACCGTGGCCCTGCTCAGCCAATCCGCCTGGATGTTGGAAACTCCGGAGATATGGTCTGTTCTTAACGAGAGGAGGTTGGACTCTGCCCAATGACAGAGACGTTCGGCCTCCCTCATCAACTGAATAGACTGGGTGCCCCCTTGCCTGTTGATGTGTGCCTTGGCCGTAACGTTGTCCGTGAGAATGAGGACATGATGTCTGTGCACCTGAGGGAGGAAGTTTCGCAGAGCCAGATGGATGGCGTGAAGCTCCAGCCAGTTGATGCTGCATCTTTGTTCTATCCTTGACCATCTGCCCTGTGCCGTGAGCAAGTTGATGTGAGCGCCCCATCCGGATAACCTGGCGTCTGTGGTAAGGGTAAGCCTCTGGAGCTCCTTGAAGAGATGGCCCTTGTTGATGGCGGGGTTGGTCCACCAGAGGAGGGACGTGAGGACCTGTGGAGGTACCTTGACCCTGGATTTTCTAATTGCTTCTTCCAGATCTTTGGAATGGGAGCAGGAACCACTGCAGGGATCTGCTGTGTAAACAGGCCCAGGGAACAATGAAAATGCATGAGACCATCTTACCTAACAATTTTGAAAGGTCAAGTAAGGATACCCTCTTTGATAGCCTAATTTGTTTGACCAAACTTTGGATACTGAGGAACCTCTCTGAGGAGAGGAAGACCTTTTCTGAGACCGAATTGATTACGGCCCCCAGGTGAGTAATTTGGGTGGAGGGAGCCAGTTGGCTCTTTTTCCAATTGATAAGGAACCCGTGGGCTTGGAGGGCGGAGAGAGTAGCCCTGGTGTCCCTCTCTGCCTGGTGTTAGGAGGAAGAGAGGATGAGAATATCATCCAGATAGCAACGGAGGCGTACGGGAAGGCTTCCGAGGTGAGCCGCTAGAGCCGCGAGGACCTTAGTGAAGGTCCTCGGAGCCGATGCTAGGCCAAAGGGGAGGGCCACATATTGAAAGTGAAGGTTGTTGTAACAGAATCTGAGGAATTTGTGGTGGGAGGGCCGGATTGGGATATGTAGATAGGCTTCAGAAAGGTCTATAGAGGATAGCCAGTCTCCCTGCCTGGTACCCAAGAGGATAGATTGCAAAGTGTGCATCTTGAATTTGTGCTGAATTAAATGACGGTTAAGTCGTTTTAAATCTAAAATTGCTCTCCATCCCCCAGAATGTTTGGGGACCACAAAGAGGTGGGAGTAAAATCCCCACCCTTGCTGGGCTGGGAGAACGGGTTGAATGGCCTGAATGTCGAGGAGATGTTGGATGGCGGCATCCATCAGTTGGCGTTTGGCAGGGTCCCTTGAGGGGAGAATGTCATGAAGAAGTCAGAGGGGGTGGACTGAAACTCAAGGGTGAGACCGAACCTGATGGTGTCTCTAACCCAAGCATCGGAGTTGGATGCATCCCATTGGGCGGCGAAGTGTCTGAGGCGGCCGCCAATGGGGAGGGAGGAACGTACTTTATCTGGGACAACAGAAGGGTCTTCCCCCTGATCCCCTAAAGGGTTTCCTATAGTTGCCGCCCCTTCTGCTTCTGTCGCCCATGTCGGTTCGATCCTGGGGTTGGGATTGGAAAGAAGGGGGTCTCGGGTATCTGGGTGGAAAGGGGGGCTGATAGAAGGGACGGGGGGAGCCTCTCTGAAAGGGCTGAGGGCCTCTTGGTTCTGACCTCCGAAAGAGGGAGGGAAGAAATTTTTTCTTACTGCGGCCGTCAACCAACAGGGGATCTAAGGCTGGGCTGAACAGTTTGTCTCCCTTAATGGGAGCGGTGGCCAGTTTAACTTTATTTTTAATGGCCGCCTGCCAGTGTTTGAGCCAGAGCAGGTGGCGGGCTGTAACGTGTGAAGTTATAGCTCTAGAGGAAAACTTCACTGATTGGTAGGTGGTGTTGGCTGAGAATTCCGCTGCCACCACAAGCTTGGCTATATCCTGATGTGCACGTACGTTGGAGGAGGGGAGATCCTGCTTCAACTGGCGAAGCCACCGGATTGAGGACCTGGTTATCTAATGGCCCAAGCATCGGATAGGTGGGCACGGCGTAAGGCCAGTTCTGCCCGTTTGTCCTCGGGCTTCAGCGCCTCCAGGGCCTCACTGGGGGTGGAGGAGGACGCTAGGCCCACAATGGGCTGATCTACCTCAGGGATGTCTAATAGACTAACAAAGTCCGAGTCGAGATTGAAGAATCTCTTGTTCTGACTGGAAGGCACAGCGCGGGGCCCGGTGGAAGCCAGCTGCTTCGCCACAAGGTCTGAGAAAATGGGTGGGGCCGGGATGACCTCGGCCTCCACCATGGGCTGCTTGAATATGGAGTCCTCTGGGGCTTCCGATGTGGAGGGGGCAGCGGAGGGAGACTGGGGAAGTAGGCCAGAAATGTTTTTGGCCTTAAACAGAAGGGATTTGAACATGTGAGGCTTGAACAGCCCCACGAGTGGAGGTTGGTCGGGGGAAAGCCCTCATCCTCCGACATCTCCCCCTCGCTCAGTTCTCCCTCTAGGAGGGGCTCGCTGTAGCAGGAAGATCCCATCCGGGATTCCTCTTCCTCTTCCCTGAGATAGTCAAAGGCCCCTTCCTCCTCCTCCTGGTCCCTTTCCAGAAGAGGGCTATCCCTCTGTAAGAGTACCTGACCAATAGGAGGATCCAATCTTGGAAGGGATCTCATGGACAGAGACTCGTGTCCGGGGGCTCTTGGGGAGGAGCCGGGTCTGGACATTTGTTGCAGCCCCTCTGCAATACCCTGGCGGATAGCCAGTTCCATCCATGCTTTGATGTGAGCTGGAACCTCCATTGTGGAAGGATCCTCTTGGCACAGACTAGCGGCCATAGGCATGAAGGTGGCTTCAGGAGTCTGTCTGGTCGGTGGTCCCAGGACCTGATGACCCTGAGGGGAGCTGCGCCTGGATCGGGAAGAAAGGTCTGGAGGGGGGAGTTGAGTAGAGGTGGAGGGAATGGAAGGAGGGAGGGCTGGAGGCACCTGAGGTGACTCCCTGGAACACCTATCAAACTCCTTTTCCAACACCTTATGGCGCCTTAAGGCGTCTCGCTGGGAGGCCTTGGAAGGTTCCTTAGCCTGCCTGCGCAAGTGGTAAGACTTCGATTTAGCCTTCAAAGAAGGGCATTTAGAGGAATTTTCATCCGCCATTTTAATAAATGAAAATGTATAAATTTCACTAGAGGCGGTTGGCTCACCTAGAGTTCGGCCTACGACCAAGGCCAAATGATCTCTGAGCTGGCCCGCACCCCCTTTTGGAATTTAGTATATACTATGAAGCCAGGAGGAAATTACTTGAAGATAGCCAAATGATATTATTATTATTATTATTATTATTATTATTATTATTATTATTATTATTATTATTATTATTATTAAAAGTCTTTTTATTTGATAGTCGTTATGATTGAATATTAATAACAAAATTATTTCTTTTTTTTTTAACGATAATAAGGTTAAATAAATTGGACTGTACAACTATGCAAACCGGAAAACAAAGGCTAGCTTGAGTAAATGACCGAATTTGCCAAATGAACGCCTGAGGCCTGTAACAGAGAGGCCTAGCAGTAGGCCTCCAGACAAAGACTGGAGCGGGGGGACTGCTGAACTTCGCTCTGAGTGGAGCTGCGGGAGGCCAACGAACGTGCTAGACCAGGTTGGTCGAGGTAGCACCCAGGAGTAGAGCTCGTGACCCAAGGGGTCAAATGGGAGCTGAATCAACCGCAGCGGAGTAAGGAGAATAAAGGAAAAATGGCGCCCAACCACGAGGCAGCACCAAGATGGCGGCCGCGAGCTGAGCTACCGTCGGGGCCTCTCGGGATGGAAGGGAGGGCTCCTCTGACTAGCTCAGCATGCCTAGAGGGGCTGTGAGGAGGAATTTAGCCCTTCCCAACGGTCGTCGTTCAGGTGTGGGATAAACCAGCAGCGCCCTTGGGTGCGAATTTAGCAAGCCGCTGAGGCGGCGCAGAGGCAGAGATGCGAATTGATGGGGGGGCTCGCACGAAGCGCTGCGATCCCACCCGCTCAAGCCCCTAGGGGCGAGGGAAAAACCTCCCCCTAGGTCGATACCCTTTGCGCAGGGGCTAGGAAGGCAAAAGCAAACCTGATTTCTTGCAGAATCGATAAATCAGTAGCAACAGGAAGAAAAAAAAAAAACCTGAGTTAGCCAAGGAGCCTTTTTGTGAACAGCCTGTCTCTCCGAGGCTGAGCAAAAACTGGGGAACGCTGCATGGAGCCACGTGAGGGGGCGGAGCGTTCCTCAATTGAAGCTCAGCCCGTGAGAAGAGGACTCAGAAGCACCTCCCACTCTCTGGATGCTCCAAGCGGCTCGAGGGAGAAAAGCTTGAGAGGTTCACAGATATACCCCCATGTGAGGGAAGGTAGTGATCACTAACCAATTTTAGTTTTATTTCAAGGCAGTTCAGATACACGGAGAAACTCATCTTGTGGCAAAAGGTTTTTTGCAAACCTGGAAGTGAGACAAGATAGAAAACTCAAATGGGCCAAATTTGATACTGCGGCATTATCTATTTTTTTGGATTCTGCACAACCTCAGATCTGGAGAAGCTTAATTTCTCATCCATCTTCAGGCTCAGATAATATTATGGTCCATTATGACGATCTAGGTCATTCATTGAAGAAATTTCTTACTGTCAAACTTCCGATAAGAAACCGCCAACAAGTTGGGAGTTAGCTGGTTTGATTCTGACTATTCACACAGTAGAAAATATTTGAGAGCTGCAATGCGTAGGGTTCAGCGATGTCCCACCTCAAAAAACTATAGCAACATGTTGAAAATTAGGTGTGATAATAAGAAATTGATAGCATCAAAGAAGGCTTCCTTTAGAACTAAATTATGGTCAGACTTGGAAATTTGGGCAAAAGGGTCAAATTCAGCTTTCTTTTGGAATGCTGTCTCAGGTATATTGAAGGAATGTAAATTTTATTTTGATATTCCCATTCCTGCTTCAACCTGGGAGAATTTTTATTCTAATCTTCTTTTTAAATCCAATCAGGACTCTATGCATACCCAAAGCAATGATTTATTAACTTTAGAAAATCTCCCTATCTGGCCCCCTGTTTCTGTTTCAGAAATTAAATCCATTATTCGATCATTAAAAGTTAGTAAGGCACCTGGTGAAGATTTTTTGCCCCCGGAATTATTTAAGACTTATATGGACTGGTGGGCGCCTTTGTTAGCAGGGCTATTCTTTTATAAATAATACTGGCCACATACCTGTGGGTTGGAAAGTGGCCATTATTGTTCCCTTACATAAAAAAGAAGATAGAGGCAATCCAATTAATTACAGACCACTAAGCCCAATTGGAATTGTTGCTAAAATGTATACAAAGCATTTGTTGAGCAAAATTGAAATCTGGGTTATGGAGAATCATCTTTTGGTGGAGGAACAAGCAGGCTTTAGACCAGAGCGATCTACCATAGACAATTGTTTCATATTATATCACTTGGTAACAAGGTATTTAAAAATGGGTAAGAAATTATTCACTGCATTTATTGATCTATGTGCAGCTTTTGATTAAACAGAAATATCTTGTGGAGGAAATTGGCGGACCTGAACATGAAGCCCAGACTCCTTTTTCTGGTTAGGGCCCTCTACTCAAATACCCATGTGAAAATCCGTACTGGCGTAAATGGAGCCCTGTCTAAGAGCATACCTATCAATATTGGCATAAGACAGGGCTGCATTTTAGCCCCAATGCTTTTCAATCTCTGTGTCAATGATTTACCAGGATTCCTGCATGCAGTAGATTTGTATATGCCAAAGATTCTTGATAAATTTATTCTCTTTTATATGCCGATGACATGGTATTAATGGCTCATTCACAAATAGGCCTGAGGAGATTGTTGTATAAGCTGAATACCTATTGTACTTTGAATTTCTTAAATACTAATAAAAGCAAATCCAAAGTGTTGGTTTTCAACACAAAAAAATAGGAAATATAATTGGCAGATTAAGGGGGAGTCAATCGAACCAGTAAATTCTTACACCTACTTAGGAGTGGTCTTTACTAATACAGGATCTTGGTTTAATCACTTTAAAAGTAGTGCATTAAGAGCTGAGATAAGCACCAAAAGATTATATAAATTATTTAACCATAATTACCCAGGCACTTTGATCCCTATGTTGAAAGTATTTAGGACAAAAATAGTTCCAATGCTGGCATAGGGTGCAGAACTGTGAGGTTTAAATAAAGCCTCCCCACTTGCACAAACACAGACCTGCTTTTTAAGTCACTTATTGGGGACTGATAAGAACACTTCTGCTTCAGCAGTCAGAGGGGAATTGGGTATCCACTCCTTACATAGCCACTTAATAATTAAAACATTTACATACTGGCTAAAGATACAATCAATGGATTCGGATAGACTTCCCAAACTATGCCTAATTGAACAGTTAAATAAGTTCCAATTTAACTCCTGGGCCAGTCAACTCCACAGAGCCATCTTAAGACATGGGTTTTCTACCCAATATTTGTCAAGGGCTTCCCAGGCAAGGGAAATTTTTAAACAGTCTTGGATATTAGTGCCCAGGCTGACATGGAATTATTAGCAAAAAACAGATCTATAAGATGGTTGGCTAAGAATAAAAACATCTTCCAACCTGAAAAATACCTTTCAATGGGTATGCCACAATCACAGAGAAGAGCCTATACCAGAGCCAGATTTGAGTTACTGGATTCCATGTCTAGCCATGTACCATACCACGAGAGAACCTACCTATGTGGTTCATCTGCCATTGAAGATATTTCCCACATCTTGTTCAACTGCCAAATATATGCCCCTATTAGGCTTAAATATTTATCATTTCTATTGGAAAGAACAGCCCACTGGGAATCAAACCAGATTGTTATATTTCCTCCGGGCCTCTAATGTACACATCGTTCGTAGGACTGCTAAGTTTATAATCAAGGCAGCAGTCCTAAGAACACAATATATTGAACAAATTGGTGTATCCTGCAAGGGTGATCTATTATCCGATTTCTGACTCCCTGGTTTTCCACATATGTTTTCATTACTGTATTCTTATATATCTAACTTATCTGTATTCTGTCTTGTTATATATTTACGTTATGTTATTGATAAGGTCTTATGACTATTCAATTAAATAAACAATACAATACTGAGTTGGAAAGTCACTTCATGATGAAACATATTTTTATAATTCTTTTCTCTTGGTCACCATGAATTGGTTAATTGGTTGCTACAGCAAAGAAGGAACAGGAAAAATAGTTTGCCCTAAGATGCATTATGTATCTCACAGATTATCAGCAGATGCTTTATTTACCTATAAAAGATCATCCTGATTTGAGCAGGAAATGTGATGGCAGTCCTTATGGAATGATCTGGCCACATATACTCATAATTTTAACTATCCCGTTGTTGATTGGCTATACATGGGACTTCCTTGAAATAGCAAATATAGTTGCACAATTGCTGACAAACCAGCACAATAACATTGATACGTAGGAGGCACAGTAGCTGCTAATTGGTTTGCAAATGCAAAATAAAGTGCTGGCTATTACATGTAAAACTCTGATTGCCAAGGGTATATCCCGTCCCACTTCCAAGGGTATATCCCGTCCCACTTTGTTGTGAGTGAGGAGGCAGACATAGAACCTTTCTAAAACTTTTTCTGCTTTTCTTATTCTATATTTTGTTTGGTCTTTAATATGCATAAGCAACAATAAGCAACAGTACAGTAGACACCTTAAGTATTGAGTTAAAACTGAAACCTTAATTGCATAACAAATATGATGTATGTTGCATTTATTTATTAATGACATACTTAGCTTTAAATGCAAAATTTAAATAATTCTATACTTAACAATACTGACATTTCAGATACTAAAGGTAATGTTCATGATTTCTTTCTTCATCTCTGAAGATTTAAAGATTAGTGTTAATAATCTCTAATAGTGTATAAATTCCATAGTACACAAATAACATAGTGTACTACTTGTTTTATACATAAATGTGTACAATAAAGTAAGATACAGAAAAACAGAGATGGGGGGGAAGGGAGGGAGAACAAGGAGAGACTATCCTGCTTAAAAAATACAGGAGATGTTTATACTCAGTAAATTCAGCAAGAGGGTTCCATCATTCTGGAATAATCTCCATCCCATCTAAGATTAGGATGTTTCATTTCCTGATGACATTTCAGAAAAGAGTAAAGAGTGTATTTTTTCCAATAGATGTTTAAGATGGAAGATACATTTTATTATTAACATTGTTACATGGTATTTTGTATTTTCATGTTTTCTTTTGTTTTGAAATGTAAATTGCCTAGAATTTTGATAGTAGGTGGGATGCAAATTCATGTACAATATAGGCAGGCCTATTTACATGTATGCATTCATAAAATAGTTAATTAACAAAATAAGTAATTTTATGCCACTACAGTAGTTTTAAGAATGATTAATTAGTTCTGATAATCCTTAAACTTACATCTTTCTTGCTCTAAGGGAAATGGCTTTGATTGAAGAAGGAAAAATAAAGAACTCTTAATTCCATTGAAATTATGCATATACAAACACACACATGCCCTTGACAACTGTAATAAATCTGCATGTTGTTCTCATAACATTTCATCAATAGATCTAGTAGACACTAAATGTAACTATAATCTATGTAACTATTATATTTTATCTTATTTGGGGGCAATAAAGTCAAAAGCTGATTTCAAATCCATTCTATCACAAATAATTTATATATTTATTTCCAGTCCACAGAACTAAGGAACTTTTGAAATATTTTCCATGCTCCCATTCCTTATGTGAACTGGAAATAAATATATAGCCTCTTATCTGACCATAGCATAGTCTGACGGTCTTCCTTCTGTCTCAGTTCAGAGAGATGTAACTTAGTAATATAAATATACATACAAAGAAAATAGGACATATTTATAGTAAAATATCATCCACACAGTCCCAAAGGTGGTTTTTCTGGAGGCAACTGGATTTTTTTCTTTTGAAGACATTTTGCTTCTCATCCAAGAAGCTTCTTCAGTTCTGGCAGGATAATGGGGAATGGAAGGATTTATATTCCTTGTAGACAGCTGGTAGTTAGAGGGTCGTTAAAGCACTTGGAGGTTTATGTGTCCTCAATGCTCCTTGTTCTTGTAGCCTGCAATTTTTCCTCTGGAAATCCATTCCTACTCCCACACAATTCAAAGGGTATTGTCCCAAATTGTATAGCTAAAGGACTAGAGAGATTCTATGTTATCCAGGTCATGGTTGTCCAAAAAGTGCTTTTTTATGAGGCAACTGGACTGTTTTTTCTTTTCTCTCAAATCACCTAGAGTTAACCCTAAACTGAAGTATTCCATCTTCGAAATGGTCTTTGAAATAAAGAGTGCAGTCTTAATAGTGACATGCAGCTTTGTTCCCTGCAAAAAATAAGATTACGTCTCCCGGTGCTCAGTATTTTTCATTTTTTTAATTCCTCCCCTTTAAAAGGAACTTTTCAAATTTAAACTGCCATTGCTTTTAAGTTAATACCATAAAGGTATTGGGATCAAAGCGATTCCGATGCTTATAGGAGGACAACACGGAGTTTTAATGCTACTTATTTTGTTTCCCACTTCGGGCCAAATCCTATGTGAATGTCTTTTTCTGTCTGGGTGCATTGCTGGGATTCCTGGGAACTCCCCCACCTTCAGAAGGTGGCACCCCTCTAGGGTGGCAAACTTGGCCCTTCTCTCAGACCTTCCCAGAGGCGGGACAAAGGGTGATGGACACCCAGCACGTGGCCTCTACGGAGAGCTTCCTCTAGGACTGAAACGCCTGACTGAATTTCCAACTAAATGTTTTCTTAGAAAACATAAACATAAAACATAAATGTAGATAAATAAATGTTTTCTTAGAAGTCTTTACGAAAAGAGAGATCCAACGAAGCAGCGTTATTCAATACCTGCGGCTTTTTTGTTTTTTTGGTTTTGTTTATGTACCTGCAGGTCATTCATGCTTGTGTCTATTGAATCGCCCACCGCTGCCTTCCTCGCAGGACTTGCCTCCTGCCACCCTTTCCTATTTTAGTGGTAAGACCAGAACAATAAAACCCACGAACGAAGCTTCACCGCCCACGCCTCAACACTGAAAGAAAATAAACGTGGTGCGCATGTGCGGCGGAAACTACTGCTTTCGCCGCGCCCTCGCTTCCAATCCTCACTGCCCTTCGCTGTCTCCCGCCCCCAACCAATATTATTCAGCCAGAGACCGGAGAAAGTCCAGACTACTGCCACTCCTCTTCGTCCCCCTAAGCCACGCCCCTCTTGTCGTAGCGCATGGGCAGAAAGGACGCCCTGCCTAAGCTCTGTTCTTGGCAGAGATCGCTGTTGCAGCGCAATGGCTACGTGCCACCTGCCGTCGGTGCAGCCTGTAACTCACCTGATCTTTGACATGGACGGTCTGCTTCTGGGTGCGTAATTTACGCTTTGCTGTTTTGCATCCGCCAGCTGGGCAATCCGGTTCGTGGCGAGAGAAGGCCGCGGATTAGTTCTGCTCTCTGGTTGCAGGACTGGAGCCGAGTGCAGCTATTGCTTCGTAGTTGTGTGTTAAAGGCGGCGATTTCCGCCTGTGGTTTCTCCCGCCTCCTTGCTAGTAACTCAGATTCTGAAAACTGCCCCTGCAAGCGTGCACACACAAACACGAATGTCCTTCTGCTGTAGAAGGAAAGCACAAAGCCAACAGGCGGGCTACGATTGCTTTATTTGTGGAGCCCTCGGTCCAAAGTACAATTGAGTGGTTATACAACTTGGCATGACGGTAACAGTCTTCCTTTCTATCATCACGTGGACGCTTCAGATCGTCTTCATGTGCACAGCATTTTGTATAGAAAAGAGAAAAAAACAACGAGTTGAAGCCTTTTAAGAAAAATGCAATCCTTAAGACATGAGTGGGCCTTACAGTAATTTTAACTGCCTTGTTTAATAAAAAGGACTGTAACCACAGTTCACTTTGTCCAGGATTGCACTGAATTTTGATTACAATTTTGATTCCTTTAATTCGGTGTTTCTGAATGTCAGCAAGTTTTAAGTTTTACAAACTTCAACTCCAAGATAGCTGGTTGAGGAATTCTGGGAGTTAAAATCCACACGTATTAAAATTGCTGAGGTTGACAGACACTGAAGTGGAAAGTTTGCTAAATAGGATCGCAAGTGTAAGTGCATATAAGTGACAAATATTAAAATGATACATATTAAATACATTTACATACATATTAAAGAAATTTACATAGTACAAATTTGAATGGCATTTAATATAGTCAGAGAGGTCTGATTTGATAATGTTAGTAGAAAGATCTTTTTATCTATATTATTACATCTTTTTTTCTTTCATTTGTCTATTTACAGGTAGTCCTCAACTTAGATCACAGTTGAGCCCAAAATTTACATTGCTAAGTGGGACATTTGTTAAGTGAGTTTTGCCCCATTTTACAACCTTTCTTGGCATAGTTGTTATGTAATCTCTGCAGTTGTTAAGTGAGTAACACAGTTGCTAGGTGAATCCAGCTTTCCCATTGACTTTGCTTGTCAGACAGTTGCAAAAAGCAATCACATGACCCTGGAACACTGCAGCTGTCATAAATATGAACCAGTTGCCAAATATCTGAATTTTGATTATTTGACTATAGGGCTACTACAATGATTGTAAGTATGAAAAGCAGTCATAAGTCACCTTTTTTAGTGCTATTGTAATTTCAAAAGGTCACTAAACAAATGGTTGTAAATCAACTACCTATATTTATTGGAACTGTAAGCACAGTAAACAGACTTTGAGATCTTAGTTTAATAAGGCACTGATCTACATTATTGGGCCTTCATTCATCAAATCAAATACTTTATTACTGACCAGCTTCTTATGATTAGATATGGATATTAATTATACAGTAATATTTTACACTTTTGTTACTGTAAAAATAATTTACAAAAACTTTTAGTTTTCAGACATGCTTTAAAATACTCTTACCCATTTCTGATGCTGCTTGTGTACATTTAAAACATTGCATATAAAATTAGTCTGTCCTTTTGTAAAAGTGAATTTTGAATTTTGGTATGTTCTTCATATCTGAAATTGTTCAAATTAGTTTGTAGAATGTGCCCTTTGCGGAGCCCTATTAAATACATTGCCACAGTAATTTTCTTTTACACTCTTTTTGTTGACATTAGATCTGAATAATTTATTAATCTCCTTTCCTTTTGTTGTACCCCCTTTCTTGCTTACCTATATTCATGAAAATGCCGCAAAGAGGTAGACTTTATGTTATTGCTAGGCTGCTTCATAGTAATTATATAATCTATTTTGAAATGATGAATTTGTAAAAACCGCTATAGTTCTGCAATGATTTTTCTTTATTGTTATTGATGTTTATATTTTTAACCTACTATGGATTTTTTAACTGTTATGGTGCTATATAGCTTATAAACTGGTAACTCAGTAGATAATGTTGGGGATAAATTTAGTAAATAAAACAAATGATAACATTGCTTCCTTTCCAAATTGTTTCTACATTCAGTAATATTTCTACCCATCTATGTGCAAAGTTTTGACAAAATCATTATTCTACTCATTCAAGAGTTTATAAAATATAGTTAAAGAATGAATTTTTGCTAATTTTTCATTTGTGTACTTACAATGTTTATAGGAAAAGCTATGCTATAGCGTTTTAAATTGTTCATCATTACTGCTTTAAAATATTCAAATTCTTAAATGATGTACAAGGCATTATTTATTGATTTCTTAATTGTATGTAACTCCAAAAAATCATTGGGAGTGTGTTTCATAAAAAACGGTTAACAATCAAGTGAAGTTTTAAGGCAATTCAACTGGCTAAAATGAAGTTTATTGATCACTTAATGCAATACATTTTTCTCTGAAGGCTGTTGAATAATACTATATAATAATTTCGTTTTTTGTGACTACTTCAATATAACCCACAGTGTCTTGAACCCTGAAATGCATATCACTTAAATGAAATCTACCAATGGTATGGGGCAGGTACATGTCTATTTTCTTTACTAAAACTGTGGTTATAGTATAAAAGACACATTTTTCTAAATCAACTATCTTGTATTAAATACCTTCTACTTTTAATGCTTTGTTTTTTATTGCTGAGTGCTGAAGATTTTAATATGACTGTTAAGGATCTGTTGATATAACATTGACAATGAAATAGCTGTTTTTAATTTATAAAGCACTATTTTTATTTTTTATATAAGTTTGCTAGGCTTAAGCTATATGGAGATATTCTTGGGGCATCCTTGCCAAATAGTAAATAACAGGAATTGTTTTTTTTTTCCCATGGTTTTCCTTGTTTATGGAGTTGTAAAATTAAAATATATTTAGAATCCAATAAAATAAATATAATTCTATCATTCTTTTGGCTCTTCTGATTATTTTGTTTTGTTAATGTAATTGGTTTTTATTTTATTTAGATAATTGTGTTCTCAGATTTAGTATACTGATATCTAAGAACTTATTCATTCCTAAAATTTTAAATTATATCATTTTCAATCAAATATTAAATATATAAACTTCATTTTATTAAATAGTATAAACACGTTCATCTAAGATCAAAACGAAATGCAGTCATTTTCTATTTTTTGAGATATCAGTGAAGAATGCAAGAAGAGATAAAGTTTGCCCTTCTACTCAGTTAAGTAAATCAGTGGTCTTTATTTTTAGGCAGAAACAATGCTTTCTCAGCACTTAATAGCCCTGTATTCAGAATTAGGTATTGTAATAATTTGTACCGTCATTTTCCCATCATGTCAACTTCTTGACTGCATCATGTAGAACTGTCAAATGAACAGGGGTTTTTGGGGGGGTCCCCCCTCCTTTTGTATCCTCAAGCTTGGTCCCTATCAGAACCAATACATTTGACCTTGTGCTGACTGAGAAAAACGTAATGATGCTTTACGTTTTTCAGCCTCCTATGATTATATTGAAAAGGTACTTAACTCTTTGATATTGTAAGTATTTTATGAATTATGGAATATTCTTTTAATTTACAGAATAAAATATAACTATTTTTGGAACCTTAATATAACTGAATATAAAACTTAAATTAACAGTTTAGATCAGGGGTGTCAAACTGTATTTTTTTGAGGGTGGAGCAGCATTGTAGTTCTCTGCTGGCCAGCCAGGGCGCGAGAGATGGGACAGTATCCTCACCCCGTTTGGGTGGCAGAATGCTCCAGGAGGCCATCCAGAGGCACCGTGGGCCAGTCCTTTGGTATTTCCAAGCTGGCCCTGTGGGAATTTAAGCACACTTCAGGCTGGATCTGGTCCGCAAGCCTTGAGTTTGATACTTGGTTTAGAATCATCCAGCTTAAGAGAACTCTGAAACAGCAGATCCCATTGAACAAAAATACTTTAGAGAAATTCAGTGCAGAGAATTTGAATTTATAAGCAGATACTTACTATTATGCCTTATGCTTTGTGGGGGTTTTTTGTCTATAAAATTAAAAGTCAGTAGTTATTTTTCAGTTGTTATTATATGCACTTAAAGAGGCATTTTAAAAACTAAGCTAATGGGGAATACCTAATTTGGTCTTGTCTAGACCATTTCAAACATATCCTAGCATCGTATTATTTGGAAAATTTAAAAACAAGCTGGGTTTTGTGAAAGTGTACTTCTTATGCTGTACAAATATAATTTTACACTTTTTTTCCCTAGAAGCATGTAAGAAATCAGTGGTGGATTTCTTTTAGATATGTTAGGAAAACATGAAAATTGTATTTTCATGCATTTTCAAGAAAAATAAGATGTTGAAAGATGTAAGTTTTCTGAGAAATCAGATGAAGTGACTTATTGCTACAGATGACACTGACATAATGTACATTTCTCAGTTATCTGGTCCATCTGTTCTGTACAAATTGTATATTTCTGATTAAGTATCACAATAGCAGATTAAAAGCTGGTTGCAGTCTTTAAGACTGTTCCCACTTTATATTATACATTATGAAAGATCTGAAAATAGGTTACTTGGAAAAATTGAGGGAGCAGTTGAAGTTGAATATTTGGTCAATTACAATTATTCTGTCTTTGAATCTTCAAGGTAAAACACCTTCATGATTTTGAAATTTAACAATCTACTAAACTAGCGTTTCTCAACCTTAGAAACTATTTGAGAAATAATGTACTAGAAGCTCATATTGACTAGTTTCTAGCTATAGCCTTTTATCCCTTCTTCTTAAGTTCAAGCTTCCTTCAGTAACAGCTGTCCAATTCAAAAAAATAGAATTTCATCATTTTGATCTTAGATATCATTGTCTCCTCTAAATGCATCAAAAACTAATTTTAAGCATTTCAAGAGGATAGGGGTATTTGTTCCTCCACAGGTACAACTCGCTTAGTCAAAGTTACAATAGATCTACTTTGGGACTACTTACATCTTGGATTCAAAGTTGTGATGGCTGCAGTCATGTGATCTTACTTTGGGCACTCAGCAACATAGCCACATTTACAGGCATTTTCCGCATCCAGCAGCCAGCCACTGCATTTTACGATGGCTTTGCTGAAAACTGGCATTTACTTCCAGTTTTTGGCAAAATGGCACCCATGGTGAATCTTGATTAATGACCACAGCATTCTCTTAATGACTGCCACAAAAAAAGTCATAAAACCATACAACTGTCACAACTTATGAGTGTAATGGGTAGCCACCATTATGGTCATAAGACAATATTTTAAAATAACAAATTTGAGAAAAGGGTTGATCCTTAGCCTTAAGCTTTATATTCTTAAAAGTAGCCTAAGGAAAACTTATTTGCTCTTAAATTCCTTCATTATAATTTTTAGTATTATATATTAATATAGTTAGTTGCAAATCTAGTGATGCTAGCAGCAATATAATGTATATCTTCTGAACAACAACTAATGTTTTGTTCAAAAGTTGAAAAAACAAATTATTTTTTAGTATAGAATATGTATTATCCTTGGGGTAATAGATTTCCTTCTACATTTGTCATCAGCAGTTCCAAATTTATTGTTCTGTTTCCAATTTAAAAAAATTAAATTTTTACTTGTGTTGTTTTATTTGAATGTCTTACAATTTTAGATTGCAATCAATAACAGCATACTTTTAAATATGGTCTTATAAGGTAGACATCCGGACCTCTACTCTAAGAAGATTAGATGATGGAGCCAATCTAATTAGAGATGTAAAAATGGGTTATATGTTTTTCCCTTGTTGAAAAAGACAAAAATATTTGGTTACTGCTCAGTTTATAGACTTTGGGTTTTGTCTTCTCTTTAGATCTTTCTTTGGGTAAAGATATCTTAAAAGCCCCCTTCCCTGAAAACCCTGGTCTGAAACCAATTTTATTAGGATAAATATGACTCCAACTTGTTACTTCGTTTCTTATTTAATATGTGCCATTACCTGTATTTTCTTGGAAAATATTCCACTATAAACAAATGTTAAGTTATCCCCATTATGCTCTTAAGAATTTAATTATTAGTGTCATAGTTCATAGTCTTGAATAAATGAGCAGGAATCAAGGGCTCGTGTCCCGCAGAAACAGTGTATAAAACAGGAATCGGGCCCCAGACTTATTTAATAAATACATTAGGATCGGAGATGGTATTCTTCGGGTTCTGGTGGACCGGTAGTGGAAATTTTGACTGATTCGAAAAACTGGCAAATACTACCTCTGACTGGGTGGGAATGGGGATTTTGCAATGTCCTTCTCCTGGGGTGGGGTGGGAATGAGGATTTTGCGGTATCCTTCCCCTTCCATGCTTACCAAGCTGCCCACCAAGACACACCCACAGAACCGGTAGTAGAAAAAAATTGAATGCCACCACTGATTATAGGGCATATTTATTTGTACGTGGTAAATTAGGACTTATAAATTAGAAAATGAAAAGAAAAGATGAAAAGTTTTCATATGGAAAACATAACTAGATGGACACAAAATGGAAGTTGTGCTGTAAGTTTTAAACTCAAAACAATATATTAGAATGTTTCAAGTTAGCAAAGTCAGGAATTGACTTGTGGCCGCATTGCTTAATGATGGTGTTTAAAGTCCTAATGTTGTTAAGTGAGGACTATCCATAGTCCACCTTTTCTGATTGGTCATTTAGTATTGAGGATTTTCTCCTATACTATTTGAAAAGATAGAATATTATTTAGATACAATTTCAACTCTTGGTTTGTTGATCTGACTAACTATTTGTTGAAAACATCATTTTAATTCTGCTTTCTTTGTTCCGCAGATACTGAACATCTTTATACTGTTGTGTTCCAAGAAATCTGCAGTCGCTTTGGGAAAACCTACACTTGGGATGTGAAATCCTTAGCAATGGGCAAAAAAGCATTGGAAGGAGCAGAAATCATTCGTGATGCACTGGACCTTCCAATCACCAAAGAAGAGCTGTTACATGAAAGTAAAATCATGCAAGAAAAATTGTTTCCTACAGCTAGGTTGATGCCAGGTATTTTGTGTTTTCAGTTGTGTTTGCCTATCAAATTCCATTTTCACACTTTCAGTCCTAATGGATTAGATACTTTTTTTCTTGTGTCTGATTAACTTAGCATTTCTTTAGAACTTAAGAAAGACTTAGATATATTCAGGGGGATTCAAATTTTTTAACAACCGGTTCTGTGGGTGTGGCTTGGTTGGTGGGCATGGCCAACTCGACATAACTCATATCGAGGGGCGCTTCTTCTCGCCTGGCCTCTCATGACTGTGGGGATGCTGCAACGGTCGTAAATGTGAAAAATGATCATAAGTCACTTTTTTCAGTGCCATTGTAAGTTTGAATGGTCACTAAATGAACTGTTGTAAATCAAGGATTACCTGTAGAAAAATACAAAAAGCGTTTTTGCTTTCAAAAAGCTTCCCTAAATACAAATCATTAGATTAAAAATACCTGCTGGAATTACAAATCAGGCAGGGTGCCAGAACACCTTGAGAAATTAAAATAGTTAATGCAATGATAACTATCAGCAGCCAAGTCTTGCTCATAAGGTGAAACCCTTTAGCAGAGAGGTCATTTAAGCTCTCCAGAAAGAGCACACTCAGGAGAAGCAATCCTTAGATCCATTTGCACCAGCTGGTCTCACCTCACCTAAAGAAATCCAGATTTAAGGAAAGATCACATGCCCCCCAGAAAGGCAGTAAAAAAATCAATGCCAAGCTTGCATCCTGCCTCTTGGAAGTACAACCCAAAAGGACAGTGCCAGATACCACTAAAGCAGTGAAGGAAGACCCCCTCTCCCCAGATAAAAAAAGAAGCCATGAGGCAGAAAAAAATTCAAACACAATACAAATAATTAAATCACAACAGTAGCTGTTGCTTGTTAAACCAATTACCAGAACAAATAGACACAGGAACTAGCCAGATTTCTCAACCCAGTTTCTTTTCAGAAACAGAGATTAACCTTTTTCCTTCCAAACAAAGCTGAATAGGGAAAATTATCCCATCAATAAAAACAGGATTAAACGTCACCAAGCACAGAATTAAACTTCACCAAAAACCAGTTTTAGACC
The DNA here is from genome assembly GCF_049901715.1 of Pseudonaja textilis. NCBI lineage: Eukaryota > Metazoa > Chordata > Lepidosauria > Squamata > Elapidae > Pseudonaja > Pseudonaja textilis. The sequence goes on from NC_141997.1 coordinate 13,568,987, forward strand.
AAAACTCAGAAAGGGTATGTAAACTCACATTTGAATGTCAATTCTTCTAGCTAGCCAAGAAGCCTTGCTGAATGTCACTCATCTTGGTTCCTTGTCATTAAAGGCTTCTTTCTGGCAGCTCTGCTTTGTTATTCAATTATTTCTTGAAAGTGCTAAATCATTCCATAGGAGAATATTTCCTCCCAACAGCAGTGTAAAAAGCTTAAAACAACCCCTCCCCTTTACGAAAGTCAAGGAAAATAATAGCAAAGCAGAAAAAAAAACTCAAGAGAGACAGGAAGTCTAGGTGTAGTGCCAAGAATGTAATAAGGGTTAACGGAGAGGCAGTTTCTGTAAGCAGCACTACCAGAATGTTTCCTAGTTGCCTTACAGGATTAGCCCTGTAAAATGGAAAAAACAAAAGGAGATTTCTTCCATCAACCCGGTTCTATGAACTGCTTAGAAAATTAAGAACAGGTTCTAATAAATAGGTGAGAACCCATAGAATCCCACTCCTGAATATATTCCTATAATATTTTTATATAATAGAAATTAAGTGATGTTAGAAAAAATAAGCTGTTGCAGTTTCAAAAAGCCAATCAGCAATAATGAGGGCTTCTTCCGAATTATATGACTACAGATGGTCATCTTCCTTCCATCAGCTGATCAAAGTTTGTTTGATAGATAAAGATACCTCAATGTTCTGAAAGAGAAAAACCTTTTCTGCGCCATTATGTAGCATCTGCATGAGAGGTGAGGATGATGGCCAGTTTTCAATATGCGCTTCTGCACAAATTATAAGAATTGACCAATACCAACTAAAAGACAAGTTCGCTTTTTCTTATTTTAGGACTAGTGATTCAGATATATCTATTTATATTTATACTTGAATACATTTGAACATAGGATAAATATGCATGAGATGCGTATTTATCCAATGTTCAAATGTATTCAAATGATGTATCTGGTATTACCGGTATAAAACTTTTTTTTTTTAAAAAAAGCAATAAACTGGTAGAATAGCTATTTTCTTCTTTATAATATTATCATCAGTCCACCATTTGAAAACATATTTTAATGTAATTTACTTTTATATTTCATGTTTGTCTAAATTTGGGAAGTTATTGCCACAGTAATGCAGTCTCTAATAATCTGCTTCAACATTAAAGATAATTTGGTGTCTCTCATATTTTCTTCTTTGGATCACTAACTTTAGCAAATACTTTGCGGCACTGTTTATGCGGTATGGATTCTAATGAACTTTAGCTAATCAGGAAGTAGCACAACAATGGAAATTAATTTCTCAGATTTTGAATTAGAGAGTTGACTAAAAACCCGTAAAATTACTATTTTATATTCTTAACATTTAGTGCTCTGAAGACTTGTCTTATGGGGGAAATGCCATGAACAAAATAATTTCCTAGATGCAGTATTTTTGGAAAAGTACAACAATTCTGCAAATCTGTCCATTAGGATTTCAGAGCAAAACGCCTAATGAAATACAGCAGATACCACTGAACTTCTATAAATGAATAAACTTTCTCATATTTGTAAACTTCTCAGTAAATCTAGCAAAGGGTTAAAATTTTGTCTGCACCTTTCTTATTGTCTCAATTTTTCTTCATTATAATTTCTCAGGACTGATTATCTGCCATCAAGTTATTTTCAACTCCTGATAACCACGTAGTTACTCTCATGCTATTTCATCATGTTCCATAAACTATTTCCCATAAAATTTTGCATTCCCTCTTCCTGCCTGCCTGTCTGCCTTTCCTCCCTCCCTCCTTCCCTCAGCATTAGTCAGGTTTCAGATGCAATTTTTACATATAAATTAACCATTTCTATCACTATTCCAGAAACATACCACTATTTCAATATGTCTTTAATAACTCATATGTATCTAGTCTTAGGGTTTTCAATTGTTTATCAATTGTTGCTTATATTTTTTTCTTGAATTCTTAATGTTTGTCATTTTAATTCCATTTATTGTATTACTGTCATTTCCATATAAATCTGTAATAAAACAGACTCTTTCATTTCAATTATATCTCAATACATTTATTTTTAATTCCATTTATTCTACTGAAGGCTCCTTACTTAGTCCTTTGCACTTAGTTGCATAACTACTTTTATTTCCATTAAAACTATTCTACATTTTTCTTTCTTTTTGAAATCTTAACTATTTTTTGCTTTTGATTGCATTCTTTGCAGTCCTTATTACTCTGTAACATAATTTGTCTTGTTCTTGGTTTTTGTTGAATTTATTTTATTACCTGCAAGTTTTTTTCTGACCATAGTGTTTTCATTCCACTAAGTATCATTTTCATTCTTCTGGTTTGCATAACTAATCTTTGTAACTAGGTAAAGATATGTAACACCTATAATTACATTCTCTAACATATTTATTTTTCCACCATTCTGAGCTGCTTCCACATCTACTTTCTTTTATCAATTTTCAATCATTCAGTCAGGAATTTGTTTTCTAGTATTTCTTTACATTCCTGTTCTTTCTTTCTATATCTTTTTGCTTTTACTCTAGTATTTTTTTTCATTTTTATCAAATTCTAATTTGCTGCATTTACATTCATAACTCCTCATTATAGAGTTCCATAATTCTGATTTCAACGATAAGCAAGTGAAACATGATTTTCCTTTCATTCATTCCATTTCCTGATGTATGCTATCCAACATATTTCCATCTCCCCTTTACATTTATCATATTTCATCTGGAAGGTTGCACATTTTCCCCAAATATTCATTCTGAATTTTTTTATTATTTCTCTTCACTGAAACAGTAACATTCTAAGCAAGTTTTCCATTTTTTTACCCACCACCACAACATTCATCAGATAGACAGACAGACAGACAGACAGATAGATATTGATATATATTAGTTCTTTAATACATAACTGCAATTTATTTCTTCTATTTCTTGCATGTATCTATAGCCTCCTGTATCTATAGCCTCCTGTTTGTGAAAGTAGGATACTTTCATTCAGATCTATTACCCGATTCTTCTACAAATCATGAGGCAATTATAAGCACTATCTCTCTGTAACAGCAATTGGACACATTTGGCAACTATTTGATATTTATTTATGCCATTTATATGCATGTTGTACTAATCAAGCAAGACATTTTAATTGTTGTGATTAATAAATATGAACCTTCTTCTAAATTCTAGACATTGTGTGAATGTGTTATGTTTAATAAGGATTAGTACATCAATCTTTCAAACAGAAATCCCTTAATTTGACTAATCTAATTTGAATTTGTGTAAAAATATCTCTGTGCAAAGTACGTGTGAGTAGCATAATTAAAGGACTTGGATTTTGGTTAGCTAATATGCTGGATTCAGTTGCAAATGTATAATGTTCTAATTGCTAGAGCAGCCTATTAAATATATATTAGAAGAATGAAATGTGATTAATTTATTTAAGTTGACATGTCATAAATTAATACTTTGACAATCAATCACTTTTTATTTCCGTCAGTTTTATAGAAACAAGGTTTCTTGAAAATATCTATTTTTGGATTTAGCATAAGAGAAAGGTATCTTTGAAACATTAAAATGAGGTTATGTGGAACACTAAACTATTTAAATACAGAACAATGTGCAGATTGCATTGTTTTTCATATAAGAAACCTACGGCAATTCATTTTCCCTTTTTCACCTAGCTTCCTATATCTTGATATAAGAAGCTGAAAAATGTTTTAAACTAGTTTTACTCAATGAAAAAATTAGTTTCTAACAATAGCAGGTCAGATACCAACATTTTGAAATTTGTATTTATACAAATGTATTTCTTGAAACAAATGTAATTGTTCCCAGGATAATTGATTATAAGATTAAGCCCAATAATTAGAGAAATATTTTAATGTGTTTTAATAATATCTCAGCCTCTTTTTTATTTTTACTATTGAATGGCCAGTTGTTAGGGCGTCTTAAGCAATGTCATTTAAAAATTACAATTTCTTTCTTGTAACATGTAAGTGTTCTGTCTTTCCAAGTTTTCAATTTTCTCTAGCCAAGCTAAAGAGAGATTGATAAATTTTGATTATCGTGTTCCCAAGTGAAACTTCCCAAATATTTTTGTATGTTTATCATTTAGTAAAACAGACCAAATAAATGTATTTGTACACATAAATAATCAGAATAAGATTAAGAAAGTTAAGCTTCTTTGGCCTCATTTTTTGGCCTTTGAGGCATAGGATTTATTAATGTCTTCTTATAAGGCAAAAATGCTTTCCCATATTCACATGATCAAATGACATCGAAACAGGGCTTCCTTCTTTGCTTTTTTTATTGTTATTATTGTTCCTTCAAGTCTGTGTTGACACCTAGCAAGTGCCTAGACTTGTCCTTGCAATTGTCCTGGCAAGACTTTAGAAATAGTTTGTCATTGCTTCTTTTCCTAAGGCTGAGATACAATGGCTGGCCCAAGATCACCCAGCTAGCTTTGTGCCTAAGATGGGGCTAGAACTCACTCTCCTGGTTTATATCCTGATGCCTTAACCACTACTGCAACCTGGCTGTCAACCCTGAAGCTGGCCTGACCGAAACCATTTTGTCTACTTCGGTGTTGTCACACTGGAGCTGAGGGATAGGGAGAGAGGATTTGAAATAGGGAATTTCGTAGCCACAACAAAATACTTTCTCTTTTGAGAACCAAGGACATTTTCATACCTGGTCAGAAGAAGGTGGAGTGATGCCACCCAGTTTCCAGACTTCATGGTGATTGGACCATGTGACTGATTGTTTTGAGAAAGTAGAAAATCTTTTATGTTTTATAAGGTGAAAACTGAGGGAGTTTTCAGGGTCGGTTTTCACCAGATATGTGCTAATATGATATTTCCAATAAAAGTATAAAAGGATTTTTTACTTGGAACCCTGACACTGGTTTTCTATGCATTATTGTAATACATAGACTATGTAGAGTCTGTCCCAGTGTGGTTTATGCTAAATAGAGAGAGACCTTACACATCTGTCACTGAGAGGTATCTTCATAGAAAGGGAGATCTATGAGTTGTGGGAATCAGTTGATGGATCTTCACAACTTTTGTATGTACAATAGCAATGGCACTTAGACTTATATATACCACTTTATAGTTCTTTACATCCCTCTCTAAGCGGTTTACAGAGTCAGCATATTTCCCCCAACAATTTGGGTCCTCATTTTATCCATCTCAGAAGGATGGAAGGCTGAGTCAACCTTTAGCCTGGTGGGATTCGATCTGCCAAATTGCAGGCAGCTGGCTGCAGCAGAAGTAGCCTGCAGTACTGCACTCTAACCACTGCGCCACTGAAGCTCGGTATATATTTTACCTGGATATGTTTGTATGTGTATGCATAGGGAACAGTAACTTCTTTATTTGTTATAAAGGTATTATTTGGGGATTTTTTTATTTGAATATTTTCTTTTATTAGATACTTTAGGTATATATACGTGTTGTGGCCCCGATTCCTGAGCCTATGCTGTCAGAGGAAGAGGACCTGGAAGATAAGGGGGAGGAAGTGGGAATGCCTTTCTCCCCAGGACCTTCCTCCCTGGCAATGCCTTCCTCCCCAGGACCTTCCTCCCTGGTAATGCCTCAGGTTCCATCAGACAACCAAGAGGAACAGCCTGAGATGAATCAGGAGGAAGACATGTCGGAGCAGCCCCTGACAGGGAATGAAGAGAAGGAGTATTAGTTCGACCCCAAGCAGCGTCGTAGGGAGAAATGTGAGCAGCAACGTAGGAGGCGTGGGAGGGTCAGAGAGTGAGCTGAGTCACTGAGCCACACTGAGCTACACAGGGGATAAAAGTGGGTGTGCTTTCTCCTTAAACTTCGTACAGGAAAAAGTTTAACTTACTTCAGATTTTCTCTGTGAATGATTGTTTTGTGGACTACCTTGTGATTTTTATGAAGTAAAAGAACCATTTATCTCTGTGAGTAAGACTTTAATTTATAATTGCTGCCAGCTCAGACTTGGCAGGCAGGACGTAGTGGAATGCCAAGAATATTATCAGTTCCAAAGAATTAGCTCTGTGAAGTCCGAGCCAGCTTACCTGTCTGTGTGTTGTGTGTGTGTGTGTGTGTGTGTGTGTGTGTGTGTATAATCCCTTACCTTTGGGGGGGAAGGGAAAGGAAGGGGAGACAGTACATATACATATAGTCAGAAACAAATAGGATTATTGTTTGAATTGTTATTTATCCATAAAAGCAAGGTAGGGCAAAAAGAGAGAGAGAGATGGGAAAAAGGTAAGAAAATTGTGTGCACATGTTTTTTGTGTGTGTATCAATCAGTGCATTTAAAGTATTTGTGTATCTTTCTTACACAGGAGTTGAAAAGCTAATCCACCATCTACACAAACATAACATTCCCATAGCTGTTGCTACTAGTTCATCTCAAGTGACATTTGAAATGAAAACAAGCCGACACAAAGACTTCTTTGCTTTATTTCATCATATTGTCTTGGGAGATGATCCTGAAGTAAAGCATGGCAAGCCACAACCGGATGTGTTTTTAGTTTGTGCAAAGAGATTTGATCCTCCTCCATGTCCAGAAAAGGTAAACATAATCACAAAATAGAATAACAACCAAAAATCCAAGCTTTTATATTTCGATAAATATGTGTGTGTTTGTGTGTGGGGTGGGGGTGGGCAGGATTTTTTGGTGGCATTGTTATTGATCTTTAACGTATAATAATTTATAATGACAACTGATGGGCCACTGTTTGCTCTAAAACAATATTATAATTGGACTTGGAAAGCAAAGCAACAAGATTAGGAACTAATTGGATAGGAGACCACCAGGAAATTCCAGATGATTCCTAACAGCAGCATGCAAAGCAACACTCTTTGGCAATACTTTGTCTCATGCTTCTTCCAAGTCTACATTCACCTAAGTTGGTTCTGTCATTAAAGAATGCTGCAACAGTTTATTCACATTCAAAAGTAATTGAGACAAAAGTGTACCAGTCCTGTTTGTTATGGAATATCCTTTACATGCATGGAGTCTCCACTGAGTAGAAAAGGGGAGAAACTGTTTAAAAAATGTATGGAATCCTCAGAGAAAGGTCACTCAAAAAATAATCATTTGGGAGAGGGAAGAATCACCTTAATTCCTTTTAAGAAAATGTCCTTTTATTTGGGCTTAGATTTTATTTGTAAAAGGAAGTTTACACATGTCTTGATAATATATCAGGCAGCTAGTAAGAGTGATAAAATAATAAATTATATTTTGTAACTCTCTGTCATTCTATGTTGAAGCTGTGAAAGTACTCACTCATTGCTAAAAAGCAGTATATTATTAAGTGACTGGAGAATAAGCCACTGTATTAAGGAGCTCATTACAGATTTTTTTTAAAGTTTCATGGTAGCCTCTTCTGAATCATATATCTTTTGCAGTATAGAAGAGTATTGCTACTGAATATAATAATAGGATAGCTATGTTTAATTTACTTCAACAAATCTTGTCATAGAAGTTTAACTGCTTTATGCTTCCCATAACTGTATCTTTATAACCTCTGAAAAAAGAACGAGTAAACAAGAAATTATTCCATTAATGTTGTTACATTTATGCTGTATTGTGTTACTCTGAAGAGACAAATGGGGAATAACCAAATATATTTGAAAATATTGCAAAATATTTTTTTTACAGTGATTTTTTATTTAGACATCCATGTTTTCTTTCCTTTTTCTCTTACTCAGTGTTAAATTATCATTAAGGTAATTCAGTACTAAAGGAGGCATTAATCTCATCATGTTTGTATATTTAAATATTCTCATGACTCTATATTATTTAATTATTTATATAATAATATAAGTAAAGCCTGCAAGGTAGCTTTCAAAATATTAAATTAATATAAAGATATTAATGTATTAAATATATTAAATGCCCTACCATAAAAGAAGAAATCAATTTCCAGAATTTTATTAGAAAAAAGCTTACAAAGGAAATATAGAGTAGAGGATAAATTTAGCAGTGAAATTAAGTAACTATTAGTGATTTTATTTGCAATTAGGTAGTAATTTTTTTCTTGTGCCTTTTTTCCTAGCATCAATATAAAGGAATTGAAAACTATAGTAGTTTATTGTAACATTTTTACTCACAGCTTTGTTACAAATGTGGATTTCTTTAAATATCTGTGTAACTTGGAATTGCCTTAATATTGCTTAGAAAAAAATTGTACTATCTTCTTACCTGTAATTTTTAAAGTATCTATTTATACTGCATATACACATTTGTTTGTTTTATCAGCGGCAGTGATAGTTGAAAAATCACTATTGGAAATGGGCAAGGAGCTATGCGTTGTTTACCTGTCTTTTTCATTTTAGAAAAATCATCAAGTGTTTGCTGTATAATTTCTCCAAGATAATGAACGCTATTAGTCATCAAGGATTAGACCAATGGTGGTTAAATCTTCTTGGCACCAAGAAGAAAAGGAACTGAGTGCTGAAATGTGTGCACATGCCGAAAAGCAGGAGAGCAGCTCCAGAGCACGCATGCAGACCAGCCACCTGGTCTTTCGGCTACTAACATGTATGCGCATGTGCATGCACGTTAGAAACCGGAAGACCAAGTGGCCAGGTGGTTTCTAATGCGCATGCCCGCTGGCCATCTGATCTTTGCATGCACATGTGTGTTAGCAACCGGAAGACCAGCTGGCTGGTGCAGAAGACCTCATGAGTGCACAAAGACCAGCTGGGCGGTGCACGCCAGAACCTGGAAGAGCAACAGGTGACAGCTGGTGTGCCCAGAGAGATGGCTCTGTGTGCCACTTCCAGCACATGTGCCATAGGTTCATCATTATGAGATTAGACAGTATAATTTTTAAAAGAACCAAGATTGAGCTTGCTATCTATCTTGGATCACCAATACCTTTAATCTGTCAACAGTCATAAATTGATGATAAATTTTCAAACACAAACATTACCTCGAATGAGTTCTTCAAATGAATAAAGACTGCATGTTACTGAGGCAAGAGCAAACATGTTTTTGTCTTCTCACAAAGACCTATTCCTTGCAGTGTTACTTAGAAGAACTTGTAATATATTTTTAAAAAATGTTCAAATCTGAGGAAAATGTATTCTACTTTATATGTTCTCTTATTATAAGCTGATCTCTGGATAGTGCCATTTCTAATTTTAACTTTAATTTTCTTAATTTTTAACAACAGTGAGAACAGTCTCCCAAAGCCTTTAGAATGGAATTTTATATGTATTTATTATATTTTTGCTGTAGTTGAATATGGATTTTGTTTTGGTATAACAAAACATTGCAAGAATCTATTTGTTCCTTGGTAGAATTGTTAAACATAATGTGCAAGGAACATATGAACAATTAGAGTTTATTTCTCGAAACAGGTAAAATTGTAAGCATTGGTGTATTCAGTAGCGTGGAATGTTGATGGTGCCTAATTTGTTTGCTAATGAAGTTATTGGTGAGGTACGCAAGAATGCAAAGTGGGTACATGAAGTCCACATGGGTTGGGGAGAGTATAAGGAGATGTGTGAGAAACACTATGCGGGTTAGGGAATATGCCTGAGGTTGTGCAAGTGCACACATGAGTTGGAGAGGGACTGTGTGGGTGCAACACAAGTCAGGGTGGAACTGGGGAGGTGTGGACTAATGGTAGATATGGCAAAGCATAGAGGGATTGGGAAGGATTTGTGGGTCAGGGAGGGTTGACTTTCTGGCAAAGCTGACAGGGAAGGATGCAAATGGCAACCACATGATTGCAATTGTAGGGTGGTTACAACTGGCTGTAAGTGTGAACAAATTGCTAAGCATCGGGTCTCAATCATGCTAGAATTCTTAATGGCCTGTCATAATCATTATTTCTTCAGTGGAATCATAATTCGTAACAGTCACTGACCATATGATCATAGGTTGAGGACTATCTGTCTGTTGTAAAATTGCTTTTTATTTGCAAGCCAATCAATCTTAAACTGAAGAATCTGAATGAATAATGTATAAAACTTGCATAGCTGACAAAACAGTGCCTTCTCTCTCTTTTTGCCCTTGTAGAACAAGATCACACTTGCAGAAATTTTGCCAGACTTGCATTTTTAGTGCAAAATTTACATTATTCTAATTGGCAAAATATCTAAAATACTGTAGTTCTGAAATATCTAGCTGGCATATATAACATACATATGTCCAAATGCTAACCTTACATTGACATTTATACGATTTTTGCAGGCCGGGTTATGTTAAAAATGAAAACTACCAACTTTTCAAAAACTGACATTGCCTGCTCTAAAGGATTTGTAATGTCACTTGCGCACATCTTTATTGGAAAGATCTGTAACACATTTTAAGGGCAGCAGAAAATCATATCATAGACTTTACAAGGGAAGAAAATTGTAGCACAGTGCTATGAAGTTTGCTATTGTTTCAGTTTCTGAAAATATTTGTTAAACGGTTAATATACAGTATTAATATGTACACTACTGATATAAATCTTATTAATAATTTCTACAAAGAGCTCAGCAAGTTTCAAACAATAAAAAAATAAGAAGATGTTTCCTGAATCAGAACAGAACATTATAGGTGCATGAAAGATATATACATGGCTGAAAAAAATAAAGGGAACACAAAAATAAGACATCCTAGATATGAATGAATGAAATATTCTTATTAAATACTTTGATCATTACATAGTTGAATGTGCTGACAACAAACTCACACAAAAATTATCAATGGAAATCAAATTTAGCAACCCATGGAGGTCTGGATTTGGAGTTACACTCAAAATTAAAGTGGAAAAAAACACTACAGGCTGATCCAACTTTGATGTAATGTCCTTAAAACAAGTCAAAATGAGGCTCTGTAGTGTGTGTGGCCTCCACGTGACTGTATGACCTCCCTACAACACCTGGGCATGCTCCTGATGAGGTGGCAGATGGTCTCCTAAGGGATCTCCTCCCACACCTGGACTAAAGCATCCCCCAACTCCTGGACAATGTGGTGCAACGTGGCATTGGTGGATGGAGCGAGACATGATGTCCCAGATGTGCTCAATTGGATTCAGGTCTGGGGAACGGACGGGCCAGTCCATAGCATCAATGCCTTCATCTTGCAAGAACTGCTGACACACTCCAGCCACATGAGGTCTAGCATTGTCGTGGATTAGGAGGAACCCAGGACCAACCACACCAGCATATGGTCTCACAAGGGGTCTGAGGATCTCATCTCGGTACCTAATGGCAGTCAGGCTACCTCTGGCGAGCAAATGGAGGGCTGTGCAGCCCCCTAAAGAAATGCCACCCCACACCATTACTGACCCACTGCCAAAACGGTCATGCTGGAGGATGCTGCAGGCAGCAGAACGTTCTCCATAGTGTCTCCAGACCCTGTCACATCTATCACATGTGCTCAGTGTGAATCTGCTTTCATCTGTGAAGAGCACAGGGCACCATTGGCGAATGTGCCAATCTTGGTGTTCTCTGGCAAATGCCAAACATCCTGCACGGTATTGGGCTGTAAGCACAACCCCCACCTGTGGACGTCGGGCCCTCATACCACCCTCATGGAGTCTGTTTCTGACCGTTTGAGCATCCACATGCACATTTGTGGCCCGCTGGAGGTCATTTTGCAGAGCTCTGGCAATGCTCCTCCTGTCCCTCCTTGCACAAAGGCGGAGGTAGCAGTCCTGATGCCCTCCTACGGCCTACCCCGCGTCTCCTGATGTACTGGCCTGTCTCCTGGTAGCATCTCCATGCTCTGGACACTACACTGACAGACACAGCAAACCTTGCAACAGCTCGCATTGATGTGCCATCCTGGAAGAACACTACCTGAGCCACTTGTGGGTTGTAGACTCCATCTCATGCTACCACTAAAGTCAAAGCACCGCCAGCATTCAAAAGTGACCAAACCATCATCCTGAAAGCATAGGAACTGAGAAGTGGTCTGTGGTCACCACCTGCAGAACCACTCCTTTATTGAGGATGTCTTGCTAACTGCCTCTGCTTTCCACCTGTTGTCTATTCCATTTGCACAACAGCATGTGAAATTGATTGTCAATCAGTGTTGCTACCTAAATGGACAGTTTGATTTCACAGAAGTGTGATTGACCTGGAGTTATATTGTGTTGTTTAAGTGTTCCCTTTACTTTTTTGAGCAGTGTAAAAAACTTACGTTTTTGCAGAAAAAAACATAAGAATGTATAATTATAGAAAATGCTATTTCAGTTGATCTAGGTCTAGGACAACATAAATTGATTTAATCTTAGTCATCATGATTACATATATTCTGTATTAAGTTGTAGAAAAAATTCCATTTGGATTTAAAAGCCAACAGAGGTACTTCTGGTCACAGGCCATACACTATATACAGATTTTTTTTAAAAAAAATAGATTACACCATTGTATGTAAATTAGGCAATGAGTCTACCTCAGCTCATTCCTTCAGAGATTAACACTTCATTAACAAAAGGCTGCTCAATCCAGTTGAGGGTTCTTTAGCTACATGGGAGTTGACTTTTTACAGTGCCCTAAATTGCTGTAATACATCTGGGAGAGTGGAGAAGTAGAGATGGGGGTTGAGTGAGAAAAGCAGGAGTACATGAAGCTAACTTCTTTTTTTGCATCTTCATGGATACAAGAGCGTCCCATGAAATACACACATGGGCACAAGATAATGCATTTAAGCTAGAATAGAAGCAGGACAAAGATCTTGTAATGTAAGACCAGCTGCAAGTGAAGATATGAAAGTTCTTTAAGAAATCCATGAAAATAGTTTATGAAAGTTTAATGTAATATTCTGGCTTAGTGTGTGCTATTTTTGAATACTTACATGAAATGGAGTTTCAATAAGAGAAGACAATTAGGACAGAAACAGAATTGTCCCGTATAAATGCAAAAAAAGGTACCTACATATATTTTATATGCCATATTACTTAACTCAAAGGTACAAAATTATATGCACTAAATACATATTGAACTGCTGTTAAAATCAATGGAAAACAAAGCTTAAATGGAAAAATAATCTAAATAAAATAAAGTTAGGATTAAATTATTGTGGTTTTTCAAGCAACAATAAAATATCTTTATATTTATCTTGAAAACCATGAACTAATCATTCAGATAAGAATGTGCTTCATCTAAAATTAAAGTTTCAGTGCTGGTGTGTTTGATTTTTAGCATAGAAATGTAACAAATTAAAAAAAATACAAATATGATTGTTAAGTGGTTATCATCAAGTGTCATATTGGTGCTGGTTTTGTCTTGTCTGACTTATTTGGAGGGGGGAAAGAATTTTTTAAAAATCGTGCGTTTTTTTCATCTAGCTGTCTTTACAATGAATGCACAATGGATTACAATTAAACGAATTATTCTACTGTAATAGTGGGGAAAGGATATCATTAAGCATTTTTTAAAGTTGACCTCATTTTCTACCTACAATGTAGAAATCAGCAAAATGTATGGTTTGAGGTGGTATTTTTAAAATTGATTTATGTTATTTTAAAGCAAAATTTTAAAGTGGTAGTTTTGCTTCCACCCCAGGAATTACCTCTACAATTTCTTCTTTCGCATATGATAATTTTAAGAAACAATTTTATTTGTTGACTATTTGCCACAATAAAAAGATAACATTTTACGCACACAAGAACCTGTACTAGTTCTTCAGATTAAAATCTGAAATCTAATCAAAGTTAGTATCATTTGAATGTCCATTAAAATAAGTAGGATTGTCTATATATAATTATGAGATTCAGTGGTTAAGTCACTGGGTTAGGCAGGAGGCAATAGCAAACCACATGAAAAGAAAGCTGCAGGGATTTGTCCAGGCAGTCACTTGGAGTTAACACCAGCTTCAAGCCACACACATACACACACACTATATTGTACAAACCAATATTTCATTAAATAATTAAAGGAAGGGCAACAGTACCTTTTATGTGATTTTATTATTTGATGGTGGTTACTATATCAACAAGGGACAGTAGCGTCCCTTTTCTAGAATATAAAACATAGAGTAATAGCTTCTAATTGGTGGAAATAATAACTTGAAAGTATCAAAGATACTTCTGTGCTACAAAATTATTTTTAGGTAGTTTGAATTCAAATATTCTATATATGATGATATATAATATGCATATTCAATAATAGCTTCAGATGAAGTGATAATATTGCATCAAAGCATGTGGGAAATAAAATTTTGGAAGTTATAATTGCTGAAGAGAGGATTTCTGTGACTTACTGAATGCCCTTTTCTTTTTAATTGGTTATTTCTTTGTGTTATGACTCTGCAATCAAATATAATTTTGGGTTTATGGAGCAATGTAAAATATATTAAGAAATGTCAAAAACAACGCCGCACAACATTTTTACAGCAATAACTGTACTTAGCCTTTGTGTAAAATGTCATGGGCTTCATTCCCAAAGTGAAGCCAGCACAAAGATTGATCAAATTTAATTAATAGAACAATTAAATAATTAATTAAATAATTGATAGAATTTTTCTTATTTGTATTAATAATACTTCCTTTTGTAATTCTTAATTTTGAGAAGATGATATCAGTTAGGATCATGTGTTTTACAGATTACAGCTCACCCTTGGTCTCAGGCTGGTCCAGTCTTAATTCAAGTATTTTAGACCTGTCTGAAATTATTCTGGTCAATGATTCTCATTCTAATACATTTTAAAACAACCACCACCTCTTCCTCCTGCTGTTGCTGCTGTTCCTGCTATTTCTTCTTGGTATATAATGCTCTTCAATTTTTCAAAGGGGAAAAATATATCACCTTTTGTGTGTATTTTGGAAATATTTGAACGGACTATCTTTATAGATTGGCTATTATGACAATCTTGCAGTCTGATTCTGCTGTTCCCCTCTTCCTTTTTATACTCCAGTGAGTCATGGAAATGTCTGTCTGAGCTGCATCTGAATGTTGCCTGGACATTCTAATCTTAAAAATGTTTTAGTCCCTGGCTTCTGCATATCCTATCAAGGTTACTTCCTTTCCTTTTTCCTATTTACTGTCTAAGTAGACAACTATTATATTCTAATTTAGTAGATTCGTCTATACTGTTCCTCTTACTAAATTTTCATCTTGGATAATTTTGCATAATTTCATAAATTATTCTGCATATATATTTTTTATTTAGCTTCATGCAAGGAAATGATGCATTTGTCTTTATGCTACCCTTTGAAAACCACCACAGATTTGACTAGAGACTATGGAGAAGAAGAATATTAGAAACTGGAAAAGAAGTCTTCATTCGGTACATACCAGTGACGTGGTATTTTATTGGGCCACACCTAAAAACCCTTCTCTTCGGATTTTTTCATTCTCTCTGAATGATTTATTCCTGATACCCTTTTTATTCTTATTTCTTGAGCAACATCTTTTTGAAGGATTTCAAAAATTAACATAATTTATTATTTTCAGCTGCCTTATCTGATCTAAATCAATTCAATTGGTTATTTAGCTTTTTCAGAGCTACATTCATTTTCATACTTTTCTTTTTTAGTCCACAGTTATTTGTCCAGTCTGTTAGTAATCCAAACTAAGTTAAAATGTTAAACTCTGCTTACTGTTTTTTTTTCCACAGTGATTTCTTAAATTGTGCTGCCATATATAGTTTGTTTTTCTTTTTTTGTTGCTTTTTGCTTTAAAATCTTCAGGGAACATTTCTCCCTGATCCACAGAGAAATATACACTGTACCCCTTAGTGACTGATTTGAGTGGCCGTAAAGGAAATTTATAATAAATGCATGAATATATAAGAAAAGAATGTAATTAGTCCAGAGACCTATTTTAATTTCTGCTTAAGGAAGGTGTTAATTTTCACTTTGGTTTTAATAAAGTTATAGACCTTTCTTAAACAGATATTAAAATAGTTTTCTGGACTTACTCTTTTGTAACATATTCATGCATTTATTATACTTTTCAGCTGTGGTTGATTTTCTCTGTACATTGTAAATCCAGAAACATCAAAGCTTTTAAGGAAAGTTGAACTTTTATGTAAATGTATAGATGCATTCCAATCAAATGATGCTGTTTTTAAAATTTCCTTTTAAATTTATGGAAGTTTATGGAGAGCCTGAAGAAAAAAATGAAATTAATAGAAACAGTCAAGGAATAGGAAGAAAAACAGGATTTTATAAAAGGCAACTGGGGAGGGTGTTTCAAATTATTCAGAGATTGAACCTTAATAAATTCTTTATGAGGGTTGGAATTTCTTCTTGCAGTTCTCATGACTGTATTTTAGCCAGGTGTTATTTTGCTAAAATCTGTACAGGTTTTTCTTCTTGACTTACATATTCAGCATCATGTCTGTTGCCACAAAAAACATTTCTCTATGGTGAAATTAGAACTTTTAATTTAGAAAAATGATGACTGAGGAGAGACATAAAAAGGATGTATACAATTATATATATTGTGAGTAAAGTTGACAGGGAACAACAGACTCTGGAATTACCCAGTGAAATATGGTGGAAATTTCAAACACATCAAAAAGGTATGTGCTCCACTGTCAAATTTGCTAACAGTGGTAATTAGCAAGCTGGATGGCTTTAAAATGGCTTTCAACTGGAAAAAAGGATACACAAACAATTAGTCATTAGTCACCTATATCAAAGGCGGTGGGAATGCCTTTAAATACCAATTGTCAAGGAATGTGCTGTTCTGAGCAGAAATGTGGTATTATGGTCTCCTTGAGAGTTTTAGGAACTACTGAGTGAAACAATGTTGGTTTTGTCACATTGGTACATATATAGCCCAAGTTCCCATAAGCATGGATGTTACATTGTGTCTTGCTCTGTTACAGAACTTCACTCCCCTCTTTGTGTTCGTGTATATAGAGGGATTTTTAATTTTTTTATGATATTGAGTCAGGGTACATGATAAAATATTTGAACCCTGTAAACTATCACCTGATGCCCTACTGTACATCTGACAAATCCATGAAAGGAAAAAAACCTGTTCACATAATACTTGCTTCCTGATGGTCAGTGTAACAGTCCTCAGGATTTATTTATTATTTGATTTATTTGATTTGTCAATCGCTTACAAGATAATAGATATAAGTATAAACATGAGTAAGAATACATGAAATCTACATGGTAAAGGTATAACATTAGAATGGTTAAATGCAAAATGTATTTATAAAAATAGAATATAAATAAAAAAGGAAAACAAAAAAATTACCAATAAAAATTCTACAGCTGTATAAAAGAAGTAGCATAAGTAATACCAAGAACTCAAAGAAGGATTCTGGAGCATGTAAAACATGAACAGTCTGGGTCTTTCTCCTATATCAGTTTTGCAAACAATGAACATTTCTCTCCAGCAGGTGCTCATTCCAAAATAAGATCAACTGCACTAGGCAAGTTACCTTTTAGGACAGCTTGCATGACTCATAAACAACCTGGAAAAATGATAAAATTAATAGTAGACCAGAATTTTTAACGCATAGTGTTAACACTGAATTTGTGCTTTCTTCTAAGCGTACAATCCCCTTGAAAAGCCATCCTAAATAAATCAGGTTACTTATTTTTGTTTGTAAATATTGTCGTTATTCAGAGCTTCATTGTCCCAGTCCTACTGCTACTGAAAGAATCACATTCCTTCACTGTAATGTATTCTAAATTAAAATGTTTTTAATTCCTTTCTTCTCACTCAGTTATCTAACTCTCTAAAATGTTTATGAGATCGGCAATGGTTTTGCTTCCAAATGAAATGTTGCTTCTATAATAGCTATTATTGTCACCAAATTAATTGTTTAAAGTGTTTCTATTTCTGTGCTTCTGACTTTCTCTCAGTTCTAACTCCATACGGGCACTGCCAAAACCACTTTGCTTTCACAGATTTTTTTTTGAATCAGAAACATGTGCCTACATTTTTTGTAAACATTGTCATGTTTATTGAGAAAGTATATAATACTATTCATTGTTTTGTTGCAAGGATATAGCCATAGTTCTGCAGAAATAGAACAGTTAATTCTGATGGTTTGCAGTTGGTCTAAGCAATAGTTACGAAAATAATTTCTTTGCTTTTCAGTCTTCTTTTTCTTAAAGATAGATAAATGCCAAATCATCACCCTGAGGCATAATATTTACTTTCAAGAATATGTATGGATTCTATAGATCCAGTTTTTTTATTTGAAATTGTACTCACCTGATCAGATAAAAATAGAAAGTTAAAATAGGAAGCTTTTTACACTTAGAGGATATAATTGAATAATTTCTATTTCCATTATGTGGTTAATTATTTGTGGACTGGCTATATATCTCATCAACCATGAGATAAAATATGAGGAGTCATCTATGATATGAGAAATAAATGAGAAGTTGGTCCCTACTAATATACATAAAGATAAATACACAGTCACTAAGAAGCAACATACTACTAGAGTTAGAGTCCCAAATATGTAGGAAATTTTCTTCACTAATCTTCAGAATCAAAAAATCTGTATTTATAATCTTCATTAGGCTAATAGCAATAAAAGGTTTAGACCTTGCAGTCTTTACATTTTTCACAGCTAAGAACTAGAAAGGGGATTTTGAAAAAAATTATATAGTAATTCTCCTCCTTCAATTTCAGTTTTAAACGAAGTGTGAATGAGCTTCAGGATTGCAATTTGGAAGTTATCAAATAGTGTTGAATTGCAGCAAGATCTCTAAAGCCTTTGTCTTAATGTGACTGTTGCCATTTATAAGGAAAAATTAGCTGGGTGATATATAAAGCTATATAAAAGAATGTTGACAGGATTTTTTTTCTTATAGCCTAAAGAATTTTACAAATATTGTTTATCTTGAAGTTGGGATTATATTGTTTTTTTTAGGTTGATTCATAGGCTCTATACTGTAAGGGATGCATACACTTTTAGCTTTGGTTCAATCAAACAACTCTTCTAATTTCTATTAAAATTTAGAATATCTTTTAGTATATCTTTTAGGTTCCAGTTAAGACTGTTTAGTAAACAGACATTTCCCCACAAAATTAGGACTGCACTTCTACAATCTACTATCTATCCTATCTATTTCTAGTTGATAAGTTGGCCTGTAATGTCATTTAAAAGCTGGTTCTCAGTTTAGACTTATTATTCTGGAAAACTTCAGAGAGAAGAGAGATGAAGGTTTAATGACATGGAAGGGATCCTGATAGCAACTATGACAAAATAAACAAGATCATTAGAAAAAGATAGAACCTAGTAAATTGATTAAGTTATATTAATATATTTTATGATCTGCATTACCATAACTATACATGAAGGCCAAAAATACTTGTTTGTATTTAACTAGTTAGCAAATATTTAACTAGAATGGAAAGAAACCTTCATATTCTTCGTTTGTGAGGGAATCGATTATGCTAAATTTTATACAAATCTGTACTTTGGTTTGGCAGCATGTACTTGTTCCAACAAGTTTAGAACAATATTCTTTGTAATATTCTACCATTTCTCGGTAATACTCTGCAATTTGCTCGAAATTCCTCACTTTTCTCCCAGATCCCTCTAAACATTATGTAGAACACAAACACATTATTTGGACTAAAAGTAGATATATATATCTTGAAGGGACATGTATGTGTGTGTGTGTGTATATGTATATGTATGTGTGTATACATGTGTGTGTATGTATATATGTGTATATGTAAGTGTGTGTGTGTGTGTGTGTGTGTGTGTGTATTTGTTTTCTGAGGTTCTCGCGGGTATTTGTATGTGGATCTTTGGTTGTTGGGTTTTCTCCCACTTCAAACCCCTCCGAGCCATACATAAGCAAACCGACACCCACTATGAAGATACAGCACGACCACGAACTCGAAGCCAAACAACAAGATCACAGCTCACCAACTCAAATCCCCCAGCAACTAAGACTAACCTGAGCACAACCAAGCCCCCACCTGAACAGAACACGCCTCCAACCAATCAGAACACGGTTAAACCCCCAACCAATCAGAACACAGCCAAACCCTACCAGGAGAACACACCCCACCCAATCAGAACATAGCCCCCACCCAATCAAGTCCCACCCCACTAGCAGTTAAAGGAAGAAGCAGCTGCAATCTCACATCACTCTGAGAAGCACAGAGCCGAGGAGACAGAAGCCTGAAGATGATGAATGAGACTTCATCAAAACGTTGCCTAGATACTTGAATCTTGCGGAGAAAGCCCGAACAACCAAAGATCCATATATATATATATGGATCTTTGATTCGATTTTCTCCCATAAGATGTGCAATATCTGGCAGCGTTTGATGAAGTCTCATTCATCATCTTCAGGCTTGTGACTTCAGCTCTGTGCTTCTCAGAGTGATGTGAGCTTGCAGCTGCTTCTTCCTTTTAACTGCTCATGGGGGTGTGACTTGATTGGGTGGGGGATTGGCTGTGTTCTGATTGGGGGTGTGTGTGTTCTCATTGGTAGGGGGTTTGGCTGTGTTCTGATTGGTTGGGGGGTTGGCCATGTACAATTTGTTCATTTAAAAAAATCCATGAACTGCATGACAGTGTATCAGTGCAAGACACTATGTTGGATTCTTACTTAACTTGTTTAATGCTAATTTAATTCCTTGTGTGCTGTTAACATTCATAAGGAATTATTTTCATGATAAAACTGTAACAAAATTGATTTTGTTTTTGGGCAGATTAAAAACAGTAATGTCATCAGGACCTAATAATACCTGTAATAGAATATTTATGTTTGCCTGTTTATTATTCTGAATTATTAAAAAAATCTAATGTAAAAATGGCCTTCAATGGCCATTCAAATGTAAACATTTTATTGGATCCATTTCAACAATTTCAGCCTGCTGTTAAAAGAAATGTTTTACAGCAGCATAGATTGAATTTATGAATCTGAATCAGACCTGAATCAGCAGAAGAATTTTCTTTTCACCCTGGCTTTAATGCAATAATTGCAAAATATCTTTAAATTATAGAGGTCATTAGACGGTTGTATTCCTATTAAAAGCCTAATAAAATATCAATATGCATACTCAATATATCTGGGCTATTAATGCAGCTTCAATATAAAAAAAATCTAAGTAAACCATTTTTACTTCCTCAGTAATCTCATTCTCAAATTATTTAATAACCTCATAGTTATCAAACCATGTTATTAATTCTAATTAATATCTAGCACAATGGTGTATAAAGTGGATTGAACAATGGACTAAAGAGACAAAATATGTATAGTTTTTGTCTCATAAATCTGGACAGTATTAATAATTTGTGTTAAAAAATACTGATTTTTATATGATAAGTTTCAGAGTATTCATTTACTGGCAGAGATATAGAGTCAGTGAGTAGGCATGGTAACAGACCAGCCAATGGGATCTGACCTGGAAAGTGAAACTAGAAGCTCTCTCTCTTTTTCTTGCTCTTCTGGTGAAATTGAGTTGGTTGCAACATGTTTACTTCTGTTTGACTTTGCTCCATGTTGGAGAAATCTACAACTGATATTGTAAAATTCATTTAATATGTTTATAAAGACGTTAAATGAAGCATCAGCCATCTGTGTTTACTTTTCTGCCACTGAATTTATGCTGCAAAAACTCTGAACAAGAAGAGGTGGGGAATGACGGCCCCTTTATCACTTGTGGACTTTAACTCCCAGAATTTTTGGAGTTGAAGTCCACATAAAAGGCCCATCGTTCCCCACCTTTGTGCTAAATAAAGACACTTATTTTCGGTAAATAGGCATAATTGTTATGGTAGGCTGTATAGCAGGATTATTCTAGCCCTGCACAACTTCCTTGGCATGTTATTTTTTTAAGAACCTTTTGCAATTGTCAATACAATGAGATTTGTATTGTGATAGTAAAGTAAGGTTAGGAGAAATTTAGAACTACTAGCAGATTATTCTATATCCAAAGAAGTAATGGTGTAGGAACCTAAATAGTTTGTAGCCTTCTCTTAAACCCAAGTGTCATGTTTTGATGAAGCCACATTTAGAATCTTGAATCTTTTAGAATTTTGATAAAAAGTAGTGGCTGGTAGCTGTTTGATATCAGCTACCAGATCAGAGTTGCAAACTCCAGATAATTAGTTTACAACCCAATGAACAGTTTTCTTACAGACACGGCCCATCACAAGATAATTATGTATTAGAAAGCAATTAGTCCTACAGGTTGTTCTGTATGTTTCTCATAGACATGTAATATAGCCTGAAATCAATCTTGCAAATAAAATCAATATGATGTCTATTGGTATAAGATGTCTATTGTTTTAATTTAAATAATCCTTAAAAAGTCAATTATACACAGGGA
This sequence comes from Pseudonaja textilis, assembly GCF_049901715.1. Taxonomy (NCBI): domain Eukaryota; kingdom Metazoa; phylum Chordata; class Lepidosauria; order Squamata; family Elapidae; genus Pseudonaja; species Pseudonaja textilis. Next base: position 13,591,175 of record NC_141997.1, read on the forward strand.
ATTTGATGGACATTGTAAGATGCCGCATTGCCTCCTTAAGCACCATTAATTGTTTTCTCTATAAGTGCAGACTGTAACGTATGGAGACTTTTGTACAGATGTGTATTCCATAAATGAAGGGGAACAAACACCTTTACTTATCTAATATAATATTGCTTGATATTAATTTATGGAAAGGAAGAAGCTTTAATGGGATTCATGGAGATTTAGTTGTCACATGGAATACCTACTACTACAGTTTAGGAGTTGTAGATAACAACTGCATATTACATTATTATTTAATTATTAGTATATCAAGTATAACAAAGATCCTAAGTTTTGAAAACATTACCATGGCTTCTGTATGTCTTATTTGCTTTATTTGTTCAGATATAAGATCCATTCTAGTACTAATTGAGTATACAATATGGGGCATTTCAAATGTGCTGGAAAATATTTTTTCTATATCTGACTGTTAGTACTCATTGAGTATACCATATGGGGCATTTCAAATGTGCTGGAAAATAATTTTTCTAATATCTGACTGTTATTAGTGATTGATGTACTGTAGTGCTTCCGGAGGACACATGTCCATGTCGCTATTTTCTGTTTTAGTTTAATAACCACAAAAAATGCTTCTTGATATAATAAGACCTGTATATTTCTTTTTATCCACTCTTAATTAACTGCTTTATTGTAATTTATGTATGCTTTCCTTTTGTATTATTGATACTAGCTCAATAATTAAATAAAAATATCATGTGCTATGTCATTTCACCAGTAGCCAAAAATATTTTGGTCTTTTTATATACTCAAGAGGAAGTGACATTTTCATTGTCAAGTAAAACACATAACTGGAGGTAAGGACAAAAATATAATTTTCATAATATTACAGTTTGAATGTAAAAAATAGTTTTCCAAAATAAATGTGCAGGGGACGGAACAAAGAGATTCTTTGCAACTTTTAACCGGTAGTTTTTGTATTCATTTGCAAGCCATTATAGATGTTTTAGAAATGATATAATATTCATGAAAATTTTGGATAGCAAACACTATTCATTGCAGTGATGGAAATATGGATACAGAGTTCGGACTTAATGTCGTATTGAATGGAAATATTAATTGCGGAGGTCTCTGAATTGTTAAATTTATGAAGGCCAATTTAGAGTACCAAAGGAATACCATTTAAAGTAGTCTTATGAAAGTTTTGTATTGAATTTGCTTGTATTTGCATATTGATGTGTGTGTTCTGAGGAATTCATTAAAATATAGATTTCCTAGAACCAAGCTGGTTTCTTGGTGATCAGAGAATCCCCATATCATTCTCTTGGTGACAACTTAGAATTAATTTGTTCCTACTGGGAATTTTTTTTTTCACTTCCAGATCTAACCAATGATCATGTGTTTCCTGATAATCTCCCATCCAAGGTCTAATTTAGAACACTGTTCTAAATTATTGTAAGGCCATCTACAGGGAGAGCTGCAGCATTTAGATATTTTAAGTTGGCTGTTGATATCAACAGTAGTGTATGACAGAGGCATTAAACTTTCAAAAAGAAAATATCCATGTGGAATATTGATTCTTATGGACGTAAAGAGAAATCTAGAAGGCACATATAAAATATTTATGAATACATTGGCCTTTTTGAGAGACAAAGTATCTGTCCCACTTGTTTTACCAAAAACTGCTGCAAAAGTCATAGTTTGGATTTGTTACATTAATCAGTAAGGCAAAAGAGCCATTGGTCGCCACACCAAAGTTGAATTTCATTTCATTTTGGTAATAACCCCTGCAACACATTAATTATTTGACTCAGACACTACTAGAATATTGACAATAGGTGTCAGCCAACACTTACTGATACATTTATTTTTTATAATATAAAACCACTATAATTATGGATCTTTTCCTTACTTCTTATCTAAATTGATTGTTTTAATTGTTTCCCATTTTAAATGTGTTATTAAGCATTTTAATTATGCGTATTGCATTTGCCTTTTAAGCAATAAGTAAAAGGATATCATGGAAGTCATTGCACAATTATTTGCATGGTGTGGTTTAAATAAACATTTTTGAGCAGACTTGCACTTTCTACAGTGCAAAGACATATAAAGGCAAAATTTTCTGGTCATTCTTTATTTTCTATATGCAACAGAAAATTAAAAATGTGGATTTATATTTCAAAATAACTAAGCTGTTCACAAAATCAACAGCAAAGAAAGTTTTTCTAAAATTTGGCAGCAGCTCAAAACTTATTTTGTATTCTTAATCTTTAACAATAACAATAATGAGATATGATAATGCTTTAATAATTTTCAGTAGTTAATAGGTAGAATTGGTGCACATTGATCAAATCATACAATACATAAAATACATATTTTGCATTTAACATTTGTATGTATGTATAAGCTCTGACTTTCAGTGTAATTGCCTCATATTTTCATTTTATAAATGTGACAACACTATTTGATTCTGTTATTTTTTATTATATAAGTACTGGAAACTAGGAGATTGCAGAAAATAGAAGTATAAAAATATTCATATAACAACTGGAAGAGAATAAAGACAATGCAAATATTTTATGAACAAAATGAATTCAATTAATTTAAAAATGCAGACATCTATTTATTGTTTAATAATGTGTTGCTCAGTATAAGAAAAGTATGGCTTAACTAAAATATTTGTTTCAAAATATGTCACATTGGCAGTATATAAATAAAAGTACAGATGTAGTTCAGCAATTGTACTTGGCTTTTAATGACAACCCTTATTGGAATAGCATAAGTAATTTTCCATTGATGGCAAAAATATACTATTTAATTTTGCATGAGGCTTCAAACTGTTATATGTACATGATTTATCATGTTTTACTAATAACTATTAACAGTGGCATAGAAAGTTCTGCTTTTGATCATGTTAGATTTCCCCCTCCTTTAATGCCACATAAGTTAAAATTTAATTTTTCAGAAAGCAGTGGTCTGGCTAATTGTTCTCACTGTTAGGAAGTTTCTCCTTAATTCTCTTTGATTAGTTTCCATCCATTGTTTCTTGTCTTGCCTTCTCGTGCTTTGAAAAATAAGTTGTCTCCCTCTTATTTGTGACAGCCCCTCAAATACTGGAATACTGCTATTATGTCACAGCTTTCTTTTCTCTAGACTGGCCATACCCATTTCCTGCATATTGCTCACTGTTAGAAAGTTTCTCCTTAGTTCCAGGTTGCATCTCTCCTTGATTAGTTTCCATCCATTGTTTCTTGTCCTGCCCTCTGGTGCTTTGAAAAATAAGTTGACCCCCTCTTCTTTGTGGTAACCTCTACCGGAATAGTGCTATCATTTCACCCCAGCCCTTCTTTTCTCTAGACTAGCCAAACCCAAATCCTTCAAACATACTTCATATGTTTTTGTTTCCATATTTGTCTTTGCACTTTTTCTAAGGTCTCACCATCTTTTTTTCTAATGGGGTAACCAAAACTGAATGCAATATTCCAGAGGTGGTCTTAATATTTATAAAGCAGCACTTCACATGATGTTGCTTCTATGCCTTTGTTTATACAACTAACAATTGTATTAGCATTTTTGGCAGCTGCTGCACACTGCTGGCTCATGTTTAAGTGATCGTCCACTAGGACTCCCAAGGTCTCACAGCTACTGTTTTGGAGCCAAATTTCACCTAATATGTATTTGTACCTTTGGTTTTTCCTGCCTAAGTCTAAAACCTTGCTTTTCTCCACATTAATTTAATTAATTCATGTTATTGGATAGGACCCATTGTTCAAGTCTGTCAAGATCTTTTTTTGATCCTGAGCTTTCCTTCTGGGGTATTGGCTATTCCTGCCACCTTAGTGTCATCTGCAAATTTGATAAGATCCCCTTCCATTCCCTAATCTAGGTCATTTATGGAGATATTGAAGAGTACTGGGCCTAAGACAGAACCTTGTGGTACCTCACTGCTTACTTCTCTCCATGTAGATGTAGTACCATTAGGGACTACTCATTAAGTACAATTTGTCAGCCAGTTATCAATCCATCTGGTGGTGATTCTGTCTATCCCACGTTTTTCTGGTTTACAAAGAAGTAGATTGTAGCCTACTTTGTCGAATGCCTTGCTGAAGTCTAAATATACTTATGTCAACAGCATTTTGGTCTGGGCTACTAATTTATAGAGATCTTTGTGCAACAAATTGGCTTCTTCTTTGATTTATTGTATTGCTTTTTCAATGGAATTGTGTTGGACTGGGCTTTTATAATAATATTTTTCAGTGTTTCCTACGCTCCTTGAGTTGTTTTCCCATTTAGGATTTTTGTCAATGGAATTTTTCTTAGATTTTCTCAGCTAATAGCTGTACTATAGTAAAAACAGATTGGCCTGGAAAAAATGCTTGAACATTCAGGATTTAATAAGAGATGAGATTTAGCTGACCTGGTTTTCAAGTGTGATGCATACTAGAATGATAACATTGCTCCTAATATTGTGATCATTAGTAGACAATTTGAACATCCTAGTGACCAATGTAGTTGTAAAAATGTAGAAGCTTGAAAAATCTGCATGTCCTTATTTCATAAATATGATAAGCTAATACTAGTAATACAAAGAATGTGATTCTTGAGTGAGGTAGGTGACTTCATTTCAGCACATGCCTGCATCTTCAAAACCAATGGATGATATTGTTCACAGACAAATTACATAATTACATCTTTCACACTGTTACTCTTGATATTTTACTAAAGCATCATAGGCTTAGACTTTAATATCCAGCATGTTCTCAAGCAGTCTAAATTCAGAAAAATAAAAGTCAAGCATATATTTAAAAAGAAGGTATTCCACAAAATTGTTCTCCAAGTGTCCCATCAATGCATTGAGTTTAAAGCAAATCATGATCATTTATTGATCAGTATATATCATTAATCGTAACAGAATATTTTGCTCTGTTTTAATTTGATTTTTTTTGTTTCTTAATCTTCAGTGTCTTGTATTTGAAGATGCTCCCAATGGAGTGAAGGCATCACTGAAGGCTGGTATGCAAGTGATCATGATTCCAGATGAAAAATTGAACAAAGATCTTACAAAAGAAGCAACGCTAGTACTGGGGTCCATGAGTGATTTCAAGCCAGAATTGTTTGGTCTACCCCCAGTTGATTGAACATTATTTTTAAACTTTTTAAATTAGTATTTTTTTAAAAAAATCATAGTTTTTTTCTTTATAATATTGTTTCATTATTTACACTTCAGCTTAATTCAGAATTAAAATCACTTCAAATAAATTTATTTGAAACCTAAGAGGATTCTAGATTATGCACTCATTCAAAAAGAAATGATCATTTTCATAAAATAGGGAGGGGGGAATCAACTAATAGCTCTCCTGAATTTTCTCATTTCTTCTTCCATTTTTATTTTCAGAAAAAAATCTGTAAAGAACATTTTTCCTGGTTTGTTAGTTTGTTTTGGAAATCACCAGAACTAATCATGCATCATATTTATATTAAAGTCACTTTGGATGGACTTAATACAAGATTCTGCCACCACTGATAAAAATACCTTTGCATTTAGTTCAAGGTTCTTTGTCCATCTAAATAGGAGTGTTTTAGATATGCTTTCAAGATTTTTTTATGTAGTTGTCTGTGTTTAGCTGAATGTGAAACATAGTTGAAAATATTACACAAATAATAATTTTTTGTAAAATACATCATACATCATGCTAAAAAGGTGGACAACCTATTATCTCAAAGCCATCTATGGCTCCAAAGCTCTTTGTTATAATTCTCAGAAAGTTTTTTGTGGCCAAAAGTGTCACCTTGAATGCACACAAATAATAATGCCTCAGTTATCAATAATAATTGCATAATATTTTACTATTTATTTGTTGAGAAGTGTAATATAGAACTATAAGAACTATAATATAGGTTCTAAAATAGGCATAACAGGGTTAAGGAAAAATACATAACCCTCCTGTAAATTTATTGACCTAACATTGCATAAACCTGGCTATATTCAAATGAAATTTTGGAAAAGTTTCCAACTGTGTACTAAATCATAAATCACAACTTACATCAAACATAGTTTTTGTTTACACAAAGCTAAAAACCAAGCAAACCATCTCACAGCAAACCATCTCACAGCTTAGTGCTATGTGTGAACCCAATCATGCATTCCAAAATATTTATTTAACTAAGTCCAGCCAGGAAATAAATCACATCACTTTAGGGAATGACTAATTTTTTTTCTTTATGCATTCTTTAAGGATAATTATTTTAATGGAAAAATTATAAATGTATCTGGGATGGTTTAATTGGATTTTTATATTAAAAGGGTGGGCATTTCTATGACATTTCAGCAGAGATGATTTTAAGCCGCACCATTAAATGTATATCTTAGTACCTTTTTGTGTGTGTGTGGTGTTTTGCTGTTGGATGTTTTCTTTTTTCCAAGCTTTTGCCCTTTTGTCCTTCTTTTCATAGACAATTGTAAATATATCCTCCAGCTTTGGGGAAACCTTTGCTCTACTAAATATCACAAACAATTCTTCTTATCTTTCTTCTTCAAACTTACCTTCTTGCTTGATTAAGCTCATCTGATGAAGCCATGACTGATTCAGCTTACTAGATACTGTTTCCTTTGCTGCATTATTGTCTGTTTTCAATGTCTATTTTCTATGTCTAGACAAAATAGTATTTGCAGTTCTGACTATGAAAATAGAAGTCTGTGTACTTAACAGACACACTGCTGAATTCTCAGGAAAAGAAAAAAAAACTTTGGGGAGGTTGAAATTAAGTACGTATGGTGCCTCTGTTTTGTGTGGCACTATTTATGGAATTTACAGAAAATTGTTTTGAATGTTAAGGACATCCTGTGTACCATTTCAAAATTCATCAAATGATACTCATATTTGCAGATTTATTAAAAGAATGGTAGGTTATAAATATATACATGTTTGGATGCTTTAATTGTACAGCATATCTGAATGCTGTAAATTAAAATGCTTTGCTATAATTAACTAAAATAAAACTTTACCTCCTTGTCCTGAAACATCACTGTTTAGTGTACCAAAGCTTGTGTGTGTGTGTGTGTGTGTGTGTGTGTGTGTTTTAAATCAATTGCTCATTGCTCTCTACTCCTAAATAACTAGGATTACAACATGATTGTGAGCCTATATAGCTGAGATTTGTGGTCAGGTTAACCTACTGCAGTGGTTTTGAACCTGTGATCCGTGGCCCCCTGGAGGGCACAGTGTCCTCACGGGGGGTCCGCAAAGGTTTGAAGAAATATTATGATTTAAATATTGAGTTTAGTCTTGGTAGTCCATGGCCACAAGAGGTATTTAAATGGGATCTGTGGTGAAGTAAAGGTTGAGAACCACTGGCCACTGACCACTTTGTTAGACCAAAGTGAGTCTTTGTAACTAGTATTCAAAAGATGGTATTCATTCTATGATTATTTCTATTTCCTAAATATTTGTTGATACCAATCACCTTGTTACTATTCTCACAAATGTAGTTTATATTATTCCCAAGTTTTCTTTTTTGCGTCATTGAATTGCTTTTCTACAGATGACATAAGTAAATGTTAATTTTTTTCTCTACAATTTAATAACTCTATGAATTGAGGTAACTTTCCACATCTTAGCAAATCCCATGATTATTAACTATTTTTTGCATCATATGCATGATGCTGGAGAAATTATTTCCTAATTGTACTTTTTCCTTATAATGCCAGAAAGGAAAAGAACTCTTGATATTCATATTAAAGAAAGTATATGCTAAGGCACTGCATAACAAACACTCAAAACATGCAGAACTCTTTTTGCCCATTATACGTGTTTTCATGCCACATTTGTTAAGCAAATCACTATAGTTCTTAAGTTAGTAACAGGGTTGTTTAATGAATCTGGCTTCTCCATTGATTTTTCTTATGAGAAGATCACAAAAGGCAATGACATGAACCTGAGATACAGCAATCATCAAGCATCTACATTTTGATTACATGGTCATAGGGGTGCTGCAACGGTTGTGAAAAATGGTCATAAGTCACTTTTTCCAGGGCTGTTGTAACTTTAAACAGTCACTAAATTAGTAAGTCGAGGACTACCTGTATTTTTTTTCACTTTTCAAAAATTAAACCACATTTTCTTCCACTGACTTACGTTACAATGACTGGAAAAAGCCTTTAAGCATGAGATAACTGTCTTGGGAATCTCTTCCCATCTTGATTGTGCTATACCATCCAGGAAATGCTAATAAATTACAATTATTTTTTTCAAAATGTATTTACTACTAGTGGGTGGAGAATTTAAAAAAAAAAAACAATAGCAGCCATATTCAGAAACTTATCCAAAAGAGTGTTAACAGAACATTAATAATCTTCAGAATATACATAATTTGCAAAATATTGGATTACTTTTACAAATTAAGATTCATTTAATAATATTAGTGTGTATTCTAAATGGAACATGAAATGAAAATATTTTTTGTCCAAACTCAGAAAGAAAGCCTTACTCAAAAAATTGTATTCAATTGCTATGATGGAACAAACTCAATGTCACATGCACACACAGACACAGACACACACAAAATATTCATTCTGTCAGGCTACAGAACTTTTTCTATTCACTCAACTAGAATGACCTTCTGAAAACGTATCAAAACCTATCAAAAAGGAATCCTTTATTGAGATGAGACAGTTCCTGTAGGAGTTCCAAGTAGTGTCAGGTCTCTCATATACATAAGGGAGTTTAGAACCCCTCCCCTTATCTTGATGTATATTTAATGAAACAAAAGCCAGTATGTTAATTCCTCCCCACCCCTTTTTTCACAGTTTCCCAGGGCATACCTAATTTCCCCCACCCCCACCCCCTTTTAGAATGAACTACTCAAGAGATTCCCAAGACACATCTCACTGTGGAATTTTTATGATCTTCTCAACTCTTGGTTGTGCCTCTCAGAGGTGATAGTTCTGGCTATCTGGCTTTTCTCCTTCCATTGTATTACACAAATTCGATATAAGAGTAAATATATTCAGGTTACATCAAGAAAGGATTTCTTTATCAGCCTCCCCCTTTCTTCTTCCACTGAAGAAATGACAGATACAGGGACCTGACAAATTCTCTGGTTTCTCTTCAGATCATTCATATAAATGTGTCACCTTTTGCTAAAGAAATGCAAGCCACTCTCATTATTCATGGTTTTTGTATTTGCACAGTTGATTATTTAGAAAAATGTTTTTGTCACCCCCAAATCAGTACTTGCGGCACTGCTGTGCTTATTTGAGGACATGCAGAGCAGTAAAACATTACAATAAACCTGCACTTTCCAGGTTGAGGTTTCAGCATTTGGTAATTCAGTATTCAAGGCATTTTCACAGAATGAAACTACTATTAATAATGAGAATTGCCTACATGAAATGTTCAAACCATAGAGAACTCAGAACTAGCTCCCCGCTTCCTTGTTTTTCTTTATCTGAGCCAGAAAGGTATGAGGGATCATAATCCATGTGGCATGAGCATTGTCCAATGGGTTATTTTAAAACATTTTGGGAAATATTTAATATCCTTCATAGGATAAAATTAGAGAACATGTTGCGTATGACATAGCGAAACACAACAAAGCCTCAACAAAATCTTTCATCATCTGAAATAAACTCCCTACAGCTCAACCAGCCCATGTTAATGGAGAACAAAAGTGCTAATCTTTCAACAACATTAATACTTACTTTAGCAGCTTTAGCAATAATACAGGCTATTCATCTGGAAAGAATATTTGAAAGTCAGCTAGTGAAAACTGTATTCTGGTCTCTATGTGAGGGTAGGTGTTTTTGATTTCTTAACTTTTCCAAAAATAAAATAATTTTGCTGCAAATGCTGTCCTACATATGACTTATATTATAGCACTTGTATCACAACAGGAAAAAAGCCTAATTATCTGTTGCTCCAATGCTTTGGACTCACCCATCAAGCACAAAAGTCATTCTGAATAATCACCTCTGGGTTGTTAAAATGTGAATCAACTTAAGTATATGTATATTCACAGCCCAGGACAAGAGCTAAACTCACAGAAAAATAGGACCTTTTAAACATTTTTAAATACACTCTGGAGCCCAAAAGCAACAGGTCAAAAGAGCATGCAGAGCAATTTGTTTCCTATTAACATACATCACACATTAACACTGCATAAATTAAAACAAAACTCTGTATTAATGCCAACTGTATTTTAAAAAAATTGCCATGCTAGGTTGTTAAGCATGCACAGCAATACTGTTGTGGTTAGCCGGCAGCAGATGCAGACGGCTAAGGAGAGCGAGGACTCAGGTGACCATTAGGACCATTTGGGAGTGGACTGCTGCCGTCAGAATTAGTTGGAAGCAGCCTTTTATCTGTGAAGAAATAGGATTCATAGATGAAACATTAAAAGGTTGTGCTGCTGCCTTTGCCTTGTGTTTGCTCTCTTGGAACCAGGTTTGGGTCAGAACTAATACAAATGTACAAACGTTCAGTATTAGGCCATACAACTGCTTCATGTTCACATGAATTCTAAATTTCTCATCTATTTATAAAACTTCAGTAACTTACCAGAGAGGCAATGAATTAAGCTGCAGTCTGAATTGATATCTCTTCTGCCCTGTTTTCAATTCTCCCAGATCTATATCATCAATCTTCACCAATAAAGCAACAGAAATATGACTGGTAGTTGTTTTAAAAACAACATAAACAGTCCAATAGTGACTTTCAGCAGAAGAAGAGTAACCTACCATGAAACCAACTTGACTTAATTATTTCATATCCCATTTGAAATGAAATCTTCAACCTGTTTGTTTCAAGCTGAAACAAAACGAAGGATCAATATTTTTCAAAGTATGTTCCCAAATACATTTTTTTCTTTCATGTAAATGCTTTATGGTTGATTTGGAGGTACATTTTGAATGTTTCCAAACTACAACAGTTTCTGCAGAAAAGAATAGGGAAAAAAGTAGAAATGGTTTAAAGAAAAATTTAACACCACAGAAAGATTTGTTACAAAATACAGACCAAAAGGTAGCTCAAACTTCTGAATCTGACATTTACTATTTTCTTATTTTGAATCTATACAATTGGATATAGCAATTATTCATTCATTTGTTCAAATGTCTTTCTTTCATGTTTATGATTGTACAAATCACAAATTCCCACCCTGACAGCTAGCATAGAATAAAACCAAAAACAGCAATAAAAAAAGAAAAACCGACCACAAAAGAAATATAACCTAACTGAGGCCCACATGCAGTTTCTATTCTCAATACAGATAGGCTCATTAGACATAATAGCCTAATCTGAATCTCAGAGTATGTGTTGTCCCAGAGGTTGATACTACAATAGAAAATGCATACAACTTAATCCTGCCAAATGATATACTTAACAGAGGAAATTTGGAGCATGCCAACCCTTTTAGAATGAATGAGATGAGCACAGTTAATTTGATTTAGCGGACACAACGAATAATCTGTCTCTGTTTATATAGACTTTATAAGTGATGTCCAAGATCTTGGACTGAACACAACCTATTGGAAGTCATTACAGCATGGAAAATAGTGGGTTGTGCCATGGTGGAGCCATAAATATTCATTCCTTGTGTTCTGAGTGAGTTGCAGTTCAGGATGGATTTCAAGGGCAGAGTGTATTGTAATAGTCCAAACAAGAGAAGATCAAGAATGACTTTGACTAAGGCTGCTTATTGAGCGATGAGTGTAATTGTTAGATAAGGATTTGTGCAAATGACCTTCTGGCCACAATTGTTGATTCCCAAATTTTGCACTGGTTCTGTATGGGGAAGTGCTATACTATTCAGAACTACAGATGGGAACATCCCATATCCAGGGGACTCTAAGAAACACATCACTCAGTCTTTCTAGGGTTAAGCTGAGGCATAGAACATAGAATAACAGAATTGGAAGGGACTTTGGAGGTCTTCTTATTTTTCTTGTTATTTCTCATCCTGATCTCCACAGACACCAGCAATGAAAACAATTGATGACATCCCTTGCTCAGCTTTGGTAACAAATTGATGCTATCATCCATCATTTTCCTATTGATGTTAAATAGGAGTAGAGATATTGTAGAACTTTGCAGGACTCTACAGAATAGAAACTATCTAGGGATAACTCTCCTCCTATCAATATCTTCGGAATTGATACTAGATGAAGGGGGACATATCTCACTGGCCTGCCCAGTTCCAATAATCCCCCGCCCCCTTTTTTGTGCTCCATCAGTTACCAATACCTATTTTTCCCTGGTTTTCACTTGCTCTCTCTCTCTCTTCTTGTAATAAAATAAAAACATCTGACGTGCTTCGTTTCAGGCCCCGTGAAAACAAAGTGTTTTGTGCATGCAGTAGTTTGTGCATGGAACAATTTTCTACCTCCCTACAATCTATGTAAAAAGCACGAGTCAGTGCTGTTTTTTCTTATTTAACTGTATCTAGACAGATTGATTATTTTATTTTTGTATAAAGAAAGAAAAGTAATCAAAATTTCATTCTAGTTTTTTTTATTGCTGTACATTTGCTGTGTATAATAGTAACACAATACAGCCATTGATTTAAGGCACCAGAAATATAGCAGTTACTAAATGAGAAAGCTGATAATGATATAGGAATAAAGAAGGGAAATTATAAGCCATCAGATGTTTTTGCAGTGTAACTGCCAGCATCTTATAGAATTGGCTAAGTTATTGGAATTATTCAGTGTCATGGTTCAGGAACATGGTTCAGGACCAACTACCCTGAAATGGAAAATAAATAGTTATGATGACCTGATCCAGAATAAGAATTTTATTCTCGATGCAAACTGTGGGCAATGGCTTTTAATTATGTCTTTACTTTTAAGTGTGAATTTCCAAATAACAAATGCTCAAATCTACTAAGACAATATATTTTCTATTATTTGGCTATGATTCCAGAACAGGTGCTACAGAGGATGGTAAATACAGATAGTAGTTTACAGTCTAAACTCAAAATATATAAGAACAAAATTATATTTAATCTGCATCATCTCCAAAATAACACTAAATTTGAATCACCTCATATAAGAACTAGCTCCTATAAGATTTTAATTTTAGATTGAGTATCATTCTGTTGAGTACACAAAGTCAAATAGTTTATTTAGTGTAATTGACATCCAAGTGACCTCATCAAATGTCAGAAATGCTGCACAAATCCTGCACAAATCCTGTTTGTTTTTTCCCCTTCCTCAAGTCTCAGCTGCCTCTTTTGGCACAGGTGTGTGTGTGTGTGTGTGTGTGTGTGTGTGTGTGTATGTATGTATATGTATATGTATATCTATATGTATGTATGTATGTATGTATGTATATATATATGTTTTCTTAAGTTTTCACGGGTACTTACATGTATGGTATTCAGTTTTGATAGGGTATTTTCCCACGTCACTGTAGTTGTGCTTTTAAAGTTGTAGCAACATTTCGGCAGAATCTCATCTGCCATCATCAGGCTTCTGGTGTTTTGGTGAGATCCCACTCGCCATCCTCAGGCTGGTGCTTTTGGCTTCTGCTTGCACTGGCACGAAGCCGAAAGCACCAGCCTGAGGATGGCGAGTGGGACCTCGCTGAAATGTCGCCAAGATACTCTTAATCTTACACGGGAAAAGACCCAAACATATCTAGACCTACATACAGTATATGTATACACATATACATACACATACAACAAACATTTTAATATTTGATACAGCATTTCAGATTGCTATGCCAATAAAATGCACTTTGACTATGTAATTTATTACAATCTGGAGGTGGAACAGAACATACAAATAACAAAAAAAGTATGACATGCCTTCAATATATAAAATGGGATGGGGATTCCTTCCCTTAGGAATTCCAGTCAGCAGGTTATAGTGGCAGTAAAAAAGATACAGATGTCTGCCAGGGTTCTTAGCCAAGCTCATCAATTGTAGAACAAAGTTCAATAGCCGTATTCAGAGTAGTTTCATATGTCAAAAGAAATTGTAAAGCAGGAGCCCTGAGGAAAATATCAAAAGGTCACAGCCATATATATACTTTGCTATTGAACCATCAGTGATGGAGATCTCTCTGTTCATTTTAGAGATTCCACATTTGGGGGAGTCATATCAATTACTTAAGCTTGCTTCACCTTACTTGGCTCGTATTGCAACAGATTTCTTTTCAAGAAAATGTGTTCAATTCCAGTACGCAATCCAGAGGAGAGTGAAGATGAATTTTGTAGTCTGATTTCATGCTGGATTTATATTATCATTATTATCATTTATTATTTTATTATTTTTAGTATAAGTTATTTTTGTACAATAATTTATCTCCTCAGAACAAAACACAACACAATTAATGAGCATTGAAAGAAATACCTGGCTAAATGTTTCTTCTGATTATCTATCTATCTATCTATCTATCTATCTATCTATCTATCTATCTATCTATCTATCTATCATCTATCATTTATCTATCTATCACCATCTGTCCATTTATTTCCTAAGCTTTGCTTGATGACATTAAGGGAGGGATCTGGAATGTGCTCACTCAGTCTGAATTTACAAGACAGGAAAATACTGTCAGAGAAGTGGCCCTGCAAATAATAATAAGGTTTAAGAAGATTCTAACAAAAACAATTTTAATGTGTTATATTGAGCTAAAAATTATTTCAAAACTTCCAATGGTTAGAAAAGAATATTAAATGTAACGGAAAGCTGAAGTGGATCAGAATATTATGTGACTTGATTCTAATTTTTAGTCTGTCTTTCTGCAATAGTCTTAATTTCAAGATCATATATTGGAGGAATTACATTTGATTGGATAATTTCACTATTCAGCTAGGAAGAAGGCAATGATATCAAGAATTATAGTGAATAAAAGGACAGATTAGAATGGGTGAAGTAACTTGCCTCTTAAAAGATGCTCATTGTCTTCCCGCTCTATTTAGCATATTTATCAAGGCCAAAATTAATAAAGTAAAATAAGTGGCAAACCAAGTTAAGTAAATGTGAGCAAGTAAATTGTAGTAATGACATGTAACTATGGAAGGCAGCAGAATGTATTCAATGAAATCAATTTGATTTGTCAGAAAGACTGCAAAATAATTGAGAGCAGGGAAAAAACCCAAATATGTGTGTCAAATATTTTTGTAGCAGAGTTGTTTGAAACAACCTTGAATAAATAAAAGCTTGCCATGTATTTGAAAAGCAAAATAGAATTCAATACAATGCAGAACAAGAAACCTGACAAAGTATGTTTCAACTGGAAAATAAATATCTAGACTACATATTTATTTGTAGATGTAAATCAGGAGCAGGCAATATAAATTAATATCCCAGGACCTTATATAGAAACTTCAGCAACATTAAGTCCCCAATGATAAATTCTATGGCAAAATGACTACATTTCAGTACAGTGGGTTTTTTTGAAGTGATGGGCGGGGGGGGGGAGAGGAAGAGGAGAAGGAAGGGGAGGAGAAGGAGGCAGGAATGAGGACTTGCTTCTTGTGGGGACTAGTAAATTGATGTCCTGCTCATATTGGAAGGCATTGTGAAAAAAAGGCAGCTGGATCCAGGTTCCAGACAGCCAAAAATTTGCTCTGTGTTAAAGAGAAATTTTTTGAGATTACCTCAAGAACTCTAAACAGCTGGGTATATTTTGTGAGTTGATGGCAAAACCAGATGCTTTTGTGATTATTTGTGATTTAGCTGGAAATTGGAGGTTACATCATGCTTTGAGCCATTAAAGCAGCCTTACATATATCAGGGCTGTCAAACTCCCAGCCCAGTGGCCACATGTGTCACATGCTGGCTGTGCCTATGCCTGGTTTAGCGAAGGGGGGGGGGAAGTCCCATATGTCACATGACAATAACATGATGACATGAGTTTGACACCCCTGCCTTACATGGACTCAAAGTTTGACCAAATCTTATCTTTGTAATCAGTTTTGAGTCCAATTGTTTATTTACTGATTGAAAATAATTTGGAACTACAAGTCTGGTGTTCACGAGTCTCTCTCTTCAATCTGTTTTTTTTTTAAAAATTACATGTTTCCAGCATTGTAAAATTTTTATTGTTTGAAATACAGAAAAGGTTTTGCATCATTAGACAGCCTCCTGCATAAGGATGTAACATATGTAACACTTGTAATATAGCCATAGTAGCAATAGCACTTGGACTTATATACTGCTTCATAGTGCTCTACAGCCTTCTTAAAAAGGGTTAACAGAATCAGCATAGTGTCCCCAACAATCTGTTCCTCATTTTACTGACCTTGGAAGGATGGAAGGCTGAGTCAACCTGGAGCTGGTGAGATTCAAACTGCTGAACTGCATTCTAACGAATGCACCACCACAGCTTTTATAATGTGATTTGTTTGCTTAGGACTTAACCATGTTATGGTAATTTATAAAGCATGAATTGTGGCTTAATGTAATCTGCAAATGTTTCAAAGTGTTTCAAAGTATTTTGAAGATAACTTTTTTGAAACTGGACACTTATGTATGATAGCTGTATTTTCTGACCCACAATATGCTCAGTCTAACCTGGATAGTATTATCATTTCCTCCATGTAAACTTATTATTCAATTTGATTGCTCTTTGGAAAATCAGAAAATGCAAGCAGGGCCACATTACTTTAACTTCAATATAGTCTGCTCCTCTCCACTTATTAAATAAATGCTCCTTATGCTTGCAAAAAAGAGACAAAGTAGCATATTATACCTGTTTTTTGGAGCAATTACTTCATGCAGAGACAACATTTTCAAATCAATTACTAGCACAATCTTCACAGCAGTACTCCTGCCTATAACAACTAAATGACTTTGAAATCTTCAAAGATGGAAGAACTTTGCAAGAGCATTTATTGGCCTTACAGGTGTTGCTACTACAACAGGTGTTGCAGCTACAACCAGTTGGATAATAGTTTTAGATGCTGGGAACTGTAGCCCATCTGATGGACACAATATAGATTCCTAAATTATAAAATTATAAATTCCCTGTTATATTTTGATTGGTGGAATTACCATATTTATTGTTGTGTGAAATCTCGATCTAGACTAGAGGGAGGGATCAAGACGGACACAAGTTTAGAGTTGCTGCACTGCAATAAGCAGCCATGCCAGACCATGGTTTGAAATTGTGTGCATCAGATTTTATTTTTCTGACATGCTTTACTGAGGCCAGAGTTTTAGATTTCCTCTCCATCCTCATTCAGGAAAATCTATCATTTTACATGATGGTATGTAAATATAGTAAAATCCTTTTTTTACATAACAAAAACTACTCAAAGCATTGATGGTACAATGCAAAGATAGCTAAAATAGTGGCATGCTAAAAACCAACACTGAAAAATGGGTATGTGGAAGTAATTATATTTCCACTATACCCTCCATAAACACATAGTCAGCACATTTTGTTTTTATTTAAAGTTTTTACCTGAACCCTCAAGAATGATGTTTGGGTTCCTTATACTAACTGTGATGTTTTATGTTACAGGTGAAAAATATATTATATCTGTAGTCTAAAGGTACTTTTTATCATCTTTAATTTTAAAGAAGGCTGACACTTACTGAAATCAGATATGTATTTTAACTCATAGAATTCTTAAAATACAATTAAAGCCAAATGTTTACTCTTCATTCATTCAATTATCATTCATCAAAAGAGGTGAAACTGATTTACATCAAACAGGACAGAGCAAATATTTAAAAATACTGACTTTATGTTCCCAGAAAGTTCACTCTCCAGTGCTAAGCATCAGAAATGGAGGTAGACAAGTTTCAATATTAGGTTGTACAATTTTTCCGGGAGAAATACATATTATCTACATCTATGCATTTTTATCTAACAACAATAACAACTTTATTTCCTGAAATAAACCTGAATTTAGGGCAACTTTTTCCCTCATAAGATAGACTACACAGTATTAAATTGCTTACCTTATTGTTAAAGAATTTAAGAAGTCAGTTTTAATGTAAAAATAAAGTAATTTCAAATATTAATTCTTTCAATAATAGTAATTGTGTCAGCAGCTGTTGTTCAGGCCAACAACATGCAACATACAATTATAACGGTCTGTTCAGAGACTTACAGAACTGTTTGGAAAATATCACCCACCTGACAATTCCTCACTTATGCATGAAAAGCCAGTCAACTTTCCAGTTTATAGTAAAGCTGTTATCAAGAATCTGAACAAGTTTCCACCCAATGAACTGTAAGAAAAATTGGGCTCTAAAGTGTAAGTAATCCAGTTGCTGAAATGTTGGTAACCTTATTCTTACCCTGTCAATGAATCTTGTTACAGAAGACTCTGTGGAAATGTTAACTGAAAAGGCTACCAAGAACCTGACAGCAGTAGCCTTGTTAGCAAAAGCCTATGTCATTCATAAATAAGAAAAGAACATGGTACTTTTGTTTTGAAAACCCAATCCTCTTGTTCTTCTTCATGCTGCTGATCAAATTATGCTTTTCATTGTACTGAGATTCACAGTGTAACAGAATATTTGACCCACCATGTCAAATATTCTACCTACCATGTTTCCCTGAAAATAAGACCTATCCTGAAAATAAGCTCTAGCTTGAGTTTTACATGTGTGCCTAATATAAGTCCCACCCCCCAAAAATAAGCCCAGCCCACTCCATCCCACCATCTGGTTGTATGAGATGGGGCAAGGCTCATGCATAAAAACCAAGCTAGAGCAACAATGGGGGTAAAACCGCCCCATGGACCCCACATCCTCTTACGTTAGGGCCACCACAGCCAGGCCTCCCATGCCCTGACACTTGTCATATCACTGCCGACTTCTTTGTGGCACTTGCGACTGCTCATGACAAGATGCTACATGGCTAATCACGCCAGTGCTGCTGCTCACATGTACAATGGTGCTACATGGCAGGAGGCCTGTGCAATGAGCCACAAAGCATCCTGCCACAAGCTGCAGCACTGGCACAATGTGCCATGTGGTGTCTGGCTGCAAGCGGCCACAAGCAGCCACAGAATAATTCAAGCAGCAGCATGACAGGTGTTGAGGCGAGGAGGCCTGCCTACACCGGTCCTAAGGTAAGCAGGTAAGACATCTCCCCAAAATAAGACCTAGTGCTTCTTTAGAAGGAAAAAAAATATAAGACCAGGTCTTATTTTCAGGGAAACATGGTAATAAAATACCTATCAGGTCTGCCTGAATTTAATTTGAAGGAGTTCTGAAGAAAATAGTATTGTTTCATAACAATTACTGATCTCACAGGAAAAGATCAGAGAGCTTTTCCATTCAGAGGAAGTTAATACAATCCAGCTTCTCTCTTCATTATTCAGTCCTGATGTTTGTTTCAATATGCTCTTCTCATTCTGTTGAGTTACATGTACATTTCTCAGCAATTCCTCGAAAACTGGAAGAAGTTTCTGTTTCTGCTCAGCATTTATAGAGTTCAAAACCTGACCCCTAAGTATCATCAGAACAATAATGTCACCTATCAATTGTGGCCAGCACTTCAATCTTAAAGAGGGGCATACTTGAAATTCTTCTTCTTTTTTTAAATAAAGTTTTATTGAGTTTTAACAAAACAAATAAAACATCTTATTTGAGTCCAGCATCGTTCCAGGTTATCACATTTCCATACAGACACAATTTCATATGCATATTCATCTTATGTATTCAACTTCATATCTTATTACTCTTTTTCCAACTTCTCACTATTTCTCCCTTTACTTCTCTTAATTTTCTTTTATGGTTATCTCATTTTCTTCTTATTCAATTGTATTTCTTTTACCTAAATTTCCATTGTACTTATACTTTCGTCTGTCTTGTTTACAATTTCATATGTTCTCTTCCAACATTCTTTTTTTTTTCCAAAAAGTTTTTATTTTTTACAACAAACATACAAACAAAACATAAAAACCTCTTTCAATTATATACATACAGTGTGTCAGTTGGTTACAATCTTTTGTGCTATCCTTTTTTTACCATTACTCACAAGTTATATAAATTCTTACCTTATCAATCTAGCTTGTGCTTATGTAATATCAATTATTAAACATTCATTTGACTAAACTATTTTTCTATCATTTTATATGAGATATTCTAATTTTCATTATGATTTAATCTTTTTTTTAACAAATTTTATTAATTTTCAAAAACAATACACAAACCAACAAAACATAATACGTAAGAACATAGAACATCTTTTAAAAAAGCAAATGAAACATCTTATTTAAGTACAGCATAGTTCCAAATTATCCCATTTCCATACAAACACAATTTAATATGCATCTTATATATTCAACTTCATATCTTATTACTCTTTTTCCAATTTCTCACTATTTTTCCCTTTACTTCTATTCAATTTTATTCATTAAACTTATACTTTCATCTATCTTATTTACAATTTCATATGGATTCTCATCCAACAATCTTAATTCTCAATAAGCAAACATAAACAAACAAAACACGTAACATGAAAACATAAAATTTCTTTTTAGAAAGCGGCTTAACCCCGGGTTACATCTTTTTGTACAGACATAAATCAAATTCGTGCTCACCTTATATACTATTTCAATCTTATTTAACATTCTATACTTTCTATATGTCTTCTCCCCTCTTTTCACTCTCTTAATTCTATTATCATTTACTTCATCTCAATTTAAACCATTATACTTGTATCTTTTGTCCGTTCTTTTTCAATTGTCTATTTATCTTTTCTCTTTAATACAAAATTTTTCCTGTAATCAGTGGTTGAATTATGACGCCTTTCTATCTTTCCCCCAATTTAACACTTAAAATACTACATAGTTTCCATTCTGATTCTGCTTAGTACATTCTAAATAACATTTTAAAATAAGAAAAAAACATAATAAGCTTATAATATAGTAAAAAACAATGTTCCATAACAAATTAATTAGTTAGACTCCATTATTAAATCTTAGATATTTTACACAGAGATATTAGGTATTATTAAATCTTAGATATTTTACACATTCCCTACAATATTCTATTAACACATATAATATTCCAATTTTCTAACTCTATTTCAAATACAAATACTACAATACAATCTTGTGTACTTTTGCAGAATCTCTTTAAATCATATTTTACCCTTTATCTCTAAAAAAATCTGCTTTTTAGCATCTTGTTTTAAGCCTTTATAACTTCTTTTTCCTTTTACCCTTCCTTTCTTGTCAAATCTAATCTTTTTAACCCCCCATCTCTCAATCTCCACCCTTTTAGTCTCCCCTCTCTGTTGTCTTTCTCTTTTCTGTTGCTTTCTGACATTATATCGATTTTTCACCTTATTTTTCCCTTTCTTGGTTGTTTTTTTAAATCTTGAATTCTCCATTTTCTTTCTTCCTTTTCCCTTTTCTTCATCAACTAAAATAATTTGTCCATTAAAGATGGCTTCTCCTTCTTCATCCCAACTTTCTGATTGCTGTATTTCCTGATAGGTAGAAATCGCCATTTCTAAAAAGTGGAAAACAGATCCAAAAGAGCCCTTGCCTTCTTGTTCCTCTTCTTTTAGCTTTTTAAATTCGATTTTCAATTTTTCCACAGATAAAGCCATTGTTTTATTTTTATTTTTTAAACAATCCAAGTATTTTTAAACTTTCAAAAAATAGTTTGCACAAATTCCAAAGTCATCAAGCAATCCAAATCAGCACAAACTGTTTCATTTAGCACTTTCTTCTTTTATTACTTTCTCTTCCTGGGGTAGAATTCAATTACACAGTTACAAAGTAATTTTTTGAAGTTTTATTGCAGTTTAATCTCTGATATTATAAGCTCCAAGCAGTCTCCTTCAAGAAATCTTGGTATAAATCATTTACCTCTCTTCCTTCCCACTTATAGCAAAAAGATTTTAATTTTTAAATGTCAGTATTTAGAAATCTAATGTCCTGTTGGCTTTAATTTTCAAAGTTAGTTACCTTCTGCTTCCAAAGTGGATATTTCCGATTTCCATCTGCTATCTCCATAGGGAAGAAAAGTGAGGAGAAAAAAAAAGCTTTCCCTTTCACTTTCAACTGCAGCTTTGCAATCCTCTTGGGAACAATGTATCACTTAAGAAGCTAAAGTTCCAGGGTATTCAGATGTTGATTGTCATCCCGGTTCAGCCAAAAGCTTTCACTTTCTTCACTTCCTCCTGCACAAAACTCGTCCGGCTGAGAGGTTCTTTGTGGCAGCCATTGCTGACCGCTGCTCCACCGCCTTTGGAAAAGGGAGTTTAGCTGGCTGAGGAAGGGGATTGCGATGTCCCCAGACCCCTGTCCAGATCCGCCCTGTCTTCAGTTATCCCTACAGGATAACTATAGCCTCCAGATCCAATTGGATCGGAGGCACTCCAGCAGTGAGCGCGGCAGGGATCGCGCACAAATGCGAATTCCTGCCGCTGCCAAAGCCTGACAAACCGGAACTCCTTCCAACATTCTTAAGAAGCAAAATTCCCCCTATGATTGCCAATCAAAGTGCAACAATTTTAAATCTTATTGTTATTATCATATGAAACCTCATTAAACATTGAATTTGTGCATTCTAAAATTATAACATTCAAATTTCTAATATCTATTTTATATCATGTAGATCTCATCATTCAGACTCTACTTGATACTTCCCCTTGAAAATGTAAAAAGAAAAATTCTAAAAACAGCAAAAACTAACACACACACACACACGCATAAACATTAGTAAACAAAATAGTTATTCCAAATCATTCTAGTACTGGAATGAACCTTGTAAATCTTTCACATTTCTTTTCAATATTTATCAATCTTTGAGAACAATTGAAGTGTTTCCCTCCCTTCTTCATTATTACTTAACTGTTAATAAGCATACCATTGGATAGTCATGCAGTTTTATCTTATACATTGTTTACTATTAATAAGCAAAATAATTATTCAAATTCATTCTAATAACTGGTATAAATTTCCCTATAAATCTTTCACATTTCTTTTCAATATTTTATCAAACTTTAGAAACAATTGCAATGTTTCCCTCTCTTCTTTATTATTGCATTAATTATAAATAAACATACAATTACATAACAATACAGTTTTATCTCATAGATTATTTACTTATTTCATTTCTAACTCATTACAGTATTCTACTGCCACAACACTATCTTTTGTACTTTTGCAGAATCCTCACTTTTAACTTAATTTAACCATTGTCTCTGTGTTTTCTAGCTGAGCAAGTCCCTTTAATCTTAGTACGTTTCCCCTTTATTTCTTTATTTCTTGTTTTTGTCCCTCATAAGTTATTTCCCTTTCTATCTTCCCCCCTTTTTCTCATCCCTTTTTTATACTCTTCTCTCTCTAATTTTCCCTTCTGTAGTTTTCTTTTCTGCTTCTTGCTGTTATACTTCTTTTTCAGACTATTTTTTTTTTGGCTGTTCCCTTTGATCTCAAACTTTTAACTCCTTTCCCCCAATTTCCCCTTATTACCACACTTTGCATTATTTGATCATTGAAAATGGCTTCTTCTTTGTCCCGCCCTTCTTCTTGCTCTTGAAGCTTTTCCTTTTGCTTTTCATAGTTCAGGATCTCCATTTTTTTTTTGAAATGGCATCCTTGAACTTCTGTTGTCTCATGATGATTAGTTTCTTTATTGCTATGGTTATTATGATATAATAATTACTTGTCCAGACTAAAGTTTAGTTACTATTTATAAATAATATATCATCTCCATTTCTAATTCTTAAGGTTCTTACAAGCAGAACGTCATTTAATAATTTTGATTATCACATTCAGCATTTGTTGCTTGTATTTTTACAGTATTTTTACAGACATATGTGTTTATAGCATGCAGTTTAAAACTCAGTGAAGATTGTTGGTGTGCTTCCCAGCAATTTATATTAATCTTTAAATGATTTGATTTATGGGCTGTTTGTAGGATTGAAAAAGAGCTACTTTTAAAAGCCATTCTATTTATTTATGTAAAATAATACCTGAAAAGAGCAGTGTAAACATTCAGAAAATTAAAAACTAATTCATTTGTGATCTATTATAAACACATTACATTTTGGAAAATAGCATAAAGACACATTGAGATAGGAATAAATAAAAATTGGTTTATGATTATCCAGACAAGACATCAGAAATTTTGGTGTATAAAATGAGAGCTCCTGATCTGAGCTGTCAACTTTGTAGTAAATTTCACATCCATTCCCTAACACAGGACTATCCAATAAATGAAGAAGTGAATACCATTGTATTTGCCAATATCTTTTAGCTTCCTTGACATAAATGTTTTTTCTCCCCTTTTTTTTCATTTTTAACACATTATCACATTTCTTAGTATTCATATTTTAATTTTGTTAGCATTTTGGGGGAAGACTATTGTCAGGCAATGAATAGTATTCCTTAATTGTTAAGGAAATTTGTTTTTATGATATTTATTCATTTCATTTCATTTCCATTCATTCATTCTTTCTTTCATTCACTCATTCATTCAATTTCTAAAACCAAAACCAAAACTAAAAGTCAATGGCCCTGGATGGCTTACAATTAAAAATGCATTACAATTAAAAATACTAAAAACATTTTAAAACATTTTAAAAAATTAAACATCCAGATTAAATGAACTTGGGAGCAACATACTTGGCCAATTTACAATACAGCATCTTCAGCATCCCAGGCATAAGAACATAATCAGGTTTTTAGGGCCTTGTAGTAGGCTAACAGGCCATTCTAATCTCCAAAAGGAGAGTGTTCCTTAGAACAGATGCCACTGGGAAATATACCTGTAGAAAAAGGAATATATCCATATCCTTTTTTCTGGAAACTCTGTAATGTTTTGGTCTCTGTGTGGAGAGGATTGTTTTGGCTGCCTATCTCTATAATATAATTAATATA
Source organism: Pseudonaja textilis (assembly GCF_049901715.1). Taxonomy (NCBI): domain Eukaryota; kingdom Metazoa; phylum Chordata; class Lepidosauria; order Squamata; family Elapidae; genus Pseudonaja; species Pseudonaja textilis. The sequence goes on from NC_141997.1 coordinate 13,615,970, forward strand.
ATATAATATAATATAATATAATATAATATAATATAATATAATATAATATAATAACATCACTTAAAACTAGACATGCATGCCCCTAATTACCTCTATTCCAACCACAACTGGCCTTAAATGCAAACTACTCAATGCAAGAAGCCTTGTAAATAAAATACCTGAATTTTTCCTCTTACTAAATATGGCTAAATTCAAGAGACTATCATGAAATCTGTAGAGGAGGTGGTATTGCTATCTTCTATAAAAAGTCTGTACATCTAAAAAACATCCAAGTTACCCAAGAGCTTGTTCTTCCTGAGACCATCGTCTGTGAACTGTCCTTAAATATCACATTTCAATTCTTACTATGTTGCAGAGCCCCTGATTATGACATCGAACATGTAAACAAGATAAATTCAGTACTAACATGGGCAACATCCTGCCCACACACTTTTACCTTTCTTGGTGACTTCAATTTACCTCACATTAACTGGACCCTAAATGAACGTAAAACTGAACCTTCTACAATGCTGTAACAAACCTGGGACTGGAACAACTAGTAACCAACAATACTAGACTTAACAACTGCCTCATCTCATCTTCTGCAATAGTTTGAATTCAATTTACGGAATACAAATTAAAGAATGCTTTTCCAACAGAGACCACAGCATGATTGGCTTTTGTCTCAACATACGTCCACACAAAAATCAACACAATGATGTGATCCCCAATTATAACTTCAAAAACGATCTCTCATCCCTTGATCGGCAATTTCTATTCACTGGATGCAATACTGTTGAAGACCATTACAAATATTTTTACTTAAAGTCAAAAGAATCATCAAAGTATATGTACCAATAACAACTCCAAAAACCAGAAAAACCAGATTACCCATAACAATAAGGAAGCTTCAATCCAAAAAGAGATCACTTTGGCGGAAAAACAAATCTGGTCATGTTGCCAACTTCAAAAGCCGATACAAAAATTTATGCCACCAGATAAAGACTAAATGCACCAATTATCACATTAAACAAGAGGAAAACCTTCTACTCACCAATTCCACCCACACTTTCTACAATTTTGTAAACAACAAACTAAAAGACTCAAGATCCATCCCACCCCTGAAAGGACCTAATGGTAAAGACTGCAATGACACCATTAAAGCCAACCTCTTTAACACATTCTTTGGCTCAGTATTTGTAAAGAGCAATCGATCATGCCCAGTATTTCCTAGTCAAACCACAGACAACTACAATGATCTAATACATATCGATTTTACAGAAGACAATGTTGAAAAAGCACTACGCAATCTAAAACCATCTCTATCTATTGGACCAGATGGAATATGTGCCTAATTCTTTAAAAAGCTATCCACTGCCATAGCTGAAGCTCTACGCATAATCTTTGAAAAATCTTTCAGGACCAGCTCCTTGCCACAACTATGGTCACAAGCCACGGTCATTCCCATCTTCAAAAAGGGAGACTCCAGCCTAGTTGAAAATTACAGAGCAATCTCCTTATGCTGCATCACCTGTAAAGTCATGGAATCAATTATTAACCAATCCATTATCTTCCTTAGAGACAAACAACCTACTCTTGAATGAACAATTTGGTTTCAGAAAAAGACTATCCTGTAATCTGCAACTCTTACACTGCAAAAACATATGGACTACACAACTCGATCAGGGTAAAGCAATAGACGCAATCTACATAGACTTCTGTAAAGCCTTTGATTCAGTGGTACATGACAAACTACTCCTGAAACTAAAATCTTACAGTATCTCTGGACACCTGCATAACTGGATAGAAGCATTCCTGTCAAACAGACAACAAATGGTCAAAATTGGGACCGTCCTATCAAATTCTGTACCTGTCAACAGTGGTGTCCCGCAAGGCAGTGTTCTAGGACCAACTCACTTCATACTCTACATAAATGACCTCTGTGATCATATTGAGAGCAACTGCATCCTTTTCGCTGATGATGTAAAGCTATTCAACACCACAGACAATACTGCTACCCTTCAAAAAGACCTTGACTATGTATCAGAATGGTCAAACAAATGGCAACTTCAAATCTCAACAAACAAATGCTCTGTCTTACATATTGGCAAAAAAAATCAGCAAATAAAATACAGGCTGAATAGTCAAGACCTTGTTGATGATCCAAACTCTGTCAAGGACCTTGGAATACTCATCTCTAATGATCTAAGTGCTAGAGCCCACTGTAACTACATAGCCAAAAAGGCATTAAGGGTTGTTAACCTTATCTTACGTAGCTTTTTTTCTGGTAATATTACACTAATAACTAGAGCATACAAAACATTGGCTAGACCAATACTCGAATACAGCTCATCAGTCTGGAACCCATATCATGTATCTGATATTAACACAATTGAAAAAGTCCAGAAATGTTTCACAAGAAGAGTTCTCCACTCCTCTACTCGTTGCAGAATACTTTATGCCACCAGACTTGAAATTTTAGACCTAGAAAACTAGAACTACGCCGCCTTCGGTCAGATCTAAGTATAGTATATAAAATCATACATTACAATTTCCTACCTCTCAATGAATACTTCAGCTTCAACCATAACAATACAAAAGCAAACAATAGATACAAACTCAAGGTTAACCGCACAAAACTTGATTGCAGGAAATACGACTTCAGCAACAGAGTGGTCAGTGTTTGGAATACTCTACCTGACTCTGTGGTTTCTTCCCCAAACCCCAAAAACTTTAACCTTAGACTGTCTATTATTGACTTCACCCTTTCCTAAGAGGTCTGTAGGGGGCGTGCATAAGCGCACCACTGTGCCTACTGTCCCTATCCTATTGTTTCTTTTATTTTTTATTTTTCTTATATGTATCCATGTATTCATAACTATGTTTTTACTTACACCTATTATCTTGTAAGCAATTGACAAACCAAATAAAAATAAAAATAAATAAATAATTCTATGACTTCCATGGTGGCTACATGTCTTCAACTGAAGAAAAACCCAAACCAAAGTTGATTGGTCTGGGCTTGACCATCAGTGTAAGGGATTGTTATAGCCGTGTAATTGTTAAAGCTACAATAGTGTAATTTTAGCACTTTCTTTTTATTCTATCACCAACACAACAAAAACTCCTTTTTTTCTGTTTGCATTAGAAAAAAATATTGCTACATACTTATTTGCATCCAGTTTGTTGTGCCTTATTGGGTGGCAGAAATGTTTCTAGTTATTTTCATGTATTGCTTGCTGCTAATTGCTAAGTTATTAATTCAAAAACATAAAATAGAGTCATAAACATTTTCCCCCTCTTTCCTTCCATCGTTTAAGTGTACAAATTTGTTCTTCTCTTTTTGTTAATGAACACCTGGTAAATAAAATACAAAAATAAGTATCTATTAATATTTGTAATATTGCTTGCTTCATCATTGTTTCTGAAATAAAATAGGCAATTGAATATGCAGAGAATATTCTGGACACAAAGGTATTGAAATGTTGTTTACTATTTTTCATTGCTATATTTCCTTAAGCATTGTGTTTACAATGCTTAATTGCTTCTCTTTCTAGGTGTGTCCTTGCCACAGAAGAGACATGTATGACTATTTCTTAGGAAGCCCTCTATTAGAATTATAAGCCCTACAATTATAATAGAATAATAGAGTTGGAAAGAACCTTGGAGGTCTTCTAGTCCAATCCTCCTGCTCAAGCAGGAGACCTGATACTATTTCAGACAAGTGCTTGTCCCAATTTCTTCTTAAAAATCTTTAGTGATAGAGCACCCACAGCTTCTGAAGGTAAGCCATTCCATTGATTAATTGTTCTGTCAGGAATTTTCTTATTTCCAGATTGGTTCTTTCCAATGTTTTCTATATAATTTTTTTTTATAACAAAGAATATTTTCAGTGGAGGAGGAAGTTACTTTAGTCCTCATGGTTAACTTCTCGGGCACTTTATAACATATATAAAACTTGAGTACATTTTATATTTAATTTGAAATTTTCAGGGGACCAATATTATTAGTTTGTCCTCAGTTAGCAACTGCCTCATTTGGTGGCCATTCACAGTTAGGAAGATGATGAAAAAGTAATTTTATTATCAATCCTTGCATTTAAAACATTTTCAGATCTATAAAATAAGGAAACCTGAAGTAAGATCATAAGCACAGCTGTGATTTCACTTTGCAACCATTTCACTTGATGATTGACTGAATTGATTTCAAAATGAGGACTGCCTGCATTTACATATACAGAAATAGAAACTGTATTACTAAAGGTTGGTCATTAAGTTTCAGTTAAACAACTGAAGGTTAACTATTTATATTAACCCTAACCCTATGGCTTCAGCGCATATTATTTATTCATTACTTTTTTATATCACCTCAACCATCTGACTCTCATGAATGTGTATGTAAAGCAATTATAATAAAATGCATATAAATTTAAAAATAATTCAAAGAAACAAATGTAAACTAACATGGAACAATACATAACTCCCTTTTTATGATCCTGTAATCTCTTAATTTGGGCTGGAGTAGTACATGTTTATATAAAACATGCCATTAAACAACTAATTAAATATTATACAAAAGCAATCCATTTTAACCTGAGTCTAAAATAGCAATAGCACTTAGACTTATATGCCACTTCACAGTGCTTTTCACCCCTCTCTAAGTGGTTTACAGAGTCAGCATATTGCCCCCAACAATCTGGGTCCTTATTTTACTGACCTCGGAAGAATACAAGGCTGAGTCAACCTTGAGTCTTGTGAGATGTGAATTGCCTAATTGAAGGCTGTCAGTAATCAGCAGAAATAGTGTGCAGTATTGCATTTTAACCACTGTGCCACTGTGGCTCATTAGTGTTAGACAGCCCTGTTGTAGAGTGGTCCACACAGCTTATCTAACCCATCTCCTGGTCTCACCAGACCTTCTTTCCCAAAGCTACCTGATTACCAATTATCACAAGCCATCAGTGTTAGCTGGTTTGTGTTGAAAGGGTAAGTGTAGTAATAGTGCTTTATTTAATTGGTTTTTATTTATTTTCCTCAATGTTCACATACTGTATATTTCCATTGAAACCCAAGGTTTCCCTAATTGTTGCCATATCTGTTAAAGTGCAAACTCAATTATCTCATGATTCTGATATATATATATCAGATATATATATACATATTCATGTATATATATATATATTTTCAGATGAACACTATATAGAAGCCTGATGATAGCAGATGAGATTCTGCCGAAATGTTGCTGCAACTTTAAAAGCACAACTATAATGATGTGGGAAAATACCTGAATAAAGCTGAATACCATACATGTAAGTACCCACGAAAACTTAAGAAAACACACACACACACACACACACACACACACACGTATGTATGTATGTATGTACATACGTACGTACATACGTACATATGTATATGTATATGCATATGTATACAGACATACAGACATACATATGTATATCAGAATCATGAGATAATTGAGTTTGCACTTTAACATAGCTTATGGCTATTTTCAATTTCAGTTCAATATAAAACCTAGGCACCCCATTGTTTCATTTGATTTTCTAAAATAACTTCACTTTCCAAACACATAAATCTATCTGCTCCACAGCTTCTTTTGTAGAGTGGGAGATCTGTATTCAAAATACATCAGAGAAGCCCAAGTCAAATATTGACATTATTTCAGTTAAATCACAAGCAATAATTTTTACATTTGCACATCTGTGGGGTTAGGGTTAGGGATGAAAATTACTAATGTTCTTATGGTAAAAAACTATTTTTCTAGTTCTTGGGGTTTTTTAAAAACATTTTTTCTTTTAATTGTTAATTTATTTTCTATTAGTAAGCTTAGCTTTATTTTCTTCTGCCTTCTTGTAAGTTTCTGTCCTTCCATCTGCCTTATTGCCATTTTCTCTTACATGATGCAAGAATATGGTAAAAAACAGAGGATATAAAAAAAATTCCCTTCATCAGAAGACAGTAAATGTTCTCCCTCCAGATGTTTCTGAACAACTTCCCTCTACTCTAGCCAGATATTTTCCCTATGTTCCCAAATTTGTTATCTCATTGTTCTCGTTAATTTCTTATGCTAATAAAAATATTTTATATGCTAAAAGAAAGCACCTCTTTTTTATATACATGAATATATATTTCTTCACATGCCCATATATTGTTTTCTTTTCTTTTCTAAAAACTTGCTGAAACGTGCTTCTAATATCTTCAAATTCTAGCTTTCTATTTCATTTAGTTATTTTGTCACAATCATTTAAAATAGATCATTTGTGTTGTATGTTTATTGTCTATCTATTTTCAAAATTCGTTCATTTTTAGATAGCAAACTATTTTGAGAGGAACTTTCCATCATGCTTTTTTTCAATTAGTCTAAAAGCCATTTCCGTAATGGTTTTCAACTCTGTTTTCATACATGAAAATATTTTTTCCCATCTCAAGGTCATAATAACACAGGCTGCAGCTCTATTTTTAAGCATTTTTTCTTCTGAGCAAGTCCATAAAATGGAGGAGCAAGTTATTAAAACTATAATATAATTTAAAGTCATGCTGTTGCCCAGGAGAGTATTTTAAAAGATATGTTGCCGTTTTTCAGTTTACTAGTAACTTATAAGTATATATTGTTACTCCAAGGTAAACATTACAAGTATTTATATTTGATATAGAACATCTTAAAACTTGCATTTTTGCAAGTCTGATCTCATCATTCAGTCAGTAAATGATCAAAGAAAGAAAATACTTGAAAATATTCAAAATTGTTTGGAGGAAGAAATGGTGGACTTTGAAAATCAGAGCTCAGTGGTGGGATTCTACCGGTTCACACCTATTCTCTAGAACCGGTTGTTAACATTCTAAGCAGTTTGGAGAACTGGTTATTAGAAGAAATTACTGGCCTAATCCTGTAAGGAAGGCAGGAAGGAAACATTCTGGTGTTACTTACAGAAACTGCCTCTCCATTAACCCTTATTACATTCTTGGCAGGATTAGACTTCCTGTCTCCAGAGCTTCTCTGGAGTTTCTTTTTTCTCCTTTGCTGGCCTTTGCTTGTGTGGAGCCCGAAATTGACATATCTGTAACCGTTTCACTTGGAAACCTGACAGCTTGACTTTCTTAAAGAGGAAGGGTTGTTTTAAGCTTTTTACACTGCTCTTGTGAGGAAATACTCCCCTGTTGGAGTTAGCACTTTGAAAAACTAATTGAATAAGGAAGCAGAACTGTGAGAAAGAAGCTTTTAATGACAAGGAACCAAGATAAGTGACATTCAGCAAGGCTTCTTGGCTAGCTAGAAAGATTGACATTAAAATATGAGTTTACATACCCTTTCTGAATTTTGGTCTAAAACTGGTTGTTGGTGAAGTTTAATTCTGTGCTTGGTGATGTTTAATCCTGTGTTTATTGGTGGGATAATTTCTCCTATTTAGCTTTGTTTGGAAGGAAGATTAATCTCTTTCCTGAAAAGAAATTGGGTTGAGAAATCCTGTGTTTATTTGTTCTGGTAATTGGTTTAACAAGCAACAGCTACTGTTGTGATTTAATTATTTGTATTGTGCTTGAATTTTTTCCTGCCTCATTGTTTCTTTTTCTCTGGGGGAAGGAGGTTCATTCAGTTTTTAGAGGTATTTGGCACTGACCTTTTGGGGTGTACTTCCAAGAGGCAGGATGCAAGCGTGGCACTGATTTTTTACTGCCTTTCTGGAGAGCATGTGATCTTTCCTTAAATCTGGATGATTTCCTTAGGATATCTTATGAGGTGAGTGAGACTAGCTGGTGTCTTTAAGTAGTGCAGATGGATCTAAGGATTGCTTTTCTTGGGTGTGCTTTTTCTGGAGAGCTTAAATGACCTCTCTGCTAAAGGGTTTCACTTTATGAGCAAGAGTTGGCTGCTGATAGTTATCATTGCATTTTAACTATTTTCATTCCTCAAGGTGCTCTGGCACCCTGCCTGATTTGTAACTCCAGCTTGCAGGTATTTTTAATCTAATGATTGGTATTTAGAGCAGCTTTTTGCAAGCAAAGAAGCTTTTTGTATTTTTCTACAGGTAATCCTTGACTTACAACAGTTCATTTAGTGACCATTCAAAGTTACAATGGAACTGAAAAAAGTGACTTATGATCATTTTTCACACTTACGACTGTTGCAGCATCCCCACAGACACGAGAGGCCAGGTGAGGAGAAGCGCCCCTCTATGTGAGTTATGTCAAGTTGGCCATGCCCAACCAGGCACATGACCACCAAGCCACGCCCACAGAACAGGTTGTTAAAAACTTTGAATCCCAGTCCTGTCAGAGCTATTGACTGGAATAAAGAACAAAAGACAGTGGGTGGTCCAGTTCTTCTAATCTTCCTAAATAAATGAAAGCACCAGAGATCATTCACAAGTGCTCCAGTCAGTTGCTCCTTATGAGGATGCTGCAAGACAATGGTGTGTGTGTGTGTGTGTGTGTGTGTGTGTGTGTGTGTGTGTGTTTGGAATCTGTTATTTTTTAACTTCAATTTTGAATTGAAATTTGCTACCTTTTATAATGAATATAAAAAATTCTACACACCCATTAACTGTTAGGTTTTTGAGATGTAAAAAAATCACACCAGGATAAATTACTTTAGAATTCTTTCCTCATTTAATGTAACATATAAGATGTACAGTTTAATTGAAAAACAAACTGAAATATTTTAGCAAGAAAAATAACAAAAGACATAGAATAAAATAGTTTATTAGTGTGCACACCCTAAGTTAATACTTGTTGAAACACGTTTTCATTTATTACAGCATTTAAGTCTTTTGGGTAGGAGTCTATCAACCTAGCATATCTTGCCTTGGGTATCTTATTTTCATTTATTTTATTTTATTTTATTTTTATTTGTCAATCGCTTACAAGATAATAGGTATAAGTATATACATAGTTATGAATACATGAAATGGGTACATATAAGAAAAATAAAAGAAACAATAGGACAGGGACAGTAGGCACATTGGTGCGCTTATGCACGCCTCCTACAGACCTCTTAGGAAAGGGGTGAGGTCAATAGTAGACAGTCTAAGGTTAAAGTTTTTGGGGTTTGGGGAAGAAACCACAGAGTCAGGTAGAGTATTCCAGATATTGAACATTCTGTTGCTGAAATCATATTTCCTGCAATCAAGTTTGGTGTGGTTAACCTTGAGTTTGTATCTATTGTGTGCTCTTGTGTTGTTATGGTTGAAGCTGAAGTATTCATTGACAGGTAAGTCATTGCAATGTATGATTTTATATACCATATTTAGATCAGACTGAAGATGGTATAATTCAAGGTTTTCTAGGTCTAGAATTTCAAGTCTGGTAGCATAAGGTATTCTACAACGAGTAGAGGAGTGGAGAACTCTTCTTGTGAAATATTTCTGTACTTTCTCAACTGTGCTAATATCAGATACGTAATGTGGGTTCCAGACTGATGAACTGTATTCGAGTATTTGTTGTAATGATGAGGCAGTCGAGTTGTTTGATCATGATCAACTGAATCATGATGATCTTTATTGGAGTCTAGTCTTGCATTTATACACATTTTTAGTTATCCTCCAACATTGGTTAACTTTGGTTACTGCTTAACTTTCGTTACTGTTTAGCATAGTAATTAACACAATTAATTATCTCTAGTTAAAGTCTAACATATGTTTACTTCCTCTCTCTAATCCTCCTTTAGATTAGTGACTTTGTTTGCCTGAATTGTATTTGCTTGGAAACATTCTTTATCTGAGGTTTGCCATCCGAGACTGGAACATTCCTGCAATTACAACTCTACAAGTATTGATCTGGCAAATGTTTTGTATGCTTTAGTTAGTAGTATGATATTACCAGAGAAAAAGCTATCTAGGATTAGGTTAACAACTCTTAATGCCTTTTTGGCTATGTAGTTACAGTGGGCTCTAGTACTTAGATCATTAGAGATGAGTACTCCAAGGTCCTTTACAGAGCTTGCCCTTTCTTCTTTCTTCTGCACCTGATCCAAGAACATATATGGCAGAGAAAAGGTAGGAATAGATAAGTTCAGCCATATTATTCATGAAGAGGAAGCCTCACCCTGCAAGCTGCACTGGAAGCTGGCTATTTAGCACAGCATGGAGCACAGCACAGACAGATGGAAGCAATGCTGAGAACAGCATGTTCGTTTCCTAGCTGTGTGTTTTCTGGTCATTGTATTCTTACCTTCATTTGGATGGACATCATGCCTTGACTTGGATCATGCCTTGTGAACTCTGGACTTTTCTTGCCTTGTGAATCATCTTGTATTGTGGATTTAATTTTGCCTGGTGGGTTTATTTTGATTGGGAAACTTTAAAATGCCCTGTGGATTCATTGACCATTGATCTGTGGACTAGCATTCATCTGCTCATAGCTGGACTTAGTTTTTGGGTTTTGGGGGAAGAGAGGTGTGAATATTAATAAAGTAAACTGTAGTTACATATGAGTGCATGTGTGTGTGTGTGTGTGTGTGTGTGTGAGAGAGAGAGAGAGAGAGAGAGAGAGAGAGAGAGAGAGAGACAGAGACAGAGACAGAGACAGAGACCAGGACAGCACAGAAAATAACAGAATAATAGAGTTCGAAGGGACCTTGGAGGTCTTCTAGTCCAACTGCCTGCTCAAGCAGGATACCCTGTACCATTTCAGACAAATGGCTGCCCAATCACTTCTGAAAACCCTCCAATGATGGAGCACCCCAAGCCCTTGGAGGCAAGTCATTTCACTGATTAATTGTTCTCATGTCAGGAAATTTCCCCTTAGTTCTAGGTTGCTTCTTTCCTTGATTAATTTCCATCCATTGCTTCATGTCCTGCTTTCAGGTGCTTTGGCAAATAGATTGACCAGGTACTATTAGTCTTTCCCAGTTCTCTTTGTTAGATGAGTCATTCCCAGTTCCTGCAACCATTCTTCCATGTTTTAGTCTCCAGTCCCCTAATCATCTTTATTGCTCTTCTCTGCACTCTTTCCAGAGTCTCAATAGCTTTTTCATATTGTGATTATCAATGCAATATCCCAAGTGTGGTTTTATCAAGGCATCACTAGATCCCTCTCATAGTCACTGCTAGCCAGGTATTAACTATTCTATACCTGTGCATTTGTTTTTTTGCCTAAGTGTAAAACTCTACTTTTCTTACCAAGAAATCTCATTGGTCTGACATGATCTACTTTTGACAAGCCTATGTTGGCTTCTGGTTATAACTTTGCTTGTGATTGCAAGGGCATTTCCTTGGAAGTTTTTCTTTGTAAGTCACTTTAATTAATTAATGACAACTATTTAACATCAGTTTGAAAGTGATTGATTAATACTGAACAGCCACATGCTTAATTATAAAAGGGTGTACATATTTATGCAACTACATTATTATAAGTTATTTATTTTTATTTCCCCCTTTAAAGTATTTGATTTTCCTTTTAAATTGAATTGTATAGCTTATATGTTAAGTTAAAGGTGGCAAAAATTCTGAAGTATTTTGTTTTGATCTGATTTTTTTACATCGTAAAAACATGGCATTTTAACAGGGATGTGTAGACCTTTTATATTCACTGTAATTTCAAATTACAGATCTTGGCTAATTTTTCATATGCATAACATCTTCCTGAAGTCCTCTGACAGCAAAACGGAGGCAGGAAGCGACTTGGGCAAGTGGTCCGTGTTTTTGTGGATGAAGCCGGTGATTTTCCTTTTGTGGAAGCCGTTGGCTGTCAGTACCTTAGTCAGGGTGCATAGTTCAGTCTTAATGTGTGTCTTGTCTGCCAGGCGTTTGGTTCTAGTAATTAGTGTTTTGGCCACAGAGTTTATCTGTGCTGGGTGGTGGTGGGATTGGGTGTTGAGGTAGCGGTTAGTGTGTGTTTTTTTCTGGTATACGGTGTGTCCTAGTGTGCCATCTGTTTTTTTGTAGATTAGTACATCTAGGAATGGTAGTTGTTTGTTTCTGTTTCCATGGTGAACTTGATTTTGGGGTGTGTGCTGTTTAGGTGTGTTAGGAAATTGTTTAGGTTTTCTTTTCCATGGGGCCAAATCACAAATGTGTCATCGATGTATCTTAACCATAGTTTGGGTTTGTGGATGGCATTGGCCAGGGCTCTGGATTCGAATTCTTCCATAAACAGGTTTGCAATGACGGGTGACAGTGGTGATCCCATAGGGGCTCCTTCAATTTGTTTGTATCTTTGTCCTTTGTATATGAAATATGTGTTGGTTAAGCAGTGTTCTGTTAGTTCCATGAGGTGTTTAGCTGGTTGGTATTTATTTTTGTTGATTTCAAGGGTCTCTTTTATCGGGACTTGAGTGAATAGTGAAACCACGTCGAAACTTACAAGCAGATCTTCTTGCTCCACATGTAGATCTTTGATCATTTCCAAGAAGTGGTATGAGTTTTGTACATGTGAAGCTGCTGTTTCAGCATGGGGCTGTAGCTGTTTTGCTAAGTATTTGGCTAGGTTTAGTAGTGGTGCTCCTCTGTAGCTGACTATGGGTCTGAGAGGTATGCTTTCTTTGTGTATTTTTGGGAGGCCGTATAGTTTGGGGCATCTGGAAGATTTTTTTTGGGATTATTGTCTGTTGGATCTCTTTGCTCATGTGGCTGGTTATAATTTTCTTCTTGGTTAATTTTTCCGGGTATGTGGTTGGGTCTGAAACCACTATAAAAGCCTGACTCACAGATGAACACTATACAGAAGCCTGATGATGGCAGATGAGATTCTGCTGAAACATCGCTACAACTTTAAAAGCACAACTACAATGACGTGGGAAAATACCCGAACAAAGCTGAATGCCATACATGTAAGTACCCGCAAAAACTTAAGAAAACAAATATATGTATGTATGTATGTATGTATGTATGTATGTATGTATGTATGGCATTCAGCTTTGTTCGGGTATTTTCCCACATCATTGTAGTTGTGCTTTTAAAGTTGTAGCAACGTTTCGGCAGAATCTCATCTGCCATCATCAGGCTTCTGTATTGTGTTCGTCTGTGAGTCAGACTTTCACAGCCGTTTTAATTTTAAATTTGGGGCTAGCCTACTGCTGTGCCAGAATGTTTTTTTCTTCATTCTGATTGGTTGGGAGTCTTGGTCTGTGTTTATTGGCAGGCATGCCTAAGGGAGATCTAGAACTTACAGACTCCTGGTTTTTAAGCCAGCACCCTCACCACTACACCAAAGGTTTTCGTTAAATATTCAAAGTGTATCCTCAAATCTGGGAATTGGTTAACTGAACTTTGTTACCTTGCGTGTCCAATCACACTTGGCCAATAAAAAAGTCTATTCTGTTCTGAACTTAATTGTATCGCTTTTCTAAATCTGTCTAGTTAGTAACCCATTTATTCTTTACTTTGACAGTCTAATGAAAATATCTCTGCAACACAATTAAATATTTTCTAAAGGTATGAATCCCAAATATGAGGTCTCTTTTTTTTATAACTTGTTTATTAAATTTCAGTTAAACATAAAAATACAAACTAACATAAAAGGGAAAAGGAATGAACAAAAAAATTAAAAGTGGCAAAAATAAATTTTAAAAATGACCTCTGATTTTCTTTTAGTCTTTAAGATAACAGTAATCAATTGGTCTCTAAATGTAGATTAATATTTTAAAATACTAATAATCAATATTCTAAAATACCAAAATATTCTATTCTTAATTTTAATCTAGTCACAAACTATTGCCTAATACAGAATGATATATACTTGTAAAAGAGAGCCATTTGATTGCTTTTGATATTACTTCAAGACTTTTTATTTTTGAGAAAATTTGCCTTTGAATGGATGAAGGGGTATTCTAAGAATAATACCAAAAGTGATTTGGAGGCCATTTTGAATGCCATTAACTGCTCTCTTTGACTTTCAAAGCAATTCCTAAATATTCTTCCTGAGACTTTCTCACATTCTCCCTGCATATTTCCAAAGACAATATGAACAGCTGGTAAAGCGGCTGTTTGGAATCAATAGGGATACATTTCATGGTGAATCTTTCAAATGATGCAACTGCTTTAATACTTGCTTCACTTGCATTACTGTTTCTTTTTTCTTTTCTTTTTTTTAGGGGAAAAAGATCTTTATTTATTTGAAGGACATTACAAGGAATGCCAAAGTAGCGCAACCTCAGCGGTCTTTGCTTCACCCACAATGTTCTTGGCCAGACACTGATAGATTCACTTGCATTACTGTTTCACTTGCATTACTGCTGTGAATATATTTTTTGAAGGTTTTGAACCATCTTAGTAATTTCTGTAATGGCTGAATACTATCCTTCCTTATGCTAACATTCCTACATGATGCTATCCCTTCCCTATTATCCTTTTGCATGGCTAATGAATGGTTACATGCTTATTTCACTGATGACAAAATGCTGCTAATTTTTTAATCTGCATTCTAACTAACTGAATAACCTTTATCACCAACATGGATAAAATATATGTCCTCTTTTGCTTTGCTTTAATGCTTTCTTCATGGCAGCATGTTATAGAAGAATGCAGCATATTAGTCAGTGTTGCCTTGACAATGAAGAAATATTTCTACCTTTTTAGAGATCTGGCCTGCTTTCATACTTTCTGAAAGAGGGGATATTTCATAAACATAAAGAAAGTCAATAATAAATATGAGGCCACAAAAGCCCTTTCAACCATCCTTTGTTCCCAGGGTACTCCAACTTTCATTAAAACAATAGCTCCATTAGCAATAATAAAACCCAAAGAAATAATTAAAAGGAGAAATCAAAGAACCTAAATCCCTCGTTAGATTTTTTTAATGTTATGAGAAGTTCCATGAAGAGGTAATCTGTTGTTTCACAAATGATTGCATTAAGCAGATATTCATTTCATTTATTGCCTAGCAATTGACAAAAAATATGCTTAAAAAGTTTTTCCTCTATTCAGGCCAAATTTAATAGTGTACTTTTATGCAAATTTAATCATTTACTAGTTACTGTGAGTTGCCTCCCTCTTTTAATGAATATCAAGCACCTTTTAGTCACTGCATGCTACTACTAAAGTATTTGCCTTCCTGACTTTGCATTTTTTTAGTACAATACCCTCTTGTTCCCATAAAATGCTTTTTGAAAGAAAACCTTCAGTAATTAATTTCTGTCTAACTAAATCTGATTCTAATTTGACTCCTGATATTCACTTTGACTCTTTATCAGGAAGTTGTTATGAGTGTGGGGAGTAGTTTGAACTGCAAATGCATTTAATTTAATTTTTATCAGCACAAGAACAGACCTTGATGCAACACAAAACATATAGAACACATAATTTGTTGACTGTAGGTTTGTGGATATTTTAAAGCATTTTATAACAGACACAAGACAGTCAACTCAAGTATATGAGGTAAATTTTGCAGTTTTTTTTAAAAAATATTTCTGCTAACTATATCAAAAAGGTATATTTCTTTAATTGTGCTCCATTAATTATTTTCTTTTTCATCCTACCAATGTAGAGATAATATTTGTATGGGGTTTTTGGCTTTTCAAATGGGCATTTTGAAGAAAATATATAACTAAATACAATCGAGAATATGAAAAAAGCAGTAAAAGGAATATGACACAAATAATAAATCAGATATTGTAAAATGTCATGGGTGACTAATTAATATTATTAATTAGTTATAGATAAGTTGATTATATATTAGGTGACTGTGGGTTTTTTTTTGGGGGGGGGAGTTTCCATTTAGAGCTGTTTAATTATTTTATGTTCGCTGGTGATTCTTTGCCAATTATTATTTTGGGGGGTCACAAATGAACACAAGTCACACTGGTTCAAATTCTAGTTCCGCATTCATTTTCCAATCAACTATCTGTAGAAATATCCCTAGCAGACATGAGTATACCAGCACTTTTGTTTCACAGCAACTGGCATTCAGAGACATTCTATTTCTGGTACTATCAAGAGCAAATAGTGATTGATAACAGTGCACTTTTTCAACTTATAAAACAAAAAATACCCTTAAATCAGGAGTAGGTGTTTTTGCTGTTAGCATTCCTGAAATTAACAGCAGTGAGAATGTAAAAATAACAAGAGCCCAAGACAACTAAGTAATAGTACAAGATTACAGATACGTTTAATTGATTATGATAACAATAACCCAATTCCCTAGTCGTAGCATGATTTTCCATGAGAACAATGGATCTTGTAGAAAGATAGCAGCGAAAAAGAAGCTAACAGAAAGGATTAGAATAAGGAAGATGGCCATTCATAAAAAGAGTGACAAATGGGAACACATGTTCTTGTTAGTTTGAAAAGGTTCTATTAAACTCCTGATGTTTGATTACCATGTATACACACACACACACACACAAATATACATATGCAGGTTTTGGCGTGTAAGATTGAGAGTATCTTGGCAACGTTTCGACGAGGTCCCACTTGCCATCTTCAGGCTGGTGCTTTCGGCTTCGTGCTTGTGTGAGCAAAGCGTGATCGGAGCTGCTGTCTCTCTATAAATACTGGTGAGGAGTTTGGCTGTGTTGTCATTTCTTGATTGGTTGGTTTGCAGATTGGCTGGCTTTTTCATAAGAACATGTATGGCTGAGGTATTGGCTGTGTGTCTATCAGCCTCCTGTGTTGTAACGATCATGCTTTGCTCACACAAGCACGAAGCTGAAAGCACCAGCTTGAAGATGGCGAGTGGGAACTCATCGAAACGTTGCCAAGATACTCTCAATCTTACACGGGAAAAGACCTGAACACACACACACACACACACACACACACACACACACACATTTATATACATCATGATGCCATGAAACATTTGTGCCATTGGTGCAAGGTTCCAAATGGTCTAACTAATTGAAGGTAATATAAATTGTAACTCAAATTTGGAAATTCTGTTCATCTCTTATAAATGAATGAATTGATGCTATCATATGACAATAATGTGCAGACAATATTGTCATCTCTCAGTTAAGCTTTTAATGTTAAATCATTTCCCAGGGTAGTAGAAATAAAGAATTGGAATTATGTTCATTTTTAAATTGGAATTTCTCTACAGGGTATGTCACATACAATTACTGATCATACTTTAATAACCACATCTTTTCCTTTTAAAACAATGTCTACAATCTATTTTAAAATCTTGTCTTGTAGACTAATCAGTCCTCTTTCTTTATCTGTGAGAAATAATCTTATTTTTCCATAAAAATTTTTAATCTTACCTTAATATTGAAGAAATACAGTCCAGGTATCCTAAATAACTTTAGGATATAACTATTTCAGTGTTCATCAGCATGTCTCATATGTATTGATAAAATAATTAAAGAAAAGAAAATACTGCTTATTCAAATGTCAATGTTTTCCTATATAGTGACTGAATAAAAATGTAAAAATTGTTTTGTTCTACTTGGTTGATTACTTTAAGGTAATTCATATGACCTTCTTAGTTTCAGTCAGGCTGTATCAAAAATATTACAGAGTATTTATGTGCTTTGTGACGCTTGAAATACAAACCTACAGCTTGATGAAGCAGCAAACTAACATGAGATTGGCCCTTTTTATGGATAAGATTGACAAGGAGGCCTGAAGGATGGAAGAAATTAGTCATTTTCATCTGCTAAAAGAAAAGAGAAAATGTGCAACATTTTGAAGGATTCTCTTTTTGTTTCCCTTAGTGAGTGGGAAAACATAGGTGGCTATTTCAAACTTTCCTCTTGAATTACATACATTTAAAAATGGGACAACCCTGCCCCATATGGGACTACACTGCTCCATATACACATTTTGTTTCAGAATGTTTCACTTCAAATTATATATATATATATATATATATATATATATATATATATATATATATATATATATATATATAATCTCAATTATCATTTTCAGTACTGTTCTTGGACAAGATTATTTGGAGACATAGTTTCAATGTATAGATAAAAGAAATTCAGTCATTATAAAAAAAGTATAATTGATTGTACAGAACCATAAAAAATTAATGTGGTATGAAACTGAGAAGAGCCCAACCATATTGTTCCTGAGAAAATGTGAGGGTGTCTCCCTCCCCCACATATCTTGTTTAAGTGTACTGAATCTACAAAATAAAATGCTGCATGATTTCACTATATAATAGGTCAAAATCTGAGCATTTTTGAAAAAAATGCAACATTTGGGATTCCATGTCCAGTTTGAAATTCCTGTTTTTTGTTCCATAAAGTGTTCCACTTTGAACACTTTATACAGCCAATCCAGGCTTTGCACCAAATATAAAGCTTAAAGAGTATCTTCCAATTTTAAACAAACATTTCAATCTACTTCTATTATTTTAGAAGAAAAGAGAAAGAGAGAGAATTTGTTTCAAACAGAACAAATCAACAATGGCACTTTTAAAGCCTATTTTTTATGTCGTTCCGGAAAGGGGCTACCTAGTAAATTATATAATTTTTCACTTGTCTGCTAAAAGGGTCATGGTGCTGACTTTTCTACCATTAGCAAACCAAGATGATGGTTTAACACAATGACCTGCATTAAAAGTGTGATTGACAGAAGTGATCCTTCAAACCTATTGACATTTTTTTGGGAGAACCAAAATTAGCTATTTCAAGAAGATGATTTTTTTTTCTTAGGTTCCATCTGGTGCATTTCCAAAATCACACTTTTTGAGAGTGTTATAGATCTTTCTGGAGTAAAGATCTTTCATCAAATTTAATCCTTTTTTCCTTTCCCAAAGGATTGGATATATAGGGCATGTTTTTGGATTCTTTCTTGTCCATAGCTTAAGGACTTATTTGGAACAGAAGCAAAAGGATAGACAAAACTGTTTTCTTTTCTTTTCTTTATCACTCACAGACAATTATTAATCATTAATTAATCATTAATTAATTATTAATTAATTATTATATTATAATAATAATTGCTTGATTAATTAATTATTATAGGAAATCAACAACTAGCAGATGACCTGAATGTGTTTTACTGCAGGTTTGAAAAGAAACTACAGCCACCTATCTCCACAACCCACATCTCAACCACACCAACAACAGCCAAGCCTCCTACAACTGGCCCCAATCCATTGGGCTCACAACCTCTGGTGATCACAGAAAAAGAAGTGCAAGATCTATTACACAGACAGAAGCCAGGAAAAGCACCAGGGCCAGACAAGATAACTCCTTCTTTCTTAAAAGTCTGTGCTGACCAATTGGCCCCCATCTTCACCCGAATCTTCAATAGATCACTAGAGATGTGCTATGTTCCTTCCTGCTTCAAAATGTTCTACCATCATCCCAGTGCCAAAGAAGCCCTCCATCAAGGAACTGAATGACTACAGACCAGTTGCTCTAACTTCTGTAGTTATGAAAATCTTTGAGAGGCTTGTTCTGTCCCATCTGAAAACCATCACGGATCTGTTGTTAGATCCCATGCAGTTTGCATACTGAGCAAATAGATTGACAGATGATGCTGTTAACATGGCTCTGCATTACATCCTACAACACCTTGAATCTCCAAATATCTACGCAAGGGTCCTCTTTGTAGACTTCAGTTCAGCATTCAATACCATCATTCCAGACACTCTTCTAAGTAAATTAAACCAACTAGCCATACCTGAACATACTTGTAAGTGGTTCATAAGCTTCCTAACAGACAGGAAGCAACAGGTGAAGGTAGGCAGAATCACATCCGATTCCTGTACAATCAGCACAGCCCCCACCCCCAGGCTATGTGCTATCTCCACTTCTCTTCTCCCTATATACCAATGACTGCACCTCAAACAATCCATCTGTTAAAATACTGGAGTTTGCTGATGACACAACAGTGATTGGTCTCATTCGAGACAATGATGAATCTGCATATAGACAGGAGGTTATACAACTTTCCTCGTGGCATAACTGGAACAATCTGGAATGGAACACGCTCAATACCATAGAAATGGTGGTAGACTTTAGAAGAAACCTTCCCATACTACCAGCTCTTACAATACTAGACAACACAGTATCAACAGTAGAGACCTTCAAATTTCTAGGTTCTACTATATCACATGACCTAAAATGGACACCTAACATCAAAAACATCATCAAAAAAGCACAACAAAGAATGTTCTTTCTGCACCAACTCAGAAAGCTCAAACTTCCCAAGGAGCTGCTGATACAGCTCTACAGAGGAATTATTGAGTCTATCATCTGCACCTCTATAACTGTCTGGTTTGGTTCTGCAACCCAACAGGACAGACACAGACTTCAAGAGATAATTAGAACTTCAGAAAAAACAATTACTACCCACCTGCCTTCAATTGAGGACCTGTATACTGCAAGAGTCAAAAAGAGGGCTGTGTGATGACCCGTAGTCTCTCAAAATAACCCAAAACCCAAAACATACATTAAAGTTTGGTAAGGCATTCAACTTAACTTCACTATTTTATTAGGCACACTTTATTAAGTCACAAAAGTAAATAATGAGGCAAAAAGAAAACCAAAATAAACCGCATTGATGAGAGTTCCAAAGCAAGCCAAGATAACTAATCATAAACTCCAGGAAAATAACTGAGGAGAGTCCATGGGAAGAATGCCAGCAAAGATAAACCTCTTTCAAAGTAAACAGTACACCCCCCCCTGTTGGCTGTTCCTCCTCTTCCTCAGAGTCAGTCTCCACCAGGGGCATGACACTATCCCCCCCACAGGGCCCCCTACCCTGGGACCAGGTGGACGAGGATGTTGAGGAAACCGAATGTGAAAGTCCTGGACCAAATGAGGAGCATGAACATCAGTGGCATCGACCCAGGTGAAGTCCTCTGGTCCATAATCTTTTAATGCCACCAAATACTGAAATCGGCCTTGCAACTGGCGTGAATCTCGAATGCTATCCACTTCGTACTCCTCCTCTCCCAGAGGGGCTCCTGGGGCCAGCTGTGATGGAGCTGGTCTATGTGGACTGTCAGCTGAGGTAGGGACTAACAGGGAATGATGAAAAACAGGATGGATATGCATGGTCTGTGGCAGGGAGAGATGATAAGCCACAGGATTGATCACCACCTTGACTGGAAAAGGTCCTAAGTAATGGTAATCGAGCTTTTTTGATGGTCGCGTTGTTGGTAAGTATTGAGTAGAGAGCCAAACCTGATCACCTACTGCTAAAGGAGGAACATCTGGGTGGATGAATGTTGAGCATTGTTATAAGCGAATTCTGCCACCGGCAGCACTTCCACCCAATTGTCAACAAGACAATTGGGTGGAAGTGCTGCCGGTGGCAGAATATTAGTATATTCTGAATATTAGTATATTAGAATATGAGTATTGCTGAAACAGCGGAGGTACTGCTCCAAAATAGCATTCACTCTGTCCCCCCATCAGTTTCAGGGTGATGAGCAGATGACAGACACGCCTGAACCTTCAGTTTCATGAGTCGGGTCTGCCAGAAGTGTGCCATAAATTGTACTCCCCGATCTGATACCATGCGGTCTGGTAACCCATGCAACTGGAAAACATGGGAGATAAACAATTGAGCCGTTATCTTGGCTGATGGAAGACTCGCACATGGAATAAAGTGGGGCATTTTAGTCAACATATCCACCACCACCAAAATGGTTGTGGTACCATTCGATGGTGGTAATTCAATGATGAAATCAAATGAAACTGCCCCCCACGGTTGTTCTGGCGTGGACAGGGGCTGCAAGAGACCAGGGGGCACACCAGGAGCATATTTGGCTTGGCAACAGATCCTACAGGATGCCACATATCCCAACACATCATGTTTAAATCTCGGCCACCAAAATGTCCTAGAGATGAGGTGCAGTGTTTTGAACACCCCAGTTTCCCACCGCCGGACTATCATGACATTGATGTAAGGTAAGGCCACGAAGAGGACCTCCAGGTACGTAAATGTGATCACGGAACCGCAACAGGTCCCCAATATACGCCCAAGGAGTCTTTTGTCTCCCATTCTCATCCAATTCTCAACGTCGAGCTGCCACAAATGGGTCCTGCCGCTGCGCCTCCTGAATCCTCACTTGGAGGTCCACAGGTTCCTTGGTGGCCGCAAACCGCTCCAACAGAATCATCGTCTGGGGCACGATTTTATCCTCCCTTCAGGTATACTCAGGCTTCTGAGATAGGGCGCGGCGCATTGATTCCCTCCACTCAGAACATAGGTCACCAGGAAATCAAATCGAGCAAAGAATAAGGACCATCTCACCTGACGCTGGTTCAGTGTCCAAGCTGTACGTAGGTGTTCCAAATTGTGATTATCTATCCGAACCTCAATTTGGTGACGAGCCCCCTCCAGGTGGTGCCGCCATGTTTCAAAAGCGACCTTAACTGCCAATAGCTCCTTGTCCCAAATTGTATAGTTGTGCTCTGGAGCCGACAACTTCCGGGAATAATAAGTGCATGGGAACAAGGTACCTGCAGGAGCATAGGCCAAGAGGAGCACCGCACCAACAGCCACATCAGAAGCATCTGTTTCCACCACAAATGGCTGGCCTGGATCAGGGTATTTGAGGATAGGCTCAGAAGCAAAGGCAACTTTCAACGCCTCAAAAGCTGCCTGCTCCTCAGCACCCTAATGGAACTTCTCCCCCTTTTTGAGCAGATTAGAAAGGGGAGCAGTCAAGGCAGCAAAGCAGGGAATAAATTTGTGGTAGTAGTTCTCAAACCCCAACAGTCATTGCACATGCTTAACCTACTGTGGAGGTTCCTACACCTGCAACAATTGTACTTTTTCCAGTTCCATTTCCACCCCAGCAGGTGAAATATGATGTCCCAAGAAGTCAATCATGGTTTGTGCAAACTGACACTTCTCAAGCTTAGCAAACAGGTGGTTATCACGCAAACATTGCAACACCAGCTGCACATGTTGCCAGTGTTCCTGCAGGGAGTCTGAGTAAATTAAAATGTCATCTAAATAAATGACCACGAATTGATCCAACAAACCATGGAAAACTGGGGCATTGGTTAATCCAAAAGGCATCACGGTATACTCAAAATTCCCATACCTCATCTGGAAAGCTGTTTTCCACTCGTCCCCTGCATGAATGCGAACCAGATTGTAGGCCGGCCCCACGCAAGTCCAACTTCATAAAGAACTTCGCTTGACAAAGCCATTCAATCAGTTCAGGGATGAGGGGAAGCGGGTACCTATTCCTCACTGTGATTGCATTCAACTTGTGGTAATCACAACACAAACATAGCCCTCCTGATTTCTTTTTTAAAAAAAGCAACGGTACTGCCAATGGGGAGGTAGAAGACCGGATAAACCCTTTCCAGAGGTTCTTGTCAATAAAATCCTGCAATGCGGCCAACTCCGGTTCCGAAAGGGAATATATCTGACCCACCGGCAATTTTGCATCGGGCAACAAGTCGATTGGACAGTCATAAGCCCGATGCGGAGGCAACTGATCCACCTCCTTCTCCCCAAACACATCAGCAAAGTCCACCAACTCCACAGGTAGATGCTGGTCCACGGGCGTAGCCACACTCCCTGCACAGGAGTGCAAGCAATGGTTGGCACACTTCCTATCAAGGAACTGCACAGCTCCAGACAAGACAATCTGCGGATCATGGGCCTGTAACCACTCAAACCCAGCACCACCATAAAATGAGGCACTGCAGTAACATAGAACACGGTTTTCTCCACATGCTGCCCAATACGCATGCAAAGGGTTTGGTTGCAGCAACCATGGGTCCCAAATGAAGAGGCCAACCATCAATCATCTCTACCATTACTGGCGGGGACACCTGTTGCTGAGGAATGAACCACTGCTTGACAAAATGAGCATCCATGAAATTGGCTGTGGCCCCTGAGTCGATCAAGGCTTGGATCTCCACTGCTCCCACACCAGGCATGAACACACTTGCTGTCAGCACAAGATGCTTCACCAATAACAATTGTGGTGGAGATGTCAAAAGTGGCGAGGATGGCAAGGTAGATAGAAGATAGTTTCCCGCCACCGCAGGCATCGCTGCTGTGGATGTCTTAACAGGATACTTGACTGCAAAATCGCCTCGATTGCCACAATAGAGGCATAAACCATCACGACAACATCTATCCTTTTCTACTTGAGTCAGGTGAGGGCGGCCAGCCTCCAACTGCATGGGTTCCTCCAAAGGCACTTCCATCAAGGGCGCCATCTTGCTGGAAACAGATACAGTCTCTGTCCATTGTTGTACCCATCACAGCTGAAGTCTAGCATCAATATGAAGACACAGATGCATGAGCTCCTGAAGGGTGTGAGGGCATTCAGTGCATGCCAACTCATCCCGGAGCTCTAACGACAAACCCTCCTGGAACTGGTCTTATAGTGCTGCCTCATTCCATTGTACATCCCGAGCAACCACCCAAAAACTAGCAATATAATCCATGAGTGAGCCATGCCTCTGCTTTAACTCTCTCAAACGTCTGTTTGCTGTTTGGCTTTGAACAGGGTCCTCAAACATGGCCTGAAACTGATGGCAAAACTCGGAGTAATTGTCTAACACCTGGTTGGGCTGGGTCAGCAGAAGTGTCACCCAACGTGCTACAGAGCCTGACAACAAATTAATCAAAAACCCCACTTTATCCCAGTCAGTGGGAAAGTCCTCAGGCCAAAGGCTCATGTAAAGCTGGCACTGCCCCAAAATTGTTGGAAATTGGGCCAGTGAACCATCAAATTTATCTGGCACTACCACTGGGCATTTTTGGCGTGGCCAGGCAGCTTGCAATTTGTGCCACCTGTGCAGTCAAAAGAGCCACTTGCTGTGTTAACTGGGCAATCTCTGCTCTGAGCTGATCCATGGTCACCCCACAAAAAGCAAAAATAAGTTGAAGGGGTGGCTGGAGACAAAATGTGATGACCTGTAGTCTTTCAAAATAACCCAAAACCCAAAACATACATTAAAGTTTGGTAAGGCATTCAACTTAACTTCACTGTTTTATTAGGCACAATTTAAAGTCACAAAAGTAAATAATGAGGCAAAAAGAAAACCAGAAAAAAAACCACATTGACGAGAGTTCCGAAGCAAGCCAAGATAACTTATCATAAACTCCAGGAAATAACCGAGGAGAGTCCATGGGAAGGATGCCAGCAAAGACAAAACCTCTTTCAAAGTTAACACTAAACTCCCCCTCCCTGTTGGCTGTTCCTCCTCTTCCTCAGAGTCAGTCTCCATAAGGGGCATGACAGGCTGTGGAAATATTTACATACCCCCTCATATTCCAGACATAAACTGTTTCAACTCCTTCCCTCAAAACGACACTATAGAGCACTGCACATCAGAACAACTAGACACAAGAACAGTTTTTCCTAAAAGCCATCACTCTGCTAAACAAATAATTCCCTCAACACTGTTCAATTATTTACAAAGTGTACACTACTATTACTGTTAATTTTCTCACCATTCCTTATCACCCATTCCCTCCCACTTGACTGTTTCCTAGTATGATTTGATTGCTTATTGTACCCTATGACTATCATTAAGTTTTGTACTTAATGATTCTTAATGAATGTACCTTTTCTTTATGTATACTGAGAGTATTTATACCAAGACAAATTTTTTGTGTGTCCAATCACATTTGGCCAATAAAGTATTCTAGTCTAATATTTTGACATTTAATGAATTAAGCAATGATTAAAATATTTTAAGCACTGATTATTTTTAAGAATTCTAGAGTAATCACTGTCTTTACTAAGGGAAGATCATACTTCAATTGTAAAGAAACTGACTGTATTTGCAAAAGATCAGCTCTCTTCAAATAACTTGGAAAGGTTTGTGGAGCTTGGACAGAAAGTTCCAATCAAAAAAGATAGTAGGAAATTAGCTGGGTAGTGGTCAGGCTTGCTATAAGAACTGTTTCATATTCATATCCTACCCATATAAATCCAAAGACTAATTATTTCTTCCTCCTAAAACATTTTTAAAGTAGCAGGTGTAAATTAGTACAATTATTTTGTCTAAGCTGTTCAGGGATTTTTATGAGACCTAGTTAGATTATGTATCTAAGTAGATAATGATGTGTTAATTGTCCAAATGATCTAACTGTAGACAGCACAAAAATGTGAATAGTATTATGAATTACTTGAATGTATTACTTGCTTTTCCTTAACCCATTTTGGCTGGAATTCTATATTGTTTTCTGAATTCACTGGGATATTTTTTTCTCTTCTGCTATAGTATATAATAGTAGTTTAGCCATAAAAAAATTACAACTCAAATAATAGTATTTCGGCAAGATGATCAAAGGAAGTTTTTTTTAATGTGGGAGTTGTGAAATTGTAAACTATTTGTATCATAGATATTTCACATGACACCCATGCATCTATTCTTAAAATCATAATCCTGCATACTTTGGTTTTGGCTTTAACATATTATATTACTCCAGACATTGTATTTTAGCTCGCACAAGCACGAAGCCAAAAGCACCAGCCTGGATCTCATCGAAACATCATCAAGGTACTCTCAATATTACATGGGAAAAGACCTGAACACGCCAATACCTGCATACATATACATATACATATACATACACATATACATATACATATACATGAAACAACTGTAAAACAAACTGAAACAACTGTGGGGGCCTGATTCACAGATGGACACAATACAGAAGCCTGATGATGGCAGAGGAGATTCTGCTGAAACGTTGCTACAACTACAATGACGTGAGAAAATACCCGAACAAAGCTGAATACCATACATGTAAGTACCCGCGAAAACTTAAGTAAACAAATATCAAACCTCTACGGGGAGGAAATAAACAGCCAGATCAAAACCTATGAGAAGAAAATACAGAAGCCTGATGATGGCAGATGAGATTCTGCCGAAACATTGCTACAACTTTAAAAGCACAACTACAATGACTTGGGAAAATACCCAAACAAAGCTGAATTTTATATATATATATATATATATAGATAGATAGATAGATAGATAGATAGATGATAGATAGATAGATAGATAGATAGATAGATAGATATAGATATAGATATAGATATAGATATAGATATAGATATAGATATAGATATGGAGATATATATATATATGGATATGTATATATGTATGTATATATATATACAGACACGACCACAGACCAGAAGCCGCACTGCAGCTGCATCACTACCCACTTCAAACCCCTCCGAGCCATACATGAAGCAAACTGACACCCACCATGAAGAGGCAGCACAACCACGAACTCGAAGCCAAACAGCAGGATCACAGCTCACCAGCTCAAATCCCCCAGCAACTAAGACTAACCTGAGCACAACCAAGCCCCCACCTGAACAGAACATGCCTCCAGCCAATCAGAACACGGCCAACCCCCAGCCAATCAGAACACAGCCAAACCCCTACCAATGAGGACACCCCCCACCCAATCAGAACACAGCTAAGCCCCCACCCAATCAATTCACACCCCCACTAGCAGTTAAAAGGAAGAAGCAGCTGCAAGCTCACATCACTCTGAGAAGCACAGAGCCGAAGACACAAGCCTGAAGTTGATGAATGAGACTTCATCGAAATGTTGCCTAGATACTGCCAATCTTACGTGGGAGAAAACCTGAATAACCAAAGATCCACATACAAATACCCGCAAAAACCTCAGAAAACAAATATTGCATCTGTACGGGGAGGAAACCCACCATCTGACCAGGACTTATGAAAAACTTGAAGTCCAAAGAGCTTCCATTTTATGTGACCTCGCATTCCTTTGCAACTGCCGAGATCAAAATTTAATTCCCACAAGCTTCCAATTGAAATTCCACACCAACACAGCAGCCACTAAACGCATCCTAAAAAGAACAGAATTGGCCCTAATTAGAAATGAACTTCACACAAAAAGGTTTCTCCTAGACCAAATCAACAAAGATCTCCTCACACTCTACCTCAGACTCAGCAACAAGATTCACCCCCTACTTTGGGACAAATCCAAACAACTCGCTGTCTGGAGAGCCAAAACACAGACCACCCTCAAGACAGACACACATACCAACAAACTCAGAAAACTACAACAAGGCCAGAAACCAACTCATCTCCCCTCACAGCCACACATGAAACAAACAGTGCACAACATCTCAGACAAGATCCTCACCGAAGCCGAAACCAAGGTCCTTTCAAAAGGATTCAACTTTGCTGTCGCTCCCAAACACAACCCCACAGAAACCATCATATGCGGAGTTGAAACCAGCCTGACCAAAACCAACCCTGATGATGCTAACAGAATCAGACTCGAAATCACCAATATCCTCTGCACTAGCAAACCACCCAAAAGCAACATCCAAAGAAGAACAAACTGCACTACTTAACCTGAAAGAAGACACCAGCATAATAATCCTACCAGCAAACAAGAGCAACGCAACAGTGGTTATGAACACATCTGACTACCAAACCAAGTTAACCAACCTACTCCAAGACCCCACATACAAACCCCTAAAGACAGACCCCACCACCTACCTAGAAAAAACCACCAGATCCAAAATAAAAGCCTCCCCCATCAGTGAAGAAATCCAGCAAAGAATCATACCCAGAGAGAAATCATCCAGATGCCCTAAGCTTCATGGTCTCCCCAAGATACACAAAGAAGGAACCCCACTCAGACCAATAGTCACCTCCATAGGCTCACCTCTACAAAACCTAGCCAAATTTCTGGCCAAACAACTACAGCCCTATGCAGAATCCATCAACTCACATGTAAGAAACTCATTCCAGTTCATTGAGATCATAAAGAAACAAAACTTACAACCCAGCAACCTACTAGTGAGCTTCGATGTCATATCCCTCTTCACCCAAGTGCCAATAAAAGAAGCCTTGACAGCCACCCAAAACAAATACAACCCCCCCCCCCAAGCACATCCTAGATCTGACCAACCACTGCCTATCCAATACATACTTCACCTACAACGGACAAAAATACAAACAAATAGAAGGAGCACCCATGGGATCACCCCTCTCACCTGTCATCACAAACCTCTACATGGAACACTTTGAAACACAAGCTCTAGAAAAATACGATCACAAACCCAAACTCTGGCTCAGATAGGTAGATGACACCTTCATAATCTGGCCAGACAGGAAAGAAAAACTGAACAACTTCCTCACACACCTCAACAGCCTACACCCCAAAATACAATTCACCATGGAAACAGAAGCCAACAATCAATTTCCCTTCCTAGATGTCTTGGTATACAAAAAATCCAATGGCTCCCTAGGACACACCATCTACCAGAAGAAAACACATACAAACCGCTATCTACATGCACTCTCACACCACCACCCAGCACAGATCAATTCCGTAGCCGAGACACTCATCTCCAGAACAAAATGCTTAGCCGACGAACAACACCTAAAAACTGAACTACAAACTCTCACCAATGTACTAACAGCCAATGGATTCCAAAGAAAGAAGATTACCCACCTAATCCAAAAAGAAACCCCAACCAAAATCCAAGACAGAGAACAAGAGAACGGCAAAGCCCTCCTCCCATATATAAAAGGCACTACAGACAAAATCAGCAAGATCCTCCAAAAACACAACATTAAAACAGCATTCTGCACAAACAGAAAAATATCCACCATCCTAAGAAACCCCAAAGACAAAATCAAATTAGAAAACCAAGGAGTATACGAAATCCCTTGCACTGCCTGCCCCACCACATACATTGGACAAACTAACAGAAGAATAAGTGCACGCATTGAAGAACATAAGAACTCAATCAAAAAAGAAGAACCAACCTCTTCCCTGGTCCTACACCTCAAAGCCACAGGACATGAGATTGACTTTAAAAATACCAGAACTATCTCCAAAACTGAACACTTCAACAGCAGAATAATCAGAGAAGGCATAGAGATAGAAAACCCCCACACAGCATGAATAAACGAGATGACACCTCCCGCCTACCAGCCATTTGGAAACCCGCCCTCATGAACAGATGAGTACCTAACATGAAGAAGGACACCAGACCCACACCCATGAGGGCCACACAAGATGCCACCACCACACTTCCACGCAGAAAGCAGACTCACACCCACACAGAAGATGAGACATGACCACAGACCAGAAGCCGCACTGCAGCTGCATCACTACCCACTTCAAACCCCTCCGAGCCATACATGAAGCAAACTGACACCCACCATGAAGATGCAGCATGACCACGAACTCGAAGCCAAACAGCAGGATCACAGCTCACCAGCTCAAATCCCCCAGCAACTAAGACTAACCTGAGCACAATCAAGCCCCCACCTGAACAGAACATGCCTCCAGCCAATCAGAACACGGCCAACCCCCCAACCAATCAGAACACAGCCAAACCCCCTACCAATGAGAACACCCCCCCACCCACTCAGGACACAGTCAAGCCCCCACCCAATCAAGTCACACCCCCACTAGCAGTTAAAAGGAAGAAGCAGCTGCAAGCTCACATCACTCTGAGAAGCACAGAGCTGAAGACACAAGCCTGAAGATGATGAATGAGACTTCATCAAAACATTGCCTAGATACTGCCAATCTTACGCGGGATAAAACCCGAATAACCAAAGATCCATATATACGGATATATATATATATATATATATATATATATATATATATACACATATATATATATATATATATACACACACACACACACACACACACACACATACATACATACATACATACACACACACACTCATATATATGGATATATATGTATCTATCTATCTATCTATCTATCTATCTATCTATCTTTGGTTATTCGGGTTTTCTCCCGCGTAAAATTGGAAGTATCTTGGCGACATTTCGATGAAGTCTCATTCGTCATCTTCAGGCTTGTGTCTTCTGCTTTGTGCTTCTTGAAGTAATGTGAGTTTGCAGCTGCTTCTTCCTTTTAACTGCTAGTGGGGGTGTCACTTGATTGGATGGGGGCTTGGCTGTGTTCTGATTGGCTGGGGGTGTGTTCTGATTGGTTGGGGGGTTGGCTGTGTTCTGATTGTTTGGGGGGTTGGCTGTGTTCTGATTGTTTGGGGGGTTGGCTGTGTTCTGATTGGCTGGGGATGTGTTCTGTTCAGATGTGGGCTTGGTTGTGCTCAGGTTAGTCTTAGTTACCGGGGGATTTGAGCTGGTGAACTATATATATATGAGATACAAGTAAACCATCGATTACCATGATGGGTGAATTGAGGCATTGTAAAGAAATTTATAAAAAAAAAACAGTGTGGTTAAAACCATATTATTTTTTAAGCAGTGAAACAGAAAAATATCAATCTGTGGCTGAAATTTTTTTGTTTCAAAGCTTTACTTTCAGTGGTGTTCATAAGATTTCAGCATGGTTGTCAAAATGAAAGAAGCATCAATGCACGACTGCAGTGCCTATTTAACTCTTTTGTACATGTGTGTCACAGCTTGCATTGCATGAGCTTTTATAACTTCCTCTCCACTTGCCCCTTTGTCATCTGCCCAGATGCTGCTTTTGATAGTATTTTTTTTAAAAAAATATCTACTCTTCACAGGCATCTTGTTACTGTGCTTGATTTCTTGTACACAGTCCAGTCCATGAAGGCCATTAGCTTTGATTATATTAAGTTAACATTTAAAAGGTGAGGCTGGAATTAAAAATAGACTATGCTATTTGAATAATGCTTTCTGAATAATCTGAATAATTTCAGAACCTCATGTTTTCAACCAGTAAAAAAGGGGAGAGGGGAAAGAGGAAGAGGAGGAGTAGGAAGAAGAGAAAGAGGAAATGAAGAATAAATGATGCAGAGGAACAGAGGAAGACCTTATTCAGTGGAGAATTCTCAACATTTGTTTCGGATGTTTTTGAATTAATTACATTTACCATGGAAGTAATTTCTTAAAAGACAATCTTTCCTTTATTTTGTCACTTTGTGCCAGTATATACAACATGTTCCTAATATTATATATTTACCCAGCAGGACTTTCATAGAATGCTGAAATGGGAAGGACAAAAAGATTCAGTGACAACAAAATAGTGTGAAATAAAGTGATCTATTTGTTTCCTCACTTAAGAAATTAAAATGTTGCTTTGAGAATTTTAAAAAAGCAGTATTGTCTTGGTCAAATTCCTGTGTGTGTTTTTTTTAAATCTAAAACAATTATATGATGCTTCTCTGGGGAAAACTGATTTTAAAACTGATTTTAAAAGATGTGCATCACAAGCCATAAAAAGTTAGCTCTCCTTGACTGATTTATTGGGTAGTGCTTTATGATTTCAGTCAAGAATTACAGACTGCTCCTTTATTTTTGGCACCTCATTCAAGGTAAAAAACATACAATATCTGCATACTACTTTGTGAATCAAAAGTAGATGCAAGATGTTTAGTGCTAAACTTGTCATTAATGCTTCTTTTTATAGTATATTATCCTAGGAGGTGTTTAGGAACTAAAGTATATTAGGACAGGTAGGCAACTATATTAAGGATGGCTGTAGATTGTAATAAGTACAGATAGTCTATTTTTTTCAAAAACAAAGCAAAAATGACTTGCAACATCTAGCCAGTTTCCCTATTGGCTTAGCTTTTGGAAAGTCAGTAGGAAGTTGCAGTCACATGACTTTCTCACTTAGCAACCCAAAATTTTAGTTTAACAAAAGCAACAGGAGCTGCTGGGATTGTCATCACTAAGAGATGTGGTCATGTGACATTGCAATTGACAACTGCATTGCTTAGCAATAGAAATTCTGGTTCCAATTACTGTCCTTAACTGAGGACTACCTGTACTACTGATCAGACTGTTTTCTTAGCTCTGCTTTTAAACTATATTTCAAAAACCAAAGTTTCCCTTTGGTACTTAAAACTACCAACAAGCATGATGTTTTTTATTAGCATAAATAACATTTGGCAATTTTCGAAAACACACTACCAAATCTGATTGCTTATGTTCTCTAGAAGATGCAGCCTTCTACATGCAAGCCCACACACCCAGCCTCTTCTTCACATTCCTGAGTGGATACTTGTTTGTCTCTGCCTGGTGCTAAGCTTGAAATTAATAACAAAGCTGTCATTAACTTCACAGCCCTGATGCTTCTGAGGAGCTAATTCTTCTTTGGATTCAAACTGGGAAACAAGTTCCTCTAAGTTCCATCATCTATCACAATTCAGGTCTATCAGAGAATAGATTGCTTTCCCCAAAAGGGCTTCCACTCCTGATTAAATGTGTGATGTGCATGTCACAACAGCATATCATTGTTCAGTGAAAGTCTTGGCAAGGGGTATGTGGCTTTTCCTGTCATTGCTTAAAAAAAAAAAAAGAGCCTAAATCCAGTCTCAGAATCACAGAGTTATGCAGAAGATGCATTCAACTAAAAGCAACTAGCTATCTATTAGAAGTCAAAGGTTACATGATTTATTCTATCATAAGGGATGTTCTCATTAAAAGCCACTTTGCTTGTTAGGCGCCTTTCTTCATCAAACTGAAGCTCAGCGGTGTGGAGGTGAAACTATGTTAAAAAGAAAACCTTTATGCAAATGTCACATTTTACTTGCAAATTGTTAAGGACAATTATCTATCATATGTCAGGAAAAAATGGCAACTGCTTATGCATGAAAAGCAAACGATGAATAATGACTATATCCACCAATCATGAAAAATGCTAAGAATTACTTCTTTATCAATTTATTCCAAGCTTATTCTGTTCTTGTTTTGATTGACATCATTTGACTTTTATAGAACACATTTCTTCTGG
The DNA here is from genome assembly GCF_049901715.1 of Pseudonaja textilis. Lineage (NCBI taxonomy): Eukaryota > Metazoa > Chordata > Lepidosauria > Squamata > Elapidae > Pseudonaja > Pseudonaja textilis. The sequence continues at coordinate 13,649,536 of NC_141997.1, forward strand.
AACATCTCATTACTAGGTGGCTATTAAAGGCATAATAGGAAAATCAAGCTATTGCAAACCCATGGCAAATCTGGTTTGCAATAAAAGACTTAAATATACACTGCTCAAAAAAAATAAAGGGAACACTTAAACAACACAATGTAACTTCAAGTCAATCACACTTCTGTGAAATCAAACTGTCCACTTAGGTAGCAACAGTGACTGACAATCTATTTCATATGCTGTTGTGCAAATGGAACAGACAACAGGTAGAAAGCATAGGCAGTTAGCAAGACATCCCCAATAAAGGAATGGTTCTGTAGGTGGGTGACCTATGCTTTTTGGCTGATGGTTTGGTCACTTTTTAATGCTGGCAGTGCTTTCACTCTAGTGGTAGAATGAGATGGAGTCTACAACCCACACAAGTGGCTCAGGTAGTGCAGCTCATCCAGGATGGCACATCAATGCAAGCTGTGGCAAGAAGGTTTGCTGTGTCTGTCAGTGTAGTGTCCAGAGCATGGAGACGCTACCAGGAGACAGGCCAGTACATCAGGAGATGGGGAGGGGCTGTAGGAGGGCAACAACCCAGCATCAGGACCGCTACCTCCACTTTGTGCAAGGAGGGACAGGAGGAGCACTGCCAGAGGCCTGTAAAATGACTTCCAGCAGGCCACAAATGTGCATGTGGCTGCTCAAATGGTCAGAAACAGACTCCATGAGGGTGGTATGAGGTCCCAACGTCCACAGGTGGGGGTTGTGCTTACAGCCCAACACTGCAGGACGTTTGGCATTTGCCAGAGAACACCAAGATTGGCACATTCACCAATGGCGCCCTGTGCTCTTCACAGATGAAAGCAGATTCACACTGAGCACATGTGACAGACGTGACAGGGTCTGGAGATGCCGTGGATAACATTCTGCTGCCTGCAACATCCTCCAGCATGACCGGTTTGACAGTGGATCAGTAACAGTGTGGGGTGGCATTTCTTTAGGGGGCTGCACAGCCCTCCGTGTGCTCGCCAGAGGTAGCCTGACTGCCATTAGGTACTGAGATGAGATCCTCAGACCCCTTGTGAGACCATATGCTGGTGCAGTTGGCCCTATGTTCTTCCTAATGTACGACAATGCTAGACCTCATGTGGCTGGAGTGTGTCAGCAGTTCCTGCAAGATGAAGGCATTGATGCTATGGACTGGCCCGCCCATTCCCCAGACCTGAATACAATTAAGCACACCTGGGACATCATGTCTCGCTCCATCCACCAATGCCACATTGCACCACAGACTGTACAGGAGTTGGGGGATGCTTTAGTCCAGGTGTGGGAGGAGACCATCCGCCACCTCATCAGGAGTATGCCCAGGTGTTGTAGGGAGGTCATACAGGCACGTGGAGGCCACACATACTACTGAGCCTCATTTTGACTTGTTTTAAGGACATTACATCAAAGTTGGATCAGCCTGTAGTGTTTTTTTCCACTTTAATTTTGAATGCAACTCCAAATCCAGACCTCCATGGGCTGCTAAATTTGATTTCCAGTGATAACTTGTGTGTGATTTTGTTGTCAGCACATTCAACTATGTAATGAACAAGGTATTTAATAAGAATATTTCATTCATTCATATCTAGGATGTCTTATCTTTGTGTTCCCTTTATTTTTTAAGTAATGTACATTTTGAACACATACAAGAAATGTTATGTTTTAGAAGGTCTTATGTCTGAGGCATCGCCAACCATTCTCAGGACAATATCAAGGGGTGGTGGTTTTTTTTTTTTTTCCAGTTCTCACATACTTACTAAAATACCATGGAAACATTTCCCAGAATCTGCAACATCTTGAATGTACTGTATTGTTATCCATGCAAAGAATGAAATTCTTGCAAGAAGGCCTATTTTAAAACCTTCCTATAATTGAAGCCATACCATATATATTTTGGGAAGCAGAAAAGAATGCGTAGCTGCAGAAATAGAATAAAATGGTTTGAAATGATTAGATTAGAATTCTTTATTGGCCAAGTGTGATTGGGCACACAAGGAATTTGTCTTGGTGCAAATGCTCTCAGTATACATAAAAGAAAAGATACCTTCGTCAAGAGTCAAGAATCATAAGGTACAACACTTAATGACAGTCATACAATCAAATCATACTAGGAAACAGTCAATATAAATCATAAGGATACAAGCGACAAAGTTACAGTCATACAGTCACAAGTGGGAGGAGTTGGGTGATAAGGAATGATGAGAAGATTAATAGTAATAGTAGTGCAGACTTTGTAAATAGTTGAACAGTGTTGAGGGAATTATTTGTTTAGCAGTGTGATGGCTTTCGGGAAAAATGTTCTTGTGTCTAGTTGTTCTGGGGTGCAGTGCTCTATAGCATCATTTTGAGGGAAGGAGTTGAAACAGTTTATGTCCAGGATGTGAGGGGTCTGTAAATATTTTCACAGCCCTCTTTTTGACTCGTGCCATATATAGGTCCCCGATTGAAGGCAGGTGGGTAGTAATTGTTTTTTCTACAGTCCTAATTATCCTCTGAAGTCTGTGTCTGTCCTGTTGGGTTGCAGAACCAAACCAGAAAGTTATAGAGGTGCAGATGATAGATTCAATAATGAATTATTGATACCATGATACCTTAGCTTTGGGGTCTCTCATAATTTTTGAAGATTTTGAATTGATTTTGAAAAGTACCTCAGTGTTAAGCTTCAGTGCTTTTGCTATTGGAAGTTTATTAGAACTGGAACTATTTATAGACTAGATGATCCACAAATCAATTATAGGTTCTTGTTTTAGGTATTTTGTCTTCTCTCTCTCTCTCTCTCTCTCCTCCCCTCCACTCAGGAAATCTACTATATTTCTAATATGTGTTTATTAGGCCTTCTGCATGCTCCCCTTTTGCTGCCTTTCATTGGGCAAAAAAAAAGAAGCTTTGGGGATGTCCGTATCCATTATTGGATGTCGTCAACATTTTCCATTTTGTCAAAGCAGACCAAAGTGGTTTTGGAACTATCCTCCTCTATTCTCAGACAGTAAGGAAGTAGTATTGGTCTCTTCCTTTGATGTAGATAAGTTTACAGGTTCCTTTCCATCTGTGGGAGGAACTTGTATCACCCTAATGTGATTGTGTAGTTATGTGATGTGTAATGTGGTGCATAGATGTGTTGTGTTCCAGTATATGGAGGGCAATAGTTGACGTCCTTCAAGAAACTAACCTGTTATATAATTTTCTTTAATTCTTAACAGTATGCAGCAAGACCCTATAGAAACAGCCTCGAAACTGTTGGAAAAGATAGAGGTCTATGGGGAGGTGGCTGGTTTGAAAATAAATAGAGATAAAACAAAGATTTTGTCAAAGAATATGTTGCTGAAACAAAGGGAAGAGTTGGCAGAACTGCTAAAAATTCAAGTTACAAACAAGGTTAAGTATCTGGGGATATATTTGACATCAAGATGTAGTACATTGAAGGAGAATAATTATATTAAACTTAAACAACAGATAGCTCAAGATTTGAAAAAATGGGAGAACTTACAATTGTCATTAATAGGAAGGATTTCAACAATCAAGATGAACATTTTACCCAGAGTCTTATTTTTGTTTCAAACAATACCAATTAGGCTTGGAAAAGAATATTTTGAGGATTTAAATAAAATTGTTTTGAAGTATATATGGCAAGGCAAGAAAGCAAGAATAAAGTTAAAGCTTTTACAGGATGCTAGATTTAGAGGAGGGTTTGGTCTGCCTAATTGGGAGTTGTACTACCAAGCTGCAAACTTGACATGGGTTAAAGAATGGATAACATTAAGGAAAACCAGATTGTTGACATTAGAAGGTCATGATTTGTTGTTGGGCTGGCATGCTTTTTATGGTACAAGGGAACTAAAACACAGGGGTATTTTAGAAGACATTATATACGGAGTCTCTGTGGTTGAACTGGGAGAAGATAAAAAAACAGTGTTATTTGAAAATTCCAGTTTGGTTATCGACGATAGAAGCGTTTTCTTATCCTATAATTTATAAAAAGGAACAAACAGTTAACTATGGGGAATTATTAGATGAAAAGGGTGAACTTAAATCGATGCAAAAATTGGAAGAACAAGGTATACAGATGAATTGGTTTTCATATTTGCAAATACATTCAAAGTACTATGAGGATTCCAAAGCAGAGGGATTTTATGATAAGCAAACTGACTTGGATAAGATTTTGATGGGTACTGATGAAAAGGTGATTAAAAAATTGTATGGTTATTTATTGCAAATTAAGCTTGAGGAAGAACAAGTTAAAGAAACTATGATTGCGTGGGGGAGGAATTTTGGATATGGGATTGATTTAGAGAAATGGCAGAAATTATGGTCGCAAAATTATAAAATGACAATGTCTACAGCCTATAAAGAAAACTTGTATAAGATGTTTTACAGGTGGCATTTTCCCCGACAAGGATAGCAAGAATGTTCAAGAACAAATCCGAAAAATGCTGGAAATGTCATCAGAAACCTGGTTCATACTATCACATGTGGTGGACTTGCGAGGATGCTAGAAAATATTGGACTAAAATCCACATGTGGCTGGAAAAAATGACAAAGAAGCATATAGACTTGAAACCGATTCAATAATGAATTATTGATACCATGATACCTTAGCTTTGGGGTCTCTCATAATTTTTGAAGATTTTGAATTGATTTTGAAAAGTACCTCAGTGTTAAGCTTCAGTGCTTTTGCTATTGGAAGTTTATTAGAACTGGAACTATTTATAGACTAGATGATCCACAAATCAATTATAGGTTCTTGTTTTAGGTATTTTGTCTTCTCTCTCTCTCTCTCTCTCTCCTCCCCTCCACTCAGGAAATCTACTATATTTCTAATATGTGTTTATTAGGCCTTCTGCATGCTCCCCTTTTGCTGCCTTTCATTGGGCAAAAAAAAAGAAGCTTTGGGGATGTCCGTATCCATTATTGGATGTCGTCAACATTTTCCATTTTGTCAAAGCAGACCAAAGTGGTTTTGGAACTATCCTCCTCTATTCTCAGACAGTAAGGAAGTAGTATTGGTCTCTTCCTTTGATGTAGATAAGTTTACAGGTTCCTTTCCATCTGTGGGAGGAACTTGTATCACCCTAATGTGATTGTGTAGTTATGTGATGTGTAATGTGGTGCATAGATGTGTTGTGTTCCAGTATATGGAGGGCAATAGTTGACGTCCTTCAAGAAACTAACCTGTTATATAATTTTCTTTAATTCTTAACAGTATGCAGCAACCTCAACCAAATATTATATAGCTTGGTCATGATTCTAACTATGTTGTCAAGTCATTTCAGATGGTTTGTTTAGGATCTCATCTCCATGTAAATAAGTGGCTGAGAGAACTTATACGATATCTAAGAGGGAGGAAAGATAATTAGATTGTAATTTTCTATTAAGAAAAGGGTTGGAAGTCATTCATACATTTATTAACTTTAAGACTTCTTAAACTTCTTTCTTTTTCTTTCTTTTCAAAAAATATTTATGAAATATCAATTAAACAAATAAATAACAAAAAAAAGGTTTCATCTCCATGTGATGTAACAGGAGCATTGATCAGATGATAGACCTTCCAGGTAGCAGCCTGACAGGTAGAATTTGTTGCCTATAGAGCTACACTTAGCTCCTTAGTCCCGATTTTTAGAAAACTTCTTTAAATCTTCCTATTCCAATGAATCCTTCAGGATTGGTTGGGAAGGTTGATAATTGTCTTTTTATTTTTTGCAGTTTGCATATTGATTGCAGTTAGAAATTGCTTTGCTGGAATTGTCTGCACATTATCCAGAGTCATAGGATTGGAGTGGTATACAATAAATATAAAGGTTTCCTTGTCCAGTTTTGTCTGATTTTAGGCTAGGGGGTGATGTTCATCTCTGTTTCTTCGTTGAGGAAGTCAGCATTTTCCAATGGCACCTTCGTGGTCATGTATCCAGCATGACTATATGCCAAGGCGCACGGAACACTATTGCTTTCCCAACAAAGTGTTATCTATTTATCTACTCACATGCTCTCAAACTGATAGGTTGGCAGGAGCTTATACAGTGGAAATGTAAATAATACATACATGCATACATGCATACATTCATAATATATAAATAGCCATAATGCAAATCTTCAAGGACTATACTTGCTAACTAATGTGCTGACAAAGGGGCCTGTAGCTGATCCAAAGTAAATGTGCTGGTCTTTAAAATGTCACAAGATGTTAATTTCATACAGTATTTTACTCCCATCAACTTGATGAAGTTGAAGACAGACAAGGCAGAATCCTGTCTAAATCTGAAGCTCCCAAGTGCCTGAGTATTGAGACCTGTTACAGTGACTAACTTGTTACATTTCTGTTATTTGTGCTACCTTCACATTCAGAGCAGGGGTGGGATTCAATTTTTTTTACTACTGGTTCTGTGGGCGTGGCTTGGTGGGCATTGCAGGGCAAGGATACTGTAAAATCTCCAGTCAGAGTGGTATTTGCTGGTTCTTTGAACTACTCAAAATTTCTACTCCTGGTTCTCAGACCTGGTCAGAACCTACTGAATACCACCACAGATTCAGAGATTGCTTTTTTTAAACCCATGATATGGACCACTATAGAAATTGCTTAAACTTCTAAATTATCAATTTGCATATGCACAGTGGCAGAATGTTACATATATGCACATCAACAGTATTGTGCTGCTGCTGATGTTGCTTGTAATATTTTTGTCCTCAACTCAACAATTCCTCAGCAGCCTTCACAGAAATATAAACTTCCTAAATCCAATAGGCCCTAACTCCAAATAAATTTACGATTTCTTTGTCTGTTTTGGGCTTTTAAATCTTAGTAGTGCCTTGATTTATTTAGTTTTCCCTTAAAATCATTTTGGTGTTTCATAGACTGTTTAAAAAGCTCTTGATGCTGTTTCTTGGTGCATAAACATTTTTCAGAATTATTTCTCTCTTCTGAAAAAACCTTTTTTTTAAAAGACAACAACTAATCATTTCTCTGTTATGCAATATTTCCTGTCTACTATAGAGAAAAATATCTTTCAAAACTATTTTCTATTTATATAAATATGTGGGATATGTGTTGTTTTTAAAAAGCTTTTTATAATTCTTCCCCATTTAGATTTAGTACATATGCTGCTACTCTAGTTTAAAAATATACTTCTCTAGGTGGGCAAATTGTGCCTTTTACTTCTTTCAAAACATATCTGTCTTCCTTTCCTTATTTATTTATTATTAACAAAATTTATAAGATTCCAATTAAAAAATGTGACCCTGGTTAGGTACAGCATAAAAACATAAAATAGAGCAAAACTAAAACTAAAATCAATTCATACAACAACTTATACAATATATAATATATAAAATTCAAAATATAAAATGGCAACCAAAAAAAAAAGCAACCCAAAGATGACTCCATTCACCTGGCCCACACCTAAGGGGGGAAAAAAAAACAGGCATTAACAACTTCCCTAAAGACAGACTTGAGACCTGTCATATATGGGTTCCTTACATTGCTAAGCATTGCCCTTTTCTCCCCATGTAAAAATATGCCTTTACCCAAGGATTCCAAATTTTATTTTACTCATGTGAAAAGCCAATGACAACTTCTTGGATCAAATTTTGTCTTAGCCCCAGTGAACAATAACATTTTTCAATCTTGTACTTCTTCTCAAAGCTGACCTTCTTTCATGATCACAAGGCAGTCTATCATGTCAATATCTTCGGAGAGCATTTTAAGGTGCCTGCAACATAGGAGGCTAGATAGAAAACTGGATCAATAATGAGACTGCCCTATAAAAATATATTTTCTTTTTCAAGAAAGAAAATCCATTGGCTGATTCTGCCCTCAGACCTACCAACCCCAGCAAATACCACATGACAGTAAGTGTGAATCATATTATGGTTAAGATTCTTTAAGATAGGAAATCTGCTAAATAGAGATATTGTACAATAAGGACAAAGATGTATGTACAAAGATGATTGATTATGTAAACTTTCTATCAACATACCAGTTTTGGTCCAGGTTATAATACATTTCCATCCTCTTTCTGCCTCTGGATGGAGTTTTAGTGTTTTACCTTTGGCACTAGTGGGAAGCTTAGTTTTAACTTGTCTTTTGTTTGAAGATGGATCAGGCTATTAGACATGGAGGATTACTGTCAGCTGCAGAGAGTGATACAGGAAAGGAAGATTATGTAGCAAACAGTTCATTTCACTTCTGACATTCTTTTAGGTGTTGTTAAATCAGTTGTGGTACCTTAAAGTTTAATAATTATATTTTTTTCTTAGATTTGTCAATACCTCTCATGCCTTTCACACAATTCATATAGTATCAATTACATCTCCTTAATTGTCTCCAACTTGTAACATATATGGCTATTTTGATGTAAACATTTTAATATTGACCTAAGTTGCAATATTTTAATGTCTACTCGGAAGTAAGCCCCATTGACTGTAGTGGCATTTATTTCCAAGTAAGTACTGTAATCCTCTATCCAATTACTTGGAAATAAATCCTTTTTAATTAAATAGCATCTATTTCTGAAAAGGAAGACAGTAAACCTTTCACCGTAAATCCATATTTACTGCCAGTAGTGTATTATTATTGTTGTTATTGGTGGGTTTTTATTGAGTTTTAATTTTGGGTTAGCCAGCCAGATTTGTTCTAGCAAGGACAGTCACATAAATTGATTGAAAAATAAATAAATAAGATAATGTTATGTTTTTCAGAATGTTTTAAACATTACATAGCCTTTTTTTGCCTTTGAATCAGTCTTGACTTCTGGTGCTTCTTAGTATTATTTTCAGAAGTGGATTGTGATTGCCTTCTTATTAGGGATGAGAAAGAGTTACTGGTCCAAAGTCACTCAGCTAGCTTTGTGCCTAAGGAAGGATTAGAACTCCTGGTTCCCTGGTTTCTAACCCAATGTATTTCACTGAGTGGTGGGATTCAAATTTTTTGCTACCAGTTCTATGGACATGGCTTGGTGGGCGTGGAAGGGGAAGGATACTGTAAAATCTCCAGTCAGAGGTGGTGTTTGCCAGTTCTCTAAACTACTCAAAATTTCCACTACTGGTTTTCTAGAACTGCTCAGAACCTGCTGAATACCACCTCTGATTTCACCACTATGTCAGGCAACTTCCCATATACTGTACATACAGTGATAAAGATGCCCTTAGGACTATGCCTTAAGCTAGTCTGTGCTCTCCTGAACATTATAGCATATTTCCTTTTGTATCTGCTCTCTGTAGTAATCCTATGAAAGTATTAATATTTTAAGCCATTTAGATACTGTCTTTGTATGTTTGAATCCCTATGATGTTTCACATATTAGCATTGATAGCTATCAACACATGCAAATATCTCTAACCAACAAGATAGACTGAATTGTAGAATAGTAATTTTAACTATCTCAGAATACAATGTGATAAAATTATGCTATTAGATTTCAATGGCAAAAGAAGCAAGGAAAATCCATTCTCTCTAATTGACACTGATAACCTACTATATGAGATATAATTATTAAGGGACAAGCTCTAAAAATCCTATCAGTTTGCTGTGTCAGAATACCCTAATGTTCAATTGCCATTCACTTTGCCCATGGCTAAGGGATCAGGGAATAAGGAATAGCAGTGATTGAATTAAAATACTAGCATGAAAAATAGCCATTGATGTCAAGTGACACCATTTTAATGCTTTATTGGATTTTGGAAATTGTAGTTATGGATCTAGCATCATATAAGGAAACATAAAAAAGTCTTCATTAATAATCAGAGCTGTATGATTATTATGATTTAAAAACTGTTTATCACTGGTCCCTTTACATGTGCATATATGTAAATATATCACACATGAAGGGAACATTCATGCTTTTCTGTGTTACTGCCACTTTAAAATGTTTTAATAGAGATAAATGGAATCCAGTGAATCAGTACTATTCTTCTCCATCTTGATTGTGCCTTGATATACTTGCTTGCTTTTCACTGGGTGGTTAGAAGATTTAAATTGTCATGAATGCTGGAAATATTCTCATGCATCATATCTTATATTATTGCAAGGGAAAAAAAGAAAACAAATAAGAGATCCTTATCCACCTTCAAAGAAAATAAGTCGTTTAAATCTGTATAAGCATAGATTCACTCCTGAAGGACCAATGCAATTTCTAAATCCTGGAGATTAATGAGAGATTTGCTAAAAGTAATATGGGCATTGATCTTTTGCTCTGAAATGAGACATTAGGGGGATGAAGTAGACATAGTTTTGGATAAAGAACTCCAGAAAGCTTTAAGTGAAGCCCTTAGTTGTTGTGCCTGATGTTGGCTGAGGTAATTTGTTCCATGCTGAATCTTATAGAAAGTTATATATACATCTAAAAAAGAAACATCAGAAAACCCACCAACTTTAGCCAACAAAAGTAATGTCTCAGCATTTACAGTAGTGGCCTTCTTCATAAAACATCGTCCAAACTTTCATTGTTGATTGATATGGTTTGTGTGGCTTCACAGCACAATATGAATGTGATACAACATACATACAAACCAAGCTATAAAGTGATAAATGAAACAAAAATATGTAACACATAATCTTTTAAAAATCACATTATTTCCATTGTAATAAGAATTCTATAATAAATAAGTGGCTTATCTCTTGCATTTTTTAAAATGGGAAATATGGAGGCCAGATATTGAGGTCAGATGACTTTTTACTATGTTCAAAAACTATTTTCCTCCTTTCCTTTTTTCTCCAAGTGGGAGGAATTTTAGAAAAAAACCTATGTTCTTGATTGAGATAGAATCATGGGTATTTGAGCCCCACTGTGATATCATATGCAAATGTACATCTTAATTTTCAGTTAAAGTTCCATGCAGAAGTTCAATGTTTCTCATGTCAGTACTGCAGGGTGGAAAATAATGTGTCCAAGGATGTCTCTAACGTGTCCAAGGATGCCTTAATTCTTTCTTGCTAAATTAGTACAATTGCTACTTATATGTTTAGGCTGAATTCATCATTGATTTGCACTAGAAAATTCCAACATGAATGAAGTTGAGTAACAACTGCAGAAAAAGCACAACTTAGTACTTGCTTTGTCATTTACTGAATATTCTTTCATGGTACCTGTTCCCCACCCACTTGCAAAACATAAAAATAAAAATCAGCCGAACAGCAGTCAGGGAAGTTATACTTTCAAAGAAAATGCATTTTAGATATGTATGCACTTTCCAGGTTTGTGTGTCTAATTGCAGGTCTCTTTCAATGTTCATAGAAGGGACAAGACATTTTCTCTTTTGGATACTCAAAATATATTTCCTCCAATTTCTGAATTAATCTGCAGGTTTGCTTTCTTTAAAATCTGTATCAACATATCTCTCTCAGCCCCCACGCCCCAAAAAAAGCTTCATTCTTCTAATTCTGCCACCTAGTTTGGAAAATCCCGTCTGTCTCTCTTAGTACTCACATTCCATTGGTTTTATGCTACTTCTATAACTGGAAGCCACAGATAATCAAACATCATTTGATGCTGAAATGAAGGCCTATTTCATATTCAAGAAACATACTCAAGAAACATGCAACAGTATGTATTGCCATCCATTAAGCATGAAGCTTCTTAATAGATGAATTAGATTTATCTTAGCAAAAATATTTTGTATCAAATACCCAAATTTATCTGTGGAATGCTTAAAACCTTGTTTATTTATTCATCTTTGAAGTACTGAGATAATTTCTTGAGCATTCCAGTTGTTCTATCACCATCAAGTATAATACAAAACTCCTCTTTTGCCTTTACAGAGCCAATCTACTTCACCTTAAGGTAATGTAAGATTTCAATTTCATGAAATGGACACTGGCAAGTACTTGTAGAGAAAAAATATCTATCTTATGTGACTTTCTCTGCAGTTTCTTTTTCTTTTTTTTCTTTTTTAATTCCAGAGCCTATGGTTTATTTCAATGCTTAAAACTGTACCCTCATTTATGGGCAAATACAGATTGAGAGGCTTCTTTCATTAATAATACACCCAACCTTCTGGAGATGGGTAAATTGACAGCTGCACATACCGACAATTAATATCTATCAATTCTTATCTCAGGCAAAACTTAATTTCATGGGGAACCTGAAAGTCACAATCCAAGAAGTATACCTTAAATTAAAAATACTTAATTTAATAACTAATAGCTGTGACACAAGAAAAAAACATTGTTTATAAAATGGTTTGAAAAGGTGTTATAATATCCTCCAAACTGATAATGAGACCAAAGTATTTAGAATATTATATATAGCCATCCTAATGATTAGTGGGTTAGCTAACTCCACTATGAAAGATCTAAGCATGTGGAATTTTATAAACCTCTAGTAGGAAGTTTTTATTCTGAGGAAAGGAAAGGAAAGGAAAGGAAAGGAAAGGAAAGGAAAGGAAAGGAAAGGAAAGGAAAGGAAAGGGTTATATAATGTATGCATAATGCTGTGGCTTGAAATAGGTTCTGTATGTTTGAATGGCATGGTTAATATTTTGTACCTGGAAGCAATTGAGAAGCGTGATTTATGGTAGATTTATGGCTTATAGTTCTCTACTCTCCTTCACCTTTTTGTCAGTTTACATTCTTATGTCAATTGTTTATTTTTTACAATAAATAGGCAACATCTACCATCAGATACTATGAACTTATATGTTCCAGCAGCCAGCAGCACTAGTCAAACTTCCTAACAATGCTTAGAGTTCTAGTTCAGCCACATCTGAAGAGGCACAGGTTGTCACTTTAACCCATAGTATGAGTTCAAAACAGGGAATGATATTTGTCCCAAGTGAGTTCATTTATCATGTCTTCCTCATTGTGGAACATCATTTTCTGAAGGCTATGAAATTATTCTCAGAGGAGAAATGGTGATGAATGTTCCTTTCATATTTATCAAAGCAAATCAAAATTTGTTATAAAAGCATTTGGCCTACCCTTATTAAATGTTTTTATTGGTTGTGAATGCAGCTGTTCCAATTCTTTTAGAAGGTGATTATTGTTTAAGAAAATATATTGGCAGTTGTATTTTTCATATAATATATACATTGTTAAGCTAATCTAATTGGTTTAAAACATTTTACCCCACCTCCATTAAAAATTATTTGGTTTACAAAACACATAGTAAAATTAAGTGATAAAATAAACATTACATCATTGCATAAAATGCAAAAATGAGCAATGAAATGAGCAAGAAGGATTTTTTTAGAATACTACTGAGTAAGGAAACTTTTGAAGCAGTCATATCTAAGTTTCAGGTAAAAATGAAAAAGTTAAAATGTCTTTAATGATTAATAAAGGTGTTAGATCGGTGGATCGGGTCACATAGAGGTGAGACGTGAAAGTGAACAGTCAGCTCTTTATTATGACTTCAGAACAAGGACAGCTAAAGCGTGTGAGCCGCTTGGCTTTATACAGCCGGCCGGTGGCTCGGTGGCCAATGGCAGCGCTTTGAATCTCCCGTGATCGGCTCGGCCAATCGCGGTAGATTCTCAGCGCTCCAATCACAGGCGTTCAGTGAACCAATCGGGTTGCGGTCCTGGTGGACCAATCAGAATGCGAGTTTACAAGAATGTTAATACAGAACACCCCTCCCCTCATGGTTTCGTCCGACGCAGCGTCGTGACGTAGTCGCGCAGGTAGGTGGGACTCCGAATCTGCCTAGTTGACCTGCGCGGTTCAGTCTGTGTGTGATCGTCGGCCGGTTCGGACGGGCTCCGCGTCGCTCTCAACTCCGTTGATGGAACCGCCTGGAAGGGTGAGCCGGGCCTGTTGCTGCAGCTCCCGCCCGGACTACCTGGGTCGGTCGAGTTGCGGTTCCTGTTGCTCTCACTCGGTCTTTTCGGGCTGGTTGAGCTGGCTTGGCTGTACCTCCCAGGTGAAGATCCCGTCTGCGACAGTTCGAGGTCTGCTGGTGAGTATGGCTGGTTTATTTGAACGTTTCTGTCTTCTGGTGGGGGGTGTTCGGCTTGCGTTGGGGGGTGTGCCGTTGACAATTCCGGCCTTTCGTCGTTCACCGGCTTGGTTGTTGAGGCTTCCCCTCCCTCTCTGCTTTCTGTGGTTGTTGTTGCTGAGGCGTCGGGGGTGTTGGCGGCTAGTCTGGACCGTAGCTGGTCGATGTGCCGCTTCCAGCTCCTTCCATCCGTCGTTTGGAGTCTGTATGATTGGGGCCCGGTTACCTGTGTTATTTGTGCAGGTACCCAGAGGGGGTCTCCCGTGAAGTTCTTTGCGTAGACCGTGTCCCCGATGTTGAATGCCCGGTACCGGCTGGAGGAGTCCGGGGGTTTCTCTGGGTTGTAGGTGGGGTGTAGGTGGTCCAGTGGAGACCTCAGTTTCCTTCTCATCAGTAACTCCGCTGGGCTCTTGTTCGTGGTCGTGCTCAGCGTGATGTGCTATATGAAGAGTAGCTTGTTTATTTTTTCTTGGATGTCGCCGGTTTCGATTTTTTGGATGTTTTTTTTTGTGTATTGGACCATCTGTTCCGCCCTACCGTTCGCCGCCGGGTGAGCCGTCGAGGTTAAGGCGTGTCTGATGCCCCGTTCGGCCAGGTATTTTTCAAATGCCAGTGTGGTGAACTGTGGCCCGTTGTCCGAACTATGACATCCGGTAGCCCATGCATTGCAAAGAGTCTGTTGAGCTTGTCAATGACCGCTTCTGTTGTTGTTGCCCTCATGGTGCTTACCTCCAGCCAGTTGGAGTAAGCATCTACGGTGATGAGGAATGTATGCCCTTTGGCTGGCCCGGCGAAGTCTATGTGTATTCGCGACCATGGTCCTCTGGGGGTTTCCCATTCCAGGACCGGGGCAGCGGGGGTGGTGGCTCTCGACTCTTGGCACCTGCTGCAGCCGGCGACCCATGTCTCGATTTGTTTTTCCATCCCTGGCCACCAAGCGTAGCTTCTGGCCAGGGCTTTCATCTTGACAACCCCCGGGTGTCCCTCGTGCAGCATTGCCAGCACTCTATTTTGTAGTGTTTCCGGTATGACTACCCGGTCTCCCCAGAGTATGCACCCCCTTTGTGTGAACAGCTCAGTTTGGCGGTTTTGGAAGGCTTTGAACTGTTCGCTGCCGTCGTTTTCCGGCCACCCCCGCTCTACCCAACTCAATACCCGTGCCAGCCATTTGTCTTTATTTGTTTCACGGGCAATGTCTGGCGCAGTTAAGAGTGGGCTGGGTAGGGTCTCGATTTGCAGGATCGTCGTTGTGGGTGCTGGGTCGTCGTCTAGGTCTGGTAGTGGTGACCGGCTTAATGCGTCAGCGTGCGGAATGTTCTTGCCGGGCCGGTGTGACAGTTCATACGAGTACGCGGCAAGGAACTTGGACCACCGTGTCATCCGGGGCGACAGGATGTTCGGGGTGGCCTTGTTCCCTGTGAGTATCCCGAGCAGGGGTTTGTGGTCCGTAATGATCGAAAAGTTCCTACCGTAAAGGTACTCGTGGAACCTTTTCACTCCGGCGACGATGGCGAGGGCTTCTTTGTCCAGTTGGCTGTAATTTCTTTCCGGTCTGGCCAGCGTTCTGGAGAAGAAGGCGATGGGTGCTTCCTTCCCGTCGGGTAGGGTGTGGCTGAGGACCGCTCCGATGCCGAAAGGTGATGCGTCGCATGTTACCATGAGTGGTAGGGTCTCGCTATACTGGATCAGGACTGCGTCTGATGTCAGCAGGTTTTTTGTTTGTTGGAACGCAGTCTCCTCCCGCTTTCCCCAGGTCCAAATGGCTGCTTTATTGAGTAGCCGGTGTAGGGGTTCTGCCACGGTCGCCTTCTGGGGTAGGAAAACATTGTAAAAATTAAGCAGTCCCAAGAATGCCTGTAGTTCCGCCTTGTTTGTTGGTGTGGGGGCTTCTTTGATGGCTCTGAGTTTCTTCCCGGTTGGGTGTATTCTGTGCCGGTCCAGGAGGTACCCCAGGAATTCGACCCTCTCGGTGTGGAGTTGGCATTTGTTTCTTTTGACTTTAAGGCCGGCGTCTTTGAATTTGCTAAGCACCGCCCTTAAACGGGTTTCCAATTGTTCTCTGTTGGCGGCTGCGACCAGCACGTCATCAAAGTAGGGGACCACTCCTTTTATTCCCTGGAGGAGCCTTTCCATGAGACTTTGGAAGACTCCTGGGGCGACGCTGACTCCGAATTGGAGTCGGTTCCATCAAAAAGCCCCCCGGTGTGTAACAATCGTTTGCGCTTCAGCTGTCTCCGCATCGACCGGCAATTGCTGATACGCTTGCGCCAAGTTGAGTTTTGCGAAGACCCGGCCTCCCCCCAGTGAGTGCAGGAGGTGCTGTACTACTGGGACGGGGTAGGCGCTTTGCTGCAGCACGTGATTGAGGGTGGCCTTGTAGTCACCGCAGATTCTTATGGAGCCATTGGGTTTGATGGGGGTGACTATGGGCGTTTCCCAGTGGGCATGGTCGATGGGTTCTAATACCCCTTGCGCGATGAGCTTGTCTAGCTGCTCGTCGATTTTCGGCTTGAGCGCAAATGGCACTCGCCGAGGTTTGAGGCGGATTGGGGCGACGTTAGGGTTAAGGTTGAAAGAGATAGGGGGCCCTCGGTACTTGCCTAGCGAGTCGTCGAAGACCTCCTGGAACTCCTTTACGAGGGTCCCTTCCCAGTCGGCCTCGTCCGTGTGATGGATGCCCGTCACCTCAATTCCCAGCGGGGAGAACCATTGCAGGCCGAGCAAGCTGTGGCGGTCCCTGTCCACGATTGTGAGTGGCAGTATTTCGGTGTGGTTCTTGAAGGTGACTTTAAAATGTCCGATGCCGGCCACAGGGATGCGGTTTCCCTGGTAGTCTTTCAGGATTAGCTTCTGGTTGTCTAGTTCGTTGTGGCGGATGGTCGGTACTAGGCGCTTGATTGTGCACCAAGAGACCATGGAGAGGTAGGACCCAGAGTCCACTTCCATCTCGCAGGGCTGGTCCTCGATGCACAGCGCCACGTGTACCTTTCGGGCGTCCATGGTTGATGAATGGCCGATGACGACCGTCTGGTGGGTTTCCTCACGCCGCTGTGCTTCACTGAGTCATCTGCTGTGGCTGTCGCGGCTCCACCGGCTCTCGGTCTGGTGGTCTCGGTGCCTGGGGGGAGTGTTGTCTTGTCGTCGGGGGCTGTTTCCTCATCGTTGCGGGCTGTAGCTCTTTCTGTTCTGGCACACCTTGGCGATGTGCCCCCGCTTCTCGCAATGCCGGCAAACGGCGTCAAGAAAACGGCATTCGGAGCGGGGGTGGTCGCCGCCGCAGCCGGCGCAATGGAATCCCGACTTACGTCCCCTGCGGTCCCAGCGGTCGCGCTCGGTCTGCAGCCGATGGATCTCCTCGTCTTCGTCCTCGGTGTCGGATTGGGGTTCGAGGTCACCATGATGTGTGGTTGTTTCTCGGTGGCTGGCTTCTCCGGGCTTCGCTGGGGCTGGGGTCGCTTCGTTGGTCGGTGGCCGTTCAGTCGTGTTTGCTTGTCGCATCCGGGCTGCTGATTGGTGGGTGGCCTCAGCGGCGGTAGCCTCAGCGAGGGCGTCGGCGAGGGAGATGTCTCCCTTGGCCATTAGCCGGCTTTGCAGCACGGGGTCTCTGAGTCCGAGGACGACTCGGTCACGAAGTGCCTCGTCCAGGTCGGTGAACCCGCAGAGGCCTCCCAGGTTCCGCAGTTGAGCCACGAAGTCGTCTATGGTTTCGCCTTCGCTCTGATCTCGGCGGTAGAAGTCGTGCCTATGGATGAGGATGGGCACGGCAGGGGCATAATGGTGGCGCAAGATGGGCTCAAGGTCAACCCAGTCCATCTCTTTTACATCGGCGGTCTTGGCCAGCGCCTTGGCCATCTTGAATACCGCGGGGCCACAGTGTGTCAGAAACACTGCCCGTTTCCTCTGGCCGTTGGTGTCCTTGAGGTTGCTGCATTCCAGGAACACCTGGAAGCGATCGGTGTACGACTCCCAATCCTCAGTGGCTGGGTCGAACGGAGTGGGTGGCGGGGTGCTGGCCATCTTGCAGGTCATTGTGCGCCGTTTGCCACGTGCTGGTTGGTCCTCACCTCACGATCCCACCCTCGTCGCCAGTGTTAGATCGGTGGATCGGGTCACATAGAGGCGAGACGCGAAAGTGAACAGTCAGCTCTTTATTATGACTTCAGAACAAGGACAGCTAAAGCGTGTGAGCCGCTTGGCTTTATACAGCCGGCCGGCGGCTCGGCGGCCAATGGCAGCGCTTTGAATCTCCCGCGATCGGCTCGGCCAATCGCGGTAGATTCTCAGCGCTCCAATCACAGGCGTTCAGTGAACCAATCGGGTTGCGGTCTGGGTGGACCAATCAGAATGCGAGTTTACAAGAATGTTAATACAGAACAAAAGGGATTCTGGATTTACACAATGTTTAAAGCTCTTCTTCCAAATTATTGCTGAAGCATATACCCCCCTAATTAATAGGTACACAGATTGTAAATTGATGACCATCAAAAATAGCACACATGGGGAGAAATGACAGCTCCCTTGATCTCTGCTCATTAGGCTTTCATATTGTCACCAGTTTCCTCAGTCTTCTATACTTGATTGAAACAATCATTCACTCCAGTAAGCAAAGTGTATGTTTCATTCCTGTTTCATAGCAAGAAGCTGCCATAACACTTGCTCCTGTAAATTATGCCACAATTAGGGCTCCACTGAAAAATTTTGCCCATGAGTCCAGGAGAGAAAGTAGATAACTTGGACAAATAGTAGCTGAAGAAGAGATAGACAGATGTGCCAAGAGAAAAACAAGTGATGGTTTACAGCAATCTCACTAACCTGAACTTTCTCCAGCTAGTTGTATTAGGATCACAGCACTCAGAAATCTCAGCTAATATTTCTTTCTCAGATTGGGAAAGGCTGGCCGATGGTTTTCTTTTCTTGCTGATTTATTGAATGAAATGAAGGCATTTTGGTATGTCTAGAGCCTGTGAGAGACTCACTTTCCAGATACGTGAACATTCTTTTCACCAACAGTTAAGATAAGACATCCTCTCCAGTTTTCACAGACACCATGAATAGATTGGGGGGGAAATCTTCACCTTAAGAGATAAATTGGGTTCTGAAAATGAAAACTATACAGTTGCTGAGATTTATATAATTTTACCCTATTACTTTGCAATAAATCTTCTTTGTATTTGGGGGATATCATGCATTTGGTTGAAGTAGTACTGTCAAAAGCTTGACAGAATGGAGATACACAGTGTTTTTCAACATAGCATCCATAAATGCTTTAGCAGGCTACAGCTTTTAGATTACTTTGGCCAATCTCAAACTGGGAAATCAGGAAAACTGGAAAACCAATTCAAGAAAATGCATGGATATAATTACCAGGAGATGATATCAATTTGAGTCTCTTTTTTTTGGTTACCAGGTTTTCAAAATTGCTGGAATTGCAGCTCCTAGAATTTGCAGCCAGAAGGCACTGTTGGATTCTGGGCACTGTAATATGCAAAGTGGTAGAAAGGACTCATTTAAACTGTTTAAAGACTGTGAATAGTATTAAGGCCAGATTCAATATTTTCAAGTCTCATAATTCCTAGGTAATATGAAAGTACTTAGCTGTGATAAGGATCCTACTTCCTCCTACACATACACACACTTTTTAGCTTCTTTGGCCCAAGCTAAGTAAAACTCTTTGAATGTAGAGCATAGATATTTTTTTCATGAAATAGCTTTAAATGAGTCCTTCTGTGAATGTCCAGGAATTTAATGCTCTTTTTAATTGAACAAGGAAGAGATAGGGACAAGGGAATGCTTTCTATTTATAATGACTCAATGCAATTTACTGTATATCAACAGAAGTTTATGAAAATATTTCATTCCTATCAATACAACACATGCATTATCTTTTCTCAAAGAGAATAAAACTAATTAATCTAGTTTCTTAGTTCTGCATGACCCAAATACATTGATTCTAGACTAATGGCGCAACCTTCTATACCTGCTTTTAGATGTGCTGTTTGCATGTCTTATATGTTGTTCAGAAAAAAAACGCATCATGTATTCAGTGAAATCAAATAAGACTAAAATCATCATATATGTCAAGGTTCCGACAGATGCCCTAATTAAATCATGAGTCTCAAGCCAAGCTTCAAAAGAAATCCAGTTATTTATTAGGAGTTTCATGCTGGCATGGACCAGGTGGAGACAACTCTGGCCTCAATAATTCGCCCTTTGCCTCTGACCCTGTTTCTCCTTCCCCCCAATATGTGTCACATTCCCCAATGAAGCAATTTTGTGGGTTGTAAAAATCCCTCCCTCCAGCTACTGTGGGTTCCCATGGAGATGGCCTTGGAGATTTGGGTGGAAGGTGCCTTGTTTTGACTGAGGCACCAGCTCCTTCAGGCAGCAGCGAAGTTTGCTCTCCCATCCCCCTTTCCCATGGCAACTCGAGAGCAGTTCAGGGATGCTTTGCGAGTTGACAATATATTTGTATCACCTAAGTTTAAATAACTGGATTCCATTTACAGAATTCCATATTCAAAGCTAGTACCATATTATATTTCCATATTGTAGGATTTCATTTAAAATTCTATGCAGTGTCTGAATATACTATATTTTTAATGAATGGAAAGTAACTTCCTACATATGTAATATAAATCTATTTACTTCAGTTTGTATGTTTAATTTCCAAACTTTGAAATTCCTTCTTTAGAATGGGTAGTACCATAAAAGCTTTTAATTGAGGTTTTATTTGATTTAATATTTTTATATAAAACAATTATAGTTAGACTACATTTTGTAGACATATTTATGGAATAACTTTTTCATCTTCTGCCATTGTTCCTCATACTGCACCGAAATAGCTTACAGTTTAGATAGTTGAAAACGTTTGACTTTAAATTCTGACTTTCATACTTCTACAGCTATCTCACAAAACTTTCCACTTAATGATGAGAGTAACTAACCTATATCAAGCATCATAACTGTGCTGTTCCAGATACTGGTAAATTACAGTTCTCTAAAAATCTGGATAAAGTTACTGGAAGCTATAATTCTACAACAGAGCTGTCAAACTCATGGCCCATGGGTGGATGTATCACGTGCTGGCCATACTCGTGTGGTTTAGCAAAGGAGGGGGGGGAGTTGCTATATGTCATGTGACACCACTGTAGGTTTGACATCCCTGTTCTACAATATCTTAAGTGCCAGAATGTATCTATCCTGATCAAAACTGTTGTGAAGTCAACTTATTTTAACACTACCTAATATGTCAATACCAGACAGGCAATACCCATATCCTGGAAGAAAGTTTGTGTGTCCTTTTGAAAACCAGACAGAACTCTGGTACCAAAGCTTAGGTGAATCATTTATGTGAGATGATAAACAAACAAACTAAACAAACATATAAAGATTAGGTAAAAGGAGAAAAGCTGTATCACTTTCCTGAGCCTGTGATTTAAAGTTGTAATCTACAGGAAAGAAAGCTCAAGGGAATTAAATAGAAAACAAATGATGCAGTGATCGGTTTGCATCTAAGAAATAAGTTACTAGTTTAACTGGAAATATTTCATAGGATTACCTTTTATTGATTTGTGTTTCCATTCAAGGGTTAATGTATGTGATATTTATTGTGTCTATGCAAACTGGTGGTTGCCTTCCTAGAATCTCTAAAGCTCAAAGTTGTCTCTAGCCAGAAGCAAACCATAATTAGCTTATTATCTGCAGGGCATTATATTTTCCTGTATATTGCAGATTATTTTAAAAATAGCATCTGTAGCTCCTTATTTTTTTAATCTCTTATATCATGAATTTTTTTGCATTTGATTACTTAAAATTATAAATAAGTTTTTACTTTTCTCTTTTCTTTCTTTTTTTTAAATAAAGTTTTATTCTATTTATGTCTTGTGAGATTGGTAAAGCTCATAGTGGAGAGAAGACATGATTTGTCTAGTCATAATCCTCAAGGCTTCAAGTCCTGAAAAGGACCTTATAAATTTATTTAATATTTTTCCTCATGGCAATGGCTTGAAATGGTTTGAGGCCAACCTGATTGCTTTACTAAATCAAATTAGGACATCTGTTCACTTTCAGTATCAAAATAATTATCAAAATTAACTGAAATTTTTCCCCTAAGACTATGAAGACTACCTTGAATGAAATCATTTATTTTATGTTAGGCATAGGTCTTGACTGTTTAATAAATTAAAGAAAAAACAAATTACTGTTCACTGATAACCATCTCCCTTCTACAAATGGTGATAAAAACATGGAAATAAAATAGTTTCCAGATATTGGAAGTCAGCATCAAATATCATGACACAGCTTAAATAATATGTTACTTGTGCTATGACATGATGACTATATCATCATTTTTAGAATGATGTTTATTGTTTTATGATGGACACGTAACAGTTTGCATATATATATATGTTGCACGCACGCACGCACGCGCACACACACACACATATATATGGCATTCAGCTTTGTTCGGGTATTTTCCCACGTCATTGTAGTTGTGCTTTTAAAGTTGTAGCAACGTTTCGGCAGAATCTCATCTGCCATCATCAGGCTTCTGTAAATACACTGAAAATACACCAAGTGCTTAAAACAATTTAAATAAATGTATTTTATAGACTACATATTCTGTATTCCTGCTGGTCTATTTTCCAGCTGCATAATGTCATAACAGCTTGGGGCAGCCTATAAATTTCATTAAAATGTGATGATAGTTGAAAAAATACTATTTTCATTATGGTTTATAGCCAGTTTGATCTTGGACTATTTATTTATTATTTAATTAAATTTATCAGCCATCTAACTCAATAGACTCTGGGTGGTATACATAGATAAAACATGCAAGTAGCTCAAACATTAAACCAGATAGCCTGACTTAAGTAATCCAATGGACAGCAAAATTAACAAAATAGAACAAGAGGCTGAATGAATGAATTATAAATATCAACCCCAGGCCTGTGACCAAAGACATGTTTGAAAGGCTTTCTAGCACCCTAGGAGGGAGGGTGCCTTCCTTGAATTTGGGGATGATGTTTCAGAGGGAGGAGGGAACAATAGAAATGTCACATTTTCCAGGTCACACAAGGTGACGATGTTTAATGGAGGAGACCTGCAGTGAACCCACTTTGCAGACAGAAACAGTTGGAGAGAAGCATGGTGTCAGATATCCAAGCCTTATGCTATAGATTATTTTTAAAAGACCATATGCTTCCATATATTACTTTGGGTGCCCTATTTGTATTCTCCATTGAATCAAAAGTGAGAAGGGCTCAATTTAATCATGAAAACTACATGTGCATTATTGTACCACCCCTTATTACATGATAATGTACAAGGCTTCTAAAAACTCTGACCCACAGTTACAGTATCAGAAATAGATGGTCGATAGTCTGCCTAATATCAACTAAAGAAGGCAGAGGATTTTTATGTTAGTATATTAATTCAATGTATGGTTGTACATATAAAGACAGAGGAAGAATCTGATTCTTTTTATATGAATGTCTTAGTTCTAATCAGCTCAGCAATAGTCTGAGTAGAATCCAGAAATAAGAGGGATAAGGAAAAGAAGCAGGAACTGAAATGTTTGATGGAGAATCTACATGGATTGTATTTGGCCGTGTGGTATTTTCCAAACCTTAAAGGAGTCAGTAAATTAGATACTAGCAATCAAAACCAAAATTTATAGCGATAGATCCTTAGGAGACAGGCTGATAGGAAAGAAAATTACTACTACTAGTTTTCAGTAAAGGCTACCTTACTTTTTCTCTAGTATCCATTAGAGCATATACCCAAGAAAAACTGTTATGCTTTATGTAACATACATAAAAACCTTTATTTGGGGATGGGGATTCTTTTTTCTTTTGTTAGTCTTGATTAATGTTGTTTATTTCTTTCTATGTTTCATGGTCTCTATCTCAAGCTTTCAAATGTTTACATTCAAATACAATGACAACCATTGTGATTAATATTGGACCTCATACTGTCATAAAGTCAATCCTACCACATTTTAAATCATGTATCAGCATTTGCGTAATATCAATCAACTGATTTATTGATTTCACTTCTGGGGTCCACCAAGTCAAATATTATAGTGAACGAGAAACCTATTCCTATTCACCTGACATCAGCAGGTATTTCTAATCTGGCTCATTATTGTGTTCATGATAGTTTAGGCCTCCTGTGTAATTGTGAAAAAAGCCTCTATGGATGGCTGAAAACTTTTCAGTGTTATCCCATTTGGTGGTCCATGTGGATAAATAGAAAAGCTTGCCCTTGTCAGACTTGAGCAACACAATGCACCACAGCATGTTAAGAAACAGAATATGCTGAACTCCCCAGTTCACAGTTTTCTTTTCTCATCCCAGTGAAAGTCTTAAAGATCTATTGTCTAATCAGCAGGACAAATATAATAGCTTAAATGATGCAAAATCATCCCCTCATGCTAAGACTGCAGCTTGAGACAAAACTAAGTGGCAATTTTAGGATTTTGATCTCAAATCCCAGTTTGTACTCCCTGGGGTTCAATGCTGTCTGAATTGCTACTTTTCACCAAGCCTATTGTTATAGTCAAATACTGCTTGACAAAGTGTTGGCTTTAGTCTCTATATATCAACAAGTGGTCAGGAATAGATTGATTTGAAATATTAAGTACTGCTATTTCTCTGAAGTACAGCAGGAAAACTCCAATAAGGTCATTCTAAACCTTTAGTACATTCCACAAAGCCGCTTCAGACTGCAGTTGAAGAATAATATTTAATTTGAGAAAAAGCAAATATAATTTAATAGATGAGGTGTTCTCATAATGAACTATAATCAAATAAAGGTAGTACAATGAAATTCTGCTACTGTGTATTCCTCCTTATCAAAATTCTTAAATTTACCAATCAATGCCAAGCAAGACTATGAAGAATGCAATAAATTAGTAATGCTGTACAATTTTTCATAGCAAGAACAAAGTCAACATCTTGAGCAAACAATATGGTATCTGAAATCTTTGTCCTATGATTTGAATCTTGTTATGGTAAGGTTGTCTAAAAAATAAAGAATTTATCAAAATCTTTCACCAGGCAATTCAATGAAATATATTATCTGTGTTGTTTGATATTTATAATAGTAAAATTAATTAATTTACTTCATGTTCCTTAAGCTCCAATAGCAAAATTCTCTGAGCAGTTTACAATAAGATTGAGATCTCTGCGCAGAGATCCCATCTGTAAATGGGGCACAACCACACACACACACACACACACACACACACAAAGGTACAGACTCATGTCACTTCCTTTAGTGGAGAGAACTAGAGGAAGGTATCAGATCTTAAGGCCTAGACATACAGGAGAAGGAACTTCTTCCGTTTATCTGGCTGTAAGCCATTCCCTGCAATATAATTCAAAATTGACCTATCAATATGGTGCAACTATAGAACAAGCAAAATATAATTGAGTAGGCTATTGTAATAGGTATTTAAAAATAGTAAAACCAAAAGGGAATAGAAAAATGAGTAATAAATTGATTGTAGGAGGTGAGAAGCATTCTTGTATGCTAGACAGTTTGATCTAGACAACAAGCATGACTGCTTTGCATCCTGTAAATAGTTTGTTACTACAAATACAGAGTCACTTGCTAATTTTGGTGATTTTATAAGTTGACAATAAATAAATAAATATGAGGACCAGAACAAGGTAATGTGTCATTGCACAGAAACTTTTGCCCTTTTTCAGAAAAAGCAAGAATTGGGAGTCAGACATTTACAGATCTATAGCATATGATTTTTCTTTTATTCCATTCAATTGTGTCCAATTCTCAGAGACTGCCTGGATAAGTCCCTGCCCAAGATTAGGATAACTGTATCTGGGTTGCAAAGATATATGGAAAACTCTAACTTTGCTGCCATCTACAGGTTTTCTAACAATCCAGATAAGCATTTCTCAGCCTTGGCAACCTGAAGAGGTGTGGGAGTGAAGTCCATGCCTCTTCAAGTTGCCAAGATTGAGAAACACTGAT
Organism: Pseudonaja textilis; assembly: GCF_049901715.1. Classification (NCBI taxonomy): domain Eukaryota; kingdom Metazoa; phylum Chordata; class Lepidosauria; order Squamata; family Elapidae; genus Pseudonaja; species Pseudonaja textilis. The sequence continues at coordinate 13,675,467 of NC_141997.1, forward strand.
CCAGATAATATTCTATCTTCTCTGAAATATAATTAAAGTAGTTCTTACTAGCATCTGGTCTTCTGAGCACAGAGCAACAAGACAGGAGTTGCCACTGTTGTTGCTAGTAATTTGCAATCCGTGTAGCTATTTAGGCCGAGTACCTTGAGAAATTAAGGACTTTAAATATTCCATGAACAATTCTCTGTTAGTTACCACAAGAGTTTCTTTTTAAGGGAACACCACAAGAGTTTCTTTTTAAGGGAACTCCACAAGAGTTTCTTTTTAAGGGAACAGCTTTGGGTGGACTCTTTAAGCATCAGCACCTTTTTGCCAGCTTGTGTGTAAGCTGCTTTTCTATCTTAGGTTTAGGCATTATATCCTTGACTCATTCAAGTTGAATGGAAGTGGTTTTGTTTATACAGGACCTAGATCTCCAGGAAATTTTCCAATCCCTGTTTCTGTACATTCAATTTGTTCTGCTAAATGCAACGTGGATATCCCAAGCAACAAGAAATTTTGTATTACTTCTGAGAAAACCCTGCATACAAAAGGAAAATACATGGTCAATAGATTTGTATTCTTTTAATTTGTTTGTATCAGCTGTAATCATAGATTTTCTAAGTTGTATGTCTTCAGTCATAACTGATATTTTGGCTGGAAGAGGAAAAGATGAGGGAGATAGAAAATGCAGGCATGGTAGACAATATCTTCCTGCTAGTTTTGCTTGAGGCCATACCAGCAACCAAACATTTCTGGGGACTTTTTTTTCAAACTTTAAGCTCCAAAATAGCTATGTCAAAATATATACTATTGAAGTGTTTTACTGTTAACAATAGGTCATGTAATCCAGTTTGGTATACTATAGTGGTTAAGCATCAGTCTAGAAACCAAGAGACCATGGGCTCTAATCCTGCCTTGAACCTTTGGGCTCAAGGCGGGACTGGACATTGGCCAGTAACTTTCTTTCAGTCCTATGAAGTAGGCAAAGACAACCAGTTTTGAAATCTTACCAAGAAAACTGCTGGGACTTGTCCAAGTGATCTCCAGGAGACAACACTGACTTAAAAATATGCAGCTTGGCATAGTACACAGAAATATGTACATTTAGTATCCTGGGCAGTGAGAGGAAGAATGCAAATTCTGAAGCATGTATCATAAATCAAATCACATGATTTACAAGTAGCTCTTAATTTATGAGCACAGTTGGGCCTGGAACTTCTATCACTAAGAGATGCAGTCTTTAGGTGAAACTTCATGTGACCAACAGCTTAGCAATAGCAATTCTAGCAATCCTAGTTGCACCCATTAGGCTAGGACAAGCAAGGTTCTCATGTTTCTCCTGCCTTGTTATAATCAGCTTCACTTCAACTCTCCACCCACCAATCTTCCTCCCATTGCTGTTTACACTATTCTCTACTTCACATCCCTGCTATCTTCTACTTTGACTGCCACTGCCTCTCACTACTTGAAGTTGACCTTTGCCATCTCAGGCTGTTGGTTGGCTGCAAGGGGCATTGCTGTGGCCATAACTTGGGTTATACATCCCTTTGATCAACTCCAATGTAAATTTGAATGGTCAATGAATGAATTATCATAAATCAAGGACCACCTGTATGTACTTGTGTGCATACAGTATGAAAGTTTCAAATTGCTCCATATCACAAAACTATATACAGCTCATTAAAAATAGATTAAGACTCCAAAACCTCTTTGTAAAATTTATTTATTTATTTATTAGGAAAATAAATAAAAAGCAGCAAAATATGCACTGGAAAGTGATGATTCGTGGAGTTTTAAAGATTTACATTTTTGGTATAATTAAATGAGCAATATTATACCTTTTATTAAAGAAAATGGATAGCATAAATGGATTAACTCAGACAAAATAAGAAAAAAAAGGTAGATGGATTTTCCATAGAAATCTCCTTCTGAAGAAAAGAAAAGCAACAATAGATCTAATGGGCACAGGCTTCAATAAACTCAGCAGCACTCCAAAGTCATTTTAAAAGGGTTTTGAGTCTTGATTTTCATGGTTAATCATATTGTTTAAAAAGTATAAAAATTTCAAAATCACTTCAATAATCTGGTTTAAATACTTTTTGCTAAAATGTTTCTTTTCTAAAAAAAAATACCTAATTAGGTTCAGCACTATATATGACAATACACTGTGGTTGTTGTCTTAGTTGTACATTATCTCCTCTTGCTGAAAATGTCCTTATCTTAATTTTAAGCTTGCCTTGCATATGTTGTCTGGTTAGAGACTTCTTAATGTCCATCAAACAGGTAAGTTTTCTGTAAGTGATTATTTCAGTGAATATGCTTTGTGGGTGATGCTTTTTGTACAATATTCTTTTAAATCAACCATTTAGATTTTTTTTCTCTATATAATTTTAGATACATAGACATAGATGATAGAAGATAGATTATATATAGATATATAGATAGAATAGATGATAGATAGTTACTTTTGAGTGTACACATCAAAACGAACCATGAAATGGTTTGTACACAGGTTTCAATATGACTATCTCCCAGCCCCCAAAAGAATTATGAACTTTATTCTTTGCTATATTCATTTATATAGAGGTTCATGCCAGTTCCCAATTATATACACTCTAGTAGTAATAATGATATTATCTATTCAGTCATATCTGACCCTTGGTGCTTCTATGGGCCAGGTCTCTCTACATCTTTCTACGTTGCACTACCTCTTTGAGTTTTTCTACACTCTGGCTGGTGTCAACTCTGATGGTGTCCAGCCACCATGTTTTTGGGCAGCCTAGTTTCCTTTTACTGTTAACTTTTCCAAGTATAATTGCTCTGTCCAATGATTTCCCCTGAATTACATGTCCAAAATGAGTGAGATGCAGTTTTGTGATTTTGCCTCCCAGTGGCATGTCTGGTGTTATGCACTCCAGTACTTGCTTGTTAGTTACCTTTGCTGTCCAAGGAATGCAGGAACAGTGGCTATAATAAATTGTGAGCAAAATAACAGTCATAGAAATGGTGAATAGAATAAAATGGAGATATGATATGAATGCAGGAGGTATAATAGTGATAGGTGACTGGTAGAAAAATAATCTTGTATTCTTTATCTAGTTTTTCTCTGTGCCACACCTTTAAGCTATTGGGTTAGTGAGTGATAAACCACAGGACATTGACAAGTCTTGTTAAATTATTATGAGTCATATTGCTAGTTATGCTAAATTTTATAAAGAATTGCTGCCACTTATAAATAAATCAGTTGTTCCAATATATTCTGAAATCTTAGTTCCACAGAGGAATTGACAATGCAGGCCATAGATCTATACAACTAATCCTCAAACCTTCTGCTGTTAAATGTGGAAATATATTGGTTTCAGTAGGTGAAGAGATGATAACATAGATTAATCTATTTTTGCCATCTCTTTTCCTGGCACATTGTTTTTTCTAGTAACTTTATCAAACATGGCAGACAATGAAAAATGAAAACCTTAGAACTTAGTGTTTCCTGACCTTCTCAAATGCTATCATTTCCATCTTGACATGATCAGTTGTGTAGTATCTGGCATTTGACCCTTGAATGAAAATTATGTCTGGTAAGGGGCAATGCTTTTGAACATATGCTCAAAAGAATGGTCAATCTTAGCACTCTCTTACTTTGTACTTTTAGTTGCAGACACGTGTGGTAGAATGTGGGCAAACACTAAAGAAAGTCTTCATCTAGCATTTTCAAGGTTATCCTTAATTTAGTCAAGAATATTTTAGTGATGCACAATCGGTACAGTAATTTCTTTTGGCTAATGAAACTGAGGAAATAGCAACCTTCACCTCATGCATCAGTGAGAAAAAAGGAAGGAACAATTAGAGTGGCAGAGCAGAAGACAATTATCACCTGTCTTGCTTATGTGTTTTAGATTCTGCCTCAAACTCCTCATTGATCTGAAACTAAAAAGATGAAATTTTATCTGTTCTTCTTTGAATGTCATTGTATTCATCCTATATGCTAATAGCAAATTTATTTTCATACTGTAGATCCTTACATAACCAGAACTACATCATCCTTGCTATTCAGGGAGCTATAACTGAGCTTAAGAGCTGCTTGCCCTCTAAAAATAATAGATAAATAGGTGCATAGAGAAAACACAAAATGAAGGTGTACTTTATTTTCTCTTTGCAAAGAATGGGAAGGGAAATTATTATCTTGTTTGTATTTTTGGTTGGAAATGGGAAATATGTCAAGTATATTTTACCAACTTGTTAGAATACCAAACAAGCACAACTTTTTCTAATCTGAACCTAGAATGTACAAAATTCTCTTTAAATATCAATTCTCTAATTCAAATTTAATCAGGATAGGTTCACACAAGGTTAAGGAGAGAGAGATTTGAGATTAACCTTTGAGAAAGGAAATTTAACTTTTTAAAAAATCATGTCACACTATTGCTCAATAAAAGTAGGAGTGACAGATTTGATTCTTCACAATTTTACAAGATTGAATAAAAACAATGTCAACACATACATATAATTTACATAGTTGGGATATTTAAAAATATGGTACAGGAAAATAGGACCTGAAACGAGCTCCTTCATCTGCACCTCCACATAATCAGCATTCACATTATTCTGCCAATGATGCACAAGCTTGTTTATGAAAGACCTCCACGTTTTGTCTCTTCAACCAGGTTCTGAGTGCCCTTCCACCTTTGAATTAAATGATTTCCTTCATCTGAGTTAAACGGTGTCTTATAAAGAGATACTCCTTTGATTTTGAGAAAGTGAAACTTGCATGGTGCCATGCCTCGCATATTGATGGGGAAGATGATGACCTCCAACCTTTTATTGCTTTCTGAATGCCTCTTGTGGTATGAGGTCTATCATTGTCATGGTGCAGCAAAAATTCCTTCTTATTCTTCAGTACATGCTTATATGTTGTTTTGAATGTTGCAATTTACACTTTGAATAGATAGTAATACAAGGTTCAAGAAAATCCATAGTGAATAGCACTATCTGCATTCCCAAAACCTGAAACCATGAGATTTCTCGCCAAAGCCTATGCTGTGAAATGGTTTATCACAGATAAAGCTTTGTGATAGTATTCTAAAGTCTAATACTTTTTTTCTGATTCCTAATGATGTGCCCATGTATCATCAGCACATGAAATTATTTGCTTTGATTTTCATATCATGATAACAATTGTGGGAAATTTTTAAATATAAAGCTTTTATTTTCTGCTGTCATCTGCTTTGTCATGATCACACAACTCTTTTTTCTTCACGTTTACAGTTATTTTACTGTAATATACAGTACTCTTGTTACCACAGTCCTTACCATAAACTAGCATAAACTAGAATGATAATGCCTGCTAATGTTGCTTCACTATAAAGTACACGGTTTGAATGAAATATAATGCCTCCAATGTTCTAAGTCAACAACAGGTGGCAGCAGTACTACTGTTGATAAAGCTATCAGGGTTTGATATTGATTTTCAATTGGAGGGATTACTTTAAGCAACAAAAATTCAATGCTGCTTAAAAAGCACTGATGAGTACTCACTGCAACATTCCATTTCATAAATAATAGAAACACAATATTTTCTCATGTAAACTTTCTGTAACTGACGTAAAATAACAGATGCTGAAGAACATGTCAATACAGCTATCTGAGGCTGACTTCTAACACTAGAGGCATTACTTTTCATTCAAACATTGTACTTTATAGAAACTCACTATCAGCAATGCATTTTCATTTTTTCATTTTGTATTAAGACAAATGTCCTTGATATATAAATTGAAGCTAAATTGATTAGCTGCTATGGCACAGTGGTGAGAGTGCAGCACTGCAGGCTATTTCTGCTGACTGCCAGCTGCCTGTTCAATTTTTGAAGTTCAAATCTCACCAGGCTCAAGGTTGTCTCAGCCTGCTATCCTTCTGAGATCAGTAAAATAAGGATCCAGATTGTTGGGGAAAATATGCTGACTCTATAAACCTCTTAAAGAGGGCTGTAAAACACTGTGAAGCGGTATATAAGTCTAAATGCTATTTCTATTTTTATTAGTAAATTGGTAAAAACCAGCATACTTCTGTATCAGATTTAAACTGAAGTTTTTTTTTGGGGAAATAGAATCTCCAATTTTTTTGTCTAATTTTGTTTTTCTGTACACTGTGAAGGATTCTTGAAAAGCCTGGGATCCTTCATGGTGGACCACTGCAAATGAGATTCTGCTTAATAATTGAAGCATATAATAAATTCCTGTTTATAGATTATTTCTATAATGCATTAATTATAGCATTATAGAAGTAATGTTGTAATAATGCATCAATGTTGTCTGTGTAATTCTATGTACAGAAGTCACCATCACAATATTGGCAATTACTAGGTAAATTGAATTAGTCTATTTTTGTCCTCTATAGAGATTTTATAAGACTGACTAAATACAAAATATGAAATAGAAATATAGAAATGGTATTAATAAACTTGATGAGTATACTGTGAGAGCTGATTTTTATGTTTCCCCTACAGTTGGAGACCTGTGCTTATATGGAAGAAGCATTTAATGAACAACTTGAGCATCTGAACAGCCACTAATTTTCTTGATGCAAAAACTGGGGAATTGCTCCTGCAAGTACTTCCACCACTTTATCTGTATTGCTTCTTGGTTTAAATGTTAGAAGACAACACTGCCTAGTTGTGTTTATTAGTATTTAGAATCCTTTCAAAATAAAGCAAGATTAAACAATGTAAAATAATACACAGGCAGAATAAAATGAGGGGAAATCACAGTAAGATTATATACAGATATCTGGAGTTACAAGTATTGGTGGTTACAGGTTGACATAGAGGAATGCTGTAAAAAATTCAAAACATATCAAGGTACAAATCAATAGGATTGGTATACCATAAAAGGAAAATGGTTCCACTACACAGGTATCCCTGTAAATAATGCTTGCTTCCATACTGTAAGCAATAATTGTTAGTTTGCTTTACAGGGAAAAAGAACTCCTTCAAGCCATGAGATGTTTATGTCCTTGAAAATGCATTTTAAAGTATTCTGGTTAACATGTTCTTCGCTGTCATAGCACAGTCTGGATTATAATTCTTAAGTATTAACCATTAACAAGTTGGTCCAGAATGCAGTGGCTTGATCATTACCACTGCGTGTTCATCAGATATGCCACCAAAAGAACTGTACTGGTTAGCAGTGAACTTCCAATGCAGTTCATGGTGCTGGTTATCAACTAGAAAACCTTTCATGGAATAAGGCCTGACTATCTGAGGTGCTGTCTTGCTTGCAATATTTCTGTCTGCCTCACATCAACAGTGCATGTTCTCCATGTTCCATCTATTCAGAAAGTAATCAGAGGGAACCTGAAAAGTGAGTCTTCTCTATCGCAATGCCTGTTCTTTGGAAAATAAAACCCAAAGAAGCTCAATATGCCAATTCTGCAAACTTTTAAATAATGTTGGAAAATCAAGTCCAACTTCTTGCATTGAATGGTGGAGGGCCTATTTGGCATATATAATTTATCTTAGCTATGCTATGTTTTTTATTTTTCTGTAGTTAGCTCTATTTTTACATGCACATTGTATTTGTTTTGTAATTGCATTATATATCATCAAGAGTCCATGTTTTGGATTTTAGATAAAGACATAAATTATAGATAAATGCCCCTTTAGCTATGGAAAAAAAAGGAACATCAGGCTATTGAGTATAATAGGTGTTCCCCAGTTCATTTAACTTATTTTATAGAAGCAGTTTTTTGCACACAAGAAAATATACAATGAAACCTTCAATGGACCTCTATGCATTATGCTACTGTTATGCTCAACACATTGCAATCAGACTTAACAAAGGAAAAGCTTTTTCTTTGAAAACTGGTGAGAATAGTATCTGGAAAAATATTTTTTAATGTATGTGTGTATATATAAAGATTCAAAGACATACAAAGGATGCAAGTGAATCATATTTGCCATTATATGTGTTCTGTAGAATGTTTTCTGATCACATTCTCTAGATTTGATGTAGGCATGTCCATGAACTGGAAAAATACTAAGTTTACAGTGCCAGCAAAGGAAAACCTTTCAAGTCCAATACTTATTAAAGCTATATACAGTGTGTGTGTGTGTGTGATTGTGTGTGTGCATGTGTGTGTGTGTGTGTGTGAGAGAGAGAGAACGAGAGAGTGAGAGAAATGCATTTATATATTCACAACTTCTGCTCCTAGTACTCTCCAGAAGCTCAGTAAAAGCAACAGTACTACTTTGCTATGTGCTCAACAAATGGCATTACTGTGCATCGTAGATGATGATAATGATTGAATTAATGCATTTATGGACCGACAGCTGGATGTACACATGTGCACTAATTTTTCATTGTGAAATTTCCAACGGACCTACAAAACTATTCATACTTATAGTGTAAAGGTCCTTTGTATTCATCAGTTCCATAAATATACATCTATAAAGGATGTTCCCAGAGAATTGTAAGTAGACAGGAAGGAAAATAGAAACAGAAAACAGAATAAGACCTCAGCATTTGGACAACTTCTTGGAGAAGTGGCAATTTTTAAGGTATTTTAGCCCTAGGTTGTTCAGCAGTTTAAAAATAAGAAAACTTAAAATATTTAAGTTAATCCAAGATACAGACGATATACAAATGTAGATAATTACACACATAGATTCACATATGCATACATGAAAATTCTATCTTAAACCAGTGAGACTTAAATGTGTTTATTTGTATTATTTTCTTAAGTGACAAATGTATGATCAACATTTTGAAACAATAGTTTCTCAGCTGAAATGTATACTCTGCAGCACAACATATTCGGAATATTTTTCCTCCTCTTTTTATACTTTCCTTTTAAAATATGTCCTTCCCTTTTAAGGGAGGTTTCTTTTTCATTAGGAAAGGCAAACATGATGGATACGAGAAAAATAACCCTTTTTAAAATGATTGCATTATGTAGCATTTCAAAAGCTATCTATGAAAAAATAGAAGGAAAAAAAAACATAGTCAGAGACAAAGGATATGATCTATAAAAAGATGTCCCTGAATGAAGGCTGGTGACTAATACTTATAAGTACATTGCAAAATGCAGCAATGGGAAACAAACAATTTAATTATATAAAAGATTGTCATCTTGGTAAAATATGACTCCTGAGCATCAGAGGCTTTTAAAATGTAGCCAAGTTGGCTTACTCTGTGACTTATAGCCTAAACATATTTACTTTACCCTTTATTTTGAAATGTGGTTGGTAGTTTATCAATTACAAAATGGACAATGTATAGATGGTGGGTTGCTGATATCTCATCACTGTTTTTTAGTATTCTGAATGCTTCCTAGGATTATGCTACAAATTTTGGTGGCAAACCTCAAATAACAACTACTATTGCATAAAAGTCTTGGCATTTTTTCATTTAACAGTATTCACTTAAGAAAAAACAAAATCCAAATTTCTCACAGTAGTTTTCCAATAACTAACTTTCACATTTACATTGACAATGGCAATAGAGCAGGGTTGTCAAACTCAAGGCCCTCAGCCCGTATCTGGCCCGCTATGTGGTCGAATCTGGTCTGCACAGCCATCCTGGAAAAAGTAAGGGGCCGGCTGCATCATTTCAGCCCATCCCAGACCATCCCAGCAGGCATGCATGTACACAGGAGGCAGTGGGCACATTCATGCACAGGCCTAGTCCATGCCATCCTGGCAGGCACACGTGCGCATAGGAGGAGGTAGATTTGGAAGGAATAGGACATGCCTGTGCACATGCACACCCACTGCCTCCTGTGCGCACACATGCTTGCCGGTATGGTGTGGGCTATGCTGTGCTGTGCATACATGTGCACACTGACTCCTGTGTGCACACCTACCATGATAGAATGTTCTCTCCCCACTACACCTCACTGCCAGCCCATGGGGGACAAGTTTAATGCTGCTCGGGCTCTCAAAGAAATCGAGTTTGACACCCCTGCAATAGAGAGTTTAGATTAAAATATGCAATCATTTCTTGTTTTAAGCAAGAAGTCTTGTTTCCAAATAATTTGGAAACAAATTATTACAAAGGTTACAGTGATCTCTGTAACCAATCTTGGCTCACGAAATGCTGAAGTAGCTCGGAGGGCATTTTATGATAAATAATAGCCTTGATTATTCATGGTTAGAATCTTCTTTTACAATAACTAAATCCAGAATGAACCAACAAAAGCAAGCACTAAAGATTGTTCTGACATATAATTGTGCTTTCATTCATTTATTATATTTAGATTTCTTTCTTTTTTTTTCATCTGGATACCTGGCTCTGTCAGAAGAGTGAGAGGGACTTCATTCAAGGATCTAAAGCCAAATTGGCCAACAAAATGGCTTATTCATTTAGGATCACAGAGAGACAAAGTCATTCCTGAAGATATTCAATAAACTTTTTACTTGAATGTACTACATTATGATTAAATAACACTAGAAAATGTATGAAAACCATCGGAAAACCATTTCCATTATGAAATGATTTTCTGTTCACATATTATTAATGTGTCAAATGGTACAGCCATACACCTGTACTAATGATCGAGAGATGGAAGTAGTTAGTAGTATCAAGTTCCTGGGTGTGCAGCTGATGAACAAGTTAGCTTGGTCACTCAGCAGTGAGACATTGATGAAGTGGGCACAGCAGCATCTGCATGTGAAAAGCATATCCTCCGTCCCCCAGCATTACCACTTACTATAAAGGGACGATTGAAAACATCCTGTCATATTGCATTACTGTGTGGTTTGGAAGCATTTTTTTTTTAATTAGGAAGACTGTGTAGAGAGTGGTGAGGACAGCAGAAGAGATTATAGGATGTTCACTTCCTTCTCTTCAGGATATGGCATATCAACACTACTTGCTTAGGATTTGCAGTATTGTCGGAGATGCTACTCATTGTCTCCGTGACAGGCTTTTTTTATTACCCTCTAGGAGGCCCTGTCCAGAGTTATGCCAATTCAGAAATATGGTATATTTTCTAAAGAGAGTAGTCATTAGATTATGATAAACATAAACCTGCAAGTAAAATATTGAAATGAGCTTAAGATAACCCATATAGTGTAGCCTCTTTAGTATGGTTGAAGGAATGGGTGAATTTAACCAAAAAGAGAATATTATTCTTAGAAGGCCATGACTTGCAAAGGGGGTGGCATGCTTTTTTATGGGATGTAGGGAAAACTAGCCAGAAATATTTTCACAGACACCTAATCAGGGACTCATTAATAACTAATTGGAAGAAAATACGGAAAAAACACTATTTAAAAATACCACTTTGGATTTCAACAATGGAGGCAATGATTCACTCAAATAATCTGGATATCACTAAAATGATTAAATATAAGGATCTATTGGATACACAAGGAAATTTGAAATCGTGGCAAGAACTTCAAGAGCAGGGACTAAAAATTGATCAGTGGGCATATCTTCAAATTCAAAGTAGATATAAACAGGACAAGAAAGAATTTGGAATTAACAATAAACTCCAGCAATTAGATAAAATTTTATTAGGATCAGGCAAAAAAAAATATAACAAAATTTTATAATTATTTATTAGAAGTAGAATTAGAAGAAGAAATTGTAAAAGGGAACATGATAGCCTGGAATAGGAAAATAGGACGTAGCATCACCATAACAGAATGGGAAAAGGTCTGGGGTAGAAATAATAAAATTACAAAATCAATAAGCATACAAAGAAAACACCTATAAAATGTTTTATAATGGCACCTTCCTCCTTCGAGATTAGCGAAGATGCACCCCAATATGAGTCCGAATTGCTGAAAATGCAAAAAAAAAAAAGAGGGAACTTTTTTCCATATGTGGTGGTCCTGTACAGAAGCTCAAAAATATTGGCAGAAAATTAGAAATTGGCTGGAAGAAATGACAAGAGAACAGATCGAATTCAAACCAGAGTCCTTTCTGTTAGGGATCTTTGATAAACAAATATCAAAAAAAGTGAAATATATAATAATACACATTTTGACAGTGGCCAAATTGGCTTTTGCACAATGTTGGAAGCGGCCTCATGTTCCATCAGAGGAGATGATCATTCAAAAAATTTCAAGTTGTGCAGAAATGGACAAATTAACTTTGGCATTAAAAAATAAAGACACTTCAATATACTACAACAGTTGGAACTGCTGGTACAAATGGATAGACCAAAGATAGACTTCACACTAAAAGGCAAAAGAGGATAGGATAAATCCATACTAGTCATACACAGATATATGTAAGGATTCGGTATGTTTATATGGCATAAAATAAGGATAAAAAAGAGATCTTACAAACTGTTGAAGATGAGAATGTTTTTAATTGTTTTCTATTTTTTTGTTTCCATTTTCTTCTCTCTTTCTTCCTTTTCTCTCTTTCATTTATGTATGTGTTGTTGGTTTGTTTTAACTGTAAAATCAATAAAATTTATTTTAAAAAAATATTGAAATGGGCTTAAGATAACCCATCATGATATTTCTGAAATCAGAGTTTTCAAGTTGAGATACATGATTTATCATTCAGCTGAATAGTTGAGAAAGGAATATCTGAAATATCTTTACCCTTTACCTTACCTTTAGCTAGAACATCAGGAAAATGATAATGATTCATAAGTTTCTACAGTCAGTCCCACTTCAAGAATGTACTGGGTTAATTTACTTTGTATTGAAGATGAAGTTATAATTATCAATTGCAACAATGTATCTTCCATCCATTGTACTGGATCTTGATTAAATATGCCTATATCTAATGTGCAATATATATATATATATATATATATATATATATATATATATATATATATTGCACATTAGATATAGCATATTTTAACCACACACACACACACACACACACACACACACACACACACACATATATATATATATATATATATATATATATATATATATATATATATATATATATATGTTTTCTTAAGTTTTCGTGGGTATTTACATGTATGTTATTCAGCTTTATTCGGGTATTTTCCCACATCATTATAGTTGTGCTTTTAAAGTTGTAGCAATGTTTTGGCATGTAGCATGATGGCAGATGAGATTATGCCGAAACGTTGCTACAACTTTAAAAGCACAACTACAATGACGTGGGAATGCTATACATGTAAGTACCCGTGAAAACTTAAGAAAACACACACACACAGAGACATATATATTGAAGTATACTTTTAAAACATGCCTCTAAATTTGAACAAAACTAGATGTTTTCTCTTTCCGTCAAAATGCTTGAAAATATTCTGTATCCTGAATATTTTCCCATTTTTTTTCTTTTTTATAACTGCCTTCATACTTGCTGTGACTCCCACCAGATGGCTGACAGTGTTTTTAATTGTATATATTCAATTTAAGAGAAAGGGAGTCAAGATACTGTAAACATATTAAATCATCAAGGAAGAAAAAAAAACATTCTGTTTATCAGCAGAACAACTGAATCCCGTTTGAAATGCAATCATCCCTCACTAGAGGATTAAAAAAAAGCAACGTGATGATTTTTTAAAAATAAAATGAGGGATGCGGGATGATTGCCTCATTTCTGTTCTACTGTAGATACTGAGATGTTTTGTGGGAATTAAAAGAATCCTGAATAAGTCTTCATATTTCTTTATGGCGATACAGCTGCACTTGTGCCAATCAATAATTCCTTGATCTTCAGAGTAACAGTTTTAGTTGGCTATCCTGAAGCCAAACTACAAGCCTTTGCAAAACCTGCTGTTTCACATGACCCTCCTAAACATGAGTTAATTAAATTTTCCATAAATCTAAGGATTTGATAGTGGAACCTTTTCTAGCCTAAACTTAACTCTTGGGTGTCTCTCCAAATACTTCAGTATATTGTATTTTTAAAATATGTTTACAATATCTCAACCCCCTTTCTCTTAAATTTAATAAAAAAAAAAGAGAAAAGAATGTAAGGAACAATCCTGTGTTTTGGTCTAGACTAGCACTTGTCAATCAGTGCCTCCCTCAAACTGGCTGGGGAATTCTGGGAGTTGAAGTCCATACATCTGACAGTTAACAAGGTTGAGAAACATTGGTTTCAACATTCATGCTATGCTCCAATAGGATTATGCAAAATGGACAAGTTTGGCTCTTATGATATATTTCTTGCCACAACTTCTTGAGGCAAAGGTGACAGAACTTCATCAGACCTTATTTGGTTTTGGTAGCCTCCTCCATGAATTTACAATGCTTCCCTGTAAATTCACTGCATAGTGCACTAGAAGCCCCTTTCAGATTCTGGAAGTGCCAAATGAGGTCATCAAGGCAATGGGCAGTTTTGCTCTGCTTTTTTTTACAAGAACTTATAAAAGGGTCCCAAATCCACTTAAAGATGTACTTCACATGAACCATCTTTGACATGACTACCTCTTCATAGTTTTGTACAGCCTTGTCCCCAAAGTTCTACTTAGAAAAAAAGAGATTCACTTTCATGCAGCTGAACCCCAAAATGGTCATTTTGAAATTATTTTAGATGTTGTACCTTTTGTGTTAAAAATAACTTTCATTTTAAAACTGTATTGTTAATACAAATGGATTTTGTTTTGTTCATATCCCAACAAAAAACACATGCAATGTTCTTGCTTCCATTGGATATAGAATGCACAAAACAACCAGAGTGTCAGAAAGATTTATGATTAAAATATAAATTTTTCAGAGTACCTGATAATCTCTCCACTGAACTTCTCCTCCCAGAGAGCCAGGCACTGTGAGATAAGTGTTCTCTTATAGCAGCTGTTTGCTTTCCTAACAATGTTATATAGCCAGCGACTAACCTTTCCAATTTCCCCCTAGTCCTCTGATACATTCAGAAAATGATAACATTTTTGAAAAGAAAGTGATAGTAGACAAAATAGCTCTTTGTGAACATACTTTCAGGACTTATTTATTTATTTATTTTACAGAAGAAAATGTAAGTATTTAAAAGAAACATGGCTCTAATTCAGGGGTGGGCCTCAAAAATTTCAGCAACCGGTTCTCTGCCTGGTTGCTGGGTGGGCATGGCGGTGGTGGGTGTGGCCTATTCGGCTTCCTTCTCCATGGCAGGGGGGCATTTTCACCCTCCCTGGTCTACAGAGGCTTTTCTCAAGCCTCCAGGAGGGTGAAAACAGCCTTCCTGGCCTCTGGAGGCAGGAAATGAGCCTATTTTTCACCATCCCCAGGTAAAAATGCATATCTTCTGGTTAAGACAGCCAGACTCTTAATGTTATGTTCCTGGGGAATCTTAATTCCTTCAGTTTTCACTATTTTTCTTCTTTAATAGTGAGTGTGGCATATTTGTCCAATACAAACTCCATTGCAATATCTTGGATATATATACGGACAGTGTTGAACAGTGATTCTATTTCAGATGGAGTTTTTCCATACAGCTTCAGTTCATCCATGCAAAGGAGGGGGTCAGGCAGATTCTTTTGAAGTTTAATAGCCATGGCCTGAGTTTCTCAGTATTATTGACAGAAGAAACAGTGCAATGACAAATAGCATTGGTGATAGTGAATCTCCTTGAAATATTCCTCTCTTGATATTAACCTCTCCCAGTCTCTCACTATAGATCTGCAACTGTGCCTTCCATTGTGCCATTGATTTTTGCACAAAGTTTCTGATCTTTCTACTGACTCCTATTATTTCTAGGCACTTGATTAACCAATCATGTGGTAGAGAATCAAATACCTTTTTGTAGTCAATCCATGCTAAATTTTGATTGGTCTTCCTTTTTGTGCAGTTTTCAAAAACATTTTGTCAATTAGGGGTTGATCTTTTGTACTCTACTCTTGGTGCAGTTTTCTTTCTGCTTAAATGGAAAGAAATTGCTTTCAACTGAATGCTTTTGGACTGCATCAGCTACCACACCAATTAGCAATTTTAAAGTTGTTGGTAAGCAAGGATTTTGCTTAGTTGCCTGGTGTGCCCCTTTTGCTGGATCTTTAATTAATTTTCAGGTAGGTTTTCCCAGATGTTAGCCACTCTTCAATTTCATCTCCTTGTAATACATTGTTAAACTGTTTGGCAATGAGTGATATAGATTAATTAGATGTTTTAACCAAAAACCATGCAGTTCATCTTCACCTGGTGCTGACCAATTCTTGATCTTCCTTGCTCTTTTCTCTACCATTTCTGCTGTTATTACAAGTTCTTTCTTTGCAATTTCTTTTTTATTCATATCAACATCTTTTAACCAAGCTGTACCCTTGTTGTATTTCTTTGGGTTATGCCATATCTGTGCCCAAAACTGTACTGTTTCTTACTTGTCAGGTATTGACTGATTCACTGTAGTTTCTCTGTTAATGAATTGGTAGAAATGTTTCTGATTGGATTGAAATTGGAGGTTCTGCCTATAATTTACAATTTGAGCTTTGTATCTGCCGATCTTGGCTATAGCTGTTATTTGCTGCTTTATTATTTCCAGTGCTTCTTTGATCTTCCTTGTTTCTAAAGTGGTATTTCTTGATTAGGTATTGTTTTTTCTTCTTGTTCTTCAACTTCTTTTCCTTCACCTGTTCTAGCCCACTGCCATCTGATCTCAAATTGCTGACCTTATTTTCCATTCTAATCTTACATTTTGTGGGGTTTTCTTCTTCTCTGTTGACGTTGCAGTTATTCAGTTATAACTGCAGCTAAGCTGTATATTAGTTGGTTTGTTTCATGCAGTGAGTTAGTGCTTATACTTTCTATTTCAGTATTTGCATCTTTTAATGTTTGTGCTAACTGTTTCTTTGGAACAAGCTTCAATGCAGGCAGCCTTATTCTGATGTCTTTGTGCTGTTCTAGATGCTCAGTTGTTCTTTGTTTCAATTCTTTTACTTCTTTAGTTAGATGGCTTTGTCCTGAGGCAGAGAGTGCTGGATTCTTCTACTACCAACTCTGCTTTGCCTCTACATTCTGAGGTACTTTTGGAAAATATTTGATTTCTTTGCAGAAAATATTTGATTTCTTTGGGTAAACTTTTGCAGTTCTTCTAATTCTGCTTCTGTGAGTACTTTATTTCATATTATAAATCAACGTTAGGGTTAGGGTTACTTCTGATTTTGGATGTTCTTTCCAGAACTGGTGCATTCATTTCAAATATCCTCTTCTTATTGGACTGGATGTGTCATAACAAATCATTATTTCTTTGTTTTCAATCCCTGTATATTTGTGAACACATTTTCTTCCAATAGTTCTGTAACTGCTGGCTCTGGTTGCTCAGCCAACAGTCCTGAGTCCTATAGCCCATTTTTCACTAGATATCCAGAAACTCTAATATTTAGTGTGGACTTTATTAACCTGAGCAACACCTGAACTGGTATGGCTTTCTGTAATTTACATATCACCATATCTTTAATGGGAGACATACTTTGTCTGACTCCTCAGATGATACCTGTTCAGTAGGTTGAACCTCTGGCATTCCTCAGAGCAATTAATCACGTCAAGGTAGAGTCTCACTGGGGGATTATCATCTTCATAATCATCATCAAGATAATCATCTCAATTCATAATATATCAAATTTGGCCAGTGCAGGTTAAGAGATATTTCTGACTTTCCAGTCTGAGACTTAAAGGTTGTGTTGTCCAAAATAATCCAGGTGGAGGTTTCCATGCCTAAAAAAGGACTAGAGTTTGGGTCTGTCTCTTTCTATTGCTTATTTGTACCCTATGATTATCATTAAGTGTTGTACCTTATGATTCTTGATGAATTTATCTTTTCTTTTTACGTATACTGAGAGCATATGCACAATTCCTTGTGTGTCCAATCACACTTGGCCAGTAAAGAACTCCTATTCTATTCTATTCTATTCTATTCTATTCTATTCTGTTCTGTTCTGTTCTGTTCTGTTCTGTTCTATTCTATTCTATTCTATACTACTATACTGCAGCAATTTTCAAAAATTAATAAATGTTGGAAGTTATGTATCAATCTTCCTTTAACACTTTTCAGGTTTTTCACAAACTTAATAGTGGAGAAAATATGAAGCTTCTAATTTTTTCCTAGGCCAAAAGTGAAGAATAGCTACAAGTGTTTGTAACAGAATAGTAATCATGCTTTGTGTAATGTAATCTTGTATCACTTGATTCTTGAACATAATTACAAGTTTACTTTATTGTTTTTATCAAGATGAAGAAGGACAGATTATCAAGGACAGATTGATTTAAGAGAAAACTAATTCTACTTTTTATTATAAACACATACCTTAATAATTTCACATGTTCAGTTTAACTTAAGAGAAGTATTTATTTTTCATTTTAAGTTTGCTTGTAATATGAGTCACTTTCTGGCAAAATAGGAGGAAATGTCTGTATTTTTAACACATTTCAATTGAGCCTTTAAGGGTTTACTTAGATTTATTTTTATTTAGCATCCATTCTATCTTCAAAGTAATTTTAACACATTTATTGCTTTCTTTTCATCTTATGGTAAGATACAGCAATTTTTAAAATACTATTGATGTCAAATTGCTTTGAGGCATGCTGAGTGTAGGAAAAAGCAAGGATTCATCTCTAGCTACAGCATCCTTGTTGCGGTCATTGTGACTTTTTCAAAAAATAGATATGTTTCTGTAATGAACATAAACAAATTCAAGGTCAGAAATACCTGTATCTAGATATATTTGGTTCTCTCTGTGTTTGTCTGGATGGATAAAAACTAAAAGAAATCCACCTATATGGGTCTATATATATGTGTGTGTATAATGATAATCTACTAACATTTATTACATCCCATAATAGGTTTAATTATGTAAAGATAGGTAGACAATATGATACAAAAAAGCTGAAAAATGGGTTGGTTTCTTGGATATATAAATCAGAATTTTTGCTCTGTCATTGTGTTGTATTGCTGCTTGTCCAACTTGAAAACCAGACATTGTTATGGATGAAATGCAGGAGTTATTTTTTTTAGGCTGCATTTTATTTTATTTTTTTTTATTTATTTGATTTGTCAATCACTTACAAGATAATAGGTATAAGTATAAACATGAGTAAGAATACCTGAAATAGGTACGAATAAATGGGGAGAATAGGACAGGGACTGTAGGCACGATGGTGCACTTATGCACGCCCCTTACAGACCTCTTAGGAATGGGGTGAGGTCAATAGTGGATAGTTTAAATTTAAAGGAGTGGGGGTTAGAGGATGTAACAACAGAGTCAGGTAGTGCATTCCAGGCCTTGACCACTCTGTTGCTGAACTACTTTCTGCAATCAGGTTTGGAGCGGTTTACATTGAGTTTGTATCTGTTGTGTGCTCTTTTTATTGTTGCGGTTGAAAGTAAAGTAGTCATTGACTGGTAGGACATTGTAGCAGATAATTTTATGTACTATGCTTAAGTCCAACCATAGGAGGCATGGTTCAAGGTTGTCCAAGCCCAAAATTTCAGGCCTAGTGATATAGGGTATTCTGTTGTAATATAGGGTATCCAGTTTTACATATAAAACTGCGAGAAATTATTTGGATCTAACAGAAGTGCAAGCCCAGATAAAGCATCGCTGCAATGTATTAAAGAACAGCAATCTGTTTGAGGGCTCTCTAGGAGCATAGGAAAAAAAGAGATGTACCTGCGTTAAAAATAGCTTAAGCTTATTGAGAGGATTCCTTAAACCAACCAATAACACCTTTTTTCTCACTTGTGGAAAAAATGTGGAAAATGTTAGGCTCTTTTCATGAAGTACAGAATAATAGTGTATTTATGCTTGCCAGTTTCAAAACAATGCTTCCATTTATTAAGGTACAGAGATATAACATTTTAAAGGAATTTCTCATAGGAATCATCCTTACCAAACTGAAATAATATGTATTCTGAATAGGAAGATAAAGAATCTAAGTAAAATAAATAAAATCTAAAAAATGTCTTACAAATTAAGGAGTGGGCTACATATAGTAGGTTTGCCACATTGAAGTTTTCCCCCATAGGTTTCCTCTTGTTAGACATAACATAAAATGGCTAAACCCTCTTTTCTGCAGTGCTAGTTTGGGCATCTACATGGCATGCAAGTATGTTTATGTCAAAATTTTCAAGAAGGCAGGTATTCTTTTAGGATTTTATATTGACATATACAGAAGCGGAGTGGTGTTCTGATCACAACATTGTGGTTGCAAAAGTTGACATATACAGTCACACATTTATCTTGGTATGGGATAAAATTGTTCATGTTTGTAAAAAGGTAACAGAGAAAGAAGAGAGGGAGCTCCAATGTGCAACATTGTTGTGTTCTTTTTCAAGTAAATTTTGCATAGCTGCAAGCCCATAGATGTAAGCATCTTGATGTGATGCATAGTTAACATTACATTTAAAAAGTTCCTCTGAACTTTCCTCTGAACTTTAGACTGGTGGTTCTGTTTGTTACTTGGTTGGACACCCATCTAAACTTTAACCCACCTCCAAGCACAACAGACTCAAAGTGACCTAAAGCAGGTATGGAATCAACTCAGAAATATCTCCCATTTTTCCATTTGCTCTCAATTTTGATAGGCTATTTGTTTCTATCACATAATATAAGCCATCACTCTTCCTTTGCAGTCATTGAAACAATTTTCCAAATTCCAAAATGAAAGAAAATTTCTTAGGAAGAATATGTTCCCAGACACGGAAATTATAGCAATAGTCAGTCTGTTTAATTTGTGGTAGATTGGATTTTTTTTAAAAAAAATCTCAGTTGTCACTTACTTTTTATGTTATTATTTATTACATTTTAAAAAAATATAATTAGCTACCCAGAATTTCTACAGTGAGTTGGATGATGATATAACTTAAATGAATGCAATGTAACACGATACAATAAAAAACAGCAATTTAACTAGAAGCAGATATTTTTCTGGTGCTCGTATGATAACCTAGAAAGATTTTTTTATTTTTTTAACAAGCCAGAAAATGTCATAATGCTGAGGACTGAAAACTGTTTTTTCCCCATTCTGTCTAATTATAAGTTCTGTATTTTGAGTCTTTCCACTACCTTGCCATTGCTCACATTTATGATCCTAAAAGCATCAGTATTTCATGTTCATCTGTAAGCATGAAGAAAAGAAGTAGGCTGAACTCTGCAAAGAGGTTTGTTTTTTTTTGAGGATACATTACTAGTTAATGGGAACATTTTAAAAAATGCCAAATATTCATGGCATCTAATAAAGAGACAGGAGTCAATTCCACAAAGCAAAACATGAATGATTTTATTGATGTTTTTATAATTCATGTCAAACTCTGTGATTTATATTTTATTTATTCCTCACATTCATATAGCCTCACACACACACACACACACACACACACACACACACACACACACACACACACACACACACACACACACACACACACACACACACATATATATATATGTTAAGACTGTTAAGAACTGAAAATCCACCTACAGTTCCACTTCATGAATATTTCTTCTCAAACCTTTTGAAGATTATGTTATGGCTCACAGGTCTCAGACAGATATGGCTAATGGCCATTTCAGGAACCAGACAACAATATTCTGTCTATAGAATCCGTGAGCCATAATCTTCAAAAGGTTTGAGAAGAAATATCTCATGAAGTGGAACTGTAGGTGGATTTTCAGTTCTTAACAGTCTGTTTAGGATTGCAAAATAATGCACGCTGTCTCTTTATTTGCAAGAAATTCATGATCTTTATTTTGCTTATTTATTAGTACTATTAGGCAATTTATGTGTTAGCTTCTTTATCCGTAATCTTATGATACTTATGAAAAAAAAAAAGCCCACCCCTGTTCCTGGAATGTATTCGCAAAGAATGTCTGTACAGAGTACACAGCTCCTTGCTGCAAATAGACTTTGCCTTCCTTCATCCAGCTACAATCTCCACAATAGACACCATTCCATTTAAAAAGGGATACTTAGTTTTTCATGAATCTTCACCAGAAGTAATCTTTGATGGTCTTGAACATTTATGGAACCTGCATCTCTTCAGCATCCTGAGTTCCATCTTTGCTTTCTATACTTCTGTCTTTCCAATTCATCTTTCTACTTTGTCAATTTCACTTCAACTCTTTCTTGCCAGCTTCTTTACCCCATTACAACCTTTCCTCTCTCATGATCGACCTTCTGTGTGTGGAACCTTCATAAATACTGGTCAGCATGGTTGAAAGTCATGTCTTATAGTAGTTGCAGTCTTAAACTACATTGGAGGAACATCATTTGGCTTGTCTTTGATTTAAACCGTATCTATATAGTCTCATATTGTTAGTAGTGCAATAGCAGTGTTTGGGCATCATAAATGGGAAGAAGAAGAAAAAGTAGATAGGGAGAGAGAGAATGCAAAGACTGGATTAAAGTTAGTTCATTAGAAATGTTTCTGATTAGCATTGCTTTTGTTCTCAAATTTGATACAGCAGTTTAAATCACACGTAAACAGAAACAGATGGGGTGAGAATCAGCGACCTCTGAGCCAAATCTAACACAAAAATGAAACAATAGAAACAATACACTCTTCCTGCAAGCTGTGTTCATTGCTGCAAATTGCACTACACATTCAGTTCTTTTCATTTTTAACAACAATTTCCCAGCTGAATCTTTTTTCTCAGATGACAAATGGTTTCAGTTGAGTTAACAACCAATAATATAATGATGCAGTTTCTTTACAGAAACAATGAAGGCAGACTATGTGCTTGCAACTTCTCCTCTTCTCTAGAGAAGAGAAACTGATTTGGTTAGTGAAATAATGGAAGGAAACACAAAGGCTGATGACACGTAGCACTAACTCAGAAGAAAACAATTCACTTTTTACCATGGTCATGGCCTTGCATCGTCTTGGCTTTGTGTCACAAATAGCATTACTCATTTCTTCCACGCAAGCATTCCCCATAAATTCTATTCCACTTTATCCATTACGTGCTTTCAGCTTCCCCCAATTTTCCCAAGTATAACCATTTTTTTCTAGTTCATCATCCACGTGAATTTCTGCTTGCTGATCTCTGCTTCAAGAGAGAAGTCTGTCTTTATTTAGTATAGGATTGGATGAATGAGAAAGTGTGAGTTGTTGCAGTCCAATCTTAATAACCAGTTCCAGGAAGAAGGAAGTTAGCTTTTGAAACAGATTTATGGATCATTACAAATATAAGCAAAAACTCATTTCCCCTGCGTTCACTAACAGGAACTGCCATATAGTGTTTAGATCATTATTATTTTTATTCAAGCAATTTTGTAGTTATCTTATTTTTAAAAACCTATAACTTTCTTATAATAATTGAACTATAAATACAACACCGTCTACAAAACAACACCATTTGGCAATTTAAATTTAAGTTAAGCATGGATTGATACTATAAAGATTTTAATACAACTAGGTAAAATTGTCTTTAAAGTAATAATCTTTGGTGGATAAAAGCCAGAGAAGCCCAATATGTATTGCTCACTAATGTTGTTGATTTTAAGGCAAACTCTGCAGGTTTACCTGCTAGTGATGACTAATATTAAGGGCAGTGTTTATCTCTGTTTCTTGAGCCAGCATTGTCCAGAGACATTTCTGTGGTTACGTGGTCAACATGACATCATGATGCAGCACAGAGCATGCGGCAAACATAGAATGCTGTTACCTTGCTACATGCGTATGTGTGATACCTATTCATCTTCTTGCATTTACATGCTTTTGAACTGCTAGGTTGATATGAGCTGAGACAGGTAACAGGAGCTTCCTCCTGCTAGTGGCACTCAGGTCTCAAATAACTGAACTGTAGGCCTTTAATGATCTAATATTTTGAAACCCCTGTTGATCCTAAGGCTGATTAATAAAAGAGAAGAAGCTTGGCCAAGAAATGACAATAAATGTCATGGCAATCAACCCATAGTGCATTAAGGTAAGCAGAACTATCACAGTCCTGTTTTTTTAAAAAAATATTTCATACAGGTAAACCTTGGCTTATGACCATAATTGAGATCAGATTTTTTGTTGTTAGGCAAAACAGTTGTAAAAATGAATTATGACCTATTTTTCCATGGTTTTAACTGAATCACAGAAGTTTTTAAGTAAATTGAATGACCCTTAAATGAATCTTCCTTCCCCCATTGACTTTGGTTGCCAAAAGACAATTGGGAAGATCACAAATGGCAATCATATGACCCTGGTACATTGTAATTTTTAAAAATACATGCCAATTGCCAAGTGCCCAAATTTTGATCATGTGACTGTGGAGATGTTGTGATGGTTGTAAGTGCAAGGACCAGTTATAAATAACATTTTTCAATGCCATTATAAGTTTGAATGTGCTATGTTCTGAAGTTCCCCCTCTGGTCCAGGGGGCTCCCAGCCACAACCTGATTGGCCGGTAGTTTGACAGCCAACTATATAAGGAGCTGTCAAACAGGCCAACAGCTGTTACCTAATGGCTGAGCAGTTCATTTGCTGTTAGCGGGCGAATTCAATAAAGCCTGAGCAACCAATTTAGCTGCCTTGCCTCAGTCTGTGTTACGTTCGCTCCCAGTACGAAGCACTGGCAATGAAGGTGGGATTGCCACCCTTGAGGCATTAGGGGAGCTTGAAGTCCTCCTGTGGGCAACCAAAAGAGCTGATCACAGTGGCAAAAAGAGCCAAACAAGCCAGAAGGGCATACAAAAAGAGCAAGTCATGCTGAGGGAGCTCGATAAGTCCACCAGCCACCTGCCTAAGGATCAAGGGTCCTGTGAAGCTGTCAGAATGGCAGCATTAAATTCATTCGCACCATTTGACACATCCACAGAGACTTGGGAGTCATACACTGAGCATTTTGACTGTTTCCTAGAGGCAAACGATCTGGTGGATTTGACAGGCAGCCGGTGAAGGGCGCTATTTCTAAATTTCTGTGGCAAACAAATATTTGACAAAGCCAGAGCTCTGTTAGCACCTCAACCCCTGAATTTCGTCACCTGGGAGGTGTTAATGGCAAAGCTTAAGAACCATTACTTCCTCCCCCCCTCACGAATATCCTGAAGGCAGGCATTTCACCGGTGCGAGCAAGCTGAGGGGGAAACTGTTAATCAATTTATGGTGGGTCTCTGAACAGCTGCTTTCCATTGCGAGTTTAAAGAGCTGGATGATGCCTTGCTGGATCGTTTAGTTTGTGGGTTAAAAGACCTCTGAATCCAGTGCAGACTACTAGCAAAGCCTGACCTGACACTACAATCAGCATTGGACGAAACCTGCGCTGAGGAGCTATCCAACAAGTTGAAGGTAGAGATTCATGGCACGAGCAGCCCAGCTTCAGGGAGAAAAACCTTAGCTGTCCACCAGGAAGAGGCTACCAAGGAAGACCTTGATCTGCCAGGGGATGACAATATCTACTGGCTGAAGACTGCATCAGGTGATAATTGGCAATCCAATAAAGCAGCCCAGGCACAATCCTGCATAGGGTGCAGAGGAAACCATCTATGAGCAGCATGCAGATTTCGAACTGCAAATTGTCAGCGCTGCGGAAAGAGAAGCCATTTAGCTAGGAAGTGCAGAGCTATCCTGCCTGATGACAGTCCAGGCAAAACAAGGGCAAATGAAGGGGACCCCTAGAAAGGTTCCTAGGTTGAGGGAACAGTGTTTCACCATCCAAAGGGATAATTGCCACATCAACCCCAGAGTAGAGCAAACAAACTTATCACTAAATAAAAAAAATTTTCTTTCAGTGAAAATTGAGGGACAGGATTGTCAAATGGAGGTTGACACAGGTTCTTCTTTCTCGTTGGTAAGTTGGAGCACAATCAAATGGTTGGTGCCCAAAATGGCAAAGAAAAGATTAAGTTCCTGTTCCCTCACATTAAGAGACAATCAAGGGAATATAATTCCCATTTTGGGTCTCATTAAAGTGACAGTAGTTTTCAAACAATTCAAAGGCTGTCTCCCACTAATAGTTGTGGAAAGGACATTGCCAAGTTTACTGGACCTTGACTGGTTTAAATCCCTAGGTCTGCCCATAAGTGGAGTGCATGCCACAAATGGACAAAACACTGACACCATAGATGCATTGGCAAAGGAATTTGCTAGTGTTTTTGACAGTGACCTAGGTAAATATACAGGGAAACCTATTTCACTGAATTTAGACCCTACAGTTATGCCTAGGAGATTGAAAGCCAGGCGAGTGCCCTTCGCACTCCGCCCAAAAATTGATGCTGAACTTGATAAGCTTATATCACAAGGGGTATTACAGCCAATAGATCACACTCCTTGGGAGACCCCAATTGTCACGCCACTCAAGGTTGACGGGTTGGTCAGGGTGTGCACAGACTACAAGGCAACCCTTAATTTGGCATTACAGCAAAGTGCGTACCCAGTTGCAACATCTGTTGCATTCACTGGGTAACAGAATTTTTTTTGCAAAGCTTGACATGGCTCCAGCGTATCAACAGCTGCCGGTGGACTCAGCCATCCAGAAGCCCAAACCATAGTAACACACAGGGGAGCATTTAGGTGCAGTAGGCTACAATTTGGCATTAGTGCTGCCCCTGGGATATTCCAGTCCCTGATGGAACGGCTCTTACAAGGCATCCCTGGAGTTGTTCCCTACTTTGATGACATTATTGTTTCAGCTAGAGATGAAAAAGCACTTTTAGACAGCCTAAGGGAAGTTTTTAAGAGATTCCAGGCTCATCCCACAGCAGCTTGGGTTCAAGCCATAAAAAGCACTCCCATTCCAAATAACAAAACTGAGCTGCAGGTTTTCCTTGGCCTTCTGAATTTCTATGCCATTTTCATTCCTCACAAGGCATCTGTAGCTGAACCCCTACACAGACTTTTAGATAAAAAATCACCTTGGGTTTGGGGCAAAGGCTGTGAAGGACTTGTTAACTTCAGATTCTCTTCTCATACAGTTAAATGAATGCTTACCATTAGTGTTAGATGCGACACTTCGCCATATGGAATAGGGGCAGTTTTGAGTCACAGACTGCCTAATGGCTCTGAGGCCCCTATAGCATTCTGTTCTGTCTTATCTGTGACCACGAGGTGAGAGTCCAAGTTTTCAAAGGAATACAAACAAACAGACAGGACCAGGAATGACAGAGTTAAATTTCTTTGACTGGAGGAATCCTTGGCAGTCTTCCAGAAGCTGCCTGCCAAGTCCGATAACAAACAAGACCGTAAATCAAGAAGCAAATGCCGCACGGAGAGAGTTTGTCCAAGCTGCTATCACGATTAAACAATTTGTCCCGAACAGAGATTCAGAGCTAACACGCCCCCTTTTATGTCCTGAGGGGCGTGTCCATCTCTCAAATCAGTTCCTGATTTGACATTTCCTTTTACGTTGAATTTCACGCTTCTGCCTGCGTCTTTGTCTTGCATCCAACCAGCATTCCCTGGCTTGATCCTCAGCCAAGGACTCTGGCACGCTCTCCTAATTATCTGCCAACACCTGAGGCACAACCAGGGATGAAGGTCCCGGGGAGGGAGATGATGATTCCGAAACTTCCAGCAAGGCAGGTTCAAAACTCAAGGCCAAATCCTCCTCTTCCTCATTACTCGAGTCTGTGTCTTCCAACAGAGCAGGCTCAACCCTCCGAGTCACAACAGCATTCTTCTCTAGGACTATCGCCAGTGGAATGGAATTATAGCCAAATAGATCGTGAGGTCCTTGCTGCCATTACTGGTGTTAAACGTTACCACGAGTATGTTTATGGACATAAGTTTGAACTTATGACGGATCATAAGCCTTTACTAGGATTATTCGCTGGGGATAAACATACTCTTCAAATACTCTCCCCTCGAATGACAAGGTGGGAGGGGGTTGGCAGCATACTCATACACACTGACATATCGGCCGGGCAAACATCTCAGCCATGCTGATGCACTCAGCAGGTGCCCGATTCCAGCTGCAGCTGAGGACCACGAGGCTGAGGAATCCATCCTCCTCATTGACCAACAACAGGACTTTCTACTCACCGTTGCAGACATTGCTGCCCATTCAGCTAAAGACAGACTCTTAAGGCAAATTCTGAACTGGGTGAAAAGGGGATGGCCACAAGGGTCTGTGCCTGCTGATTGTCGTCCCTTCAAAATAAGGCAACAAGAGCTGTCTTGCAGCAAGGGTTGTTTACTATGGGGGAGTAGAGTGGTAATTCCCTCAGCCTTACAAAAGCATGTTCTGGGGGCACTCCATAAGGGTCACCCGGGCATCGTTCGTATGAAGTCCCTAGGCCAAAGTTATGTGTGGTGGCCAGGGATGGACCAGGCATTATCTGAATGGGTGTCAGGGTGTCAGCAGTATCAGGAAACTAGGCCATTACCCCCAAAAGCCCCAGTAAGAGAGTGGGAAGCCCCCAGAGGTCCATGGTCACGCCTGCATATTGATTTCACGGGGCCCTTCCAAGGTCAGATTTTCCTCATCCTAGTAGACACTTTCTCCAAGTGTGTTGAGGTAGTTTCAGTGACCTCTACAACATCTGAAGCTGTCGGTTTAGCCTTACAAAAGGTGTTTGCCACCCATGGGCTTCCCGATCTAGTTGTATCAGATAACGGGCCCCAATTTACCTCAAGAAGTTTTGAGCTGTTTCTCATTAGTTTAGGCATAAGACATGCATTAATTGCTCCTTTCAATTCCTTTAATAATGGGATGGCAGAACGAGGGGTAAGATCTGCAAAAGAGGCACTAGCAAAGATGGGCCCAGGGCCATGGATAACTAGAGTAGCCCAGTATCTGCTAATCCAGCATTCTACCCATGTCCATCCACAAATCATAGCCCAGCAGAATTATTAATGGGCCGAAGACTTAGAACAGTGTTAGATAGGCTGCATCCTGCCTATACATCAGACAAGCCCCTTGACTCACATAGCAGTGCCAGGGAATTTGATGTAGGGGACCAGGTATTTTCTAGGAACTACACTGGTAATCCCCTGTGGGTACCGGCATCCATAACTAGCATAACCCGGGCCGTATTCATACATTGTAAAGTTAGAGGGTGGCCAGACCTGGAGGTGCCACATTAATCAATTAAGGGGGCGAGGGAACCTGAGGCCAGGAGCTATATTAACAGGGGAGAACGATGAGTTCTTAGGAACCGACACAAGATCATCTGCAGCAACCACATGCCAGCAGCCACACTCACCAGAGAGGCCAGGGGTCGAGGAATCACCAGCAGAAGTCCAACTGCAGCAGTCAGAGGTTCTGGTCAAAGAGGTCCCAGACAAAGAGGTTCCTGCCGCGTCCAACGAGCCATCGCTGTGCAGATCAACTAGAATCCGGCGCCGCCCGGCCTACCTCGAAGACTACGCATGCGCTATCAAGATGGGAAGGAGTGCTATGTTCTGAAGTTCCCCCTCTGGTCTGGTTTCCAGCAGGGGGCACCCAGCCGCAATCTGATTGGCTGGTAGTTTGACAGCCAACTATATAAAGAGCTGTCAAACAGGCCAACAGCTGTTGCCTCATGGCTGAGCGTTTCACTCGCTGTTAGCGCGCAAATTCAATAAAGCCTGAGCAACCAATTTAGCCGCCTCGCCTCAGTCTGTGGTACATTCTCTCCCAGTATGAAGCAGAATGGTTACTAAATGAATGGTTGCAATTTGAGGACTACTTATATTCTTACTGTGTTCTAATTCTAATTTCAATAATAGGTTTAGAAATTGTGGACTGTTGCACTTTTCATCTTTGATATTAATATTCAATTATTTTCAAATGATAAAGACTAGATATTTGTCAAAGTTTTTATTCAATACTTTCATAGATGTATGCATAAATAAGTTAAAATTTCATATTTTCCTAAAGAAGATACATCAAATATTTCATCTTTTAGTTGATTTATCTATTCTTGTAGGAATACGTTTGTCTATTTCCATCTTGGCAGCTCAGTATAATATTTTGACTGTCTTGACTATTCAGGGCTTAGGCAATAATCTATGATCCAGAAGATTCCATTATTTTTGCTCCTCAGGATGGAGCTATTAGGTGGATAGTCACAATCTAGACCAAGGATGTCAAACTCAAGGCCCACAGGCTGGATGCAGCCTGCGATGTGGTCAGATCCGGCCTGCATGACTGGCTTGGAAACAGTAAGGGGGCAGCCTGCATCGCTTCAACCCTGCCCATCCCATCCCATCCTGTCAGGCATGCATGCACACAGGAGGTGGTGGGCGCATATTCGTACAGGCTCGATCCACACCGTCCCAGCAGGTGCACGAGTGTATGCTGGAATGGGGTGGGTCGGGCCTGTGAATGCATGTGCGCCTGTCCCACGCACACACAGAAGAACTTGGAATGGGACCTCTGCACTAGCCATTTATAACTTGCTTCACTTGATTGGGAATTATGCTCTGCAAGGAAGAGACTTCATAGACATTCTCATTAATTGTAACAACAGCCAAAACCATTTTTTTTAAATTTCAACCTGGAAATTTCACACTGAACCAATAGGAGAGAAAATAGGACACTTTTCTTATTAAAATAAAACAACAGAATAATTTGCATTTGTCTTTTGTATCTGGCTTTTTTTTTTTTTTGGCAAAAGTAACCCACTCTCTTTAAAGTTTTTTTTCCTAAAAAAACCTGTGTGTCACAGGTTCCTCAAGTTGTTTACTGCATGTCACGGTAGGACTATATTTAGCGTGTGGCGTTTGGCTTGCAGGTGTAGAAGGTCAAATAAAACTTGCAAATATGAAAGCCTGGGAAAATTAGCACAATCTTTGTTAACATAGTCACTATGCTGGTGGCAGTAACAGGCCAAGGCCTAGCTGGATTGCATGCTTTTTATACAGAATCACTAAACATCCAGCAAAGAACAGCATTCCACTTTTCTTGTTCCCTCACCTTCCTGTTGCCCTCTGAAGAATTACAGGGTAGTATTATACTAAGTTAGCTTCCATGTATGTATTCTGTTGAGGCTTAATCAAATACAGCCCATGTCTCTGGGATCAAACAACTAATCTTAGCAGCTTTGTCAGACCACTGACTCCCTCATCAATCATGCTGCAGACTTTGGAAAGTTAGAGGTATTGCTGAATAGCCTTCTGTTATAGGCTGCGGCCAGCTTCTTTGTGACAAATTTACAGCAGACACCGACAATGTTGTTTGTGTGAAACCAGCTGAACTTGATGGGATAAAGCTGGGGACTCAGGGGGAGGAATAATGATTCTGCAAAAGTGATTGCTAACGAGAACCCTACCTTTTTATTCCTTCTCTAAAAAAAAAGTAATTGACTGCTGGAACTGCTTGTGCTGGGAATATTGATCAGTGACAGTTAGAGGCCTTCTTCACTATCACTCGTCCTGGGAGGCCTAATTAACAAAGGCTGGCTTGTTGAATTAGATAAAGCTCAGTGTGCACTGAAATTAATGTGATGCTGTCTGAGCATCCTTCACCTAATAGGCGAAAATCAAGTTTAAGTGGAGGAAAAGAGGAAAGTCCTGTTAAGAGCTAAAACAATTGTGACTGGAAAAGAAGTGGATAAATACAAGATCTTTACAAGGGCAAACTTTTTTTCTTCTAGAGCAAAGTCATATGCATTGTTTCATTCATATCAATCCTTCTAATGGGGCCTTTGTGATTAAAGAAGGCTCTTATTACCATTGTAACCCTGCTTTCTAAGTAAAATAAACTTTGTCTTGAAATTTGGCAGGATGTTTGTACAGGCAGGGAAATGGACAATTAGATTGGTGTTCTTCCAACCATTCTTAGTTCTTTCAATCATTTTTACAGTGCTCCAAAGTAGTCTAGAATTGGTCACCTGGGAAAGCAATAGAACATTTTGTGTTGCCTTCAGTGAAGGATCTACTCTATGCTAAATATGGAGATGTGAGAATACTGACACGCAGAATTGAGATTCAAATAGAGTTGCACATGTAGCGCTACCCCTGAAAGGGCTGCAAAAGTCCATCTCCATCTGTCCCTTTCTCCCAGATAACTTGGGGTCTTTCAGCTCATGGTCATTGATCTAGCGTTTCAGGTGCTCTCATTCTGACCGTTCACCCAGTCACCTTTACTCACCTGGCTTAGTTCACCTCCGCAGTCCTTCTGGTGTATCTGATGGCCCTTCTGGTCATTGGTTCTCTCCTGCACTGGCTTTCCACTGCAGCCTCCTGGTATGTCTTTTGACCCCTTGGGTTGCTGGCTCTCTTTCTCACACTGCTCTCTCTCTCTGGGACAGTGTTGCTCCTTTCTCTCTTTTTGGATCAACTTCACTCCTGCTCTCTCTGCCCCCACCCCCATCTGGCCCTTACTGCCCTCCACACAGCCCCGCTAAGCAGGGACCAGGCTGTGGGCTGGTTCAAGGTAGGCTGATAAATGCTTACCTGTCTCTCCCTTCCCTACTCACCTCCTCTTACACCATTTTTTCCCCATTTCCTCCTCCTGTTTGCTTTTTCCTGTCTCTCTCCTCACACTGCTTCTCTCCCTTCTTTAATCTCTCTCACTCAGATTCTCTCTCTATCTCTCCTTCTTCCCTCCTTTGTTCTCCCCCTCACCACATGTCTCCTTCTCTTTTTCTTGAGTTACGCCTTTCCCCCTAATTTTCAGTAGGATTCTGTGGGGCACCATGCAGCAATTGGAGCTCCAGGTCAGCTGGAGCTCCAGGACTCCATCCATGCCCAACTGATTGTGTCCATTGGTGCCACCACATCAGGGGTGAAATTCAAAATTTTTCCCTACCGGCTATGTGGGCATGGCTTGGTGGTACTCAGTCTCTAAAAGGAAGAAGGTGTGCGCGTGTGGGCGGGGCCAACTGATTCAAATCGTCCCTACCACCTCTCCCAAGGTGGTGCGAGGTGGTTGAATTTCACCCCTGCACCTCGTGACCGGCACAACCTTGTGATCGGCGCTGAGAATTCTCTCTCGCTATTGCACTGGTCAGTGTGATTGCACTGCCAGCATGATTCGTGCTGTTGGTGCCACTCTCCCTGCTGGCCAGACGGTGTCCCGGGATTCCCGCAGCTCCATCCAGGTAATCACGCTGATCAGCACTGTTCTCCCTGCTACCCCTGTATTGAGAGTTTCGCAGCAATAATTCAGCGCCAGAAAAATAAACACAGATGGCTGATGCTTCATTTAACAGCTTTATAAACATAAGTAGATTTTACAAACCAATTGTAGATTTCTCCAACATGGAGCAAACTCAAAGAGAAACATGTTGCAAGTTCAGAGCAGAGCTCCAGTCTTCAGCAAGCAAGCAAGTTAGTTTCATCTTCAGTAGACAGACTCAGAGGTCTACATAGCTTCAGGGCTGCAGAGCTT
The DNA here is from genome assembly GCF_049901715.1 of Pseudonaja textilis. Taxonomy (NCBI): domain Eukaryota; kingdom Metazoa; phylum Chordata; class Lepidosauria; order Squamata; family Elapidae; genus Pseudonaja; species Pseudonaja textilis. The sequence continues at coordinate 13,708,557 of NC_141997.1, forward strand.
AACATAGAACCACACCTAGGCTACTTTTAGTTTCAGTTTCCAGCCTAGGCTAATTCTAGTTTCAGTTTCCAAAATAGTTCTCATTGGCTGACTTAGTTGCTATGCCTATTCATTGGCTGACATCACCAAACTCTGTTCTAGTTCATGAACATACTCTGACACCCTGCCAAACATAAATCAGATCAAAATTCATACATAAAAAAGCAGGTGGCACTAATAGATTTTGGAATGTTATCTTGATCCAAAATTAATAAATAATTTCTTTTTCTTCCATTCAATAGGGTCTGATTCTCAGAGACTGTCTGAATAAATTGCTGACATTTTCTTGGTAGGATTTTTCAGAACTGGTTTGCCATTGCTTCCTTTCTGGGTCTGAGAGAAAGTGATTGGCCCAAAATCATTCAGCAAGTTCTAGGCCTAAGGTGGGAATGGAACTCAGTCTCCTAATTTCTAGCCTGGTGCCTTAATCAGTATATCAAACTTTTGTACAGGTGCTTGTTAAGTGATTTTATTGAAATTGAATGCCAACATCATGTCATATGCAAATCAAATTTAGTCTATACATGTGTACATGTGCATCATTCCTTTTTCCAAATGAGAAGACAAAAAGGAATACAGTATTTGCAATTCCCCAAAGAATGAGAAAGGTTTTTCTAGGGCTTCCTTCTTGTAATTTGGTGGTGATGCTGTGGTGTCATTCAGTTTTTTCCCAGGTTATGAGGTTATATTTTATAACTTGTATTTTATAAGCTTGTTATTTGTGTTAAGGTTGTCAGAGTCAAAACACCCCCTGCTTTAAAATTCATTTTCCACTAAAAGTTTGTGTAACTTACATTATTTTTAGTTTACCATCAATTTGCTGCAATAATTTAAAAAATGTTTCTGAAAGGTATATTGTACACCTGTACAATATAAGTTATCTCTCTGTTATGCATATAAAACTATTTATTATTCCCATCCACAAGTGGCATAGAAAATTACAAAAATAAAATAAAATAAATGGAAATAACTAAAAAAATAGGACCCAAGCCTCCAACACATCATTTTCTCTGTAAAATATCCTTACAAAAATACCTGCTGAGTTCAGAAGGTTTTCAATAATTTTGGGAATCACTGTTACTGTGGATAAAAATGAAAGTCTACCATTGCCCAGCCCTGATATGTGACAATGACAGAGGATTAATATTGTAAGATATTTGCTTTTATCAGTGAATAGTGAGTAACAATGGGAGACAGGTATTTCCTTTGTGTCCCCCTAGGATATGGCTTCCCAATTTGAGCACCCTCAATTAGTTGACTTTCAACTTTTCATCTTCTCTAAACAGCACAGCCATAGCCAAGAGTTCTAGAAATTAGTCCACATATTTGGAAGGTGAGAAGTTTAAAGATTACTGTCCCAAAGTCATTTGGTTGACTATTGTAGACTAGATGGATTTTTGAAGGATGACAACATTATACAATTTTGTGGACTTTCAGATGATTTCAAATTAGTGTTTAGAATTCCATAAGTAAATGCATAAGATTTCATATAAATAACATCTGCAAATACTTCTGTGAAATAGGTTTTGCACTAATTCTCCTTTATTTTTATAATGAAAGAAAAGATGCTCCTTTATTTTGCAAAACACTTTACATAAAATAATTGATTTTTATAAGCTTTGCTTGTTTGTTGCCTGAGAAACCTGTTGAACTATATCTGATTAGGAATTATAGGGATTGGTCCAACACACTTGACTTCTCAAATTCATTGGCAAAGAAATCAGTAGTTTCTCAAACAGATCGAAAGCAAAAGTTAGCTCAGCAAACATGCGTTCTTTCTGAGACCATTTGGTAACAGGACAAGTTACCTGGATATATATTGAACTTCATTTAATAATGGGAGGAGAGGTGGTATTCAGCAGGTTCTGACCAGTTCTGGAGAACCAGTAGCGGAAATTTTGAGTAGTTTGGCGAACCAGCAAATATCACCTCTGAGTAGAGACTTATAGTATCCTTCCCCTGCCATGCCCACCAAGCCATGCCCAAAGAACCGGTAGTAAAAAATTTTAATCCCACCACTGAATGGGAGAATCACTCATTTTTTTGTTGCTTGGAAAAATTAATAAGATATTTAATATAGGGACAATGCAGCTTTCAGCAACCAGAATGATAGCAATTACAGAATAAACATTATTTTCTCATGACCATTTATCAGAATCAGATATGCATGGGATGCAAAGTACACCTGGATCAACAGAGAGAAATCAGCTTGCTTAACTTTGATTGATGAAGCAGATCATTAGGAGGAGGATGAGAAGTTGTGCCTGACAGCAATCATTCAGTAATTGCTTGATGGAATTAAGACCTGTCAGGTACTGCCATAAACACACCATACTATATAATGCATAGCTTCTATTAACAGAAGATGGCAAGTGATTCTATAGGCATAAATCTAGAAGGCATAAAGAAATATGCACACAGAGCATACTTCATTTCTTTTTGCATATGCAGTCAAAACCAAAAAATAGACATTATTCCTGAATCTATTACATCATAGGGGAAAGAAGAATATGAAGTTGTAAAAATAGTTGTTACGTGTACAGGCTGTTTAAATTTAATACAATCTTTTGTTCAATAACGAACAGAAGTATCTCAGAATAATTGTATGAACATATAATCCATTAAAACAATTTTATGTTCATACAATTATTCAAATGTTTATTTAACATTTAATCAATAAAAAAAAACTTATCTAGTAATCAGTTCAAATCTCGTATAAAATAAAATTGTAACCAGGAGTGGGTTTCTACCAGTTCGCACCTGTTCGCTGGTTTCTACCAGTTCACACCTGTTTGCTGGTTGTTAACATTCTAAGCAGTTTGGAGAACCGGTTGTTAGAAGAAATTATTGGCCTAATCCTGTAAAGAAGGCAGGAAGGAAACACTCTGATGTTGCTTACAGAAAATGCCTCTCCATTAATCCTTATTACATTCTTGGCAGGACTAGACTTCCTGTCTCAGGAGCTTCTCTGGAGTTTTTTTCCCCCTCCTTTGCTAGTACTTTGCTTGTGTGGAGTGACCACTCAAAGTTACAATGGCACTGAAAAAAATGACTTATCACAATTTTTCACACTTACGACTGTTGCAGCATTCCCACATTCACGAGAGGCCAGGCGAAGAGATGCGTGCCTTGATGTGAATGATGTTGAGTTGGCCAATGACATGACCATCAAGCTACGTCCACCTGGTCACATGACCACCAAGCCACACCCATCAACTTAGCCAGACTCACAGAACCAGTTGTTAAAAAATTTGAATCCACCTCTGATTGTAACTATTAATCCTGAACTTTCACTTACCAAGAAATATTTATTTTTCAAAACCTATTTTATAGTGTTTACCCTATTTCACCCTAAGAAAATGTTGGGGAGAGAGGGAGAGAATGGGATGCTCAGGGAGGGATAGTGCCTCTGGTGGAGGGGGTCTCATGTCCTTTATAGGGATTTTCATTCGTCTTTGGTCCAACTGGTGCTCAGCTCTCACATGCTGCTCCAAATGTGCTTATATTCATGCATGAATATGTGTACACATACAGTGTTTAAATTACCCTTTAATATTAGTAGAAAAAGACAAATATTTGTCTGTGGGTTTTGGCCTATTCAATAAAGAGAACATTGGTTCAGACTTATTTTACAGTCAGTTATGATAGTATGTAAATATGATGCCTTTAATAACATTGAAGTATGTACTTATACTAAATATACTAAATTATGTATATTTCATCCTGTTTGCACCCTATCTTCCCCTCCTTTCAGCAACCAATTTGAATTCTCCATCATTTTAGTCATTCCTTTCATCTGATAAACCGGGTTGTAGCACACAAAGCTTATGTCTTTTCATAAAATGTGTTAATACATTAACACACGTTGCCATTTGGTGCTACCATAAGCTAATATGGGGCTCTTTTTAGAATGCCTGTATGCTTGTGCCAAAAGCACCCAGGAAAACCTTTGCAGAAAGAATCCATCTTCTCAACTGTTCTTAGGATAACTGCTTTGTGAAGGTGCTCAGTTTATAGCTTTGCAGAGTCCCACCAGGATCAAAGCATCTCAATAGACTAAGGACTATCCCAGATTACTATCTGAAGTGTCAATTGTGAAACTTTGCAGGCTAAAAAGCTATATTTAGACAAATTATCTTGATATCCAAGGCAGAAATCTCCACATGCCTATTCAACCCTGGTATCAAATACAGTCATAAAACATTTAAAAGCATATACTTTCCTCCCTTTCATGTCAATTCACGAAGCTGAAAGAACTGTTTTACTTTATATTAAGAACAACATCAAGGAAAAAAATTCCTAAGACTTAGGGGTGCTTGTGGATGTCCTAGAAACCTCAAAATGAAGCATTTCATAACAGCTGACAGACTTTTTAATGTTATCCTTTCTACTGTCACAATGTCCTAAAGAAGTGGATAAGATCTTTGTGTTGTTGAGTTGGCCATTTATTTACTGGATCATGGTCCTTGCTGAGTCACAAAAGAGCCAAAGAAGGTGTGCCACAGTTCATCCATGCAGATCTTTTTGACAAAGGTAATGGTACCCCCAGCCTTGGAAGAGGCAGTGGTGCTGCCACTTGTCAAGAGGTCATCCCTGGATCTAACAATTGTTGATAACAATGGACCAGTTACAACTCTCCTTTCAGGTCTGACTAGTTTGTACCTGATGAGAACCCTGGAAAAATGCAGTTTATCTAGTCCCATTTCAGACAGGTTTCAAGCTGGGATTTAGTACTGAGGCAGCTTTGGTGACACTTGGTGGTGGTGATTCTATATCTATTTTTGTGTTCCTTAATGTTTCAACAACTTTCAATTTCATTGACTCTGGCATCCTTCTATAAGAGGGGTGTCATACTCAAGGCTGGATTTGGCCCACAGGGGGCTTAGATCTTGCCCTCAGGGCCACCCTGGAAACAGTGAAGGATTGTCCCCTGCTGCCTCTATCAGCAAAAATGGAGCATGGGAGGACTGGCGCATGGGTCATTCTGAGCTCCATTTTCCCTGGCAGAGGGTTGCAGGAAGCTACTGCAGTTAAAAATGGTGCTCAGGAGCCCGTTTTCTCTGGCAGAGCATTTGGGCCACCACAGGCACCCCCAACACGAGTGATGTCATACTGGCCATGCCCACCCTGGTCACATCTACTCCAGACCCCTGGGGTCAAACACAATCCTGATGCTACACACCCGTTCTATAATGTCTCCATGAGCTGGGGTTTAGGGAAACAGTTTTGAAGGGATGCAGTTGCTTTCTCTGAGACAATTCTAATTCAGTGTTGGTTGGTTGGACCAGTGGTGGTATTCTACCAGTTCAGCCTGATTCAGGCAAACCAGTAGTAAAAAATGCTATCGTTTGGCCAAACTGGTAGTAAAAAACTGGTATTTGTTTTTTTTCCTCCTGACGATCAGTTGTTCTGATGATCAGCTGTGCTGGGATACCCATCGCTGTCTTACTGCTTCACCCAGGAGGCTTCCCTGAGGCCCAGGAGTCAAAAGGGGGCACACAGGGGTGCATGGACCAAAAACAGGCTCCCAGGAGGCTTCCCTGAGGTGCAGTAGGCAAAAAAAATGGAGTGCAGGGGGGATGCTGCAAAAAAATAAATAAAAAGAAGCCACGCCCACCCAGTCACATGGCCATGCCAACCAAGCCACACCCACCAAGCCACACCCACAGAACTAGTAGTAAAAATATTTGCATCCCACCCCAGGTGTGGACAGATCATCCTCTTATTCCTTCATTTCTGGTGTGAGCTAGTCTATCTCCTATTTTTTTCAATATCTACAATATATAAACCACAGAGTAAGATTATCCACCAGTTTATGATTAAGTATATGATACCCAACTATATCTTTTAACTCTGGGCCAGACAAATAAGATTATTGAGGTTCTGTCCCAGTGTCTGGAGGCTGTTTTATTTACTTACTTACTTATTTATGTATGTATGTATGTATTTATTTATTTATTATTGATTTGTCAATTGCTTACAAGATAATAGATATAAGTATAAACTTATATAGATATAAGTATGAGTAAGAATACAGGAAATAGGTACGAATAAATGGGGACAATAGGACAGGGACGGTAGGCATGATGGCGCACTTATGCATAGACCTCTTAGGAATAAGGTGAGATCAATAGTGGTTAGTTTGAGGTTAAAGGTGTGAGGGTTAGAGGACATAGCAACAGAGTCAGGTAGTGCATTCCAGGCATTGACCACACTGTTGCTGAACTACTTTCTGCAATCAAGTTTGAAGCTGTTTACATTGAGTTTGTATCTGTTGTGTACTCTTGTATTGTTGTGGTTAAAACAGAAGTAGTCATTGACTGGTAGGACGTTGTAGCAGATAATTTTGTTTGCTATGCTTAAGTCTAACCATAGGCGGCATAGTCAAGGTTGTCCAAGCCCCAAATCTCATGCCTGGTGATATAGAGTATTCTGTTGCGAGCAGAGAAGTGTAGTACTCTTCCCGTGAAATACTTCTGGACTCGCTGGATTGTATTAATGTCTGATATGCAGTGCAGAATCCAGACTGATGAGCTGTATTCGAGTATTGGTCTGGCAAAAGTTTTGTATGTTCTAGTTAGCAATTTGATATTTCTGGAGGAGAAGCTTTGTAAGATTAGATTTACAACTCTTAATGCCTTTTTGGCAATGCTGTTACAGTGAGCTCTGGCGCTTAGGTCATTTGATATGAGAACTCCAAGGTCCTTGACAGAGTGAGGATCATCAACGAGGTCATATCCATCTAGTTTGTATTTGGTGTACTGATTTTTTTTTTTTTTACCAATGTGTAGGAGAGAGCATTTGTTGGTCGAGATTTGGAGTTGCCAGATATTTGACCATTCAGACACATAATCAAGGTCACTTTGAAGGATAGTAGCATTGTCAGTGGTGTTGAATAGTTTTATGTCATCCACAAAGAGGACGCAGTTGTTTATAAGGTGATCACAAAAGTCATTTATATAGAGTATAAAGAGTGTGGGTCCTAGAACACTGCCTTGGGGGACACTGAGGTTAACTGGAGCAGGGTTCAATATAGCGCTCCCTATTTTTACTATTTGTTGCCTGTTTGACAGGAATGCAGTAATCCACTTATGGAGGGATCTGGAAATGCCGTAAGAGTTTAGTTTTTACAGTAGTTTGTCATGTACCACTGAATCAAAGGCTTTGCAGAAGTCTATGTAAATTGCATTTATAGCTTTATGGTCAAGTAGAGTAGTCCATATGTTTTTGCAGTGTAGGAGTTGTAGATTGCAGGACAATTTTTTCCTGAAACCAAATTGTTTTTTGGAAAGTAGGTTGTTTGACTCTAAGTGGAGAGTGATGAATTGGTTAATGATTGATGCCATGACTTTGCACATGACACAACACAATGAGATTGGTCTGTAATTTTCAACAAGGCTGGGGTATGTAAATACGTAGGTTATGTAGATATAGATGGGGAAGAACCATTTCCAACTCAATCCTACCAAGACTGAGTAACTGCGGGTGGCCACCCAGATTTGGAGCTATGCTAACTTTCACCTTAAATTGGTTGTACATCCCCATTCAAGAATAGTGTGTAATTTGATGGTCCTCCTGATATCAGAACTCTTGCTTAATGAGCAGAGGGCAGTAGTGGCTAGAAAGGCTTTTGCCTAACTTCACCTGGTGTATCAATTGCACCCTTTTCTAGATTAAAGAGTAATTCAGGCAGTCAATCATGTCCTGTTTACTTCATGCCTTGATTATTGCAGTGCACTTTACACGGGGCAGCCCTTGAAAACTACTCTGGAAGTTTCAGCTGGTCCAGAATACAGTTATGTGCCTTTTAATATCTGCGTTTCACCAGCTTGCTTCCAAGTGCAATTCACATTCTCCTTATCACCTATAAAATCTTACATGGCATAAGACCTGATTACTTGAGGGACTGCTTACTTCCCATAATACCTTTCCTACAGGTTCAGTCTAGCAGGATTGGTGTACTTTGGATTCCATCAATTAAACAATGTCATATGTTGGAAGCATACCTTCTGGAAGCATACCTTCTCTGAAGCAGCACATGCCCTCTGGAATGTGGTTTGCCCCCAAATTTGAATATTTTGCATCCTACTGTTTTTCCAAAGAAGTTAAAGACCTAGCTCTTTGTCCAGGTTTTTGGTAAAGATGATTGACATCCTCTTTTTCTTTCTGGTTCCTCTCTGAGTTTCTTTTCTTTACCATCATTGTTCTGCTTATGCTTGTGTTATTTCTCTTTCTCTCTCTTTTTGATTTTTGGTCTGAAATATTTTAACAATTATAAACTGCTCAGAGTCACTGGGAGTCAGGTAGCATATAGATTTAATAAATTATTATTGTTACTTTTAGAAATGTTGCTAAGTTTCTTAAAATATGTTATGTATTTTAGACTTTGTTATTATCAATTATTTTTGTAATTGCTTTTAGTCTTTTCACTTTTTGTTATCACCAACCTAATTTATTGAATTAGTTTTTTGTATTGTATCAGCATAGAATGCATCAGCTTCTAGATAACTCATACATTTAAAATAAAAATGAAATAATACATGACTTTTTGTTAAATTTATATTCTGCCTTTCCTTGGGGCTCGAGGCAACATAAAGAATGCTTCCATTTTCCCCCACAATGACAATTTTGTAACTGGCCCAAAGTCAACATATAAAAATTCAAAGAGACTTGTGAGGAATCTACTACTTATATCCTAGTCTGATTTTTCAAAGAAAAGATGAATGATGTCCATATAGTATAACTATATGTGAACAACAAAAAAGGTTTGCTGATGATGGAGTTCTGGTTTGCAGGGCTTCAGCGGCAGGCTGGAATCCGTGATCGTGTGCGGTTTCTGCCTGGGCTCGCCGCTGGAGCATTCCGAGCCAGCTGGCTTTGGGGCTAAGCCATCCCATAGAGGTGGTGAAGAGGGGGGAGATCACCAGCAGAGTCAAAGGGAGCCTCATCTCTCCTCCTCAGCTGGCCAAACTCCCTTTCCTAAAGGCAGTAGGAGCGGTGGTCAGAAATGGCCACCTCAAAGAAGCACTCAACCAGAAAAGAAAGTGCAGGAGGAAGATAAGAAGTGAAAGTTTTGGCTGACTGGGATAAAAAGCAACAACTAAGGTACCCTGGAATTTAAATTTTATAAAAGATAACATCACTCCCAAAGAAGAGTCAGAAGCAGCGAAAGAAAGTGAAAAGGAAACGTTTTTTTTTCTTCACTCTCCTTCCTCACATTGACAACGAAGAGAGCTGAATAAGAAATAGGAAAAATCCGCTTTGGCACTAATAGGTAACTAAGCTGAAAATATAATTAAATGCCAAAGGGACAATAAAGATTTCTGGACACTAAAAAATCCTTTTTTTTTCTGTAAGGAGGAAGGGAGAGGAAAAGAATAAGGACAGGATTTGGAAGGAGGAGACTGCCTGGACTTCAAAAGAATCTAAAGTAAAATCTCAATAAGACTTCTAAAAGATACATTTTAACTGGAACTTTGGAACTAAATAGTAACCCCAGGAAGAGAAAGTGAAGAAAGAAGAAAGTGTAAAAAGAAACAGCTTGTGTGTATTCGGATTGCTTGGTGACTTTGGGATTTTTGGGTATTATATTTGAATGACCAAAAACAATTGGGTGGTGTTTAAAAAAATTCTACAATGGCATCACTTATGGATGAACTGAAAATGGAATTTAAAAAATATAAAGAAGAGACACAAGAAGGGAAGGGCTTCTTTGGCTCCATTTTCCAATTCTTAGAAATGGCGATCTGCATCTATGAGAAACAACAAGAAAAGACTGCGCAACTAGAAAATTGGGACAAAGAAGAAGCCATCTTTAATGAACAAGTAACTCTATTTGGGAAAGAAAGGGGAAAGGGGGGGGAAAGAGAATGGAGAATTTAAGACTTTAAAAAACAGCCCCAAAAGGGAAAAATAATTTGAGAAGTGGATATAAAGTTGGAAAGCAACAGAAAAGGGGAATACAGAAGAGGGAAATGGAGGGGGATAAAAAGGGGAGAGAGAAGAAGAAAGGGAAGAAGGAAAGGAAGAGAAGTTACAAAGTTTTGGAGCAAGATGTAAAGAAACAGGACTTATTCAGAGATAATGGGTGAAAATTTAACTGAAAAAGGGATTCTGTGAAGGTACATAAGATTGTATTGTTATATTTGTAATAGAAATAATGTTAGAAAATTGGAAACAATGTATGATTAAAAAGTGGGATAAAATAGTCAGTGTACTTTAGTGAAACTTTTGTGAACAAAATAAGTGAAATAAAATAAATGAGAGAATTGAATTAGGAAGGAACGGGAACATTTTAATTACTCAATATTGGGGGGGAATTAACTATGGAAAGTTTCTAAGTGTTTCCATAGAAGTAAGATACTTATCTGAAAAGTAATGTGTAAAACATTAAGATTTAAATGAATATTAATATTAATGATAGAATTGAATTGGTATGGATTATTGTTTTAATTATATTATACATTTATAATTTTTTTCTTTTTTAAAAATACAGTGTGTAGTTTTAGAATGTGCCAAGCAGAATCCGAATGGAAGTTATATATTATTTTAAGTGTTATAATTTTAGGGGAACGATATAAAGGCGTCATACTCCAATCAGTGATTACAGGAGAAATTTTATTCAATGAGAACAGATAGTAGACAGTTGAAACAGGACAGACAAAGAATATAAGTACAATGATTTGAATTGAGATGAAATAAATAAAATAAAATTAAGAAAGTTAAAAGAGGGGAGAAGCTATATAGAAAATGTAGAATAGTAATAAGATATGGAATGGAATATAAAAATGAGCATGAACATGAATTTGTGTCTGTACAAAGAGATGTAACCCGGGATTATGCTGCTTTCAAAAAAGGTGTTTTATGTTTTTATGTTTTTATGTTTGTTTTTAAAAATCAATAAAATTTTCAAAAAAAAAAGTTTGCTGATGGCACAACAGTGATTGGTCTCATTCTAGACAATGATGAATCTGCACACAGACAGGAGGTTATACAACTTGCCTCGTGGTGTAACCGGAACAATCTGGAATTGAACACACTCAAAACCATAGAAATGGTGGTAGACTTTAGAAGAAACCCTCCCATACTACCACCTCTTACAATAATAGACAACATAGTATCAACAGTAGAGACCTTCAAATTTCTAGGTTCTACTATACCACATGACCTAACATCAAAAACATCATCACCTAACATCAAAAATGTCATCAAAAAAGCACAACAAAGAACTTTCTTTCTGTGCCAACTCAAACTGCTCAAACTGCCCAAGGAGCTGCTGATCCAGTTCTGCAGAGGAATTATTGAGTCTATCATCTGCACCTCTATAACTGTCTGGTTTGGTTCTGCAACCCAACAGGACAGACACAGACTTCAGAGGATAATTAGGACTGCAGAAAAAACAATTACTAGTCACCTGCCTTCAATCGGGAACCTCAATACTGCACAAGTCAAAAAGAGGACTGTGAAAATATTTACAGACCCCTCACATCCCGGATATAAACTATTTCAACTCCTTCCCTCAAAACAACGCTATAGAGCACTGCACACCAGAACAACTAGACACAAGAAAAGTTTTTTCCCGAAAGCCATCACTCTGCTAAAGAAATAATTTCCTCAGCACTGTTCAACTATTTACAAAGTGTGCACTACTATTACTGTTAATCTTCTCATCACTCCTTATCACCCATCCCCTCCCACTTGTGATTGTAAGACTGTAACTTTGTCGCTTGTATCCTTATGATTTATATTGACTGTTCCCTAGTGTGATTTGATTGTTGATTGTACCCTATGACTATCATTAAGTGTTGTAGATTATGATTCTTGATTCTTAATGAATGTATCTTTTCTTTTATGTATACTGAGAGTATTTACACCAAGACAAATTCCTTGTGTGTCCAATCACATTTGGCCAATAAAAGTATTCTATTCTATTCTATTCTATTCTATTCTATTCTATTCTATTCTATTCTATTCTATTCTAAAACATATAGGTACAAAACATTTACTTATTTCTCATCATGCTTTATTTTTCCATTTCTTAGTATGGCAACATTTAGAAACACACATCTACTCTCAGCAGAACACCCTTGCTGAAGGAATGAATCTTCAAAGTTATTCTAGTTCAATTATGCATGATGCTGCTTGATGTAGAATAAAGAAACCAATATTCAGGTATGTTCCAGAATCCTCTTGTGGGTATGTAAAAAAGAAGTACCTGTCCCTCCCTGTAGCAGAAGGAGGAGATAGCAGGAGCATAAACAGCAAAAGAAACACACCCATGGCTTGATCTCACCCCCCTCCTTTTTTATTTTTAGTTCAATTGAAATTCACTGATTTGTGCAGTGGGAGGCTCAAGTCGACAGTAGCAGGCTAGCATTTCTAAGAGAAGAGCTGATACTCTTCTATGACGCACTGACATCCAAAACAGTGGGAGAGTGACAGGTGGCATTCCCTTTGTTCCCCTGCCTGTCCACATGCTTCTGACATCTCTTCATGGGCACAGCAGGGCTTTGATTCCTCTGTGTTTTGTATTCATGCCCTTTCCACAGTTCTGTGGCACCAATTTACAGAATGCTTGGAATTGCAGAAATTCAAAACATCTCACTTGCAAGGGTAGATGATACACTGTTGATTGGGGATGGGGGAGAGTGGAGGGGGAGAAGTGGACAGGCGTGGGAAATAATCATGCTGCTTCTCTGGTTCTTGAAAATAAGGAAAAGAAAGGAAGAGAGAGGGGTGAAAAGCATGGCAAAATGTTAAATGATTTCAATTGTGCAGTCATCCCAGCTGTTCTGGGGAGATTTCCTATTCCTCTGCTTTAAGAGAATGAAGGAAAGTGAGAGAGGGAATGAGGGGGAGAAAGAGAGAGGGAGAGAAGGAGGGAGGAAGAGATTATAATGAGTAGAGGTCACAAATGTCCTCTTGGACAACCCCCTGGAACGGTTTCCTCTCACAAGTGTCATTGTGCTACACTTGAGATCAGGAGCTGGTCTTTAGTATTCAGAGTGCTAATTCATTTTGTTGCTGGCAGCGCTGCATTAATGATCAAGCGACGACAATGAACACTGTCTGCATAACAAATGTGCCTTTCTCCAGTGGCAGTAAATACAAAGTGATTAATATAGAATCAGGGCTCATATGGAGTACCTTTCTTTTTACATCTTCTCAAATGATGATGTTATTATTATTACTATACCTGAATTTTGTCAGATTTCTAGGGAAGAGACTTCTGTTCCTTTGTTCCTATCTATCCATATTTCTCTCTGTATATGGATTGGTATGTCTCCATTTCTATCCAACTGCACCCATGCATCATTATTAGGGCGAAGCTACTTGGTGCTTTCTCTCTCTCTCTCTCTCTCATTGGAAAGCTGCCTTTTCCTACGCTGGATGCAAATGATTATTAATACTCTGTTCTTCGCTTCTGACATTTACCAAGGCAGAATCATCAGACTGAACTAAATCACATCCTGCTCCTTCTGGCTACCTACCTAAGCCTATCTTCTATTAGAATTAAACGATTGGAACAGGTGAGATGTGGGGCCACATTTTTTTTTTTTTAAAAAGTGTCAGTTGCTGCTTCCTTTTAGCAGGAGTCGAGAAAGCTCCAATTTCATGGAGTTTGGACTTAAATGAGAGGGAAAGAAAGATTATTCCTTTATCACAGCAGTGATGTTAGGGCAATATTAGTCAGTATAAAAAATAGGATTATGCTATTCTTAAGGAGCACAAAAATGGTTATTTGTCAAGCTGTTTCCTCTTCTGTGTTATTTGTGATGTGGTGAATCCTCTTTGACTACCTCCCTGCTTTTGAAATGTAAAGGAGATTGGGACAGTGGTGGAAAGAGCAGTGTTAACCCTCTATTAAGCATTTGGATATGGCAGCTTTTCACTCACTTTGTACATAACACTGTTCACATACATAGTACCCTCTCATCTGCTTATAATGTGCCAAAAGCTTCCTCTCTTCAATCCCAAGCAGCCTTTTAAAGAGACATCTTTACTGGAAACTCTAAAATGTCCTTTGCTAAGCAAGACAATTGTTAAGTGAGTTGTGCCCAATTTTATGATCTTTTTGCCACAGTTGTTAAGCAAATCATTGCAGTTTTCAATGAAATATGTGGTTGTTAAATGAATCTGGTTTCCCCCCATTGGCTTTGCTTCTTGGAAGCCAGATGGGAACATATGATGATCACATGATCCCAGGACACTGCAAATGTCATAAATACATACATACATTCATAAATGTCATAAATACATAATAATAAATTCTAGTTGGTTGTAAATCAAGGACTACTTGTAAAGTACCTTTTGCATCTCTTCTCCGACATCACTATCGAGATTCCTTCCTTATATATGCCTTTCAAAACATGGAATATTTCTTTATTTAGGACTCAATATAACTCTCCTTCTAGCAAGAATGGTGATTTTGAAACCATGCACCTCTCTTGGAACAGGAGTGAGTCATGTTAGATGGCTCAGAGCCTAGGTGTGGCTTAGCTTATGGGTTAGTTTGTCCTTGGATCTTTGTTTCTGTGATTATGACTTCTGGATTCTGAGTTCTGGTTCTGACTTCTGCTGCATGAGTATTGTATACATGCATCATACTGTATATTATTGTATTTAAAGAAGTTTCTTTTATAAATGAATCCTGCTGAATTATTTACTTGTGTGCTGGTTGGATGGCTGCAAACTCGAACACATTTTATAATGAACAGCAGAACAAGAGAAAATATTTTTTATTGCACATGCTTGCAATCCACATTTTCTAAGAGGAAAAATCAGGGTGAATTCATATGCCTCAAGAATGTTGGTGAAAATTCTTGTTGGTGCAAAGGCCATGTGAATGTAAATAAACACTGTGACTGGAGATAGGCACATCGCAAGCATTCTCATTGACACCCATACCCAGAGGAGACAGTGTGATATGGAAAATGTACATGGTAAAAATCCAAACAACCACGTCTTGGTGCTTCTAGTAATCCAATACAACATGCTCTGTTTTTTTTTTAAATGAAAGCTTTCCCCCCTTTTTCTTCATAAGGATATTCTCATCATTCTCATGTGAACAACTGCACCTACATACACACTCTGACCTTGAAAGTTAATTTGCACAGAAGGTTGTGTCTTCCAATTTTTCCCTTTGTACAGCATTGGGAAGATAATGAAAAATGCTCATTTGGTCCAATTGCATATTTTATTGGCATTTTTTATGCTTACAAAGTATTGGTGTCATTATTTTTACTAGTATTCAATGACATATTTAGCTGAAAGCACTGATTGGTCATATTTATGTGATGCTTCAAATACAAAATTGGTTTATATAAAATAGTCATAACCTTTAGATACTCCCTTTTGGACATAAATTATTTTATATTTTTTCTTTTGGAAAACTCATTCCATTTTGTATGTCTTTTGAATTATATAGTGACAAGTTGAAAATTAACTGGTGGACAAAGGAAATGGATATGGCATGTATTCATGGCTGTTAAGGGAAGTTGTAAAGATATTCATTTTCTGTCAATTATGCAATAGTTCAAAGTCTCATCTTTTTTTCTATATTTGAAATGAGCACTTGGCTGCCAAAATTCCCATTTTGAGTACTGCTTAGAGTTTGGGGCTGAATATTCTTCTTGATGCTTGCTTTGCTGTTTCTGTTGTAGTTGTTAATAATTACTATATGCCTAGGGTTGAGTACACATTATTATACGAGACCTATCTGCTTGTATAACAAAGTTTTGCAATTGTGGTTTGGACTGCTATTTTTATTATTTCTAGTCCATCAGAAAGTTGGAAGAAAATTATAAAAAGGAGTTTAGTATCTATCTCTCCATCAATCTGCATGCTAGCAAAATAAATAATCAATATCAGGATAAAAGTGATCCAAATTTGTGGAAGGGCAAAAGTATTAAAATAAAAAATGCAAAAACGGGGCAGATCTGGTAATGGTTACAAGGAAAAAAATTCCCAAATATTACCCTATCATTTTAATAGCACAGGAAATGTATTCCTAGACATCTAGACACAAGAAATGTATTCCTAGACAACAAAAGATGGTCGATTTTAGGAGAAGTCTTTCCTTTATCAGGAGATCTTTAATCAGGAATCCACAGCCCATTCTATAAATCTTAGGAAGAATCTTCTGCCCTTTAACTCAAAGGATACTCTAAGGCTTCATCCAGGAAATCATGGAGGCCATTGTACACATTCATCAAAAATTCTCTTCCTAAAAGAAGCAACTTAGAAATAGTTGATTTCATGATGAGTAGCTGTCTGGTCTGCTGTACTACACAAAGTATTTTGTCTGTAATGCCAAGTCAGTAGTAATGCAACTTGACCTGTTTACTTGTAATGCTGTATTAATTCACTGTAGTTCTGAATCAGTTACGAGTTCAGGAAGGATTACCTTTCCCCATACCCAGTAGATGTTGCTTGTTTAGTCTGATGCTGCTGCTTATCTTAGTTAACACCATTGACTGTGTATTATACCCTTTCTCTGATTATGGGTCACTTTAAGTGAGACTGAGCAGGTTGCTCTTCAGAGGATGGATGGTCCTGCCTTTTAGCGTCTTAAACTGCACAATATTTGAGTTTCTTCCAGCTGCTTGGTTAACCCTCTTAGTAAAGTGTGGAGGAAGGAACAGGTGCATGAATTAGTCTTGCATAAAATGAATAGGTCAACAGGTGTCCAATTAGGGCATCACCAAGTTGGTTGAACACAAAGGGAAATGTGGGGAGATGAGCGGGTTAAGCAGTTTGTGTAACTTACTGCTTTAGGAAATACTTATGATTAGGACACTGTCAAGGCTGACTTGAACTTTCACCTATATTCCATTTCTCATGCAAGAATAGGTTGATGGTGATGGATTGGAATGCAAAGGTGGAGAGAATGGCATCCAAGCATCATCAGTTTCCACGAAACATCTCTCCCCCCCTCAAGGACACTCTGAGCAGATGTCCCAGCGGGGCCAGTCAGTTCTCATAACAAAATCAACAGAAGTGATTGGTGGACATAATGGACCATGGATGGTCTGTGGGTAAAGAGTGAATGAACTTTGTGTGCTTTTGCATGGGAAGCCCAGAGCTAGTTTCACTTCTTCTGTACTAATGTGGATTTATTCAGTAAAATAATGTCCCAATCTTCTTCTAGATTCTCCAACTGGGAAGTTGACAGACCCAATTTTGTAAGCAGTGAAGTTAAATGAACATAGAGGAAAGTCATCTCAATTATTAATTAATTAATTAAATTTAACACAGAAACTACTCAGCAGAAAACAAGTGGCTGTTTGTCTTTCACTGTAAGACAAAAAGTTGTGCTGTTGAAAAGAAGAGGATGCATGTTCATAACCTTCATGAAAAGAAAGAAAAGAAGCATTCTTTCAACAGGCCTGATTTGTTATTATTGTAAGGAGAAATGAGTAAAGCTTACTAAGCTGATCAGTTTCTCAAGCACTTTTCTCACAAGGTTCAGTAGCTAATGCCATTTTCTCCATGATCTACTGCATGTGGGACACAACACTTTTATGAGAGGATTTCACACAATGACAGCAGAAATATGAGGTGAATCAGTTATTCACTATCCAGGCTTTTGTGTAGGCAGCAGTGCTCACTGTCAATATGGCCTCTGACACAATATCTGCCTTCTTGTCAAGAAGAACTGGCAGGATTGGATGATTAAGCAAGTCTGAGGCCAAGGTTCAGAACCCTGGATTTTTTTTTTAGGAACAGATACTGTAAACTGGTTCAGAGTATGAGGTTCAGGACCTGAAAGATCAAGGCTGTAGTGCAGTAACAGGATTATCATTGTCTACACCAAAGTAATATTCTCCCTTATTCCTATTCCAAGGTTCTTAAAACTTCCTCCAGATATAGAGTAGAGTTTATTGGATATTGTTTAAAAGTAACACAAAAGAAAAATATATGGCTTGATATAACTAGCTAATGTAGTCTTTAGGACTGCATTATCATCTTTTGCATACTTATGGAAATTGACTGATTTATCTTCTTCTTGATTTTCAGAGTTGTATGGCTATTGTAGATAGTTGTTATAGTGATATATTACTCTGCTTTTATTCTACAATAGTTTTTGTCTGTTTGGGAGTTTCCTCACCAAACTGAATTATTAACCTACCTTTTCAATTAGTAATATGAGGTGATATGTACTAGTTTATAGATAATGTAATAATCTTAAAAAGGAGTACTTGAATAGTAGATTGTGAAGGTTAATTAGGTTACTATGTGTTGGGGATAGTAAATGAGATTTTAAAAGAGATTGGCATTGTTTTGATTTCTCAGTTGTAGAAAATCTGAAACTGACAGTGATTTAAGTGGCAGAAACTCTAAGGAAATTGTACATCGCAGATCCTCTGGACATTTCTCTTCTTATGCCCACAGAATGAGACTTCCTAAATCTTACATATGTAGCCAGACAGCTTCATAATAGATAATACATGAGGCTAACATAAAAGTTGTTTTTTTCAACAACTCAAGTTTTCTATAACTAAAAGACTATAATTCTATGTCTTTCTTCCTGGTCATTAATGGGAGGTGAGAATGACAAGTTCTCAATGAGATTGAAACTGTTCGAGAAGACAAATTATGATAACATGGTTTGATTGTGCTAGGTTTATGTAGATTATTGCCAATAAGGATATTCTTTTAGTTCTGTTATATACTTATAGTAAGGATATTGGCTTGGCTTATTTTTTAGAAAGAAAAGATTGGACAGTTTTCAAAAAGCACAAGTAGGAATATATAAAAAGAAAACAAAAAACAAAGCAGTGTTCTGTTACATTGCTGTTACTCTAATTTAAGTAGAAGCATTTAACCAAGATTTTTATATATATAGTATGACATTAGAATTGCAGAAAAACAAGTTTGAAAAGTCATTGGGTGAGCTTATATTAAAATCAGAACAGACAAATTTATTAAAACCTTAAGAACTTAAAGGAATTTGAAATAAAAATGAAGCAGCTAAATAATTTTTTAATCTAAGCAAGTTATAAATAGATTAAGATTCTAAGTAAATCTGGAATATTGATTTTTACTATACAATGTTGAAATTAATTATAAAAAATAAATACCATCTTGTGGGAAAGTGACTTATTTTGGCCATCCATTGAAAAGATAGATAATGATTTTAGAAACTGGATACTAGAGGGGACTAAAGAGGTAAAACAGAAAAAAAGTACAAGCTTGGTTTTGATGTCAGTTAATACTGGGAATTTCAAAGTGACACAAAATGTTATAACACTGGAAATATTAAAGGAGATCTTTAAAGAGTGAAGTAGGAAGTTAGTAACCAAAATATCAACACTGTCACTAATGCTGCCTGCTTTATAGATTATGTCTAAAAGATGTTAATGAAGGAATGACGGATATGAAACAAATTTTATCTGACAAGATGAAGGAATACGGAATGTGGAACTACAAATGACAACCAAATAGAATATTTGGAAAATGATCCCTTAGTGTATACTCCAAAGAAACTGGCTGAAGTTCTAAAAAATTAAAAGAGTAATAGAAATGATAAACCAAGAAAATGGCCTGGAAAATGTTTTCCTATTGTATCTAAAAGTAAAATGAATGTATAGGAAGAAAGTTGGTTTGTTTAATCAAGATTAAAATAAGATTTTTTTTTACAATGCTTTGGCAATCCTATATGCACTTTTGGCTGACATCAAGATTGAAAAATGCGGGACAACTGGAGTGGCAGGACAGGAGAACGGAGGTGAAGAAGTCTGGTGCAGGCTTCGAACACCTTTTCTGGCGTCAGGAGCGATCCCCCAGGGATACATGAACCCCGGAGAGGTTCGTGTCAACGTGGAGATCCTCGAGCTGCAGAGGGGGGAAGGCAACTCCCCGACAGTGAAGAGGGAAGCTCCCGAGCTCAGCGCTAAAGAGTAAGCTGTCATTTTATGGCAGCTTCCAATCCGGTCTGCCACTTGAGTGAATAAGCAAAGCAGTGACAGCCTGCGAGATCGAGTAACAGGAACAGAGAAACGGTTTATATCTTGGATTCTTTGAAGTCTGAAGGGAGTAGAATGACAGAAGAATGATAGCATAAATTCTTCTCTCCTGGTTGTGATAAGCACCTCTTGGAAGTCGGGCGGAGAGCGGCCAGAAAAGCAATTGGGAAAATTTTACTCTGTGAGGGGGAAGCTTTGGGGAAAGAAGGAGATTGCTAAAACCTGGAGATTTGAGATCCGGAACTGGTCTGAGCACAACATGACTATTACATCTACTTAATATTGGGGAGAAGATAAATTGAGCATTATATTGGACTTTGGAAGATTTGTATGTGGATTTAAAAGTTGGAAAGCAAAGAAAGAAGCAGCAGCAAGAGGAAGAAGCCAGAGGCGAACAGTAGGCTGGGAAAGACGGTTTTGGGACTGCAGATTAGTCAGCACATTTCACCATTTGCTGATTGGAAGGCTGAAAAGAAACCTCTAGCTGGAAGATGGAACTTTAGCTCACCCAATTTGCTCTCTTTATTACGTGGTACTACTTAAGTTTACTAAGTTGGCACTATTTTCTCTTTAAGATGACTTCCTTGTTGTTGTTTGTTTGTTGAATTTCTGAAGCTGTGGTAATCTCTCTTCTACCCCTTCTCTTATTATCTTGCCCCTTGCCGCCCTATTGTATCTCCTAAATACTTTACATAATTTTACTTACTGGGGGGGGGAAGAGGAAGATACACTATTATCAAAGAGTTAAGAGTTTACTGTTGTAAGTATTAATAGTAAAAAGGGATAAACTTTGTTGATATAACCTATTTATAAATTATTTAGACTACTTATGACATTTAAGATTAATTCCTTAAAGTGTTAATTGATGTACTATTGTTGACCAATTTTCTTATTACATTGACTAGAATATTGTTGCAGATCTCTATTTATGATATAGGGGAAAAGACTGTGGAGTGAGATATAAAATTGAAATACGTGAATAGTCTTTCAAGTACAGGACCCAAATACTGAATGGTGATTTGGGATAATATATTTAAAATTGTGCATCAACAAAAACAAATACTTAGAGAGATGACATCCACAACAACTATGGCCTTAAAAGCAGGAAAGAAGGCTATCCCGACCTTATCGACTACGTTGACAGCTACCCCACCAACATCTCAAAAAACTATCGAGGAGTCTTTAATAGGGGAAAAGCAGCCCAATGTCCCCAATATTAATATACAAACTTCCATATTAGCCTTGCAGGAAGCTATATCTAAAATGCAAGAAATGATGATTAAAAATCACAAGGAAACTAGAGCAGATATAAGCGAATTGAAAGATGAGATGGGGAAATTGAAGGCTGAAATGAAAGCGGATATAGCGAAGGTGGAGGGTAAGATAGGGTCTCTACAGCAGGCCATGGAGAGAAACGAAGTGAAGATAAAAGATATAGAGAGTAGAACAACACGCATGGAGACTAACTTTGAAAGGATGGATGAGGAATTTAAAAATGTACTTAGAGAAACGGAAGACTCTCTGGTCCACCTCGAGATGGACAAAGCAATGGCGTATTTAAGATTCCAGAATGTGGCGGAAGCCAAAAATGAAGAATTGGAACATTTGATGGCAGAAATATTGGCTGAATGGCTAGGAAAGGAAAAAGATGATCTAATTAAAGAGTTTGATGAGGTATATAGGGTTAGCACAAAGCTACGCCAGGCGTAACAACTGTCCAAGAGAAATTCATATCCGCTTCTCTAGGAGATGTCTGAGGGATTTAATTTTGAAAATGTCTAGGGAGGAAACAATATCATATAAAGGCAGAGAAATTAGGATTTTAAAACAAATTCCAAAGAGAGTGAGGATGATAAGACAAGATTATAAATTTTTAGCTAATGATTTAAATAAAGAAGGAATCCATTTTAAATGGTTAATCCCGGAAGGGATGTTAATTACATGGAAAGAGAGGAAAATCAAAATAGAATCGATAGAACAGGCCCAAGTTTTTCATCAACAGCTCACAGATAAGAATAGTCAACCCACCAAAGAAGACCCTAAAACAAGACCACAGGAGGTCCGATATTATCACAGAACCTAAAAGGAACGACTTTCACCAATTTCAGGAAGTGATAATCCACAACATGGGAGAGAAGAGCAAATCCCACAACAACAACAACAAGAGAACCGAATCATTACTAGGCAAAAATCTAAGCAGAAGTAGATAAATGGTGGAGGGGAAGAAGTTGCTCTCCATCAATATAAACGGATTAAATTCATTATTAAAAAGAAAAGGATATTCTCAAAACTTATTCAACATAACGCAGATATAATATGTCTTCAAGAGACACATATTTCAAGAATGACGAAAGACATCTAATTTGTCCAAAATTAGGTAAACTTTTTACAGCACCGCCGACCAACACAAGAAAAAAGGAATTGCAATTTATGTAAAACAAGATGTAAAGGCAGAATTAATCTGGTCGGATCCCGAAGGAAGAACTCTGGTTATACAAGTTTGGATAAACCACATCACATTTTTACTTGTAGCAATCTATGCCCCAAATGATGACCAGGGAAATTTTTTAAACACCTTCACCAAAAAATAGTAGGCTTTGAAAAAAGAAACATTTGCTTGATTGGCGATTTTAACTCCATTGCAGACTACCAGAAAGACCATAGTAATATGGGGAAAAACAAGAAGGGGAAAAGGGAACTTTCTGCGGCATGTAAGGAAATGTTGAGAGAGTTAAATTTAAAAGATCTATGGAGGAGCGGAATCTTGAAGGAAAACAATTTACATATTATTCTAACCCACATAAGACTTGGACCAGAATAGATATGGCTTGGATGGATTTGGACTTGGCTAATGAAATAAAAGAAATCAAAATCCTACCGAATGAATGGGCTGATCATAACCCAATACAGCTAATTTGGAGAGATAGGAGACGAATAAAAAAAGATGGACACTAAATAACCAAATTGTAAGCGAAGAAGAGTATATTAATAAACTGAAAGAGGAGCTAAACTATTTTCTAAAAGATAATAATAATGAAACAACTTCAAAACAGAACATTTGGGTTACTATGAAAGCAATTATAAGAGGCACAACAATTTCCTATAATGCTATGAGAAACAAGAGAATTTATGCCCAACAAAAGCGTTACAACAACAAATTCAAGACTTAGAAATACAATTACAAAAACCCCTAAGACCCAAGGACTACAAAATCAGTTAATACTAGCCAAACATAAGCTGAATTTAATTGAACAAGATAAAATAGAAGTTAGCTTGAGAAGGTCCAAACAAAATTATTTTGAACACGCCAATAAACCAGGAAGATGGCTATCTTATAAACTTAAAAAGAAAAAGAAAAGAGATTGATACACCAATTAATAGGCGAGAAAGGTATCCCACAACATGAGATTGAGAAGAAAAAGGATATTATATTAAACTATTTCCAAAGATTATATAAAAAGAAGAAATCAATGAGGATAAAATAAGAACTTATCTGGAGAATACGAATGATAAAACAATAGGGGAAGGAGACAAAGAATTACTAAATAAGGATATTACATGGTCTGAGTTAAAATCTGCAATGGAAAATCAATGTAATAATAAATCCCCTGGTCCAGATGGGATTCCAGTAGAATT
This sequence comes from Pseudonaja textilis, assembly GCF_049901715.1. NCBI lineage: Eukaryota > Metazoa > Chordata > Lepidosauria > Squamata > Elapidae > Pseudonaja > Pseudonaja textilis. Next base: position 13,732,199 of record NC_141997.1, read on the forward strand.
GTATAAAGCCACAATAGATTTAGTAGGGCCTCTGATGCTGGAAGTGTTTAACGAAGTACTTTTGGCTGCCAAAATGCCAGACTCATGGAGGAGGCGTTGATTGCGTTAATTCGAAGGAGGATGTGGATGCCAGATATATCAACAATTATAGACCAATCTCACTTTTAAACGCCGATTATAAATTATTTACCTCAATTATTGCGAATAGAGTAAAACAAGTTTTAAATTTATACATTCATGAAGACCAAAATGGCTTCCTTCCATTCCGCCAAATTAAAAACAATTTAAGAACCGTTATTGACGTCTTAGAATATTATGAAGCTCATCCAGAGAAACAATTTACACTCTTGTTTCTAGATGCAGAGAAAGCATTCGATAACTTACATTGGCACTTTTTAATACAAAAATCTATAATATGAATCTGGGCACTAAATTCGAGAATATTATCACAACAATTTACAATACCCAACAAGCCAATATACTAATTAATGGTGAACAAACAGGCCCACTAAGCATTGAAAAGGGCGTTAGACAGGGTTGCCCTCTCTCACCCCTCTTATTTATATTTGCTTTAGAATCATTGTTAACGTGGATAAGACAAAATCCTGAAATCCAAGGGGTTAGGGTCAAAGCAGAGGAATATAAATTACAGGCGTTTGCAGGCGATATGGTTTTCTTCCTAGAGGATCCCATGGAAAAAGGACATAATCTAATAAAAGAACTAGAACAATATGGTTCAGTAGCAGGATTAAAGATTAACAGAAATAAGACGAAATTACTGACTAAAAATCTAACAGAGAACCAGAGGAAAGAATTAGAAAAAACCATGGGGATACAGGCAACAAAAAAGGTCAAATATTTAGGCATATGGTTAACACCACATAGTAAATCACTCAAAGAGAATAATTATGATAAACTGTTACAGCAAATTAAGAAAGATCTAGAATCTTGGAATAAGTTGCAGCTTTCTTTACTGGGCAGGATTGCCACAATCAAAATGAACATTTTACCAAAACTCCTTTACTTATTCCAGACAATCCCAATAAAATTACCAAAAATTTTTTTTGATGATATAAATAAGGTAACTCTTAAATTTATTTGGCAAGGGAAAAAAGCTAGAATCAGTATTAAGGCCTTACAAGATGCAAAAAGTAGAGGTGGGCTAGCGCTTCCAAACTGGGAATTATATTATTGGGCAGCCAACTTATTATGGTTAAAAGACTGGGTCAATTTACGGAATAAAAGAACTCTAGCCTTGGAAGGGCACGACCTTCAGAGAGGATGGCACGCATTTCTATGGGATGTGGGAAAACTAAACAGGCGTACTTTCATAGACATCTTATTAGAGATTCACTATTAACTAATTGGAAAAAAATATGTAAAAAACATTATTTAAAAATTCCGATTTGGCTTTCAACAATGGAGGCAATGGTTCATCCCAACAATTTGGATATAACAAAAACGACTAAATATAAAGATTTATTAGATCCTTTAGGAAAATTAAGAACTCGACAGGAATTACAGGAACAGGGATTTAAAATTGATCAGTGGTTATATATACAAATCCATAGTAGATACAAACAAGATATCAAAGAATTTGGAATCTATAGCAAATTACAACACTTAGATAAAATCTTATTAGGATCAAATAAAAGAATATCTCCAAATTTTATAAATATTTATTGGAGGTAGAATTAGAGCAAGAGATAGTGAAAGGGAACATGATAATGTGGAGTAGGAATATTGGAAGAAGCATTACATTAACAGAATGGGAAAAGATCTGGAATAGAATCATTAAGATCACGAAATCTGCGGCGTACAAAGAAAATATGTATAAAATGTTATATAGATGGCACTTACCCCCTTCGAGGTTAGCGAAAATGAACCCAAACTCTAGTCCAAAATGTTGGAAATGTAAAAACATAGAGGGAACCTACTTTCATATGTGGTGGACCTGTAAAGAAGCCCAGAAATACTGGCAAAAAATTAGAAAATGGCTGGAGGAGATAACTAAAGAACAAATTGAATACAAACCAGAGTTCTTCCTACTAGGGATCTCTGATAAACATTTTCTTAAAAAGACGAAATATATAATAATTCATATTCTAACTGCGGCCAGATTAGCATTTGCCCAGTGCTGGAAATCATCCCGTTTATCTACAGATCAATTGGTCATTCAGAAAATATGTGACTGCGCAGAAATGGACAATCTAACCATAGCTCTTAAAAATAAAGAGTCTTCAGCATTTGATAATAATTGGAATACGTGGTATAATTGGTTATATCAGAGATAAACTGTTCAATGAGCATAAATAAGCATAAATAACCATAAATATCCCAGGGGTGGGATTCAAATTTATGTGGGAGTGGCCTAATTTGAGGGTGTGGTTTGCTGGTCACATGACTGGGTAAGCATGGCTTGCTGGTCATGTGAATGGGTGGGCGTGGCCAGGTGACTGGCAAACCAAATACAAGTGGTCCTCACTTAATGACCGGTTGTTTAGCAAGTGTTCTAATTTATGACTGGCCTCCCCAGAGCTACCTGACCAGTTTTTGGAGTTTTGACAGCTTTAGATCAGGGGTCTAAATCTCACCTCTGCCTGTGTGTGTAAGAGAGAGGGAGAGAGAGAGGTTGGATCAGATCTCTCTCTCTCTCTCTCTCTCTCTTCCACCAATGCCAGAAAGCCACAGTCAGTCAAAATTCATATTAGTGGTCTCCGGGATTTAAAATTATGAGTTTGGTGGTCCCCTGATCCAAAGGGATGAGCCTGAGAGAGGGAAAGAGAGAGAGAAAAGAAAGAGAGAAAGAGAAATGGGAAATAAAGAGAAATGGGAAAGAAAGAAAGAAAAGGGGACAAAGAAAGAGGGGGGATGGAAGGAAGGGACAGAAAGAAAAAGAAATAAAGAAGGAGGGAGGAGAAAGATAATGAAATATCTATTCTAGTCCAATCACCTGCTCTAGCAGGGTTAGAAGGGAGTGTGTGTGTGTATTATTCTTGTAATTTACCAGTACATTTTGGTTTTGCCTTCTTCAGAATTGGCACTGTAATACATTGAGGAAAAGTAATTTTTAGGGTGGAGATCTGGTCCAATGGATCCTGTTTAAAGCCTCAACAAAATGTGAGAGCTTCCTGATAGTCTTGATCATTTTTCGTCCACAAAACCTTTAATAGAAGCCAAAGAGGTTTCAATGTGCTGGCAAATGTGGAAAAGGGCCTCAGTCTAAACTAGGCTTTATTCAATCTGATGCATCAGGTCTCTCTCTTTCTCTCTCTCTCTTCCTCTCCCTCCTTCCCTCCCTCCCTCTCAGACTGGCTTTGCTCTACTTTCCCGATGTGCCTGTGGCGCCGGCGCTTCAAACATGGATGGATGGATGGATGGAGAGAGAGAGAGAGAGAAACAGGCAGGCAGGTTGGTAGTCAGGAAGGCAGGCAGGCAAACAGACAGACCTTTTGGGTGGATGGATGGACGGACAGACAGACAGACAGAATGCGACAGCAGTGGCACTTTGGGAAAGCAGGGGCAGCGGCTTTTCCCAACGTGCTTCCGCATTCGAGGCACCGGTTCTGGAGCATTACTACAATCAATGGGTGAACCTGCAGGGCCGGCGCCTCAAACGGCCCCCTGCTGCCTCTTAGCATCCCCAAGGGGGCTGGCAGAGGGGGGCTAAGAGGTGGCAGGGGGGCGTTTGAGGTGCCGGCTGGCCCTGCAGTTTCACCCATTGATTAGCACTGCTCCAGAGCCGGTGCCTCCAATGCAGAAGTGGTGGCATGTTACATGCTGCCACGGCCATGTTTGATGTGCCACCCCCCTGCCGCCTCTTAGTGCCCTTCTGCTGGCCCCCTTGGGGATGCTAAGAGGTGGCAGGGGGGTGTTCAAGCCACCAGTCCTGCAGGTTCACCCATTGACTGTAGCACCGCTCTGGAGCCGGCACCTCAATGGGTGAACCTGCAGGGCCAGCTGGCACCTCGAATGCTCCCCTGCCGCCTCTTAGAGCCCCTCTGCCAGCCCCCTTGGGGACACTAAGAAGTGGCAGGGAGACAGTGCATTGAACACTGCTGTGGTGGTACATAACGTGCCACCACTTCTACATTGGAGGCTCTGGCTCTGGAGTGGTGCTACAGTCAATGGGTGAACCTGCAAGACCGGTGCTTTGAATGCCCCCCTGCCACCTCTTAGCATCCCCAAGGGGGCCAGCAGAGGGCTCTAAGAGGTGGCAGGGGGTGGCACATCGAACGCGGCCATAGTGGCATGTAACATGCCACTGCTTCCTCATTGGAGGCATCGGCTCTGGAGCAGTGCTACAGTCAGTGAGTGAACCTGCAGGGCCAGCGCCTTGAACGCCCCCCTGCTGCCTCCTAGTGTCCCCCTGCCAGCCCCCATGCCTCTTAGCACCCCCTAAGGTATTCCCATCGCCCCCCCAGGAGGCGGTACTGCCCACTTTGGGAACCACTGGTCTATACCCCTTGTTCTCGCTGTTCGTGATTCATCAAACAAATTTGTGGAAAATTCATTACCACGCAACATGACAACAATGGTTTACTTCAATAATTTTTAAAAAGCAGTGCATACATTGAGGACACAGAACATGTATACTAAAAACTATTGGTTGAAATGTTAGACTTAAATGGGTCTTGTGACTGTGTCTGTTACAACTGCTTTTCTTTTGTTAGGTAACCCAAGTTTATGAAGATTATGCTGGGTATTTTCACAACTATTTACTATTTATGTATTTTACAATATTTTAATACCACCCACATCTTGAAGAACACAACAAAGCAAAATAAATACAACTGAAGCAGTGTGAAAGTAAAAACTCATAAACCAGTCAAGATCAAAGTCACGCCTATGATGGTGCTTATAAACAACTTAAGGCAAAGGTTAAGCTTAAAGGTAAGGGCCACAATTCTGAATTAGGTCTGGAAGCCTAATGTCAACCAATTAATTTACTGCTCATGTCTGGGTTGTTATACAACAGTGAGTTTGTCCTGCAAATAATATGACTAACATTCATTTCATTTTTCAAGTCGTCTTCAATGTTAGATCCACATTCACTGTATTACAGTAGTTCAGCTGAATGATGATTAGAATAAGAATTACCATTACCAAAGCACTCTGGTCCAGGTAGGATTGTACTGGTTCACCACCTGGCTTACATTTGCTTCTCAAACATCACCCTTGAATCCAAAAGGACTTGTAAAGCCTGAACTACTTCTCTCAGCAGAAGAATCTATTCCAGAGTAATTATTAGGACCAATATTAGCAGATGCTTACTGATGAATGACAAATCTGTCTTGGCATTATTTAATGAGAGCTTGTTTTCCCCATGTAACCTCCAAAATCTAGTTCAGGCATGAACCTATAACTGAGGTAAGAGCTCTGTTTTACATTGCTACAACTAAACTGCTTGGGATTTTACTGGTTTCTCGAAATCAGAGGATGAAGATTATTGAGGTTTTCTGGTAGTGTCATGGTGCAAAACGAGAGGAATTGTGTTTCTTTCCCTCCTTTGGATTTTAACATATGCCATTGGTGTCACTGACATTTTTTTTCTATCTCTTGTAGTAGTTGTTGGCAACATTTGGGAGAAAAGTGAATCTATCAGGAGAGAAATATTAAGACAATCCGTATGTATGGAGAATGGATTTTAAAAAATGCTATACTAAGCAAGCTGACAGAATGTAGAAAAAAATGAACTGGCAAAGATTGATATTACTTTAAAAGTGTAACTTGTAATCATACTTCCTATTTGTCCCTTTTTTTTCTTTGCATTCTTTTGATATTTCTGTCTTTCCCCCTTGTTATACCAATAATTAGATTTTTTTTTTTTTGCTGGAAACAGAGTTATGGCAAAGAAGGGAAGAATGAAATGAAGAAACGTTTAGAGAATGTGACTAAGGTTTTACATAAATTATCTGAAACTTTGTAAAGCTTGCATATTAATGAAGCACATGCAATTCTTCTTCATTTCACTTGAAATTGCCATAGGATTGGACAATGTATATTTGTTATGCCTATCTCTGACTTAAAAATGTCTTGTCAAAACCTCAGTGACAAGCAAGACACAGACAGATGAAAAATAAATTTTGATTTAAACAGACCATTTTATGCTAGCTATGCTAGATTCTTGGTTCAGACCCATAAAGTTTGTTCACCCCTTTTCAACTGTTTGCCAATTAAGTAAAATAATGTACTATCTGTCAAGATGAATGAGACAATAAAGATATATAAAAACCATAGTAAAAGGCAAGGCAAAGATAAAATTTTCAACACAGTACCACCCAATCCAAGACCAGAGGTGGCAATTCTCCCTGAGCCAATAAACCCCCAAACCAGAGCCATTTGGTCTTGCCAAATGGTTTGGTTTTTTTAAAATCATCTTTTATCACCTTAATTGCTTTTCTCTGAACTTTTTCCAAACTCTCAACATCTTTTTTGTAGTATGGTGACCAAAATTGATTGCAATATTCCAGATGTGGTCTTAAGTCATTTTTGAAGATATTGAAGAGTACTGAGCCTTGTGGTACCCCACTATTTACTTCCCTCACAATATTTCAAAACTGTTAAAACCAAAACTATTGTTCTTAATCTAACAATCTCTCTCCTCCCCTCCCCTCCCCTCCCTTCCTCTCCTCTCCTCTCCTATCTTGGGATTCTATTTAAATTAGAATAGGAACTCCAGCTTTCTGATAATGGTTTTTCATGTTTAGGGTTCCCAAAATGTGTTTTTTATATGTGGAGTGTGAAATTAACTCATATGTGCAGTCACATCTTTTTAAAGCAGAGGTCAGTCAGTCACATGATTTCTGGAAAAGAAAAACTATTTTACCAAGTTGCAGACAATACTTCAACTACTATTCCCCCCAATATTTTTCTCTTCTAAACTACTATACAGCCCTATTGGGATCTTATCTGGAGCTAGAAATAAATGTTGATAAACATATTAAAACATATTCTAAAAGTTTTTATTAAAAATATTTAGGCAAACAGATGATTTCATTGAATTAATTTTGAATATTTGTTTTAAAAAAATCAGTTGTGCGCGATTTTGTGTGCATTTACATTGTATGGCATATCTGAAAGGGCAACAGGACAACAGAATTGACAAGAATTATACCATAATATTACATTTGAACATAGAAATCAATATAAGTTACTCTGTCACTGAATCTATCATGATGTTTGCTATCACTAGAGAAGGAAGGAAACAATCCTTTTAATGTTACCTATTTGAAACAAATGACAGTGTGATTTAGTTTTTTTTAAAGTCAAACTGGAAATTAACTGCACAAATGTTAATATAATAAAGTGCTTCAGTATTGAAAGGTGCTCATGTAATTTTAAAATTTCCATAAAATATTTTTACCTTTCCAAGGTATATTCACACTGAGTATGATTTGCATATTGCCTATTATCGCAAAATGGGGAACAGTGCAAGCAACAATTATATTAAACTCCACTATGCATGTGAATTTGATATTGTCCTGTGGCTTCATTAAGGAGAAGGTAGCATTAAAAAAAGATGTTATGGTTTCCATCTGGCCTCACATATAGTCATAATAGTCTTTTTAATGAAGGAAATAAAAGGAAAACCAGATCCTGCCTACAATCTACTTCATCCACTAATATGAAAATGTCTCATTAAACAAATGGATACCAAATACAAGTGTTGCACGACCTCTAGCAAATTGATGCTAAAATGAAAAAACACGTGTAACTGCTCGGAACTTCATGTTGCCATTAACATGTCCTCTTAATGGAACCACTGAAAATATTAGTTTTCCTGTTAAAAATTAAGGACTTTCTTCCAGTATTCAATACAAGGTTCATTACCTACTTACCGTAATATCTTGTCAGCAACGTTAAGGTTCAGTACTGAATTCTGCCTTATAATTAGAATACAAACAGAAGAACTGAGTGAAATGGTAATTTAACAATTTGTATTCACTTTGGATAAAATTCTGGGAACAAGTCGAGCATGTATTTACTTACTGAACATATGAAACTTTTGTGGTTCTCTGAATTATAGCTCACAAAACCATAGTTGATCCTGGGTGGTATACAGCAACTCATCAGTGATTATTCCTTGTGTGTCCAATCACACTTGGCCAATAAAGAATTCTATTCTAAAAATTGTAATACTATTACAAAAAAGAACTTAAATAATTGGGGACTACTCATTAAATCTGTAATTAATTCAATAGTATTTTAGTTACATTTAAATTGAATGAATTAGTTTTTGTCCAGGCCCAATCCACTTTCTGTGATTTTGCCACCTTTTTGCAGTTCCCCCAAACCAGACTAGGATTTAGTTATCCTCAAGTATTGTACATTCTCATCTAGAACTCCACCCTGAGTTCAAGATTCATCCTTGTCAATGTGTTAACTTTTATATATGCTATTACAAGGGACTGTTCAGCATAGCCACAGCCCATTGACGAGTTGTACTTCTGAATTACTATAATACAATTACTATAATACAATGCCTAAGTAATGTTATAGACTCCTTTCTTTAGAAATCTCCACATTTCATTTCTGACATGTACCTCTTGTCATTCAGGTCTCATGCATACTAATTCAGTAGCAAGTCTCATTGGATTGATTAGGAAATGCTCTTTAAAAAGCTTCCTTAGAATTACATCAGTAAAACAGGACAACTTATCCATTGCATAATGAATAAGCAAGTGAACAAATATGATATTGATGTTTGCATTACTTTGGTCTTTTAAATGTGATGGACTAAATATGAATCAAAAATGAAGCTGAGTCAGTTCTAATTACTGACATGAAAAAACAGCCACTGAACACATTGAGATTTATTTCTGTGTAAATATGCTATGAGTGGCACTGAAAACAATGGAAAAATCAATACCATCTAGTTTAGCTCCCATTCGGTTTTAATCAAACCTATTAGCTGCTACTAAGGTTAGTCGGATGGAAGTCAATAATATATTGTAGCCAACAATGGCAGTTTTATTTAACTTTAAACAAAAGTTAGCTGACAAACTTATATCATACCCAAAAAACAAACCTCTTTGTCATTTTTATTGATTAGAAAGATGAGTTAAATGTATTGAAGGAATTATTGGATTTTGGGTTAAAAAGAATGTTAGAAGATTTTAAAAGTTACAGAAAGTAGAATAAAATAGAAAGAAAGCCTTAGCCAAAAAAGCAAATACAATCCTTAGTAAGATCAGACTTGGAATACTGCATCCAGCTTTGGTCACCACGTTATAAAAAAGATGCTGAGATTTTGGAAAAAGTGCAAAGAAGAGCAACTAAGATGTTTAAGGGCCTAGAGACAAAAACATATGAAGAACAACTGCAGGAATTGGGTATTGCCAGTCTAGAGAAAAGAAGGACCGGGGTGGTATGGTAGCAGTATTCTAGTATTTGAGGGGATGCCACAAAGAAGAGAGTGTAAAATTATTTTGCAAAGCACCAGAAGGTAATACAAGAAATGCTAGTTGTTCTGATTTTGGTAATCTAAATATTATAGGCCTACTGGACACTTGAATTTCAAAAATACATAAACATTATTTTCTGTCAATGATTTTTAAAAAATCAGTTCCTTTTAACAATAAAATAAATGTGAAACTTATATATGTATGAAAAAGGGAAAAACAAACAAACAAACAAAAAACCTTCAAAGTCCCCAGAAAAAATTCTAACTTACTAATTAAAACTTCTCAAAGCAGTTATTTTTCTATCTAGAAATATTTTACATGTTGTTTTATTTTTGTTGTTTTTATTAAACTATTGAAGAGCAGGCTGCTTTCTAAATAAATTCATAAAACAGTGAAGAGTTTGAAGAGGTAATTACAAAGCTTTAATGACCAACAATTATCTCCTATCAAAAATATTTTTCTTGAGGATATAGGATTTGGTTTTTTTTCCTTGCTCATATGTTTGGAAAAAGAACGAACAATAAAACATAAATCAGAAAAAAAATCTGCAAAGATTGTTTTGCAGAATACATTTTATTTTATCAATATATTTGGAGAGATATAGTCTAAACTTCTGGCAAGTAGCAGAAAGACAAAATAATAGTATCCTGGTATCACTATTATTTCATATCTTAATTAAAAAGCATGTGAAAATCTCAGTTGGCCATTGCAATAACGAACATAGAGTCAATGAAATAGGAAGTAGTAGAAATCCTGTTGATATATTCCCCATAGCAAAAAATGTTTGTAATATAAGAAGAGTTTGTGGTAAAGAATATGCATTGATGAATTACATTTAAAAAAGACCACTTTGGTCTAATACAGGGGTATGAAACTCAAGGCCGAGTGCCCATGGGGCCCGCCTGGAAATAAAGGACCAGCCCATGGTGTCTCTTCCAGTGAAAATGGAGCTCACTGGGGCCATGCGCAGCCTTCCTTTTTACTGGCAAAGGGTTGCAGGAGACTGTTGCAGCCGAAAATGGAGATCAGGAGCCTGTTTTCAGTGGCAGAGTGCTCAGGCCACCACAGGCACCCTCCCCAACACAAGTGATGTCATTTTGGCCACACCCACACTGGCCACGCCCCTCCAGTCAAACACACCCCTGATGCAGCTCTCAATGAAATTGAGTTTGACACCCCTGGTCTAATAGATAAGGCACCAGACTAGAAACCAGGGGATTATGAGTTCTAGTTCCTCTGTAGGCATGAAAGCTGGCTGGGTGACTTTGAATCAGTCACAGTCTCTCAGCCTAACTCAAGGTTATTGTAATAAGGAAAATAGGAAAAGAAAGAAATATTGTTCACTGCCTTGAGTTATTTATAAAAATAGTAATGTGGGATAAAAATGAATAAATAATTTTTTAAAAGATGTAAATTTATGAAACTAAGAGAAAAAAAGAAGGATTTAATAGATTTGACTAGTGATCAACTGACCTCCTGGACAAGCGGTAAAGATTATTGTATGGAAGTGAAAATGTAGATTCAATTCTGAATTTAAGGATAATATATGTCATAAAGCATGAATTATTGCAATTTGGATTAGTGAGATATGAAAGTAAGTATTAATAGGATCATGGTAGTGGCATAGAATAACATAGAATAATAGGGTTAGGAGGGGCCTTGGAAGTCTTCTAATCCAACCCTCTGCTCAAGCAGGATACGTTAGACCATTCCATATGTTGTACTTCAGCAAATGGAGATAACAGGAGAAAGACAAGTGAGAAATATTCTGAGTTAATTTCATCGATGGGGGAAAATCTGTTATAGAGAATGAAACTAAAGTTACGAAATTTCTCCATTTCTGCCTGTTAGATGTTTCGTTTCGTCTAACATAACAACTTTTTAAAAGACTATGATATACAATTTTCTTCAATACACTTGGCAACACTTTCTCAAAATTATGAAAAGTTTTCTCCTAAGTAGTCTTTTCAGTTATTGGAAATTAGAAATGATAGTTTCAAACTGAGGTTCAAATGATGAACATGTATGTTAAGCCTTATTTTTTTTCTCTCTCTCTTCTTTCTCTCTTCACATGCATGTACAATTCTTCATCTTTGCTCAATTGAACTGTTTTTATGGGGTTTTTTATGGTTTTTGACAAGTCAAAAATGTGTGAGAACAGGAAATACTAATAGAAGAAAAGGTCATTTAAATTTAGCTCTGATTTTATAAACATTTATTTTTTCTCTTTTTCTTGTTCTTTTCAAAGAAAAGTAGTAATAAATTTAGTTATTGAAGATTCAGTGTCTATATCTGGTAAGGCAAAATGAGAAGCTGAGTTACACTTAGAAGCAATACATTACTTACAAAAATCTTTGTTGTTCAATTCTACCCTGAATCACTTGGTTAAACTGGTATTAGCTGGTATAATTTTCATTGAAAGGCCAAGTGTACTGTTCTGACCTGATGATTTTGTGTGGCAATTTTACTTTGAACTGTGAAGCTAATGAATTTTTACTTCCTCAATCAAAGAGTTTCCCATGATCCTCTATTATTAATTTAGTTTAAGTGGAATGAAGTTTCACTTTAATTGTAGAGCACTAAATTACAGGTTATTGAAAGTATAGCCTATTTTATTTCCTTTGTTTTTATTGTTGAAGTTCCTCCTGCACTAATTACTTCATTTGTAATAACATAAACAAATACTGAGTAGCGGTTTTGTTCCTGGTTTCTTCCTGCCACCAAATTCCCATTCTTTCTTCTGTCATCACAATAAGAATGTGGGCAGATACAAATGCACACACATGTGCTCATTCTATTTTGAAGATTTATCACATAAGATATTATATATTCCAGTTGCTATCAAGAACTTTTAAACATATGGAGATAATCTTTGTAGAAGTAAGCATGCTAGATGCCTAAAATATATCTGGAATGGTGAAAGTGCATCTCTCCCTCTCTGTTCCCTTCCCCCCCCGCCCCCCCGCTTTCTGCATGCGTGAGAGAGAAAAAGCTGTCGCACATAAGTGACATTATGAGATAGTAGGGTTGGAGGTGGAAATGGCCATGATATTATGAATATGAGAACAAGCTGACTACAAAGTGTCAGAAGGCAGTGTACAATCAGGGGTTGACTTTGTATTTACCAAGGTAAATCAATTATTCACTCATTCCTATTTTATTTTAAATAAATAATTAGATTTGGGCCTTATGATTTCAACAAAAGGTTAGAAGAGTGAATCGCAAGGTATGTATTATCTGAAACAACAATTTATTATATTAAGCTCATTTCTTTATTTTATTATTATTATTACTGAAATATACAAATGAGAAAAAATATCAGAACTGAAAAATTATAAAATACAAAACAATATAAGCTTACCCCATCATGTTATAAATAAAGGTACAAAATACAGAACCATCCCACAATAAATCCTGCACACATACTCACAAACATACACACACATATGCACACACACACACACACACACATATACACATGTAGACATAGATATGTGTTTTTAAACAAATTAAAATTTGTAACACAGATCATGCTGTTTTGTTATTGAGAGCCAATTCAAATACTGAAATGCATATAATAAAGACATTTTTTTAAATTCAGACTAATTAGGTTTTTTTTCCATTCTAGGGTGGATGCCAATCTCAATAGATCCAAGAATTGTTTTTTTCCTTTCTATAGATATAATTTTGAAACTGACCAGCTATACATGACCCTGGATGGCTTACAATTTATGAGCAACAAGGAACAGTTCATTGATATCCATAAAAGAAACAAAAACTAAATTAAGTAATATAAGGTAGCCCACAGAGGCTTAGTGCTTCCAACCCCAAAGTTCTTCATAAACCAATAAATCCCAGTTTTTTTTGGTGTAAAAGTATTACACTGACCTTTTACTGTGGTTTTGTAAAATCATATTAATAATTGGTTCAGTATTAGTTTAAAAAATGTGCATTATATGTGGATAAATCATAGGTGTCAAAGTTCACATAACCTTGACATTAAAATGGTGGTTTTAAATGTGTAGTCCTAAACATCTGCTGAAGTATGAAGACCAGAGAGGTGACCTTGGGGAAGTAATGCAACAGTTAGAAAAACATGAATTAACCCTGGGAAAGGGGGAAGGCATTGAACAATAAGTTCATCTTTATCATTACAATCTGGATCTGGTCCAGATTATTTACAGTCATTTTTATATCTTTTTTCCCTCCTTAGAATAGCAATATTGGTGCTTTTGAAGGTTAGATCTCTGTTAGACTTGAAGTTCTCTGGAGCTTTCCTCATTGAGGGGCAAACACCTATTGACTACCCAAGTGCTACTCTATTGGGTTTCAGAGAGAATTTGGAATTATTAATCACATTCTGAAAAAGAGTTCATTTAAGACCATAGTCTCTATCTAAATGAGAGCGGGGTAATAGTCATAGTTTGTTCCTGTGCAATATCTTTCTGCACATCAATCCTGGAGATCCCTTTGGTTTTCAAAGGAGACAGGGAGATAAAGTACCAGAAGTGATACCTAAAGCACTACTGGAGGAGAACATAGAAATATTCAATCAAACATAGATAAAATCTTTTAGTAAGATTTACTTCAAGGCAACAAGAGTGGCAGAGGTAGTTATTTTCCCATCCTTATCTCATCTTCTTGTTGACTGATGGTCCTATTTATGATGACCTAAACTCTCCTGGAGAAATAGAGGCCAGAAGAATGTCTACAGTACCACTATAAGGAATATTCTACATATTTGTCAGATAAAGTTGAAGATTTCGACTCTGTGCAGATCCTGTGGTGTTGTTTGAGGATGGTTTGTAAAACTTTATGACAGTTGGTTCTGAGAAAGTGGACAGGGTCCATAGAATTTTAAATATGGCTACCTCTGTGTTAGATTCTTGTACCTCATGATTGGTTGAGGCTTCCTAGGATACGTCATGCTATTGAATAGATGGATTTGTAACTGGCTAACAAACTGTACTCAATGTGTAGTCCATAATGGTACTACACCTACATGGATGTAAGCAGTGAGATACCACAAGGTTCCATCTTAGGCCCAGTATTCTTTAATATCTTCATAAATGGCTTAGATGAGGGAATAGAAAGGGAACTCATCAAATTTGCAGGTGACACTAAACTGGCAAGAATAGCTAATATCCCAGAAGACAAGCTGAGGATCCAAAAATATCTTGACAGACTTAAACAATGTGCCCTATCCAACAACATGAAATTTAATGTGAAGAAAAGCAAGGTTTTATACCTAGCAGGAAAAAACAAAGGTACAAGTACAAATTAGGTGAAACCTGGCTCAAAAATAGTAACTCTGGGGATCCTAGTGGATGAACAGTAACCTTGGGAGTCCTAGTGGATGATCATTTAAATATGAACTATCAGTGTGTGGCAGCAGCCAATAATACTAATACAATCCTTGGTTGTATAAACAAAGGCATAAAATCAAAATCAATTAATACCACTTTATAAATCTTTATAAATTAGACTCCAATTAAGTCAAGCAAGAAGGTCTCCTCAAGTTGCTGATGCTGAAGGAGAGATCTAGTAATAAGTTGTTGAAAAACAACATGGTGTATGAATGACAGCAACTGTTCTCTGTCTCTAAACTACTATTCAGAGTAGCAGTATGTCCAGTTTTTGAACATCGAACAAGACAGAGAGGAGGTAATAGAATCTTGCACTGATTTGAAAGTTTTGAAACCATACAATAACATTAGTTATTATAGATCATGTATATATACAGGAGACATAGCTAATAGAATATGGAACATAGAACAACAGAGTTGGAAGGGACCTTGGAGATCTAGTCCAACCCACTGCTCGAGCAGGAAACCCTATACTATTTCAGACAAATGGTTCTCCAGTCAATTTTGAAAACCTCCACTGATGAAGCACCCACAACTTCTGAAGGCAAGCTATTCCACTGGTTGATTGCTCTCACCATTAGGAAATTTCTCCTTAGTTCTTGATTGCTTCTCTCCTTGGTTAGTTTCCAACCATTGTTTCTTGTATGGCCTTTTGGTGTTTTGGAAAGTAGTTTGACCTCCTCGTCTTTGTAGAAGTCCCTCAACTATTGGAACAATGCTATCATGTCACCGCTAGTCCATTTTTTCATTAGACTAGACATACCCAATTCCTGTAACTGTTCTTCGTATATTTTTGCCTCCAGTCCCCTAATCATTTTTGTTGCCCCTCTCTGCACTCTTTCGGGACTCTCAACATCATTTTTATATTGTGGTGACCAGAAATGGATGCAATTTTCCAAGTGTGGTCTTAGTAAGGCTTTGTAAATTGGTACTAGAACTTCATATGATCTTGATTTTATCCCCTCTAATACAGGTGAAACTCAAAAAATTAGAATATCATGCAAAAGTTCATTTATTTCAGTAATGCAACTTAAAAGGTGAAACTAATATATGAGATAGACCCATTACATGCAAAGCAAGATAGTTCAAGCTGTGATTTATCATAATTGTGATGATTATGGCTGACAGCTCATGAAAACCCCAAATCCACAATCTCAGAAAATTAGAATATTACATGCAAACAATAAAACAAGGATTGCACATAGAACGATATCGGACCTCTGAAAAGTATAAGTATGCATATGTACTCAATACTTGATTTGGGCCCTTTTTGCAGCAATTACTGCCTCAATGCATCGTGGCATGGAAGTTATCATCCTGTGGCACTGCTGAGATGTTATGGAAGACCAGGATGCTTCAATAGCGGCCTTCAGCTCTTCTGCATTGTTCGGTTTCATGCCTCTAATCTTTCTCTTGGCAATGCCCCATAGATTCTCTATGGGGTTCAGGTCAGGTGAGTTTTCTGGCCAATCAAGCACAGTAATCCCATGGTCATTAAACCAGGTTTTGGTGCTTTCGGCATGTGGGCAGGTGCCAAGTCCTGCTGGACAATGAAGTCAGCATCCCCATAAAGCTCTGTGGAAGGAAGCATGAAGTGCTCCAAAATCTCCTGGTAGACGGCTGTGTTGAACCTGGACTTAATGAAGCACAGTGGACCAGCACCAGCAGATGAAATGGCTCCCCAAATCTACACAGACTGTGGAAACTTCACACTGGACTTCAAGCATCTTGCAGTGTGTGCCTCTCCATTCTTCCTCCAGACTCTGGGTCTTTGGTTTCCAAATGAGATGCAAAAGTTGCTCTCATCAGAAAAGAGGACTTTGGACCACTGAGCAACAGACCAGGTCTGTTTTTCTTTAGCCCAGGTAAGATGCTTCTGAGGTTGTTTGTTGTTCAGGAGTGGCTTGACAAGAGGAATACGACATTTGAAGCCCATGTCCAGGATCTGTCTGTGTGTGGTGGCTCTTGATGCACTGACTCCAGCCTCAATCCACTCCTTGTGAAGGTCCCCGACACTTTTGAATGGCCTTTTCCTGACAATCCTCTTCCGGCTGCGGTCATCCCTGCCACTTGTGCACCTTTTTCTTCCACACTTTTCTCTTCCACATAACTTTCTATTAATGTGCTTTCATACAGCACTTTGGGAACATCCAACTTCCTTTGCAATTACCTTTTGAGGGTTTCCGTCCGTATGGAGGGTGTCAATGATGGTTTTCTGCACAACTGTAAGTTCAGCAGTCTTTCCCATGATTGTGATTCCTACTTAACCAGACTGAGAGACCATTTAAAGGCTCAGAAACCCTTTGTAGGTGTTATGGCTTAATTAGCTGATTAGAGTGGGACACTTTGAGCCTAGAATATTGAACCTTTTCACAATATTCTAATTTTCTGAGATTGTGGATTTGGAGTTTTCATGAGTTGTAAGCCATAATTGTCACGGCTTGAGCTATCTTGCTTTGCATATAATGAGTCTATCTCATATATTAGTTTCACCTTTTAAGTTGCATTACTGAAATAAATGAACTTTTGCATGATATTCTAATTTTTCGAGTTTCACCTGTAAATTTCTTATGAAGGCCAAGTGACTAACTTAATTAAGGTGGAAGTTTTCAAGTATTTAGGGAAGTAGTTTTAGCTATTAGTACACTTATATGATTTCCAGTTATTATTTATTTATAAGCATACTTATAAGCATATTGGCTTCAGCGTGCATAGGATCAAAATCTTAAGATCCCAAGCTCCATTTTGCATTTATATCAAATAAATATAATGAACATGTTATATGATTTTTATTTCTTTTAATTAGTGTTTCCAAGTGATCATGTGATTCATTCTTTAGAAACTGTATAATTGCAATGAATAACTTAAAAGCTGCTTTTGAAAAGATAAAAAGGTGCAATGCAATGCAGTGCAATGATTCCATGTAAGATAAATGAAAGAAATCTTGCTCTCATTTCTCTCTGCCTTTAGTTTCTATTTTTGAGGTTTTGAGTTCAGAGTAAAACACTGTGCAATAAGTCTTGTGGAAATGTATGTCAGAGCTATACGATTATCTATGTCCTCAAACTCCCCTGTGTCTACCTTTTGGGCATGTGTTATCACTCTTGAACTGTCTTGCAAGGATGTTCAGTGTGAGACTAAGATTACCTCTTTATGTTTCATTTGTCAATAATTTGCCAATAGCTTAGCATGCATCTGCTTAATGAGAAGTTTGAAGACAAACAGAATTGCCAGATGGCTAGTTTGTTTAAAATCTGCTCTATCTGATTAAGGCCAAGGACGACTAACAAAATGAAGGAGAGAACTGTGCACATTGGATGAACAGGCAGATGCCAGATGGGAAGATAAGATGCCATTTCTGAAACAAGAAGATAATGGTCAAATTATGGTGATGGCCTTAAACAATGAATGTGACAGCAGAATGCCACCATTTTTGAAGCCTAGTTTAAAGATTATATAGCAGTGATGGCTAAACTTTTTTGGCTCCCATGCCAGCACTCAGAAGGCAATGAATGCTGTCCCCCCCACGCCCCTGCGCATGCGTGAGTAACTCCCTACATGTGTGCCATGCATCTGCACATGTGCACATGATTCTCCCATGCCATGTGTCTCTGTGCATGTGCACGCGATCCCCCACACATTCTGCGCATCTCTGAGCATGCATGCGCATCTCCCACACACCCACGCCCCTGCGCATGCATGCCAGATACCCGACAATCAGCTGTTGGGCTGTGGCATACATGCGCATGCACAGTGGGGCTCTTCCAGGCGTCCTCTCACATGCTGTCAGAAGTGGCTCTGCATGCAACTTCTGGTACACGTGCCATAGGTTCACCATTGCGGTTATATAGGATGGGCCATTTCCTTGTTTTGACCTATTTAGCCATTTCTACTGACAATTGTCGATTCTTTTTTGTTTTAAACAATAGGTCAGAAAAAGTTTTTTTTTTTAATTTTATTTTAAATTTTTTGATAGGATTAATCAAATATAAACACTTTTAGGAGAAATATCTATTAGAAGAATATTAAATATTAAATATGCAAAACAGATGGCTAATTTTATGCTTTCTTCTGAGGTGGTTTCATTGCTTTCCTTACTTCCCTTTTTTTTTAATCAGGAGGCTGGGAAATCAGTTTCAAATAAAAAAGTGCTTCATCAAAGCTGCCAAATCACTTCCTAATTATTACCTTTTTTTCTCAGGCCAAGTACTTTAAATTCCTCGCAATACTTCAGCTCTAGAGCTGGGCTGCAACAATGGCCAGTAGGGAGCAGCAAAGAGATATGCAAAGATCAAACTCTGCCATCCAATGGTTATCCATATTTTTGCAGAGTATAGATGAGGAACTCATCAAATTTACAGATGACACCAAGCTGGCAGGAATAATCAACTCTCCAGAAGATAAACTTAAGATGCAGAAGGATCTTGACAGACTTGAATTATTGGACACTACCTAACATAATGAAATTCAATGGTAAAAGAAAGACCAAATGCACAGGTATAGTATAGGTGGTACATGCATCAGTAATAACTGTGACAGGGATCTTGGAGTCCTAGTAGACAATCACTGAAATATGATCCTGCAATGTGCTGCAGCTGCCAAAAAAGCCAACTACAATCCTAGGCTGCATTAACAAAAGAATAGAATCAAGATCACATGAACTGTTAGTACTGCTTTATAATAGCTTGGTAAGACCATACTTGAAATACTGCATTCAGTTTTGGTCAGCACAATGAAAAAAAAAAAAAAGATGGTGAGACTCTAGAAAAAATTCAGAGAAGAGCAACAAAGATGGAAAGTTGCTGGAATTGGGTATTTCTAGTTTAATGAAAAGAAGGATTAAGGGTGACATGATAACAGTGTTCCAATATGTAACGGGTTGCCACAAAGAGGGTGTCAAGCTATTCTTCAAAGCACCTGAAGGCAGGACAAGAATCAGTGGGTGGAAACTAGGAGCAAATCAACCCAGGACAAAGGAGAAATTTTCTCTTAGAACAATTAACCAACTTGTCTCCAGAAGCTGTGGGTGCTCGAACACTGGAAGTTTTTCAGAAGAGATTGGGCAACCATTTGCCTGGCATAGGGTTTCCTGCCTGACTAGTGGCTTGGATTAGAAGACCTCCAAGAGTCCTTCCAACTCTGTTATTCTATTATTTTGTAATGCTGAACCAGTAATGAGCTTTCTCCTTTTAGATACTGATATGCGACTATAAAGTAAGGAAGATAACGCAAAAGTTAGCATGCCTAAACATTGTTCAGGACTACTAAAATCAGTTAGACTTTCTGCAAATGAATTTATATAGAAGAATTCTTAAAAAATTTCACCTGCCTTCAACTAAATTGGACCTGTCTTCACTGCAAGCATGCATCTTTGCCAATTCGTTAAGTTAGATCACAGTCAGAAAGGCAAAAAAGACACAAGTGCTTTTTAGATTTTTGCCTTTGTACAACAATATTAGTGAAGGGTACTTCATATGACAATAACTCTCTTGAATTACAGAAACAATCATATGCCTCTCTTTTATTAAATTAATGATGTACTTAATAAACACATCAATTGAACAAAGAAGGCTGCCTCTTAACTGATTCATTTCCTGGAAGTTCAGCTATTGAAAAACGGTATTCCCAGCCAATCTAGACACTAATATTGATTTTGGTAATGATGAAAGAAATATACACTTAAACAGGTCATGATATGAAGGGTGAATTTTAATGACTAAAACACTCTATTTTTTATTTCCCTTTGAGAATATGAACAGATATAAATTAGATATAGATAATATAGATAGATATATACATGTACGCATAAGCATGCTCTGTTTTTATTTGTTAACAAAATCATTTTGTTATGCTTTTGCATACCTCCAAAAAGTCTCAATATGTATTTTTTCTCTATTACAGAATGAAATGGCAAGTGAGGATTGCAAAAAGAAATCTGTAACTATGATAATCTGAACATTTCTCTTAAGGTGGGAACATTGAATGAAGACATTTAGAATCAATGTATGTATCACTTGGATATAGGTAGTCTAGGTTGAAAAATTCCATACATCTAGTTGACAGAAAATAGTTCAGGTTTTGCAGCCTAGATCTGGTATATCCTGTAGTTTACAGCAGTGTACAGAGACACAGCCATCTCAGAAGGGCAATCAAACATCTATACCTAATCCTCAATCCACACATTTTCTTGGATTAATGGCCCAATTAAAAATAGATGAAAAATTCAACCACCTTAGTCAAGTTTTTCTTTTAATAAGCAATCAAGATATTTAACTATATTTGCCAGCTTTGCGCAATGAAATTCCATGCTGCAGCTGAGAAGGAAATGTGTTTAGCATAAATTGAATTGTTACACATGTGTACAATAAATCCAATTGTTGACCTGCTAGTTTTACTTCATCAGAACATGACCATTTCTAGGTTTTTTAAAATGTTAATGTCAGCAGAAGATTTCAAGTGATTTTAAATTTTCTAGCATTTTAAAAACATGCCAAAAGCATTATTCCTTTTTTCTAAAAGTATAAAAAAACCTAAATTTTGATTTTTTTAATTTTAGCTGATAGCTTGCAGTCAAGGTATTAACATTTATTCTAAAATCTGAATGTGTCCAGCACATTAGCACATTTCATTGCTTAAATGGATAGGGAGAAAGGACTGTACAAAACCTTGTAGTTTTTAATCTAAGTCAAATTCCTCCTGATTTCCACCACATACTTTTTTGGGGGGGAGGAAGAGGAGGGGAATGGATATGACCCAAACACTTCAATCAATGTGCATCCAATATGGATTTCCTACAGTTCTTCTGGAATTGTACTGTATTTTCCAGATGAATATCCTCTGGATATCACAGCTTTACTGTATATATGGAAATGGATCTGCTTCAGAGGTGGTATTCAGCAGGTTCTGACCAGTTCTGGAGAACTGGTAGTGGAAATTTTGAATAGTTTAGAGAACCGGCAAATACCACCTCTGACTGGAGATTTTACTGCATCCTTCCCCCTGCCACTCCCACCAAGCCCCGCCCACAGAACCAGTAGTAAAAAGAAATATGAATCCCACCACTGATCTGCTTCTTAGAATCACAAACAAGTACCCAATCATGGATGTTGGAAAATGAGGCCCAGGTAGATGATTCTATTGTAAATGTGAAAAAGGCTGTTACGCTGATGATCAGCTACTGCAAACTTTTGAAATATAGACATATTTATATATTAACCTGCAGAGTTTAAGCCTTGAAACTCTTTCTTTCTCTAGACTTGTTTTCCATTTATTTCTCAACTTTGGATTTTAAGAATACATGCTAATGAGGGGTTTTGTCCTTAATTAATGAAATTATACAGAGGGTTTTTGTTTTATTTATTTATCAAATTTCTATCCAAAGATGACTCTAGGCTGCTTAGCTTATAAAGAATGAATGAATAAATAAAAGCAACGAATAAAATGCAGTATAAAACATCAAAACAATAAATAAAAATATAAAATTTAAAAATGCAATTAAAACAGGATGGGGAGGGAAGGAGCAAAGTTCTCATAGGGAGAAAGCCAGGTGTTCTTTTCTCCATTATCCATCTCCAATGTGCCACACCCCAATTGGAATTCTAAGCTAGTGGACACAACAATATTTTCAGGCCTTTCCGAAGGCCAAAAGAGTGAAAGCGGATCTGACCTCAGGGGGAAAGATGTTCCAAAAGGCAGGAGCCATGGCAGAAAAGGCTCTTTTTCTGGATTCCACCAGTTAAAATTCCTTGGTGGATAGGATCCATGTATATTCCTTCTGCTGGCATGGCTGGAGGGGGCTAATTCTATAAGGTGAGTCAGTTTCTCAAATAGCCTGGACCCTGTTGGGTTGCCAACTGGGCAGTTTTGAGAATGTTATGGACAATCTGATGAATAAGCTTACAACTTCTTTTCACTAAACTAAATTCACTTTTGCACTAAACATACAAAGATAATGAAGATTTCCTGATTGGGAACTCGTCAAGCTATGAAAATGCCATCTGTTGCTGTTCTGATGTTAGGGTAGTGTTTTAGGGTAGCAATTAAAAAACATGATGGCTTTCCTTTAGGTATAGGCTAATGAGCTTCACTGATAATTTGTGATGATAGTTCTGTAAAGTAAACCACAAAAGGATAGGATCAGCCCAGCACATTATTGGTCATTTTAGATTAAAGGCAGTGCACACACTTCCCTTCAGGGCATTCCCCCACCCACCCATGTTAGACAATAAGAGAATCCAATTATTTTAAACTTGGTTCGTTTCTCTGTACATACCAGGTTTCTGAGCTGATCTCTGACTCAAAAATCTGGCTCAGCTATTATAGCAGCTGATCATCACCAATGGTAATGAAGCAGTACAACAAAGGAGACTGACTAATAAAGCAATTCCTCATCCTCCCCAGTCCACCACATTTATGTCAATTGATATTTGGGTTGTCGGCTACTCAGACCTATAATTATTTGGGCAGCAAAGAGGTGTGGCAAATGAAGTGAGGGCTAGACTTGTAAATTTAGCCATCTTACAGAATCTGTGCCAACACTGTGATTTAATAACATAGACGTTTTTATGTGACCTTGAGAAGATGTACAAAAGATTGGTCTTTCCATCTCTCAAAGTAAGAAGACTGTCCTACTGCTGCAAGTGTTTATGATAGCCAATAAGGACCATCAAAAACCCACAAAACCCTATGCTTTCTTGTTTTCTGCTGGCTGACAACTGAAAAAGAATACTTGAACTGAGTTATGGAACAGCCTTAGGGCAACCAATATGTTGAATCATTATGGAGATGGTTTGAATCTACATCTTGCCTCAATTTCAGTTAAACATCAACATGCTTGCTTCCAAGTGACTTTAGCATTAGGTTTAGTCATCTGGTGATTGCAACAGTAGTATTTTCTATACCGGTGACATTAGATTTGCAGGCATTTGTGGATTACGGTGAAGATTAGATCAAAATTTTTGATGCATGGTACAAATAGCAGATCTTTTATATGCAGTTGTATCTGTCATAAACCCATGAAAAATGTATTTATCTATCTAAATAAATGATTCAGTTCATGATGGATTGGATTTATCAAATGTTAACCTGCATAATACTAAAATTCAGCTGCAGACACTAATTAAATAAGGGGAAAAGAAAAACATAATCCATTAACAGCTACTCATCAACACATGTTATATTATCAATTGTTTGGAAAAATGCTAAAATAACAAGCTTTAGAGATTATATTTCACTTGAAATTATTCTTCCATAGATGGAGCTGATTGCTCAGTTAGGTATTCAGAATTCCTATTTAGCAACTGTATTTGCATTTTAACTTCATAAAAACCTTCATGAAAATGTGTTGTTACAGATTGTTAGCTACATTATTGGATCCTGTTAAAAAAGGAAAAGGGTACAGTCAACCAAAAATTTCTTTTGATTTTCTTATCTTTTTAGAAGGATACATGTTAATATATGCTTCTAATGTTGATTTTACAAAATAAATTAGAGACAAATCAATTATTTTTTTTAAAAATATATTTATTTCTGTATACATTTATTCATACTAGCTTCTTTTAGACACAGCACAGTTAGGAACTTTACTAGAGGATGGCTGCTATAAGAAGTGGTCGTAATGTCTTTATAGTGAAGAGTCATACTGTGAATTAATGTGAGGTGGCCACCTTTCGAAGTTATTTTCAGAGCTATGATGCTAGGATGAGCAGTGGGCTACAATCAGTTCTGAACACCCACTCTCCCTAGCAGCAGCTAAGCTCATTCTTTGGGTAGCAGCAATAGATGGGACTTTAACCCAATTCTTAATCTGCTCAAGACTATTGCTTTACTTTATCCATTTGACAACTTACAAATTTCTGTGTGACTCTATATGCAAAATATATCACACAATATTGAGAATTTTGATATTTTGCTCCACAACTGCATTTTGGATTCTCTTGTAGCCTGAAGCTAAGGTTGGTCTAAGATAAATATAGCAATAGCACTTAGATTTCATAATGCTTTACAGATCTTTCTAAGCAGTTTACAGAGACAGCATATTGCTCCCAACAATCTGGGTGCTCTTTTACCCACTTTGGAAGGATGAAAGGATGGCAGTGGGCAGAGTTAGTCTTTAATACTGCATTCCAACTGTTATGTCTTGGGAACCGGTTGGGGCTCCAACCGGGTCCACTCGTTAAGCAAGTTCAACAACCGTTCCTATTGGCTGGCGTCGGTTGACAGCCGACTATAAATAGCCGGCTGTCAAGCCAAGCCAGCTGTTGTTCGCAAGCTAGTCTGCCCGTTGGCTGGCAGACGCGACAACCACTGTTCCTTCAATAAACGTGTTAATTGCATGCCCTGGTCTAAGCCTCTCTTTCCCTTGAAATACAACACTGGCGACGAGGGTGGGATGTGAAGGCTAGCCAGGAGCATTTTCTAAAGGAACAGGAGCCTGTCAGCGGAAGCCGCAGCCGCTTGCCGTTTGCTTACCGAGCCATCGGACTCAGCAGCCTGTCAGCGCAAAAGTGAAAGCTCAGGTTAGATCAACCGGGTTAGAGAAGGCCGGGCGCTATCAGAGAAAGCGCGTCGGTTAGAGCACCACGGATAGGGAAAGTCGGGCGCTGAAGCCGCAGCCGCCCGCACGCGCGAAAAAAAGGCGCGAAATTTCTAACGGCTGTCACTGAGCTGCAGCCCCGAGCAAGCTACGGCGCTGAGAGCCTCAGCCGCCTCGATCACAATTGGGCACTAATTACAGAAGCCGTCTCTAAGTGAAGACTCCCCAGTGAAATTGCGAGCGCCTCAGCCGCCTCGCCAAAAAAAAAAAAAAAAAAAAAATTAATAATAAGAAGAAAAAGGGCTCGAATTTAAAGCGCTGTCAGTACAGCACCACAGCCACAGCCGCCTAACGCTAGCAAAAGAGCACGAAAATTCAAGCGCCTCAGAAAAGCTGAAGTCCTTGAGTGAGAATAGGGCACTGTAGGCACAGCCGCCCACGCCCCCAAGCAGCATCAATCCAAGACAACGAGCTCCCAGTGAGGTAGACCAGTCTACAAAGAGACTGAGGGGTCCAAAATGAATGTCAATTCAGTATTCCCCCCTTTCAAACCCGATGAGGAAAAGTGGGACTCATATAAAAATCGCTTCAACCACTTTATCAATGCCATTGGACTGGCTGAAGCTTCGGAGCAGAGGAAGAAATCCTACTTCCTCAGCTACTGTGGGGCTGTAGTATATGACACTGCCACAGCACTCCTGGCCCCACGAGAAATAGGGAATGTCCCATGGGCAGAGCTGGTGGAAACGCTATCCAACCACTACTCCCCAAAACCGTCTCAGATTGCTAGGCGCTTCGCTTTTAGGATGAGGAAGCAAGCTGAGGGGGAATCCATAAATCAATATATGGCAGCCCTGAGGACAGCAGCTCTACAATGTGAGTTCAAGAACTATTTGGACAACATGCTGCTAGACCAACTCGTCTGTGGGGTGAGGGATCTAAAACTCCAGAGGCGTTTGCTGGCTAGAAGAGACCTAAACCTCCCCCAGGCAGTTGAAGAAGCTTTAGCTGCAGAACTTGCAGCACAGTCCGCAGCTGAGATCCAGGGCACCGCTCCCAGACCTAGCACTTCCTCTGTACACTCTGAAGAAGCGGTAAGTGAGGATGACCCGGCAGAATACTCCGATGTGCATCGCCTCAAACCAACGAGACAGCCGCAGGTAGGAGCGAGGCCAAGAAACAACAGTGGTCCAAAACAAACTCTTTTATGCCTGACCTGTGGAGGTTCCCATTCCCGGGCATCTTGCAGGTTCCGAAACGCCACCTGCCACAACTGCCACAAGAAAGGTCACCTCGCAAGAGTCTGCCAGGCAGCGCGCACCTCTCCACAAAGATCTCCTTCCTCTCCTGTTCCCCGAAGGCAAGTAGAAAAATGCCATACTTGTTACCAAGCCAACCACACACTCTACACCCCCAATAAAATTACACTTTCTGTTTTACTAGAAGGTAATCCCTGCCGCATGGAAGTAGACACGGGGTCAGCGCTCTCAATCATATCTTGGGACACGCTTAAGAAGATCCAGCCCAGACTGACAAAGAAACAGCTTCAAAAGTGCCATCTCACCTTGAGAGACTACCAAGGAAAGAACAATCGCCCAGGTTCTGGACTGGGTAGGGAGGGGGTGGCCGGAAACTAACTATTCAGTTGATTTCGCCCCATTTAAAACTCGCCAGCTAGAGCTCTCTAAGTTGCAGGGATGCCTATTGTGGGGTACCAGAGTGGTCATACCAACCACCCTTCGCATACCCGTCTTGAAGATGCTGCACGAGGGCCATCCAGGAATCGTGCGGATGAAGGCGTTAGCTTGAAGTTACGTCTGGTGGCCCGGGATGGACGATCAGATCGCCAAGTGGGTGAGCTCGTGTCGACCCTGTCAGGAATCTAGGGCAGCCCTGCCAACCGCCACACCCACAAAGTGGGAAAGTGCCAATGCCCCGTGGTCACGGCTTCACATCGACCTGGCCGGGCCAATGCACGGCAAGACCTTCTTGGTGGTCGTGGACGCCTATTCAAAATGGATAGATGTGGCCTTACTTCCCACGACCACCACACAGGCAGTTGTTAAAGCCCTGACTCACCTTTTCGTAACTCACGGACTCCCTGACACACTGGTCTCTGATAATGGCCCCCAGTTCACCTCGAACGAATTTAGTAGGTATGTCACCAATCTAGGCATCAGACACGTCTTCACGGCACCCTTTCACCCCGCCAGCAACGGGTTGGCTGAAAGGGCAGTCAGATCAGCCAAGGAGGCGTTAGCCAGGTTCGGCCAAGTGGATTGGCATTCTAAACTGTCTCAATTCCTCCTAAGCCAGCATACCACACCGTGCACAGTTATGAACAAATCCCTGGCTGAGCTGCTGATGGGGAGATGCCTGAGGACTACCTTAGACAGGCTGCACCCCCACTACTGTCCAGACTCCCCTTTGGGGTCTGACAGTCTGGCCAGGAATTTCGCAGTTCAGGACCTAGTGTTTGCTAGGAACTACGTGGGGGACCCACTGTGGGTGGCCGGGAAGGTCGTGGCTGTCACAGGTCCGAGATCTTATCGGGTCCAACTTGAAGACGGTCGTGTGTGGCGAAGACACCTGGACCAGCTGCGGAGACGACGGAGCAGCCTGACCGGCCCAGACCCGTCTCCACCAGAAGAGCCGCGGGCGCCACTCCAAGGTCCAGCTAGGGGCTCCCAGAGTGATCAACCTTCACCAACGGAGCAGAGAGAGCAGGCAGTAGACTGGGACTGCCAGCCGGGAGCCCCACCGTTTATCCCCAGTGAAGGCAGAGACTTTTCACTGGTTCCAGTTCCTGCACCGAGCCCTGGTCGCCACCCTACGTACCCTGACCTGGGGTCCGCAAACTTGTCTTCGCCCAATGAATCTCCTGAGTTACGTCGCTCGGGTCGCCAACACAGACCACCGGCGTATCTCAAAGATTATGTGTGTTCCCATCTGGGGGGGAAGGGGTGTTATGTCTTGGGAACCGGTTGGGGCTCCAACCGGGTCCACTCGTTAAGCAAGTTCAACAACCGTTCCTATTGGCTGGCGTCGGTTGACAGCCGACTATAAATAGCCGGCTGTCAAGCCAAGCCAGCTGTTGTTCGCAAGCTAGTCTGCCCATTGGCTGGCAGACGCGACAACCACTGTTCCTTCAATAAACGTGTTAATTGCATGCCCTGGTCTAAGCCTCTCTTTCCCTTGAAATACAACACTATACTACAGTTTACAGAGACAGCATATTGCTCCCAACAATCTGGGTGCTCTTTTACCCACTTTGGAAGGATGAAAGGATGGCAGTGGGCAGAGTTAGTCTTTAATACTGCATTCCAACCACTATGAAACCAAAGTTTATCACAAAACATTCTGAGCGCCTTACCCATTCCTACTAACATGATGAAAAGAAAGAGCATATAACTGGCTGAACCAGGAGTTGTCTACTCTTACCATGAAATAAATTGTTAAATCTGGGAGGACGGTTCAAGAATGGAGGCAAGACTCAGATAGCAACAACAGTTCTTTATTTGTGACTTCAGATCTGAGCAACTAACCCCAGCCGCAGCAGCCCCTTATATAGGGATGGCTGCGGCTAGGCAGCCAATGAAGGCGATTTGAGTTTGCCGCTCTTGGCAGGGCCAATCGCGGCAGCCCATTTACTGGCCAATCGCATCAGTCTATGGCGACCAATCATGATCGGTTATCAGCGGGCCAATCAGATTTGCAGGCTACGAGCCTGCTAGTCCGGAACACCCCTTCCCTCTCGGTTCCGTTTAAGGGGTGGAGTAATATAGTCTCGCAGGTAGGCAGGTCTTCGCACCTGTCTGCCTGACTTATGCAATTCCACTTGTCCCTGTTCAAACCCGGGTTCAGATGGACTGCTTGCTGGATCAAACAGGAACGGTGAACCGGTGCCATGGTTAGGGCTCTCCTCTGGTGCCCCCGGGGTGATAGAGTCCGGCTCCTGGGGCTCGCTGAACCTGCCTGGTTGCTGCTTCTTGGCGAAGCGATTGACTGTCCAGTCTCAGCTGCAGCTGGTGAGTGTTGCCAACCATGGTGCGGTGATCTCGGTGTTAGCTCGGAATAAACAGGTGTTGGTTCTAATTCTGAGTTGACTGCTTCCCCTCCCCCCCAGTGTCAAAATTAGGGTCAGGGTTGGAAGATGTGGTTAGTCTAGAGCGCAGTTGGTCAATATGGCATTTCCATGCTCTGCCATCAGTAGTGAGTAGACGGTAGGAGCGGGGACCCGTAACTTGAGTTACTTGGGCAGGAATCCAAAGGGGATCCCCAGAAAATTTTTTTGCGAAAACAAGGTCTCCTACCTTGAAAACACGGTGCTTGCTGCTGGAACCCAGGGGCTTTTCTGGGGTGTAGGCAGGGTGCAAATGATCTAGAGGCGATCTGAGTTTCCTGGCCATCAGGAGTTCAGCTGGGCTCTTGTTGGTCGTGCTATTTAGTGTGATGTCTTGTAGGAGCAGCATTCTAGTGACTTTGTCATGGATGTTGCCTTGATCCATTTTCTGCAGGGTTTTCTTTGTAAACTGAACCATTTGTTCAGCCCGGCCATTCGCCGCAGGATGAGCTGGCGATGTGAGTGCGTGTCGGATGCCCTGTTCCACTAAATACTGTTCAAAGGCTAAGGCAGTAAATTGGGGCCCATTGTCAGAGACCAGGACATCTGGTAACCCGTGTGTGGCGAAGAGTCTGTTCAGTTTTTTAATGACCGCCTCAGTAGTGGTTGCTTTCATTTTATTGACCTCAAGCCAGTTTGAGTAGGCATCTACAGTTATTAAGAAGGTGTGGCCTCTTGTAGGTCCTGCAAAGTCAATTTGAATGCGAGACCAAGGACCCCTGAGTGTTTCCCATTCTGCTGGTGAGGCTTTAGGTGGAGCTGAGTGGTTTTCCTGGCATTTGTTACAAGTGGCGACCCAGGTTTTGATTGTTTGTCCATACCTGGCCACCAGGCGTAACTTCTTGCCAGCGCTTTCATACGCACAATGCCCGGGTGTCCATCGTGTAGCATTTGCAAGACCCTTTTTTGTAACTTAGTTGGTACAACAACTCGGTCTCCCCACAAAACACACCCCTTTTGTGAAAAAAGTTCCATTTGTCTGTTTTTAAACGGCTTAAACATTTCCTTAGTGTCGTAATCTGGCCATCTCCTCTCCACCCAGCCAAGAACTCATGCCAAACAAGAGTCTCTTCTGGTTTCAAAGGCGATGTCTTGGGCCGTTAGTGGAGGCGATGGCATTGTCTCTATTTGCAGTACCGGGAGTGTGGGAGCTGGGTCTTCCTGTGGCTCGGGTAGCGGTGAGCGGCTCAAGGCATCTGCGTGGGGAATAGATTTCCCCTGGCGATACTTTAATTGATAGTCGTAGGCAGCGAGAAATTCCGACCATCGCGTCATTCTGGGGGAGAGAATGTGTGAAGTAGATTTGTCACCCGCCAGGATCCCAAGTAGTGGCTTATGATCCGTTATAATAGAAAATGGTATCCCATAAACATATTCATGAAATCTTTTAATTGCAGAGACAATAGCAAGGGCTTCCTTATCTAATTGGCTATAGTTTCTTTCTGTTTTTGATAGAGTTCGTGAAAAAAATGCAATTGGTGCTTCTGAGCCGTTTGGTAGGACGTGGCTCAGGATGGCCCCTACCCCAAATGGTGAGGCATCACACGTGACAGTCAAAGGTAGTGTCTCGTTATACTGAATTAGTACTGCCTTTGAGGTAAGGAGGTCTTTTACTTGCTGGAAGGCATGTTCCTCCCGACGTCCCCAAATCCAGGAGGCCCTTTTATCGAGTAGTCTATGAAGGGGCTCAGCAACAGTCGCCTTCTGGGGTAAGAAGATGTTATAAAAGTTAATAAGTCCCAGGAAGGCTTGGAGATCGGTTTTGTTTTTGGGTCTTGGGCGTTTTTGATAGCTGCCAATTTTTTTTCTGTGGGGTGGATTCCTTGCTTGTCAAGGAGGTAGCCAAGAAACTCCACCCTTTCTGTGCAAAGCTGGCACTTTTCCTTCTTAACCTTGAGGCCCGCGTTTTTGAACCTCTGTAGGACTGTTCTGAGGCATTTTTGTAATTGGTTTTTTGTGGGTGCTGCTATTAATATGTCATCAAAATAGGGCATGACCCCTTTTATCCCTTGTAATAGTCTTCCATCAGGCTTTGAAAGATGCCTGGGGCTACACTTACACCAAACTGGAGCCTGTTGCATTTGAATGCACCACGATGTGTGACTATAGCTTGGGCTTCTGCAGTCTCGGGATCCACTGGCAGCTGTTGATACGCTTGGGCCAGATCTAATTTTGTGAATATTTTGCCACCCCCAAGTGAATGCAGGAGATGTTGAACAACTGGTACTGGGTAGGCGCTCTGCTGTAGCACATGATTGAGGGTGGCCTTGTAGTCCCCGCAGATTCTTATGGACCCGTCAGGCTTTATGGGGGTGACAATTGGTGTCTCCCATCAGGCATGGTCAATAGGTTCTAACACGCCTTGCGCAATTAATTTGTCCAGTTGCTCGTCAATTTTGGATTTGAGAGCAAAGGGAACTCGGCGTGGCTTCAGGCGAATGGGTGCAATGTCGGGACAAAGATTAAATGAAATAGGGGACCCCTTGTACTTGCCTAGGCTTTCATTGAACACTTCTCAGAAGTCATGGACAAGAGCCGACTCCCAGTCATTGTCTTCAGTATGATGGATGCCAGCCATTCCGATTCCTAATGGCGTGAACCACTGAAGACCCAATAGACTTGGCCGGTCTCTGTCTACGATGGTGAGTGGTAGAATTGCCTTATGTCCCTTGAACGAGACCTGCACATGGCGGGTACCTGCAACTGGAATCCGGTTGCCTTGATAGTCTTTCAGTATGAGTCTTTGACTGCTGAGGTCTTGGCATCGGATGTTGGGGATTAGCTGCTTGAGTGTTCTCCAGGATACCATGGATAGTGATGACCCAGAGTCGACTTCCATGTTGCACGGTTTGTTTTCAATCGTGACCTCTACTCAGATCTTTTTAGCGTCAAGTGATGAAGCGTGGCCGTTGGTGATGGTTTGATGAGCCTCCTCTCGTCTGGGGGTGTCGTTAAACCTTCGGGGTCTGCTGTACCGGTTCCACTGGTTGCTAGGGCGGTCCCTCTGCGTGGTGGCGTTGCCATCATTTCTCTTTGGGCTGCTCCCTCTCCGTCTGGGGCTGGAATTTCTCTTGTTTTTGCATACCTTCGCGATGTGTCCCCATTTCTCACAAAAACGGCATATGGCGTCTAAGAATCTGCATTCGGATCGGGGATGGTTTCCCCCGCATCCGGCGCATTGGTAGTTGGATTTGCGACCCCGCTGGTCCCGTTGCTCACGTTCTGACCGGAGCCTGTGGACTTCTTCTTCCTCGCTGTCTGAGGATGACTCGACATCTTCGTGATGGGTGGTCGATGTGTACTTGTTTGAAGGTTTCCCAGCATCGTTGGTGGGTTGGCGGTTGGTCCCGCTGGTTCGACGCATTCGTGCTGCCGATTTACGAGTGGCTTCGGCTGCTGTGGCGTCTGCTGTGGCGTCTGCTATGGCATCTGCAAGCGAGATGTCTCCCTTGGCCATGATCTTGCTCTGGACGGTTAGGTCTCTGAGGCCAAGGACGATGCGATCTCTCATGGCTTCTTCGAGGTTGGTGAAGCCACACAAACCACCCAGGTTCCTCAGGTCTGCCACAAAATCCCCAACGGTCTCACCTTCACGTTGGTCCCTCTGGTAGAACTCATGTCTGTGAATGAGAGTTGGCACGGCTGGGGTGTAAAGGTTGCACTGGATGGGAGCAAGGGTGTCCCAATCCATGGTTTTAACTTCAGCTGTCTTGGCTAAGGCTTTAGCCATCTTAAGAACGGCTGGTCCACAATGGGTTAGAAAAACGGCTCGTTTCTTGCTGGGCGTGGCATCTTTGAGGTTGTTGGACTCCAGGAATATTTGAAATCTGTCCATGTACAAGTCCCAGTCTTCGCTAGCTGGATCAAATGGTGCGGGTGGTATAGCGCTGCTGGCCATGTCGCCGTCGTTGTGCTCTGTCAGCCACGTGCTCGTTTGGCTAGCTCAATTCAATAGCTTCTGTTGACTCCACATCCCATCCTCGTCGCCAGTGTTAAATCTGGGAGGACGGTTCAAGAACGGAGGCAAGACTCAGATAGCAACAACAGCTCTTTATTTGTGACTTCAGATCTGAGCAACTAACCCCAGCCGCAGCAGCCCCTTATATAGGGCTGGCTGTGGCTAGGCAGCCAATGAAGGTGATTTGAGTTTGCCGCTCTTGGCAGGGCCAATCACGGCAGCCCGTTTACTGGCCAATCGCATCAGTCTATGGCGACCAATCACGATCGGTTATCAGCGGGCCAATCAGATTTGCAGGGTACGAGCCTGCTAGTCCGGAACATAAATGTTGGCATATTAACATGAGCTGACTAGTTTCTGAGTTGCTCTGAATGTCTGAGAATCTCTTTTCAACATGTGTGGTGGAAAATACAATAAAGCCTTTATTTCCCTGTATGATTTATAGGTAGAGTGGGAGAATCAGAAAAAGCTCTTGAGCCTTAGAAATTCAGCTGACTGAACAGCATTTTCAGATCTTCACCATTTGTAAGAGTTGCTGAAAATAGATTTGCCCTTTTCCAAAGACAGGAATAAAAGTGAGGAAGAGAACTAGGTTGTGTGGAAGGGAAATCTTATACTTCCCTTTGTTTGTCAGCTCCACATTGTGCCTAATGATTCAGAGACATGACAACTGTACATTTTATATCTACAGGATATCTTTTCTGTGAAGGGTGATTATTATGTAGCTTTTGTGGTGTTCATGACTTACTGAAGTCTTTTTTAGAAGTGAATGAGAAATAATCATTACCTTTCAGTGAAGATATTTTATTTGTTCTGTGAAAGATTGCTTCTTCATTAAAACACATGCACATATTCTAGGAATAAATCAATCAGCATGTCAGCCTCAATCAGCCATATTCTACTTTGTATTAGTTAAACCTCTATCGTAACTACTATTTTCCCATTTGAAGTTTTACTATCTTCAAGATACAAGTTAAAATTAGGAGCAAGATAATACAGAAATACAGATAATACAGAAAACTTAAAAGCATGTAAATTACAAAGCTTATAAACTAACATATATTTAGATACTTTATATCAGGGATCCCCAACCTCCAGGCTATGGCCCACTACCAGTCCTCATCTCTTTTGGAACTGGGTGTGGGCCTGCCACTCATACAGAACCATTCCCACGCCCCGCTCCCAGGGCTACCAAGCCAGAAAAGGGACCACTACTTTATATCCAAAGCATTGGCTTTGGAGTTCCTTCTAAATCAGATGCTGGTAAGATTGGTCCATTTTAAAACTCCATTTTAATAGCAGCTCCACTCTGGGTCTCATGAGTGGAGTATAGAGAATGAAAAGATTTAGGAGGAGCATCTGTCTGCATTCCAAGCCACTGCTCAACAACTAGTTTTATGGAAATACTTTGGGGTTTATTTATTTGTTATTTTGTGGCCTTTTTTCTATAATCCCCATTCATTTTCAAATTAATGTTTCTTTAATTGGTTATTAAGTTTAGTTTTGTTCTATGATCCAAAGTATTCCACATAAACAGAATCTCAAATATATTCAATTTTGTCTCTATCTATCTGTTCTGACCTAGGCTTCACCAAATCACAAAACAGACTCCTTGTCCTGACAAAACCCCTTTTTATTTGGCTAATGTGAATTCCTATCTTTCACATCCAGCAAAGTCCCGGAAAACAGTCTTTCAAGAGTGAATTACAACCACAGATCTTATCAGGCTTGGAGAGTCGCCAGGCCGCTAGCTTCCAAGCGCAATGCTGTACAAGAAATACTTGGCAAGGAGTCTCTGGGAGTCCTGAACTCAGATAAAAGAATCATCACACTCATTAAATGAACTAATTGTCTACTGCAAACACTACTCCCCTTTCACTACTATTTATTTCCTTTGGGAGAGGCCATTCACCTTCCATCTATGCCTTTACTCCCAAGTCAACCCAAGTTCCTTAACTGTTCCCTTCTCCTCATAGCTCTGTGCATGAAAAGGAAAAGGGTCCAGCTGTTCTTTTGCCGCACTGATCTTTGACTCAGAAGGCAGCTGACGGCCCAGGCCCCATCTCTGTCTCCAACGCAGAGCCCACCCCAGGCTCCAGGATTGGGCCATGTTCCTCCCCAATCTCCTCATTGTCCAAGTTTGCCACCATCTCTGCTGGCTGCTGGTGGACCACAAAACTGTCTGTCTGTCATTAAAGCATTTCATGGGTTTAAAAAACAATAAAAATCTTTCTGGGATTTAAGTCAGCATACCAGGATTGTATCTCCTTAATTAGCCTTCAACCATTTCCTTACTTTGGCACATCACTACTCTGAGTTGTATCTAATGACATCTAATAGTCCCATGTGTGTTTATCTTCTACGTAATCCTTTTTCCTATTATGATTTGCTTTAGTATAGACTGATGGACTCTTGGAGTTTTCTACTGTTCTTATTGCTAAGGTCTCAGAAAAAAGAGTGGAAAAGCTACCAGCTATTCAGAATCACCCAGTATTTAGCTTAAGTTATTCATTACCTGTGATCAGAGGGAGTAAGAAATGGTCTGTTACACCATAGCAGGCTTACCTTTAGCAGTCTTGATATGATGCCTGCCTTCAAAACAGACAGAAAAATAGCAGCGATCCTAAGAAACCCCAAAGACAAAATTGACTTGGAAAACCAAGGCATATATGAAGTCCCCTGTGCATCATGCCCTGCCACATATATTGGACAGGCCAATAGAAGAATAAGTACCCACCTGGATGAACACAAAAATGCAGTAAAAAAGCTGGAATACACTTCCTCTCTAGTCCAACACATGAAAGCCACAGGTCATAGCATCAACTTCAATGGCACCAAAACCCTAGCCACTATAGAAAACCCCAGCCACAGAATTATCAGAGAAGCCATAGACCTGAAAGCATGAATAGAAGAGATGATTCCACCAGACTGTCAATTATTTGGATGCCTGCACTCACACAAAAAAAATCTCCACACCACAAGCCAGGCAAACACCTGGGCACAAACAGATCCCCCTAATACCTCCAGCTCAAACATACCCCAACCAGGCACCCAGATGAAACCTAACTTCCTAATAAATGATAGCTGTCCATTTACTTGGAGTCAAGCTGCGCTAAAAGCCTCCAATACAGGAACACAATGTTGCCAGCCAATCAAGACAAAAAAAGCCACAAAACAGACAGAAGATATTTGAAACACCAATCAAGCAGAACACAGCAAGCTCCAAGACCAATAAACACAGACCAAGACTCCCAACCAATCAGAATGAAGAAAAAACATACTGGCACAGCAGTAGACTAGCCCCAAATTTAAAACTGAAACGGCTATGAAAGTCTGACTTACAGACGAACACAATACAGAAGCCTGATGATGGCAGATGAGATTCTGCTGAAACGTTGCTACAACTTTAAAAGCACAACTACTATGACGTGGGAAATACCCGAGCAAAGCCGAATGCCATATATATATATATATATATATATATATATATATATATATATATATATATATATATATGTATGTATGTATGTATGTATATGTATGTATATGTATATGTGTATATGTATATATATATATATATATATATATATATATATATATTTGTTTTCTGAGGTTCTCGGGTATTTGTATGTGGATCTTTAGTTGTTCGGGTTTTCTCCCGCGTAAGATTCAAAGTATCTAGGCAACGTTTCGATGAAGTCTCATTCATCATAATCAGGCCTCTGTCTTCGGTTCTTGCTTTTCAGAGTGATGTATATCATATATATCATTAAAAAACCCGAACAACCAAAGATCCACATACAAATACCCGCGAGAACCTCAGAAAACAAATATATATATATATGTATGTATGTATGTATGTATGTATGTATGTATGTATGTATGGCATTCGGCTTTGCTTGGGTATTTCCCACGTCATAGTAGTATATATATATATATATATATTCTGAGGTTCATATACATATATACGTATATACATATGTACATATATACATATATACATACATATATATATGTTCGTATGTGTGTGTGTGTGTGTGTGTTTCTGATATATATATATATATATATATATATATATATATATATATATATATATATATATATATATATTGGTATAATTTGTCATAACTGTGGGAACTCATGCAACATACAGAGATCCTTAGATGATAGTGTTGGATAACAGATGTAATAAATACAAAAATAAATGTATGCACGAATTTTTAAGAATAATAATTTGGAAGACCCATCCATTTCAAGATCTGAATTTTTTTAAGGAATGAAAGTTCAAGAAATTACTTAAATTTATATGTAGAAAAAAAGAATGAATGTTATCAATAATGCTGATTCTGGAACTGCTAGAAAACAAATATGCCATAGAAAAGATGTGATAGTGATAAATTGAGGAATGTCTATGTGCTTCAGAAAAAAAAAAATGTGGCTGGTAGAGAGCTTTGATTCCCTCCCTCCCTGCAATCTCCTCTGTAGAGATAAAAAGAAAAAAAATACCATAGCTTACAGTTAAACATAAGCTACGTATCTAGTGCAAAGATCACATTTTATAGTCCCTTTGTATTTCAAAACCATATTAATTCCTGATACATTATTTATACCTTAAAATATTTTAACAAGTATATTTATTTATTCATATTGTCACTCCATAGCTTCTTTGAACAGTTCACTGCTGATTGGTTTTTAATGTTCTCTGATGAAGCTCTAAAGCTGCATATAAGAAAGCAAAATAGAATAGAGAGTTGGAATGGACATTGTAGGTCATCTAGTCAAACCCCTGTTCAAGCAGTAGACCCTGGGACATTTCTTACAAGTGGCTGTCCAGTCTCTTCTTGAAAGCCTCCAGTGATGAAGCCCACAACTTCTGAAGGCAAGCTGTTCCATTGGTTTATTGTTTTCACTGACAGAAATTTTCCCCTTATTTCTAGGTTAAATCTCTTCTAGATCAGTTTCCATCCAATTTTCCTTGTCTGGCCTTTGGGTGCTTTTGACAATAGGTTGTCCGCCTCTTCCCTGTGATAGTCTCTCAAATATGAGAAGACTGCTATCATGCCATCCCTGGTCCTTCTCTTCACTAGACTAGTCATGCCCAGTTCTTGTAACCGTCCTTCATATGTTTTAGCCTTCAGGCCCCTAAGCATCTTTGTTGCTCTTCTCTAGTTTCAACATCTTTTTTATTGTGTGGTGACCAAAACTGGAGCAGTATTTTAAGTGTGGCCTCACTAAGGCTTTATAGAGCAGTACTAGTATATCACATGATCTTGATTCAGTCCCTCTGTTAATGCAATTTAGGATTGCAAATTGTTCCATCAATTAATTGTTGTCGTAGTCAGGAAATCCCTCCTTATTTCTGCGTTGGATATCTTTTTGATGAACTTCTACTCATTGCTGCTTGTCCTGGAGAATAAATCAGCCC
Organism: Pseudonaja textilis; assembly: GCF_049901715.1. Lineage (NCBI taxonomy): Eukaryota > Metazoa > Chordata > Lepidosauria > Squamata > Elapidae > Pseudonaja > Pseudonaja textilis. The sequence continues at coordinate 13,771,012 of NC_141997.1, forward strand.
CCTCTTTTCTGTAAGTCTTTCAAGTATAAGGGCTACTCTCCAGTCTCCCCTAAGCCTTTTCTTATTTAGACTAAAAATCCATAGTTCTCTTAGCTGTTCATCAAAAGCTGTAGCCTCCAAACCCCTTATCATCTTTGTTGCTCTTTTCAGCAGTCATTCTAGGGCCTCAGAATCTTTTTCATATCATGGTGACCAGTGGTGACCATGGTGACTAGCTTCACTAGTGCAACATAGAGCAACAACATTTTTCATGAATGTGAGGCTATCCCTTTGTTGATGCAGCCTATGACTCCATTGGCTTTTTTGGCAGCTGCAGCATACTGCTTTTCTGCCAGGACAACCAGAACCATATCACAGATACTACTGTTGAGTCAGGTCCTACCTATCCTGTACCTGTGCATCTAGTACAGGACATTACTTTTTTCACTACTGACCAACATCTTGTGGGTTAGGACCCAATACTCAAGATCCTTCTCCAAAGTGTTAATAATTTTCCCCACCTTTGTGTTATCTGAAAATTTGATGAGCGCTCCTTCAATCCTCTCATCTAGATCATTAAAAAAATGTTGAACAGGAAACCTCTGTGGCACGATGGTTAGAGTGCAGTACTGCAAGCTACCTCTGCTGCAGCGAGCTACCTACAATTTGGCAGTTCAAATCCCACCAGGATCATGGTTGACTCAGCCTTCTATCCTTCCGAAGTGGGTTAAACGAGGACCCAAATTGTTGGGGGCAATATGCTGACTCTGTAAACTGCTTAGAGAGAGCTGCAAAGTGGTATATAAGTCTAAGTGCTATTGCTATTTATCCAAGACAAAACCTTAAGGTGTTCCATTGCATGCTTCCCTCCGGGTAGATATCGTTCCATTGAGGACTACATACTGAGTGCAGTTGGTCAGCCAATTGCAAATTCATCTGATGGTGGTAGTGTCTATCCCATATTGTTCTACTGTATCTTATAAAGAAGTAGACTGTGGTCTATTTTATCAAATGCCTTACTGAAATATACTTTACGGTTTACTTTATGAAGTATATTTATGGTTTACTAATCTTATCAGTTTACCAAGGAAAGTGATACCAGCATTCTTTGTTTGGCATGTTTTTAACAACTCATGTTGGCTTCTAGTCATTTCTAGATGCTTACAAATCTGCTGCTTGTTTATCTTTTCCAGGATTTTCCCAGGTATTGATGTCAAGCTGATGAGTCTGTAATTTTCCTCTTTTTCTCTCTCTCTTTTTAACAAGTAGAACCACATCAGCTCTTTTCCTGTCCTCTGGCAAATCTTCTCTGCTTCACAAGCTCTGAAAGATTTCATTCAGTGGTTCTGAGATCACATCTGTCAGCAACCTTAGTACCCTGGGATATAAACTATCTGGTCTAGGAGATTTGAATTCTTTCAGAAAAGATAGATGTTGACTTACCAAATCCTCACCTATCTTGTTCTACATTCCTGTTCTGTTTCCCAGGGTGCTATTTTTGATAGGTTGACTATTTTTTTCCATTGGAGTGAAGAAACAATTATTGTATAGGAATATACAATTTTTCTGAATGCCTAAAATTTACTTTTTATTTTTGAAAGTTGTTCAGATATTTCTTCTTAGTATATATTTCTTCTACACATATTCTGGTGGACCTTAAGTTAAATGCTGCTTCAGTGCTCATATGTTTCAAATGCTGTGAGTTTTGTCAAACAATTCTGAATTGTCTGTAAAACGACATTATGAAAAATCAAGGAAAGTAATATAATGCAAGTCATTAATTTTTTTCAAGGCCAGCAGGTATAACTTTTAAATTTCCTTCAGAACAACAAATGTCTTACGACATTTTCACTTATAATGATGCTATCTAAAAGAGAACCTACAGCTCTTCCTCGAAGCTGCAACTTTGGAAACTTGGTTCCTTGTGAATGTTTATTAGATATTAATATTCAGGGGGAAATCAGGCAAAATGTGGAATAGTTTGATGCCTAAAGTTTATAAACATTATTATTTAACTAGATGTGGTATGCTGATATATCCTATGGATATACATAGGGTGATATAAAATGATGTCACATGTGTGACAAATTGTGCAATTTGCTTGATGTCATGGTGTACATGACATGGTATTGGATTTCATCAGTTGATTATAGTATCTTCCTTAGAAAAGTCTGTCTCTGATTCTAATATCATTTATACTGGCTCATTTAAAAGGGCTTAAGGCTCGATATCACAAAGTTCCAAAGTTAATCAAATTCTAGCATTTCTGAATAGTTATACTTCCATGCAATATACAAGTAATTTCATACAAAAATGTTCCAACTGAATTTATAATGATTGATGTACAATAAGCATATACATTTGGAGCCACTGATTCAATATGTGCTTTTGAGGTTGTCTTTCCAAATCAGTATGTACTGGATTGATTTAATTAACAATTTAAAACTTTGAAGATACATTTTACAGTTACATGCTCTTTTGCAAAAGTATTTTTCTGTTTTTTAAAGTCTTTATATGTAACTAAAACTACAGTTAATTTATGAGAAAATGACACCTAAAGTTATCTTTGCATGGGTTTATAATCTGTATAAAATGTGTACAATTAATTTCATGTCCAAAATCTATCTATACATTCTATTTCTATACCTTCTATATCTATTGTATACATTTCCTTTTCTTTTTTCTATTATCTATTCAATAGTACCATTTCTCCCATATTGTATAATATTCAGAATCTTCTTTTCCTTTTAATTCTATAGTCAATTTATCCATTTCTGTGCACTCAATTTTTTTTTTAATTACTAGACCTTTGGATCAGGGGTGGGATTCTACCAGTTCGCACCTATTTGCTAGAACCGGTTGTTAACATTCTAAGCAGTTCGGCAGTTCGGAGAACCGGTTGTTAGAAGAAATTACTGGCCTAATCCTGTAAGGAAGGCAGGAAGGAAACATTCTGGTGTTGCTTACAGAAACTGCCTCTCCGTTAACCCTTATTACATTCTTGGCAGGACTAGACTTCCTGTCATTAATGAAATTGGTTAGAGTTTTTTCCCCTCCTTTGCTGGTACTTTGCTTGTGTGGAGTGACCATTCAAAGTTACAATGGCACTGAAAATAAGTGACTTATGACATTTTTCACACTTACGACTGTCGCAGCATCCCCACAGTCATGAGAGGCCAGGCAAAGAGATGCGTGCCTCGATGTGAGTGATATTGAGTTGGCGACGCCCAGCCAATAAGATGACTACCAAGCCATGCCCACCAAAAAGCCACGCCCACAGAGCTGGTTGTTAAAAAATTTGAATCCTACCCCTGCTTTGGATGGTATCTATTCTTTCCTCCAACACTGCACAATGGTGATCACCATATATTTTGTCCTTTTGTTGTATTTCCCTTTAATTATTCCTAGGAGAAATAATTCCAGAGCAAATTCAATTTGACTTCCTGTTAATTGCTGTAACCACTTTTGAATTTTCTTCCAATATTTTTTTGCTTCAGGGCATAACCACCATGCATGAAAGAAGATACTTGTTTTTGTCTGCATTTCCAACAGTTTGGATTTGAGTTTGGATAGATCTTAGCCAGCCTTGTGGGTGCCAAGTGCCAGCAATAAAACATTTTGTGTTGGTTTTCTTTATAAGCCACCAATTTTGTTATCTTGTAATTTATATTCTCCTTCTCTAGCTCAATACTATACCCAAAATTTTTGGCCCATGCTATCATCGATCCCTTTACTATCTCCACTGCTCTGTCAAATTCTAATAAGTAATTATATATTTTTATAACAATTTCTCTTCTGGACCAATCAAAAGTTTGTCTAGTTTTTGTGGCTCAAAATTAATTCTATATTCCTCACTAACATTTTTGTATCTTGCTTGTAATTGCAAGTAAGGCCACCAATCAATAGTTATTCCCTAGTCCTTCAATTCCTGTCTATTTTTTAATTTCCCTTGGTTATCTAAGATGTATCTGGCCATTTTTGTCTACATCCATTGTGTTGGGGTGAATAATTGCTTCCATGCAGAATACCTTATGCCGCCAGATTTGAAATTTTAGACCTAGACAACCTAGAACTACACCACCTTTCGTCCGATCTAAGTATAGTACATAAAATTATATATTGCAATGTCCTAACTGTCAATGAATACTTCAGCTTCAACCATAACAATACAAGAGAACACAATAGATACAAACTCAAGGTAAACTGCACCACACTTGAATGCAGGAAATACGACTTGAGCAGCAGAGTGGTCAGTGTCTGGAATACTGTACCTGACTCTGTGGTTTCTTTCCCAAACCCCAAAAACTTTAACCTTAACCTGTCTACTATTGACCTCACCCCTTTCCTAAGAGGTCTGTAGGGGGCGTACATAAGCGCACCAACGTGCCTACCATCCCTATCCTATTGTTTCTTATTTCTTTTTCTTATACGTATCCATTTCATGTATTCATAACCATGTTTATACTTATACCTTTATCTAATAATCGCTTGACAAAATAAATAAATAAAAATAATAAAAATGGTGGATAGCCAACCTGGGATTTTCATATAATGCTTTTTTTAAACCTCTCTCCATGTTTGTATCAAAGCATCCCTTATTTTATGTCGATAAAAATATAGATGTGACTTTTTTCCCTATCCCACAGGAAAGCATGCCATTCCTTTTGTAGATCATGTACTTCAAATAATATTCTTTTCTTTCTTAAATTAATCCAATCTAACACCCATACTAGTGTCGCCACCTTATAATAGAGATCCCAATCAGGGAGTCTAAAGCCATATCTGCTTCTGCTATCTTGTACATCTCTTAATTTTATTAGTGCCTCTTTCCTGACCAATAAATTTTGTGGTTACTCTATTTAAATCTATAAAAAAAATTCTTGTCTAATTTTATAGCAATTGTTTGGAATAGGTAAAGTAATTTAGGAAGGATATTCATTTTTTTTTTAATAAATTTTTATTGTTTTTTTAACATAGAAAACACAACAACAAAACATAAAAGTATCAGCTCCCCCATATTTTTGTACACACAGTAAGTCGGTTGGTCCATCGGTTTTGTGCATTCACCTCATAGTCACAATTACAGTTACTTTATATAATACTCTTATCAATACAAATTTATAAATCCTAGTATCGCTATTAAAGAAAAAAAAGAAAAATTTGACTAAACTTTTATTCGGTCATGCCTTTATGAGATAACTATATTTTAAATATTTTATTCTAAAACAAATCTTATAATCATACCAATTCTATCCCAAATATGAAAAAGAAAGAAACAAAGAAAACTATTATATAGATATAGTATCAAAAACCAATAAAAGGAAAGGGAAAATAAAGTCATTATTATTCCTTATTATCTAACTTTTATATTTTAATATTTCATCATTCAACCATTGATAGAAAAGATCCCAAACTAAATAAAATTGTTTATCTTCTTGCTCTCTAATTTCAAAAGTCAATCTACTCATCTCAGCACATTCCAAAATTTTCTTTACAACTTCTTCTTGCAATGGAATTTTCTCATTTTTCCAATTTTTGCAAATACAATCCTAGCAGCAGTCAATACATTTACAATCAAATATTTCAACTCTTTACTATAAGTATCTGGTAGGATTCCCAATAGAAAAAACTCCGGTTTCAAGTCTATATGCTTCTTTGTCATTTTTCCAGCCACATGTGGATTTTAGTCCAATATTTTCTAGCATCCTCACAAGTCCACCACATGTGATAGTATGAACCAGGTTTCTGATGACATTTCCAGCATTTTTGGATTTGTTCTTGAACATTCTTGCTATCCTTGTCGGGGAAAATGCCACCTGTAAAACATCTTATACAAGTTTTCTTTATAGGCTGTAGACATTGTCATTTTATAATTTTGCGACCATAGTTTTTGCCATTTCTCTAAATCAATCCCATATCCAAAATTCCTCCCCCACGCAATCATAGTTTCTTTAACTTGTTCTTCCTCAAGCTTAATTTGCAATAAATAACCATACAATTTTTTAATCACCTTTTCATCAGTACCCATCAAAATCTTATCCAAGTCAGTTTGCTTAGCATAAAATCCTTCTGCTTTGGAATCCTCATAGTACTTTGAATGTATTTGCAAATATGAAAACCAATTCATCTGTATACCTTGTTCTTCCAGTTTTTGCATCGATTTAAGTTCACCCTTTTCATCTAATAATTCCCCATAGTTAACTGTTTGTTCCTTTTTATAAATTATAGGATAAGAGAACGCTTCTATCGTCGATAACCAAACTGGAATTTTCAAATAACACTGTTTTTTATCTTCTCCCAATTCAACCACAGAGACTCCCGTATATAATGTCTTCTAAAATACCCCTGTGTTTTAGTTCCCTTATACCATAAAAAAGCATGCCAGCCCAACAACAAATCATGACCTTCTAATGTCAACAATCTGGTTTTCCTTAATGTTATCCATTCTTTAACCCACGTCAAATTTGCAGCTTGGTAGTACAACTCCCAATTAGGCAGACCAAACCCTCCTCTAAATCTAGCATCCTGTAAAAGCTTTAACTTTATTCTTGCTTTCTTGCCTTGCCATATATACTCAAAACAATTTTATTTAAATCCTCAAAATATTCTTTTCCAAGCCTAATTGGTATTGTTTGAAACAAAAATAAGACTCTGGGTAAAATATTCATCTTGATTGTTGAAATCCTTCCTATTAATGACAATTGTAAGTTCTCCCATTTTTTCAAATCTTGAACTATCTGTTGTTTAAGTTTAATATAATTATTCTCCTTCAATGTACTACATCTTGATGTCAAATATATCCCCAGATACTTAACCTTGTTTGTAACTTGAATTTTTAACAGTTCTGCCAACTCTTCCCTTTGTTTCAGCAACATATTCTTTGACAAGATCTTTGTTTTATCTCTATTTATTTTCAGACCAGCCACCTCCCCATAGACCTCTATCTTTTCCAACAGTTTCGAGGCTGTTTCTATAGGGTCTTCCAAGATAAAGACTAGGTCATCTGCAAAGGCTTGTAGTTTAAATTCTTCCTTTTTAATTTTCATTCCTTTTATAGTTTTATCTTCTCTGATATTTCTATTCAACACTTCCAAAGTCAATACAAATATCAAGGGAGAAAGAGGACAACCTTGTCTTGTGCCTTTTCTTATATTAATAGGATCTGTAAATTCTCCCTCCATCATTACCTTAGCTGTTTGTTCATTGTAAATTACTTCTATTGCCTGAATAAATCTTCTAGCAAAGCCCATCTGTTCCATTAAAAGTAACATAAATCTCCAATTCACGTTATCAAATGCCTTTTGAGCATCTAAAAATATCAAAGCCATTTGCTTTTCAGGATGCGCCTCATAGTATTCCAAGGTGTCCAGAATTACTCTCATATTGTCTCTGATTTGTCGCTTTGGCAAAAACCCATTTTGGTCTGGGTGGATAAAGTTATTCAAGTACTTTTAAGTCTTTCTGCTAATATTGAAGCAAAAATTTTATAATCTGCATTTAATAAAGAAATCGGTCTATAATTCTTGATTTGAAGTAGGTCCGCCTCCTCTTTTGGAATAAGTGTAATGTAAGCCTCTGACCATGTTTTAGGTATCATCTTTTTTAACATAACTTCATTCATAACTTCTAACAGTGGAATACACAGTGATTCTTGAAAGGTTTTATAAAATTCTACAGGAAACCCATCTGGACCTGGTGCCTTTCCATTATTTTGTTTCTTAAGTGCTTGGCTTAACTCCATCATTGTTATATTGCTTTCTAGCATTTCTTCAATCTCTTTAGGTATCTTAGGTAGATTTGCATTCTGCAGGTATTGTTTAACTTTCTCCTCATCAATGTCTTCTTTCTTATACAAATGCTTATAAAAATCATAAATAATCTCTTTTTTTTTCTTTGCTGCCATAACAAATTTTACCTTGGTCGTCTATTAACTGCGGTATTTTCCTCGATTCTTTCTCCTTTCTCAATTTGTATGCTAGCCATCTACCTGGCTTATTTGCATCCTCAAAATAATTCTGTTTAGCATTCCTAATTTTCTGTGCCAGTTCTTCTTTCTCTATTAAGTCCATTTTATGTTTAGTTATATCCAGTTTCATTTTAACATCTTTTTGTGTGGCATTTTCTGTAATTCTTTTTCAAGTCCCTTATATTCATCATCCAAGGCTTTAAGAGTTCGCCTTTTCCTGTTATTCTTTTTCTTGTATAGTCTATTATCAAGCCTCTAACATAGGCCTTCATTGTGTCCCAAACATTCTGTATTGAGGTGTCTTCTTTTCTATTCTCTTTAAAGAAGAAGGCCAATTCTTTCTCCATCCATTGTATAAATTCCTTATCCTTTAAAATAGAATTATTTAATGTCCATCTCGATCTTTTCCTTTGTCCCTTCCATTCAATTGTCAATGGGTTATGGTCAGCCCAAGTACTTGTTTCAATATTTACTTCTTGAATACTAGACATTAAATCTGTTGAGATCCAAATCATATCCAGTCTGGACCATGATAGATGCCTATTTGAATAGAACGTAAATTGCTTAGATTTATCATTTCTTTCTCTCCATATGTCTTTTAAAATTAATTCATCTATCATTTTAAAAAGGATTTAGGAAGAGTTTTCCTGTTATGCTTTACTGCTGTTGCAATATAGTCAAATCTATTATCCACAATTCCATTAAAGTCTCCCATCATAATTACATTAGCATAGTCAAGTTCGGCAGTCTTAGTATGTAATTTTCTATAGAATTCTTCCTGTTTATCATTCGGTGCATAAATTGCAATCAAAAGTATCTTTCTATTATTGTCCATTATTTCTACCATTAATATTCTCCCATCATCATCTGTATAAATCATTTTTGCTGGAATGGCCTCTTTAATATATAAAACCACCCCTCTTTTCTTGGATTGTGTCAAAGAGGTAAACAATTTCCTAATTTTGGTTGTAATAACAATTGTTCATGTTGCTTTTTAATATGAACTTCTTGTAAACAAATTATGTCGAACCTTAATTTCATTAATTTATGGAAAGTCTTCCTTCTCTTAGCAGCTGAATTCAGTCCATTTATATTCATTGTAATCAATTTTTCTCTTCCATAATTATGTTTTATATTTAGATTTAACCACTCTCGTGGGTCTTGCCTCACGTTGATCTTTAATATCCACTTGTCCACCTACTGCACCTTCTTCTTTTCCTACCTCCATTTGTTCCTCTTGGGATTCAATTGATGGGACCTCCTTTCCTGCTCCTCCTTCTCTGCCTCCAAAAACCTCTGCACAAAACAGTTCTGCTTTCTCGATTGAATCAATTCTATGTCTCTGTTCCTGCCACGTAAACATCAATCCTTCTGGAATCAACCACCTGTAAGACACCTCTTTTCCAATAACCTTTTAGTCAGGAATCGGTATTCTCTTCTCATCTCTCTCACTCTTCTAGGTATTTGTTTTAAAACCAAAATTTCTTTACCTTTGTATTTCAGTGGCTTCTCTCTTGCTGCTTGCAATATTTGTGTCTTCAAAGATTTTTTAATAAATCTAATATGAACTTCTCTGGGTAGGTTATTTCTCATCGCATATCTTGTAAAAACTCGATATATCTCATCAATTCCATCCATCATCTTTCTTCTGTTATCTCGAGCGCCTCCGCCAAAATTCCTACCATTATCGCAGCCAAATCTTGTCCTTTTTCTTCTTCTATATTTTGAAATCTGAGATAAAATTCTGATCTATCCAACTCCCACTTCAACATCTCACTTTTTTCTTGTTCAATCGCTGTTAATCTATTGTCGATATTTCCAATTTTCTCCTCTCTTTGTTTGCCTCCCTCTTCAACATTTTGGAGTCTCTCTTCATATTTTTCCATCATCTGTTCCATCCTACCTGTTCTTTGTTCAATAGTATCCATTTTTACCTTAAGATCTTGAATTCCTTGCATAATCATCTGGAAGGATACTCTTCTTGTTCTTTTTTTCTCTTTATCTTGCTTTAACAATGTCTGAATTGAGGCTGTCCAGATGGTGGGGAGGCAGAAGCAGACATAGAGGCACCCAAAGATATAAATTTCTTACTCATTTTAAGTGGTTCCAACTCTTCAAGTTTTTTCAAATTTTAATCCACAAAAAAGAGAAAAAAATATGAAATTATAATCCAAGGTAAAAAGGCCAACAATAAAAAGCCAAAAGTGAGAGAAAAAAGAAAAAGGAAAAAAAATTCTTCAAATTCTTCCTGACCTTAGTCCAATAAAAAGAGAAAAAAAACCATAAAAAAAAGTAACAGTAAAAATAAAAACCCAATAATAATAATAATAAACAAGACAAAGCCAAAAAGAAGAAGGGAAGAAGAAAAAGAGAAAAACAAAAACAAAACAAAAACCAAGAAAAATAAGTTTCTTCAGATTCCACACCTTAGTCCAGCCAGAAAAAAAAAAAAAACCTCAATTGAGAATAGGAAAAGAAATAGTCCGCTGATGTACATTAAAAAAAAAAAAAGGAAAAAGAAAAACAGGATCCAAATGGGCAAGAGAAAAATAAAATCAGTTAAATCAAAATAAAATAAAAGTAGAAAAAAAAAAATTCAGAGGCTTCCTTTGCAAATAAATCAAGCTTAAAAGTAAGGACCTTGATGTTAGTGAAGGGGTTGGCAGAACTCAAAAACAACAACAACACTGCACTCTATTTAATTATCCAAGGCTCTAATTATAACTCCCTTCTCTTTCCCACAAGCTTCAAAGCTGAGCCATGTATATCCAGAAAGACACCTGTAATAATATTCCACAAAGTGCTTTCCTCTATCTTATCAGGGGATGTCCTTGAGAAGAAGAGTCTGTTTTTTTAAAAATATTTCCGAGCCTCTAGGTGGCAGTGTTACAAAGTATCATAATTCTCACTTTCCCCCCTCCTCTCTTAAGGGAAAGCCGGCTTGCAATACACAAAACAGAAACACAAAAATCAAACAAAGTCAAGAGAAGCCTCTAGCCCAGAAAAAAAATAAAAAGTCCAGAAGAAGAATAAAACATATGAATATATAAAAGAAAAAAAAAACAGTCCAGTTATCCAATAAATAACAATAGAGTCCGGAAGCAAAAAAAAAATAGATTCTCTTTGACGTTTCCCTAAAAAACACCGCTAAATCGATTTTGTCAAAAAACAAAACAAAAATCACACAGGTTTCTTCAGATAATTAGAGTAAACTTTGAAACTCAAAAAATTAAATAAAAAAAAAAGAAGTTCTCACCCAACTGACAAACTCTTTCTCAAACTCTTTCCGTCTGAGCGCCCGGCTTCAGCAGCATGGGGGCTGCCTCTCCGCCGCTGGCAAGAAGAGCTTCACCCGGGCTCTCCAGGGATTTTGCGGTATCCCCGGAGTCCTTAGGGTATGCTCTTCACGGTGGCTGTCCCTACGGGACAGCGTAGGTCCGTTGGACCGGCCGGTGGCGGAGATATCGGCTGCAATCGAGGAGCTCGATTGCAGACCGTATCGCCACGGCGCAAGCTCCTCCCATCTCCAGGAAGGATATTCATTTTGATAGTTGCTATTCATCCTAATTAAGATAATTATATCCCCCATCTTTCCAAATCTTTTTTAACTTGATGGAATAATTTCACATAATTGTCTTATTTTATTGAGGAGCATCTCGCCATTAACCAAATTCCTAAATATTTAATTTTGTTTATAGTTTGTAATCCAACTGCTTCTTCTAATTCTCTTTTGTACTTTAATGTTACACTTTTCACTAGCATTTTAGTTTTAACTTTATTAATTTTAAGACCTGAAATACAGCTCTTTCCTATGAAATCTTTCTTTATTTCATATGAAAACAAAAATAGAAAAATTCTACTTTGAAACTATCCCTTAAATAATATAGATGCCAACATGTGCAATCATAACTAGAGTTGGTGGAAAATGTGGAATTTGAAAATGATTTCTCTCTGCTTCGAGTTTTTGCTAATATGCATTGAGCAGAATCTTTCTTGGGCATTATTCCTAATATCTTACTCCATGTAATATGCTATTCTAATATTCTTCAATTTCTGAATAAAGTTAGCTGAGATTAACAGATGGTAATATAAAAGATACTCATCTGTGAACATATTGACTTTGCAACAGAGAAATGTCATCTTCTATGAATCAAGACAGAAGACATTAGATAATATAAATAATATAATGCAGTATAATGCAGTGCAGCATAGCTTATTTAATAATTTGCTTTGATTAAAATCAGATTAACCTGGAAACTCAGATTATAGAAAGTAACATTTACAACAATCAAGGAAGAAAACATTACAATAGAAGATAATATTTGTAGCTCAGGGTTGAACTTGGAATCACTCTCTGAGCTTGGTTGTTTTTGTGCGGATATTTCTTTATTCAACTTGGTAACATCTTCATGCTAGAAGGGAGTGGAGTTTACTTTCTGCTTATATATAGTTGCTTGCTCTTTCAGAGTTGTTGGAAGTGTTGTTTTTTCCTTAATAGTTCCACACTTAGGTGTTGTTTACTACTTGATTTTTTGTCTGATGTTGAACCTGGTGTTAACTCCTGCTTAGGTAAAGGTAAAGGTTCCCCTTACACATACATGCTAGTCATTTTCGGCTCTAGGGGGTGGTGCTTATTTCCATTATAAAGCTGAAGATCCAGCACTGTCTGAAGACATCTTCACGGTTATATGGCCAGCATGACTAAATGCCAAAGGTGCATGGAATGCTGTTATCTTCCCACCAAAGTGGTCCCTATTTTTCTACTTGCATTTTACATGCTTTCAAACTTCTAGGTTGGCAGAAGCTGGGACAAATAAAGGGAGTTCACTCCATTAGGCGGTGCTAGGGATTCGAACCACCGAATTGCTGACCTTTCTGATCAACCAGGTAACCCTTGCTTACCTGGGTATTAATATTCTGATATTTTTGTTTCTCTTTTAACTGTTTTGTCTCTTTTGAATGGTGTATAAGTGTTTATCTCTATGTGTCTGTTGATGGTTGATTTGTCTGAGTGCCAAACTTTCAGGAATTCACTCACATTATTGGATTTAGGTTGGACTAATAATGTGAGTGAATTCTTTTTAAAAAGAACTAAGGTCTTTCCTATTGTGTGTGTGTGTGTGTGTGTGTGTGTGTGTGCATGCATGCATGCATGCATGCATATTAGGCTTAGAATTGCACAAAACCTTATCTGACATTATATCTATCTATCCTTCAAAGCCAATGCAGATCTGATTAGCATATTTATGATGAGCTAACAGATAATCTACAGGCTTTACAATCAGTTATGATGCAATGCAGAAACATCACTTCTATTTCAAAACAAATATCTAGTTTGCTAAGGAATACCAAAGTCAATCATCATATGCATCCTTTAATTAGCTAATCTAACTCTCTTAGACATCTCAAAACTATGGTTAAATCTGAGTGTTATGACTTTAAGCAGTTTTCATCATGTCTTCTGACTGCTAGTTGTTGTGCATTGATGCACTCTGCTGTCTTCTGTCTGTTTGTCCTACATAGTGGCTGTCACAATTTTCACACTGCATGTTGTAGATGAGTTCTATATTTTTTCCCCTTCTTGGGTTATTGTGACCCACCAAACTATATTTGTTTTCAGTTGTCAGGAGAAAACAGTTAAGAATGTTTCCTATGTATAAGATATCCAATCAGTTTTGAGATGTCTAAGAGAGTTAGGTTAGCTAATTAAAGGATGCATATGATGATTGACTTTGGTATTCCTTAGCAAACTAGATATTTGTTTTGAAATAGAAGTGATGTTTCTGCATTGCATCATAACTGATTGTAAAGCCTGTAGATTATCTGTTAGCTCATCATAAATATGCTAATCAGATCTGCATTGGCTTTGAAGGATAGATAGATATAATGTCAGATAAGGTTTTGTGCAATTCTAAGCCTAATATGCATGCATGCATACATACACACACACACACACACACACACACACACACACACACACAAAATAGGAAAGACCTTAGTTCTTTTAAAAAAAAATTCTGGTCATTGATTGAATAAATCTTATTGACTGAGTCACATATCACATGAGAAAATATATAAAAGAATATCCTTATAATAATTTCATCACATTTTTGTTTACAAGAAAGTATGCTAGGTGAATATAAATTTTGAGTCTTAAATGTTTGCCTTAGATAAAACCTTTGCCTTAGATAAAACATCTCTATGGTATTGAGTAAGACTTAATTGGAACAATGTGTCTGAATTAGTCAAAGCATCACAGATAAAATGTTAAGCCAAGTCTATTTATTATGACATGGAAAAAACAATATGCTACATTTCAATAATCAAGATCTAGTGAGGAAGTTATAGTAAGGAAGGGGGAAAATCTTGAATTATCAAAGAGTGTGCAAACAATAGCACAATTACTGATAAATAATCTGGTAAAAAATTTAGAGTATTTTAGAAATAAAAAAATCACTATGCCACAATGTGAATTAATCTGTCTAGTCTTTGATTAACTATTGGCTTATACACTATTCCTTTCAGATCACATATTCTCAATTTATTTATCCAAATGTTCAATATGAGAAAGATTGCACTCTTCCTAATACCTTGAAGCTAAAATTGAGATTTTAATTCAGAATAATTTTCCTGATTGACTACAACATGTCCATCCCTTTAAGCAAATTTTAATTTATGTATTTTTTTTCAATAATTTCCTTCTAGCTATAGTAATAATAATGCAAATAAAAATATGGATAGCTATTTGATAACATTTGTATATTTGTATCTGATGTTTACACATAAATGTGTTAGATTATAAAACCAGAAAGACTCAACTGGTGATACAGCAGATTCATCATACCATTAGAGCTCACAGGGAAAACACATTTTTACTTTGTGACAAAATGTATAATATTCTGAAGAACTGAAACTATTTCTTGAAGCAAAGCACAGCAACAATGCTTGAGCTGTACCCAAGTTTAAAAACACCCCACCAAAATCAGTCAAATTAGGTCTGTTGTAATTCAGAAGAATTTACCTGATTGGCTACAGCATGTCCATCTCTTTAAGCCAGGGGTTGCCAAACTTTTGGACCTCACAGACCACCAAACTCATTTTAAATTTTTAAATTTTAAATCCCAGGGACCACTAACTGGTTCTGTGGGCATGGCCTAATTCGTGGGTATGGCTTGATGGTCATGTGACTGTCTGGGCATGGCTTGTATGTAAATATTATAAATATTTATATAAATATTGAATTTTTTTTATAAAAAAGAGCAACTTCTATCCAAAATCAGGCAAAACAGGCAGGCAGATTCAGTTGCTCACAGAATCACAGATTCATTCAGAGATTTATCTATCTGCCATCAGCTAGCTCAGTCTGTCACATAAAATTTTCTTGCTGTGAATCTGCACTGAATAATAGAAACCAGACCTAAGGGAAGTTCGGCTGTGCTTAAAAGCAGAGCCAAAGATCTAAAGACTAGCTAGAAAGCAAAAAATCCAACCATTTCCTGCTTCCTAGCTAATCTAAATCTCCTGGCACAGCAGAACAGATGATGGTCAGAAAAAAGAAAAATAGCAATTTAGCAGGCAAGTTTGCTGGGTAAGGAATGAGTGGACAGGGGGGGCATGTGGGCAGCTTAGCCTTGTGTTTCTCCACAGCCTGGATTAATTGCTTTGGGGAGGGTGCTCTGCGGGTGAGATTTCTCTGCAGCCCACCAAAATTTTCTTATGGCCCACCAGTGGACTGCAGCCCACCAGTTGGTGACCGCTGCTTTAAGCAACTGGTTGCTGCCCTGGGATGATGGTCAGTTGCTGTTGCTTGTTTTCTTTTTAAAAAAATATTGCAATTGATTGACCAAAGATCTGTTTAAAAAAAATCAAGTCTCTTCCACTCTAGGCACTCATATCCGTTTTAGCTTAACATCTCCTAAGGGTCATCCTTTCAGTTTTGCTCTTGCTAGCATTCCTACATGAGTGGAAAGTTCTAGAAGCAAATCTTGTGAAGACTAGTCTGGATTCACTAGCGGACTCACCCAGTAGGCAGCCAATTTCAGTCTGAGCTGAAATTTCTGAATTTGGCAAATACACAGCCAGGGCCAGGTTTGGAGACCAGCAGCTTAGAGTCCTCTGCAGATTTACCCCTAGACAGAGCATTCAAAGTTGATAGCATCTGCTGCACTTTACTTACTTGATTATATGCCATCAAATTGTTACCAACTCTTAGCAGCCACATAGATTTTGTTCGCGATGACATGTCCCCAACCTTTCTGTCTATATAATATTTAATGAGCTTTTCTGCAGAGGAATAAGTATTGTAAGTGGGGAAGATACAACAGTATCACTTGGGACAGTGGAACAGATTATCTTTCTATATTTATATCACACTTGGCCAATAAAAAATTATATTCTGTTCTATATTTAATTCTAGATTTAATTTCTAAATGCTATTAGCAGGAAATTTCCACAGAGACAATTCAGCATTTGTTCAAGTCCCCTTATGTGGGGAAGGACCTATTGAAAGTATATGTATACATATGAATTGATGATATAAATTGCTAGTGCAAAAATTAAGGCACTACAATGTTTTAGTTAAAATATAATTTATAGCATTATCCCTGCCCAACCTTCGGTAAAGCTTTCATATTCCTCCAAATGTTATGGCTAAATTATATTTAATGTGACAAGAAGGAAAAGTGATTAAATGTTCATATTTATTGCATTTTAATTAATTTAATTTAATTCAAATATAAATTAAATTAAGTCAAGCTTATTTTTCCTCCTACTCTGCCAGTATTGAAGTTTGCCCAGCGTAACACTGAAAAATGAAGTTTGAGCCTCAGTTCAGAAAAAGTTAATTGTTATTTCTGTCTCCCTCTCTCTTTAAGTACGTTTATATTCCATCTCTCTCCAAATACACAGTTTCTTTTTTTCATTGTTTGCACAGGAAACCCCTAAAAATAATATCCCCATTAATTTTCTGTGGTAAATTACTTCATTGCCACAGAGATTTAACTATAATTTCTTTTCATCAAACTTTCAGAAACTGTATGACTATATATGGAGGCACATAATTTGATATTAAATCTTCAGGTGTGTGGATATATTTAATTGGTGATACAATTTATTTCTAATTTAGTTGAGGCTATAATATGTTCTTTAGAGATAAGTTATTTAAAATGAAATGATGCTCAATCCAAAAGTGGAATGATGACAATACTGGAGGAAATTATAATAAGATAAATAGAAAAAAAGTGGAAAAATGCAAGGATTTTATAAAGAAATGCATTACTATATATAAAAACCCATTTAAAAAACCCTAAAGATAATCATAGTTCACTAGAAAGGGTGATGATACTTATTCTGCCATACAATTCACGCTTAATTGGGAGCATGTTTTATTGAACTTAGTTGCAGTTACTTTTCAGAGGTTATAAATGAATTTCAATAATAGCATTGCATTTGTTTGAAATGAAACATACTGTATATCAGATAAAGCATATGATTTGGTCAAAACTTGATTCAAATTTATAATGTAATGTAGTTCAATAAAGACCATCTCCTTGACTTTTTTTCTAACAATAAAAAGAAATATATTTCTTGTCTAAATATCTCTATGATTTATCCTTGTCAGATTTCATGCAGGCTCACAGGTATGGTCATAATTTTTGATAAACTAGCTGGATTACAGAAAAGTTCAGTATGAAGACCATCATCTGCAAACTGTAAGAATCAAGCCATATATGTAAAACAGTTCCAACGTTTCTACAGTATGTTCATATACAAATAAATAGCTCACACCTATTCATTACAGCAAACTATAAGAAATAGATGGTTTTCCTATGTTTTTCCAGAAGGATATTTATTAAAACAGTTAAAAGGTTTGTTTTCTACCTTAGGTTCTTCACAAACTTACTTATTGCTAAGCTTATGCTATCTTAAACCACACCTACACTAATATCTATATCATTTTCAGGTACAGTCATCATTTTTGAGAGGACAAAGTTAATAAATCTAGAAATTTTATTTTTATTGTCATCATCTTTATTATGTTATAGCATCACTAAGTAGTGTTTTTAGGCATGGTAATTTTTCTCCAGAGTAAGTCCTGTTCACAAATCAGATAGGATATTTGTGTGGGTGTTAATAAATTATTTGTAAATTATAAAAACCCAAAACGTAATTCCTCATTATTCATTTGTTTAAAATTACTGACTTATATTTGATAGAGATTCAGACAAATTCTGATAAGACAGATATATGAATATTTGAAAAAAAATCTGATTTCTAAAGATATTAAAGTGCCAAAAGATTTCTTCATGCACAGACAGAGATCTTTGTTTTAGCTATAGAATTCCCACAGGATTTTCTAAGAAGAGAACTCTAATTGAACTATTCTCTGTGCTTAATAATCACATTGAATCAAATGGTTTTGGTGCCTCTCTCAGAAACACATTCTGGCTATAGCATTTTATTGTGTCTTTTAAATTTATATTTAATGTATTATTTTGCAGCTGTCACAGGCAATGAAGAATAAAAGTATGAGTTTAAATTTGGTTTAGTTCATAGAGCTACCATATTAAAATGAAGTCATGAATTTCACTTCTCACTTGGCAAACACTGACCTATAAACTTATCAAAAATCTTAATTTCCTGCTTGAGATGAAATGAGAAACTATGGTGAATTAGAGATTTCCTGGTTTATTGAGGATGCTGGGAAGGGATGAATGATGAAGACTGCATAAGTTGAAATCTTTTTCAGGGGGAAACTGAAATAAATGAAAATATGTAACACCAAGTTACTTCTATTTAGATTATCCAGGACTACTTTTCCCACTATGCTAGTTGATTTTTAACAAGCTTAGCATTCAATTAACACTAAATAAAATAATGTTTAAATATCCATGGACAAAACATTTCATAATTTTGTCTGTAATTAGTGCATGATTTCACGTGTTTCCTATATATAATGAAAACCATTTTCTTCCTACTGATCATTTTTATCACTTTCTTACTGCAATAATGTGATCTTTGTTTTTTACCTTAATGTAGGATATCATTTTATTTAAAGTACTTCATCTATAATAAAAATAAATAATAATGAAATTGGCAATAAACTATAGTATCTATTAAATAGATTTCTAAATTTTAGAAACATAGTATTAGGTGAACTAAATTTAAGCAGCTGTTTAAAATTAATAATGTCTGGCTTATGTGCTATGTTTCTCCTCCATGTGAAAGTCCTCTTATAAAAGATCTGATTCAAGAGTAACTTACCTGAACTATAATAGATCCCAAATGTGAATGAGAAAGGAAAATGTTACAGTATTAAATAACTTCCAATCCTATGAGGTTAATTAGAATAAAATATCACATGACTTGGGCAACTTGATATGGAGAACTAGGTTATATACCAAAACAGTCTGTGGTTGCAAGGTTTTCAGTGTTGATTCTCTCAGTTTCTAATACACTAAATAATAGCTGAATGAACATCACTATCTTGCATTGCTTTTGAAACAATGTAAAAATAACTAAGTCACCAAAGGCATATTTTAATTTTATCAACCCCACTCTAAAACAACATAAAACAAAATTGGAAAATACCACCTTTAAAAGTAAATGTAATTACCAGGATATATGATATTTATATACAGTTGACCATTTGCCATACATATCCTTCTCCTCAACCCCAGATTCTGGTTTCATAAGGAACACGACAAACTACTCCTTAAACTAAAATCTTACGGTATCTCTGGACATCTGCATAATTGGATAGAAGCATTCCTGCCAAACAGACAACAAATGGTCAAAATTGGGAGCATCCTATCAAATTCTGTACCTGTCAACAGTGGTGTCCCCCAGGGCAGTGTTGTAGGACCAACTCTCTCCATACTCTACATAAATGACCTGTGTGATGATATTAAGAGCAACTGCGTTCTCTTTGCTGATGATGTAAAGCTATTCAACACCACAAACAATACTGCTACCCTTCAAAAAGACCTCAACTATGTATCAGAATGGTCAAACAAATGGCAACTTCAAATCTCAACAAATAAATGCTCTGTCTTATATATTGGCCAAAAAAAATATATCAGAAAATAAAATACAAGCTGAATAGTCAAGACCTTGTTGATGATCCAAACTCTGTCAAGGACCTTGGAGTACTCATCTCTAATGATCTAAATGCTAGAGCCCACTGTAACTACATAGCCAAAAAGGCATTAAGAGTTGTTAACCTAATCCTACGTAGCTTTTTCTCTGGTAATATCACACTACTAACTAGTGCATACATAACATTTGCTAGACCAATACTCGAATACAGCTCATCAGTCTGGAACCCACATTATGTATCTGATATTAGCAGAGTTGAGAAAGTCCAGAAATATTTCACAAGAAGAGTTCTCCACTCCTCTACTCATTGCAGAATATCTTATGCCACCAGACTTGAAATTCTAGAACTAGAAAACCTAGAACTACGCCGCCTTCTGTCCGATCTAAATATAGTACATAAAATTATACATTGCAATGTCCTACCTGTCAATGAACACTTCAGCTTCAACCATAACAATACAAGAGCACACAATAGATACAAACTCAAGGTAAACCACACCAAACTTGAATGCAGGAAATACGACTTCAGCAACAGAGTGGTCAATGTCTGGAATACTTTACCTGATTCTGTGGTTTCTTCCCCAAACCCCCCAAACTTTAACCTTAGACTGTCTACTATTGACCTCACCCCTTTCCTAAGAGGTTTGTAGGGAGCATGTATAAGCTCACCAACGTGCCTACCGTCCCTGTCCTATTGTTTCTTTTTTTTTATTTTTGTATATGTATTCATTTCATTTATTCATAACTATGTTTATACTTATACCTGTTATCTTATAATTGCTTGACAAAATAAATAAATAAATAAAGGAAAAGATTGTATTACTATGTAAAATGAAAATATTAAATTTAAATGGCTACTGGGAAAACTTCTGCTATATATATTTGATTAACAGATACATTTGATCAATAAAAGCCTTGATAGTGCAGTGGTTAGAGTACAGTAATGCAGGCTATTTCTGCGGATTGCTGGCTGCTTGCAATTTGGCAATTTAAATCCCACCAGGCTCAAGGTTGGCTCAGCTTTCCATCCTTCCAAAGGTGGGTAAAATGAGGACTCAAATTGTTGTGGACAATATGCTGACTCTGTAAAACTGCTTAGAGAGGGTTATAAAAGCACTGTAAAGCAGGGGTGGGATTCAATTATTTTAACCACCAATTTTGGTGGTTTTTAACCACCATGTGGCTAGGTGGGCATGGCCATGTGACTAGGTGGGCATGGCTTCTTCTCTTTTTTTGCATCACTCTCCCTGTTTTTTGCCTCCTGGGACTCAGGGAATCTCCTGGGGGGGGGGGCATTTTTGCTCCCAGAAGGCTTCCCTTGGGCCCAGGAAGGCAAAAAATGGAGCATGGGGGTGTGTGCAGAACCCACCCACTCCCCGGTCCCTCCATGCCCCTTTTTGCCTCCTGGGCCTCAGGGAAGCCTCCTGGGAAAAGCAGTAAGACAGTGAGGGGGATCCTGGCACAACTGATCCTCAGAACAGCTGATCATTGGGAGGAGGGGAAAAAGAAATACCTTATGGAGTTACTGGGTGGGGAGAATGCAGTCAGCATGTCAGGCATATGTGCGATGTCATGCATGTGCGATAAGGACTGACTGTGCGGGGAGGGGAGGGGCGAGCGGAGAGAGGTGGGACCAGCCAGGGGCATGATTTGCCAACTCTCCAAACTACTCCTAAAACTAAAATCTTATGGTATCTCTGGACAACTGCATAACTGGATAGAAGCATTCCTGTCAAACAGACAACAAATGGTCAAAATTTGGGAGCGTCCTATCAAATTCTGCACCTGTCAACAGTGGTGTTCCCCAGGGCAGTGTTGTAGGACCAACTCTCTCCATACTCTACATAAATAACCTCTGTGATCATATTAAGAGTAACTGCGTTCTCTTCGCTGAAGATGTAAAGCTGTTCAATACCACAGACAATACTGCTACCCTTCAAAAAGATCTTGACTATGTATCAGAATGGTCAAACAAATGGCAACTTCAAATCTCAACAAATAAATGCTCTGTCTTACATATTGGCAAAAAAAATCAGAAAATCAGAAAATAAAATACAAGCTGAATAGTCAAGATCTCGTTGATGATCCAAGCTCTGTAAAGGACCTTGGTATACTCATCTCTAATGATCTAAGTGCTAGAGCCCACTGTAACTACATAGCCAAAAAGGCATTAAGAGTTGTTAACCGAAGCCTACGTAGCTATTTCTCTGGTAATATCACACTACTAACTAGTGCATACATAACATTTGCTAGACCAATACTCGAATACAGCTCATCAGTCTGGAACCCACATTATGTATCTGATATTAGCAGAGTTGAGAAAGTCCAGAAATATTTCACAAGAAGAGTTCTCCACTCCTTTACTCGTTGTAGAATACCTTATGCCACCAGACTTGAAATTCTAGACCTAGAAAACCTTGAATTATGCCATCTTTGGTCTGATCTAAGTATGGTATATAAAATCATACATTGCAATGACTTACCTGCCAATGAATACTTCAGCTTCAACCATAACAACACAAGAGCACGCAATAGGTACAAACTTAAGGTTAACCACAGCAAACTTGAATGCAGGAAATACGACTTCAGCAACAGAGTGGTCAATGTCTGGAATACTCTACCTGACTCTGTGGTTTCTTCCCCAAACCCCAAACACTTAAACCTTAGACTGTCTACTATTGACCTCACCCATTTCCTAAGAGGTCTGTAGGGGGCGTACATAAGCGCACTAACGTGCCTACCGTCCCTGTCCTATTGTTTCTTTTATTTTTCTTATATGTACCCATTTCATGTATTAATAACTATGTATATACTTATACCTATTATCTTGTAAGCGATTGACAAATCAAAATAAATAAATAAATAAAAATAACATGGAAAATCAGGATAAAACCTTGGCAAAGCAAAACTGGTTTCTATCTTTATTTACTGTATCTTTTTTTGAAATTGTTACATCAATGCTTTCTATTAAGTTTAATTTAGTAATCACAATGTAAACTTTTCTGCCTTTTCTTATTTGATTTGTTTATTGAATTTATAAAAAGTGGTGCTAAATTTGCTTTCTTTCAGTTTTCCTGAACCAGTCTTTCATTTTTCTCCTCTCTTGCTAGGCAAAGTCTCCCAGTACAATTTCTTTCTTTTTAACAATATTTTTATTTTATTTTTATTTTTTCAGGTGATATACCAATGATATTTTAAAAAATGTTTCTTTAAGATTATATCATAATGTAATTTCAGTCCTTTCAACCACACATTCTCCCATTCCTCCATTTGTGTATCACAGGTAAATTTTTTAGCCCACTTTATCATACATTCTTTTACATGTTCTTTTTCTGTATCAAATTTCAATAAAACTTTATATATTTTAGCAACAATATTTTCACAATTTGCATGTAATTGTATTTCAAACTCTTACACTGGTCTAAAACAAAAGTTATTTTGTCTAATTTAAGCCTTTCTAATACTTGTACATAAGAGAACCACTGGCCAGTGTGTTAAAGTTTGCAGCAATCCAACCTGCACACAAGTAAATAATTCAGCAGGATTCATTTATAGAAGAAACTTCTTTCTATACAATAATATAAAGTATGATGCATGTATACAATACCCATGCAGTAGAAGCCAGAACCAGAACTCAGAATCCAGAAGTCATAATCACAGAAGCAAAGAATTGCAAGGACAAACCAACTATATATACAGATCAGTCAAGTTAAACCATGCCCCAGGCTCCGAGCTGTCTAACTTGTTGTTATGGCTGTCCCAGCTGATAATTTCTTACATACTGACACAGTGTGTTCTTCTGTCACCAGATCTTCTCTTGATCCACTAGAACTAGTCTATGAGTGATAAATAATAGCAAAACTAGGAGATTCCAACAGATTCTCTAATTGTAATAAATGTAATTAGAGGAAATCTGCACCAAGGCCATCTGCTTATAGAAAAGATTAAGGGTATACAAGTGGCAAAAGAAGTATTGTGCCATCCAAATGAAGCTCTGCCTTTTTGTACACCTCTCTTGACATCACCATGAAAGAGCTTGCATTGGTATGTTGAGCTACAACTAATGGGATGAAACTTCAGGGCTGTATATACAGATTACAAGAAGAACTTTTTAACAGTAAAAACTGTCAATCAATGGAATAGGTTTCCAAGTGGGCTAATTTTTTCTATTGCCTGGAGGTTTTTATC
Source organism: Pseudonaja textilis (assembly GCF_049901715.1). Lineage (NCBI taxonomy): Eukaryota > Metazoa > Chordata > Lepidosauria > Squamata > Elapidae > Pseudonaja > Pseudonaja textilis. The sequence goes on from NC_141997.1 coordinate 13,795,241, forward strand.
AGAGGATGGAAAGACACTTATTGGGAAAGATATAGTGAATCCTGCAATATGCATGTGATTGGACTCCTTCCAATTCTAATTTGAATTCACTGTTTTCAGGACTTGTAGTGGAAGACATTATGCAGCATCTGGAAACTATACAATTTCTACAAAGAACCCCAAAATATGAATCAGATATGTAGATCACACCTTCACCATACTAAAAAATGACCAGTTAGAAAATACTCACAAAACTATCGACAACACCTTCAAAGGAATCCACTTTACTAGAGAAGAATAAAACAACAACTCACTACCTTCCTGGATATCCTGATCAGCAGAAACCATGATTGCAAACTAGAAATACAAATGTACCACTAGAAAAGCAATAACTCAACCTTCCATAAGAAAAGCTACATAAGAACTTTATTTACACAAGTGTCAGGTCAGCCTGGCTCAGCTTGGAGGTCTCATAGGCATCCTGCCATAAGGGGATGGAAGGATGAAAGGTGGAAGAATGGGGGAAGGATAAAAGAGGGAAAGATGAAAGGATAATAAAGCTTTGTGTGTATGTGATAGGAAATTGGGAGGAGGGAATCACAGGTGAGAAGGATCAGAGCAGCTGGATCCTATTTTTATCAGCATCCCATGGCGAGGCACCCTGAAAAATATACAAATTATCCCCCAAACATCTCAGATTATCAAAACATCTTGGTGAGCTCTAGTTGGCTGGAAATGGACTGGGCAAAGGAAAGGTCTTCACCAAGTTATATTTGCATGAGGTGTACTATGAATGAGGACCAAAGAATGAAATGATATATCCGAACACCAATCCAAAATGTTGGAAATGCCAACGAGTTGATGGTACCTACTATCACGTGGTGGCTATACCCTCAGGCCAGGACCTATTGGAATAAAATTAGGAAGTGGACACAATAAATTATTGGATGCCAAACTGAATTCAAACCGGAAATCTATTTACTTGGGATTATTCAAAAACAATATCCAAAAAAGATTAAATATTTAATTTTACACATAGCAACCAGAATAGCTTACGCACAAATGTGGAAAGAGCAGAGGATTCCAACTGAAGAGTTAATTATACAAAAAATAGCAGGCTATGCTGAGATGGGCATGCTCACACTTAAAATGAGAGAGAAAGAAGAATCAGAATACTACTCAATTTGGCATAGATGGTACTTGTGGGTAGAAAAAGAAAGATGAGAATTAGAAAAGATGTTTAAATAAGAATTCTCAAGAAAGTGATACACAAGATATAATAGGATAAACAGAAGGATCAAAGATGTATAATAACTGTAATATATGTATTAAGGATAGGTATGAATAGATGTTAAAAGAATAAGACAATATTTAAGATGTATAATAATAACTGTAATATAAAGGCAATATGTATTGATGATTAATGATAAACAAAGATAATATAGACTAATATAGTTATGAATAGATGTTAAAGTATAAGACAATATTATATGTGGATGTCAATGTTGTTGAAAAAGTAACTAAGATTTGTACTGGTGGAAAATAATAAAAAATTATTAAAAAAAGAAAGAAATGAGTGGAAAATGGCTTTCAATTGCCCATTAGGATACTTCCAGTTCCAGATCCTCCCTTTTGGATTGCAAGGTGCCCCTACGGATTTTATGCAGCTAGTAAACAAAATGCTGCATGAACATCTTACAAGAGGGTATTAGTTTATCTTAATGACATTTTAATCTCTACTGAGACAATGGCAGAATATGTAAAAGAGCTGTGCTCAAGAAGCTTTGAGCAGCCAACTACAGTATATCCAAGCTGTCAAAATGTGAATTTGACCAGAGTAAAATCAACTAACAGGGCTATCACATCACCCATGAGGGAATAGAGATGGACCCTGAAAAGTTATAGGCAGTGCTAGAATGGGCTCCTCCCTACACTTGGAAACAACTACAAGAATTCCTGGGATTTGTGAAATTTAATTGCCAGTTCATCCCTTCATTTGCCCAGATAGCTCTTCCCATCACCAATCCATTAAAGACAAAAGAGGAGGGGAAACCCAGGCAGCCACTTAAATGGACTATGGAGTGCAAGGTTGCATTCAAAAAGTGTAAGTGAAATGAAACCGGTGCTGAAACACCCAGACCCCAATGCCCCCTTCATCTTTCAGACTGATGCCAGTGATGTCACAATGGGTGCAGTGCTTTTACAGAAAAAATGAGCCAAGGGTACCGGAGCCCTGCAGCTATACTCTAAAAGCTAAATGAGATGGAGCAGAGATGGGCAGTCTGGGAAAAGGAAGCTTATGCAGTGCACTGGGTGCCCCTAACTTGGAGGCATTTTCTAGATGGAGGGAAAACCCCATTTGAAATATGGACTGACCATAAGAATTTCAAGGCATTAAAAGCCCTCCAGAGACTATTGGCCAAACGGGCCCAACTGGGCCCAACAGTTTAACTGATTCAACTTCATGTTAAGGTACCTCCCATGGGGGAGGAACCTTCTAGCAGATGTTTTATTCAGACTGCTACAATAAAATAGTTCAAAGTCAGAAGTGATGAAACTGGTCATTCCCTCCAGGCAACTGGCCCCACCCTGAAAGAAGCCAAAACGAAAACTCAACCAGCTGATGATTTAAAGGGTACCTTAAGGGAATTTTGAAGAATGAGTAGTTTCAAATGCACAAGGGAGAATGTACAATGTAAGATGGTCTAATTTGAATAGGAACTAAACTATATGTTCCATAAAGCCAATGATTAACGGTTCTACAAAAAAAAAAAAAACACGATTCAAAAGTGGTGGAGCACTTTGGCTTCATAAAAACCATACACCTAATCAAGCAGCAGTTTTGGTGACCATCACTGAAAAAGGACATAGAGAGCTATACAGTAACTGCCCCATTTGTACCTCTGCCAATTGGCAACAAGCAGTGGTGGGATTCAATTTTTTTTTACTACCGGTTCTGTGGGCATGGCTTGGTGGGCATGGCGGGGAAGGATTCTGTAAAATCTCCAGTCAGAGGTAGTATTTGCCAGTTCTCTAAACTACTCAAAATTTCCTCTACTGGTTCTCTAGAACTGGTGAGAACCTGCTGAATAAGGTTCTGGCAACAAGGGAAAATATCTAGGCCTCTCCAGCCAGTAGCAGAGCCCAAGCCCCATGGAAAGAGATATCATTACACTTTATTGTAGAACTGCCTGAAAGATTGGGGAATACGGTGACCTGGGTGATAACCAATCTATTCTCCAAGCAAGCACACTTTATACCTTGTCAAAAAAAATCCCTTCAACATGCACTTTGGCTATCATACAGCACATCTATCAGCTGCACAGTGCTCCAGAAAGAATAATCTCAGATTGCAAAGTCTAATTCACTTCACAGGTTTGGCCAGGGTTCTTAAAACTTTTGGAGACCACTCAGGGGCTCAGATCCTCACATCATCCAGCTACTAATAGGGAGTGTGAGAGAGGGCCAATGGCATCCTGAAGCAGTACCTCAGATGCTAGATTAATTACAAACAGGACAATTGGACAGACTTCCTCCCTTTCATGGAAATTGCCTCAGTGAACAATAGCACTGGGTTCACCCCATTTAACATGGCCACAGGAGAAGACCTTGTAGCTGTCCCTGAATTACCTCAGGCCACCCCATTGACTGCATCACTGAAATATTAGGTTGCCCAGTTATTACAATATCCACTACATAGGACAAATAGGTAGAAGACTGGCAGAACATATCCTTGAACGCAAACTAGCAGTCAGAAGACATGATGAAAACTTTTTTTAAATTTCACAACATATGGACAGACTTAATGATAGTGACCATCCTAAACCAAACCAAGTCCCAAAATGCTGGGAAATTTCTAGAAGCCTGGCACTCTGATATATTCATAAAGGAAAATATTCATAGCTCAGGGTTGAAATGAGAGGTTCTTAGTGCTTCCTGAACTTGGTTATTTTCTTGCAGATATTTCATTACCCAAACTAGGAAACATCATAGTGCTAGTCATTCATAATGCTACCTAGTTTGGGTAATAAAATGTTTGCAAGAAAACAATCAAGCTCAGAGAACAAGCAAAAAAGACCAAAACCTTTACATCAGCAGTTAGCACCCAGATAAGCATAGACTAACTTCAAGATTAACCTCAGATCAACACTCAAGAAGTAAACAATATCCCAATCAAGCAACTGCCAAACAAGCTAACAGTAAACAGCCCAACCGAAGAACTCTAAAATCACCCCTATTAAAGCTGACAGGGCAAGCCACTAAAATATAAACTGAAGGCAAATCTCACTTCTTACTAGTACTGATAGTGTTACCTAGTTTAGGTAATGAAACATCTGCAGGAAAACAACCAAGCCCAGAGAGCACCAAAGACCTTTATTTGTTGCTGTGGCTTGCTACTGCAGAAAGAAAAGGAGGCAAAAAAAAATTGTTTTGATTATCAAATATTTCTGGCTCCAATAATTATTATGAATTATATTTAAATGTTCCTGTGGTTTTGATGGATAGTCTGGTAGAACATGTTTTCTCCTTTATTTGTAATTTTGTCTAATAATGAACCATTCTTCATTTACTAACTTGGTTCTATGGTTTCCAGCATCACCACACTTTGTGAGTGTTTTATATAGAAAAATTCTATATTTAAATATTTGTCACTGGTATTTTCAGTTTTAACTAAAGTACATTAAGTACCTAGGACCATGGTAGGAAATGAATTAGACTGCAGTCATGAACACAGCATGTTTAAATTTTAATGTGCCATTTTTACATTCTGATTTATTCTGGGATGCATATAAATTTGAAAATAAGCTAAATATTGCTAATTTTTTGTAGGCTTATTTTCACCTGTGCCCACTCCCCATTCAAGGGGATATTTCTCATATTTCTCCCCTTTGGGAGCTTAAGAAAATGTGGAGCCTATACAGCATTCTAAAGATAGATAACAGGAACCATGGAAGGAATTCTTCTCAGTTGCTGCCCAATTTCTAGGAACCAGCTTCTTCAGAAAATTCAAATGTCTCTTATCCAATTGCTTTTTAGAGAGGCCACTAAAACTTGACTATTCTACCAGGCCTTAGCATATGAGATGTTTAAATGTATTTTTGTTTTTATGAAATGTATTGTTATGTTTTATTTTTAGATTTGTATTTGTTCTTTTATATTAGCTGTTTGACCTTTTGTTGAATCACCTTCAGTGAGCTGACAGTACTTCTTGCATTTAATTTATATTAATTTAATATTGGGAAGATACATCAGAATATAGATACATGCTTTGGTTTTTCTTATTGTAATTGTTATTAATATTATTACAATGCTATTATTTTAAAATTCTTTTATATATTGTTGTTTAAATGTTTTGTATGCAGAACACTTAGAGTCATTCAAGTTGGACCATTATATTCCAGTAAATATCTAAATTTACCAAGGTTACAAAAGATGACATAAAGTACTGTCTCTGACAAACAGACACATCTGCAGCATAATGTTATCTTTATAACTTCTCAGCAAATCATATTTCTTAGAACTAAATAACTATTGCCTGGAATAATTTGATCAACAAAGTATAAAGATAAAGAAGTTCAATTAGATTCAGGTTTCCATTAAAGACTGAGGCTGGAGATCTTTCAGAATATAATGGGTGGGTTGGCACTGGGAGCTATGGGGTAATTGAAAATTGCTTTGTGCCTTTTATTTACAGAAGATCTCATTTTTTCACATTAATGAAATGGCCATTTTCATTTACAGAAGGCATTTTTCTGAATCCTTTTCCTCCTACAGCCCCACCCCCAAGCCAGCTTTGGCCAATTTTAAAACTTGACCGTTCTTTTGCTGTTTTTCCTCCATGTGAGATTTGATCTTGTTCTGTTCAGCTAAGAGAGACAATTATGTGCAGAGTGATAGACAGAGTCATAAATTCAAGCTGTTTACATAATTTATTTCCAAGATTCTGTTGGGTTTGAAAGAATAAAAAAGAATAATCTGACTTACACATATTCAAAATTTAAAATTGCAGGCAATTGCAGAGAAATTTCCATAGAGCAATTCAAATTGTTAATATTGTGCAAAGTATTCTGGATTTTAAAATAACATATGCACATATCAGATTTTAAAATCTTTAATGCCCTCCACAAAGGAATCCTCTCTTTTTATCCGAACAGCTTAGCCTTCAAATGTGCTTTTCAGATTTACAGCACTGGTATAACCTCGGCCTTTTCAGCACTGCTGTTTCTGTGTAACTAGCATTGTCTAGGTCACAGACCATACTTTTGTAATTTATTGCATATTATATATACACTTGGACAGGTGATGAATGATCTGTGAAAAAGAATTGTCTGTAGATAATACAGACTCTTGTTTCACCTGGTTATCCAATCTAGTAATTATCTTCCTTAAGAGTAAATTGATTATCCATACTTCCTCTTTGACAAAGGTGAATAAGCTGACCTCTTATATATCTCCTGTATTATTGTGGGATGACACCGATTCCAAATGAGTCAGAAGAACCAGGGGAAAAAAAGGAGTAGTGGTGGTGGAGAACTTATTATTTAAGCTTGAGTCGAAAGGAGCAAGCAACCATATATGTCAAAATGTGGCCAAACTCACTGAAATGGGATGTGCTGCAATTTATCATTAGATTTTTATCCCATCTTTATGACTTTATTCAAAGTTCAATGCAGAAACACATTCCTTCCTCCTCCTGTTTTCCTGACAATAACATCTCTATGAAATGAGTTGGACTGAGAGAGAATGATAGGCCAGTTGGCTTTCATGTCTAAAGGTGCTCTACAACTCATAGCTCCTAGTTTCTAGCCTGGTGCCTTAATCATCAGATGGAAATTTAAATCTGTTTTCTGTCTCAGTATGACATACATTCAATGCTGGCTCCTTCTGTCAAGCATTCAGTGAATTACTGGCTTTAAGCATACTTTCTTTATAAATAATTTCTCCTAACATATGGATACAGTTAGTCCTTGACTTATGACTGGCAGTTTGAATTTATAACAGACCTCCCCAGGGCTACTTATGACCCAGATTCAAAGTTCTGATGGATTGCACACCTTCAAGTTTGCAACTGGCAACTGACTTCCATTTATGGCATTTTGCAGCATCCTGTGGTGACATGACCATGATTTATGCTTTTGGGGTGTGTGTGTCAAAAACTGGTTTCGCTTAGCATCTGTGGTGGTTGCTTTGTTACCACTGGGTTTGTTAACAACCTCTGCACAAAGTTTGTAAAATTGTTCTTAACTTTCAACCATAATTTTGGGGTTAATTACAGTAATAAGTCAAGGACTACCTTTGTTTAAGACATGAAATATTTATCTGAATTTTTCATGCACCATTTTTGAAACAATAACACGTTTAACACTCATGTCTACAGTAGGTTCCTTAGTATTTCAATCTGGAAGTTTCCATTCTTGCTGTATGTATCATCTCTTCCATAAAGATGAGGAAATTCTGAAGAAATATTGAATAAATGTAATTTCTTAAAAACCATTATAACATTACTTATAATAAATATCAATAAATATTATTATATGCTGTATACCAGCATTCAGAAAAAATATAAAGTTAAGACCATGTAATCATAGGGGTAATCTAAGGCTTTAACCAGGAAAATATAAATGTAGAGCAGACATCTTTCAAATTGTCAAGTAGTAAGACCTTTCGACTATTGTTTGGACTGTGATTTTGTATCACTTGGAAGCATGCTCAAAATTGCTAAATTTACTAATGCTAAATTTCTAACTAAATGGTCAAGTAGAAATGGACCACTAATAAGCACCCTAAAAATGTTTACATGACCTTTCCCAAAGCCATAATAAGATAGAGATGGTTTATATATTTTTACTTTCTTTCTCCTGAAAACTGTCTGCAGTTTTCTTGGCAAGATTCCAGAAATGGTTTGCAATGGCTTGCTTCCTAGAGCTTAGGCCAGTTTTGTGCCCAAGGCAAGACTAGAATTTCCAGTCTCCTAGTTTCTAGCCTGCTGCCTTAATCATTAGACAATACTAACTGTTTCTATATATCTTAACGCTATGCAAATCCACTTGTCCTTGGAACCTCCATTTTAAGAGTGAATAGATCATGTCTGCTCAAGCTCAGGATGGCCACAGAAGGTCCCCCACCTAGTCTGAGTTCAGAAGCAGAAATCTCTGCTGCCCATATTTTTGTTGAAGTGAAGAGAATAGAAGAAGTGAATCAGATCTTGAAGGAAATAGACAAAAAACTGTTATATAAACAAAGGGGGCTGAAATATTCCTTAAGTTTTGGGAAACAAGATATCAAATAAGCTCCCTGATTCCTTTGGATGTTACATGGAAGAGAGGTACAGCACAATGAGGCTTGCAAGATTCATGCCAACCCTTTCGGATAGATTAAATGAGGAAACAGTTTCCACTGGAAAACTAGAACTTAACTAGGGGTGGGATTCTACCAGTTCTGTCCACTTCTGTAGAACTGGTTGCTCTAAAGAGCAGCAGACAGAGAGCATACATAGAACTGGTTCTATGTCTGCTTGCTGTTTTGGCCCACCCGCCCATCCAGGCTCTTACCTGAACTTTATTTCCTGCTTTTTTACCACAGCTGCTTTGCGCGACACAGCTGCAGTTGAAAAAGCAGGGGAAAGGGGCTTTTCCAATCACTGCACATTTGCACGCAGTGCTGCTCAGCTGTCCGGGCAGCTCAGCAGGTCGTAAATTGCACTCACGTGCCCCACGTGATTCACGCATGTGCACGCAACGCAGAACAATAGAACCGGTAGTTATACCGGTCGGATCCCATCCCTGAACTTAACTTCATGTACTGGACATTTTCAAGAAGAGATTGGACAGTCATTTATCTGGAATGATATAGGATCACCTGCTATGCAGGGTGTTGGGCTAGAAGATCTCCAAAGTTCCTTCCAACCCTATTATTCTGTGTTCTATGAGATAGCCTATAATAATAGCATCTTGTAGTCTTTTTATATAAAACAACTGTCAGAGGTTTTTCATTTGGCATTACTTCTGCCCTTTTCTCTATTTTTTTTCTTGAAATGATTTTTGCTATGACAATAGTGCTTGCCTTGGCTTAGTGCTTTTTCCAGAAAAAAAGAGTCCAAAACCATATTGAATGCTCTACTGGTTTGCTTTGTAATGTAAACAACACTTACTAATAGTGGTTTAGGGCATGTAGATGCTGAATGGTTTTTGCTGATGAAAAACAAAGAAAGCCCCATTGAGTGATTGATAAAAACCATGAAAATTCTCAGTTGGATAAATTGTTGATACTTAAATATATTTATGATTGAAAATATGGATACAATCATTGATAGCTCTTCCATCAATGACATACATAATCAGTTGCCAAAGGTATAATTTGGTTGTTATTAGTAGTAATAAGGATAAATGTTGCACAACAATGGAAAACAGTAAAAAAAAAATCAGTAAATAAATTTCTGCTGAGCTGTAGATCTAACTAAACACTAGGAGTTGGATTAGTTAGCAGTTGATCAATATAGTAAACCTGGGGGGGCTGCCTTAGGGGGGCGCTAAGAGGCAAGAAGGGTGTTTGAGATGCCAGCCCTGCAGGTTCACTCATTGACTGTAGCACTGCTCCAGAGCCGGTGCCTCCAATGCAGAAGCAGTGGCACATTACGTGCCGCCATGGCTACGTTTGATGTGCCACCCTCCTGCCACTTCTTAGCACCCCTCTGCTGGCCCCCTTGGGGATGCTAAGAGGTGGCAAGGGGGCATTCGAGATGCCGGTCCTGCAGGTTCACCCATTGACTGTAGCACTGCTCCAGAGCTTGTGTCGCCAATGCGGAAGCAGTAGCATTTTATGTGCCGCCGTGGCAGCGTTCAATGCACCGTCCCCCTGCCACTTCTTAGTGTCCCCAAGGGGGCCAGCAGAGGGGCACTAAGAGGTGGCAGGGGGGCATTCTGGTGCCAGCCAGCCCTGCAGTTTCACACATTGAGGCGCCGGCTCTGGAGTGGTGCTACAGTCAATGGGTGAACCTGCAAGGCTGGTGCCTCGAACGCCCTCTTGCCATCTCTTAGCATCCTCAAAGGGGCCAACAGAAGGGTGCTAAGAGGCGGCAGGGGGGCAGTGTGTCAAACGCGGCTGTGGCAGCATGTAACGTGCCACCACTTCCTCATTGGAGGCGCTGGCTTCGGAGCAGTGCTACAGTCAATGGGTGAACCTGCAGGGCTGGCACCTTGAACATCCCCCTGCCACCTCTTAGCATCACCAAGGGGACCAGCAGAAGGGCTCAAAGAGGCGGCAGGCCATGGCGGCATGTAACATGCCACCGCTTCTGCATTGGAGGCGCCAGCTCTGGAGCAGTGCTAGTCAATGGGTGAAACTGCAGGGCCAAATGGTGCCTCAAATGCCCCCCTGCTGCCTCTTAGACTCCCATCTGCCGGCCCCCTTGGGGAAACTAAGAGGTGGCAGGGGGGCATTCGAGGCGCCGGCCTTGCAAGCTCACCCATTGACTGGAGTAATGCTTCAGAACCGGTGCCTTGAATGCGGCAGCACATTGACGAAAGCCCCTGCCACCGCTTTCCCAAAGTGCCACTGCTGTCGCATTCTGTCTGTCTGTCCATCCAGCCAGCCATCTATCCATCCACCCAAAAGGTCTGTCTGTTTGCCTTCCTGCCTACCTACATGCCTGCCTGCCTGCCTGTCTGTCTGTCTCTCTTTCTCTCTCTCTCCATCCATCCATCCATCCATGTTCAAAGCGCCGGCGCCACAGGCACATCTGGAAAGTAGAGCAAAGCCAGTCTGAGAGGGAGGGAGGGAAGGAGGGAGGGGAAGAGAGAGAGAGAAAGAGAGAGACCTGATGCATCAGATTGAATGAGGTCTAGTTTAGACTGAGGCCCTTTTCCACATTGAAACCTCTTTGGCTTCTATTAAAGGTTTTGTGGATGAAACATGGTCAAGACTATCAGGAAGCTCTCACATTTTGTTGAGCCTTTAGGTACAGGATCCATTGGACCAGATCTCCACCCTAAAAATTACTTTTCCCCAATGTATTACAGTGCTAATTCTGAAGAAGGAAAACCAAAATGTACTGGTAAATTACAAGGGAACATAAACACACACACTCCCTTCTAACCCTGCTAGAACAGGTGACTGGACTAGAAATAGATATCTCATTATCTTTCTCCTCCCTCCTTCTTTATTTCTTTTTCTTTCTCTCCCTTCCTTCCATCCCCCCTCTTTCTTTGTCCCTCTTTCTTTCTTTCTTTCTTTCTTTCTTTCTTTCTTTCTTTCTTTCTTTCTTTCTTTCTTTCTTTCTTTCTTTCTTTCTTTCTTTCTTTCTTTCTTTCTTTCCATTTTCTCTTTATTTTCTCTCTCTCTTTCTCTCTTTCTTTTCTCTCTCTCTTTCCCTCTCTCAGGCTCATCCTTTTGGATCAGGGACCTCAGGGACCACCAAATTCATAATTTTAAATCCCGGAGACCACTAATATGAATTTTGACTGACGGTGGCTTTCTGGCATTGGTGGAAGAAAGAGAGAGAGAGAGATCTGATCCAACCTTTCTCTCTCCCTCACTCTCTCACACACAGGCAGGGGTGGGATTTAGATCCCTGATCTAAAGCTGTCAAAACTCCAAAAACTGATCAAGTAGCTCTGGGGAGGCCAGTCATAAATTAGAACACTTGCTAAACAACCGATCATTAAGTGAGGACCACTTGTATTTGGTTTGCCAGTCACCTGGTCACGTCCACCTAGTCACATGACCAGCAAGCCATGCCTACCCAGTCACGTGACCAGCAAACCACACCCTCAGATTAGGCCACATCCACAGAAATTTGAATCCCACCCCTGGGTGGGGGGCACCGAGGATGAGTTTGTAGCACCAAGGGGGCGGTGGACCGAAAAAGTTTGGGAACCACTGTAGTAAACCATCAAAAATAGGAACTAAGAATACATGTGATACATGAATACCTCCAAACATTTTGTTTTTATGGGTGAAGCAAGTGCCAAAATACTTAGACAGAAATATTCAGGGACATTGGAGTGAAAAATTCTGAAGTCTCTCTGGACATAGTCAATTGATTAGAAAAGAACACATTTCTTACAGTATAAGAAAAGGTTAACAAATCTAGGAAGTGGTCAGCATTGTTTTCTAGCAATGTCCAGGAATTTACAAAAGTTTTTAAAAGAAGCACATTTCCCAAAATGGAAAATATGATTTGATATAGAGATGAAAAATAGTACAAACTTTGAGAAACAAGTATAAACTGAAAATAAGATCTACAAAAAACAAACCCTTAATAAGCTGTTAGTATAACAGCTTAGAATAAAGTGGAAACATTTATTAATGGTAACAAATAAATAAGATCTAGACTAACTTGGAGGAAATAATAAAAATCCAATCAAATAAATTAATGAAATAGCCATTAGGGCAATAAGTAAGAAAAACTTGAAATGGATCACCAAGGTGGATACAGAGTTTTAAAGAAACTGAATGAGTTGTTTTTATTTATCTTAACTCCAGAAAATATAAGATAGTACCTGATCCTACACTGACTTTTTCAAAGAAAAAATCATAAATACCTAGAAAAATGAGATAAGAAGGCACCTTAAGAAAGTTCATTGTAACAAGTCATGCATCAAAGAGTACCCAAAGACCTCAAACATAATATTGCTGACCTTCTAGAAAAATTATGTCATTTGTCACTCAAATCAGGCTCAGTGGAGAGACCAGAAGATAAGTAATGTGACCCTTTTTATTTTCCAACCAAATGAGAAAATATCCAGGAAATTATAGGCTAGTTAAAGTAATGGCTGTTCCAAAAAAAATGGTAAACATAGAAAGACAAAACATATAAAGAACAAAACTTTGCTAAAGTAAAATCAGCATGGTTTCTGCTAAGTAGATCCTTCAATCTCTCTCCCTCCCTCTCTCCTTCCCTCCCTTCCCTCCACTGCTTATCTATCTATCTATCTATCTATCTATCTATCTATCTATCTATCTATCTATCTATCTATCTATCTATCTATCTATCTATCTAACTATCATCAGGTATGGGTGGAGATGATTAAATTCAGCAGCATATATTTACAAGTGAAGTATTTAATATGCCAATATTCAAAAAATTGTCACAAAGAAGAGGGGGTGAATCTACTTTCCAAAGCACATGAGTGCAGGACAAGAAATAACAAATGAAAATCTATTAAGGAAAGATCTAACCTAGAACTGAGGAGAAATTTTCTGACACTGAGAATAATTAACCAGTGGAGTGGCTTGCCTCTCAACCCTGGAAGTTTTTAAGAAGAAGCTGGACAGCCATTTCTTCAGAATGGCATAGTGTCTCCTGCTTGAGCAGGGGATTGCAATAGAAGATTTCCAAGGCCCTTTCTAACTCTGTTATTCTGTATTTTTTATTCAGAGGATCTTGGATAAATTTAGTACTTGTCAGATACAGGGACTCTATAAACAAGTAAAAAAAAAAACAGAATTGGGATAAGTAGAGTACTTTCTTAGCAAATTGTCTCTCTTCTTTAAGGATATATGTTAGTGCTTTTTAATTGATTCATCAAATGATGGCAGGGGTGTGTGATTAATGTATATAAAATCATTTATGGTGTGGAGATAGTAGACAAGAGAAAGTTTTTCTTTCTTCTTTATAACAGTAAGACCAGGAATTATATGGAAAAGCTGGCTAAAAGGAGATTTAAAATAACTTCACATAGTCCATAATTAACCTGTGGAATTTATTACTACAAAACTTGAGCTTGGCTACAAATCTGGATCATTTTTGAAGGAGATTGGTTAAACTGATGGTCCACCAAGAAATATTGCTTGACCATAAGTTATTAACTTTAGATTAGGTGAAGAATGCTTCCAAAAATCCAATTGCTTGCAAAATTTATGGAAGAGGTCTATGTCTCTACCTATGGCAGCATATCAGGCATATGGTTGGTCACCGTGAGAAACAAACTGGCACTCTATGGATCTTGGCCAGACTATCAGTATGGATATTATTAGTGTTTTTTATCATAAAAAAACAAATATTCAGAGGAACTGTCATTTTGTGAGGGAGATGGCAGTTTATAAATGTGATATAGATAAACTATAACCCCTGAATCAAAATAAAAATAAATGTAAACCAATCTTTTTTTTTCCTTAAACAAGCCAGCTCTTCTATCAGGGCTAGCTATAATATCTGTGGACAGCATTGTTGTCTCAACCCAGAGAGATATCCAGTCCAGTTTTCCACTTAGAAAATAATCTTACTCTTTTCTTACTTCTGCTAACATTACGCTAAATTATAATGATAATTTTTAGGAAGCATTGTGGCATGGTGGTTAGAATGCAAAATTGCAGACTAACTCTGCCCACTGCCAGGAGTTTGATCCTGATTGGCTCGAGATTGACCCAGCCTTCTATCCTTTCGAAGTTGGTAAAATCTAGATTGTTGGGGCAATATGCTGACATTATAAACTGCTCAGAGAATGCTGTAAAGCACTATGGGATGGTATATACGTCTGCTATTTCCTAAGTGTGCACTAAGTCTAAGTGCACACTGTTTAGTAACTGTCCTCATCTTCCTACAACTTCCTTTCTGTGGCCAGTTCAGCCTCCAGCCAATACTGGAAGGGGAAAATACAAAGAAAAATCATCCATCATTCCATTGCATTGATATTTAGTTTTTGGCAGCAAGAAAAAGAAAGAAAGAAAACTATAAGCCAATCAATATTTAAAGAGTGAGAACATCATTCCTCTGTTTTATAAGGAAAACCCTTAGTTCTGAAAACAGGAAAATATCAAAGGAGGAAAAAAGTAGATGATTTTCCCAATGATGTGCGGAGGACTTGTTCAGAAATTGTCATTGCAAATGTGAAAATGTAAATCCATGTTTCTTCTGAAGTAGGATTTTAGGCAGTTGCTTACAAATTTAATTGGCTTTGCTTCCGAGAAGCCTAGAAGTCTCAGAGGAATTTGCAAGGTAGTCCTGATTTCAGACTGATGCATTCCTAGCATATAAAAAAGACTAGATCAATTCCTCCAATTGAGTGTTTTACATAATCGGTTTTATTGATTACTGCTTTAAGAAAAAAATGTCATGCCACAAACAAGGCATTATTTGTGTGAGCCATATCTATGCATGCAGCTATTGGAGAAAAAAATCCTGGTTGCAAAATTGTACTTAGCTGGCAAAAAAGATGGCACGAGAGCTTTGCAGCTATACTACTTTACCACAGCTGCTGATATTTCAGCAGATGCAGACAATAAAGTTTAGAAAATATTATTTATTTTTAATGGAAAGGAAGGGAAAAGAGGACATTTAGATTGCAATCTTGGGAAAAAGTTCTGTTTAAGTTAGGGTTTTTTAAAATTCTTTTATATTAAAAAGAGACTGATTAGTCTTTTTTTTTTTCAATTTTGTCATTTGGAAAGTGGAAAGTAGAAGAAATGAAAACAACTGTAGTCAGTTTAAAACCAGTAGACTAGGAAAAGGGTAGAAATAGTTTACTGGAGAAGTAGCCTCAAATAAAACCAGGATGACCAACTACATGTTTACAACTAAGACTTCTTTATAAGTTGCTTCTCCTCTTCCTTAACAATCTAGTGAATAAATTAGGCTATGTTTTCTTGCATGTCAGTAAAACAGACTCAATACATTCAAAATTAAATTAGCATGCTTTTAATCTCATATTAATGTGGCGGTGCCAAAATCAAAACAAAGTTGTATTTTTTTATAAAAACCCAGGATGTATGACATGGGATGGAGGAGGGAAAGATGATTAACAATTTTGTTGGCTCTATCAGGTTACTCGGTAATATGATTGTGGAACAACTAATAGGAAATCTACTGAATGAATTTTATAAATATATATATTTATAAAATTATAAAATTTATAAATATATAATATATATATATATATATATATATATATATATATATATATATATATATATATATATATATATATATATATATATATATATATATATATATATATATATATATAAAACCAGACACCCAGATGAAACCTAGCTTCCTAACTAATGATAGTCGTCCATTTACCTGGAGCCAAGCTGC
Source organism: Pseudonaja textilis (assembly GCF_049901715.1). NCBI lineage: Eukaryota > Metazoa > Chordata > Lepidosauria > Squamata > Elapidae > Pseudonaja > Pseudonaja textilis. Next base: position 13,811,256 of record NC_141997.1, read on the forward strand.
ACTAAAGGCCTCCAATAAAGTAACAGCCAAAAGAGACAAAAAGAGCCAAAAAACAGACAGGAGATATTAGAAACACCAATCAAGCAGAACACAGCAAACTCCAAGACCAATAAACACAGACCAAGACTCCCAACCAATCAGGGTGAAGAAAAAACCATTCTGGCACAGCAATAGGCTGCCCCAAATTTAAATCTGAAGCCACTATAAAAGCCGGACTCACAGATGAACACTATACAGAAGCCTGATGATGGCAGATGAGATTCTGCCGAAACGTTGCTACAACTTTACAAGCACGACTACAATGACGTGGGAAAATACCTGAACAAAGCTGAATGCCATACATGTAAGTACCCGCATATTTATTTATTTCTCTGAGGTTCTCGCGGGTATTTGTATGTGGATCTTTGGTTATTCGGGTTTTCTCCCGCATAAGATTGGAGGTATCTATGCAAGGTTTCGATGAAGTCTCATTCATCATCTTCAGGCTTGTGTCTTCGGCTCTGTGCTTCTCAGAGGAGCACAGAGAAGCACAGAGCCGAAGACACAAGCCTGAAGATGATGAATGAGACTTCATGCCTGCCCTACCACATACATTGGACAAACTAACAGAAGAATAAGTGCATGCATTGAAGAACATAAGAACTCAATCAAAAAAGAAGAAACGACCTCTTCCCTGGTCCAACACCTCAAAGCCACAGGACATGAAATTGATTTTAAAAATACCAGAACTATCGCCAAAACCGAACACTTCAACAGCAGAATAATCAGAGGAGCCATAGAGATAGAAAAACGCCCACACAGCATGAACAAACGAGATGACACCTCCCGCCTTCCAGCCATTTGGAAACCTGCCCTCATGAACAGACAGTACCTAACATGAAGAAGGACACCAGACCCACACCCATGAGAGCCACACAAGATGCCACCACCACACTTCCATGTAGAAAACAGACTCCCACCCACTCAGAAGATGAGACACGACCATGGACCAGAAGCTGCACGGCAGCTGCATCACTACCCACTTCAAACCCCTCCGAGCCATACATGAAGCAAACCGACACCCACTATGAAGATGCAGAAGGACCACGAACTCAAGCCAAACAGCAAGATCACAACTCACCAGCTCAAATCCCCAGCAACTAAGACTAACCTGAGCACAACCAAGCCCCCACCTGAACAGAACACGCCTCCAACCAATCAGAACACGGCTAACCCCCAACCAATCAGAACACAGCCAAACCCCTACCAATGAGAACACCCCCACCCAATCAGAACACAGCCAAGCCCCCACCCAATCAAGTCCCACCCCCACTGGCAGTTAAAAGGAGGAAGCAGCTGCAATCTCACATTACTCTGAGAAGCACAGAGCCGAGACAGAAGCCTGAAGATGATGAATGAGACTTCATCGAAACGCGTTGCCTAGATACTTCCAATCTTACGCGGAAAAGAAAACCAAAGATCCAACAAATGAGAATCAAAAATATATATATATATATATATATATATATATATATATATATATATATATATATATATATTTATTTTCTGAGGTTCTGCGGTATTTGTATGTGGATCTTTGGTTGTTTGTTTTTCCCACGCAAGATTCGAAGTATCTAGGCAACGTTCTCATTCATCATCTTCAGGCTTCTGTTCGGCTCTGTGCTTCTCCTCTGAGAAGCACAGAGCCGAAGACAGAAGCCTGAAGATGATGAATGAGACTTCATCAAACGTTGCCTAGATACTTGAATCTTACGCGAGAAAACCCGAACAACCAAAGATACACACTAACACACACACACACACACACACACACACACACACACACACATATATTTATATATATCAATATCAATATCAACAGATGAACACTATAGAGAAGCCTGATGATGGCAGATAAGATTCTGCCGAAACGTTGCTACAATTTTAACAGCACAACTATAATGACGTGGGAAAATACCTGAACAAAGCTGAATACCATACATATAAATACCCATGAAAATGTAAGAAAACAATATCAATATATATCAATATCAATATATACATATACATCAATACATATCAATATATATCTCTATCTTTATCTAGATTTGTCTGTCTGTCTGTCTGTCTATCTATGACAAACAAGAATTATGACAAAGTGCAAAGAAGTTAGAAGTTGTACACATCTTCATGAGATAGAATATTTTAAGCTTTGAAGCTATATTTGAAACTCAATGACTCCCAAAATATGGCATCTCAGCATCTCCTAGAATGAGAAACTTGGACATACATAAATCTAGCATATTATATCTATCTTAACTATATAAAACTTCATTCATTTTGCTAAAAATAATAGTGCATTTTCAAAATCTAGAAATCCCAGATTCCCTAATGTCAATTAAAAATGAAGTATAGCCCAACATTTTCTTCTGCAAACATCCAGAGAGATTAACTACTTTTGGTAGAGAGAAAATGCTTTTCAATGAACCCTTATCTGCTGGGATAAGGGAAAAAGAGAATCAGTTCTACTTAATATATTAAACACAGTGAATCAGATTGTATATGACACCTATCCTGTGTGACAAATGGGTTTATAAAGTATTACTCACATAGCATAATGGTAATTTGTCTGCTAGGTAGCTGGAACATATGCATTACATTTTTGCTTAACAGTTATAATTCATCATTTCAATACACAAAATACAGGGAAATTCCTTTTTTCTCAGCAGGGGATAAATAGGATGTCAGTGCTGAAGTTACAATGGTTTCCCAAAAGCATCATTAATTTATTCTTCTACTTGCCCAGAAGTAGGAAAAAAGATGGCTGCATAGGGATTGTAGCACTTAGATGTTATCAATCAAGACCACCATCTGAATCAACATTTTACAATATGGTAGCACCATGCTGATCTGAACAGCTGTCACAGTTTGTTGAGATGTCAAGAAATACATCCAGAACATTTCTTTTACAGAAAAAAGTGATCCTTTCATTTAAAATATTGTCAATTAATATAGACTTTATTCTTAAACAATGTGAAAACTATAACAGTTGGTTTAGAATCTTGTCCAAATAATTTTTCAATGTTTTTTTAACCTGTTTGCAACCATTTTGCTTTTTTTTTTTTAACTGATGGAAATTTGGTTGTATAATCTGTCCCATAAAAAGTAATAGAAATAGATTTATGAATCTGCACATTCTGATTGTGTAGGTTTTCTAATCTGATGGTAGTTTGTAATTGTATTCAGTAAGTTTATGTATTTTCCACCAATAATACAGATTCTTTTCCATCCAGGAAAAGAAGTTTTGTCTTGAGGTGATAGGGCTAAAGTTTATTTCTCTGGAACAATCTATGGTTTTTGTTAAAGAAATACCTATACAATGCTAGAATGAATACTAACATACCTTTTTAATATCACTGTGCAGGTAACAGGTGACCTTGCAGGTGAAGTTGTCAATGTGTTCACAAGCTATATGTAGGTTGTTAGTCTTGGATGGAGTATCATTTCCTCTGGTGATCAATTTGAGTTCCTCCTGAAATCATGGCTACTTTATGCAGAACAGGTGGCTACTATTGTCAGTAAGGTCTCTTTACAGGTACATATGCCAGTTTCTTTTCCTTGATTGGGAGGGTCTTCAGACAATCGAACTGCAGAGACTCTGGCATAAATTATTCACCTCATAACTGGATTGCTGTGTACTCTACATGGAGTTGTCCTTGAACATTTGGAAGCTGGTGCTGGCTGAAAAAGCAGTGGTGCAAGCAGTAACATAGGCTTTCCAATGTCCTGTGCGTCACTGTAAGCCATACTCGAATACACAAACTGTATTCATTGCAAGTCAGCTTCTGAGTGCAATTCAAGGTGCTGGATATCATCTTTAGAGACCTCCATGACATACAGTCTGGATATCTATGGAACTGCCTATCTCCAATTGTTTCTGCTTGCTTGATCATTCTGGCAGAATGGTTATGTTCCAGATGCTTAATATTATGGACCAAGCTTAAATGCATTCCCTGCTGAGGTTCCCACCCTGTGCAATCTTCCCCTGACCTCTCCCCCCAAAGATATGGACATATTTGGGGTTCCAAACAGCCTGAAGACCTGGCTACTCTCTCAGAATTGGAGTTAATATGCTGGTGGTGGCCCTGTTGTAGTTTCTTGTTGTTTTAATCTGGGGTTCTTTGATATTTTATATTTGTATTGTTTTTACTGTTTGGGGAATTTTGTGAACCATTCATAGTTTTCTGGAATAGATGTTGATTTTTTTTTAAATCAAATAAATATATAAATAATATAATACAATAATCACTTCATATATAATTGATTGTGGTTGATGGCAAGAATGAACTCTCACTCACTTGGGATTACTTAGATAAAGATGATGATGATGATGATAATAATAATAATAATAATAATAATAATAATAATAATAATAACAACAATAACAATAACAACAACAACTGTGATATCTGGGGTGAGTGATAAAGTTTTGGAACACAACACCCCGGATATCACATTGAGTCTTATATCAAATTGGATATCAAATTGGGTCTTATATCCACTTGCATCTTTAATAAATCACTAGAGATGTGTCATGTTCCTTCTTGCTTCAAATGCTCTACTATCATTCCAGTGCCTAAGAAACTCTCCATCAAGAACTGAACAACTACAGATCAGTTAACCTGACATCCATAATTATGAATACCTTTGAAAGTTACTGCTTGCCCACCTGAAAACCATCACAAATCCATTGTATACCCAATGCAATTTGCCTACTGAGCAATTAAATTGGCAGACAATGCTGTTAATATGGCACTGCACTACATCTTATAACATCTTGAATCTCCAAGGACCTATGCAGGAGTCCTTCTTGTAGATTTCAGCTCAGCAATCAATGCCATCATTCCAGATATTCTTCTCAGTAAACTGATTCAGCTAACTGTGCCTAGCCACACTTGTAAGTGGATCATAAGCTTTCTAACACTTAGGAAGCAGCAGGTGATGTTAGGAAAAATCACATCAGATACCTGTACAATTAGCAAAGGTGCCTTGCAGGGCTATGTGTTCTCTCCATTACTCTTTTCTCTCTGTACCAACATCTGCATCTCAAAGGATGCCTCTGTTAAAGTACTGAAGTTTGCAGATGACACAACAGTGATTGGCCTTATTTGAGATGACAACAAATCTGCATAGAGATAGGAAGTTGAACAACTGGCCCCACGGGGCAGCCAGAACAATCTTGAACTGAGCACACTCAAAATTGTAGAGATGATAGTAGATTTTAAGAGAAGCTCTTCTATTCTACCCATTGGCAACACATTTTCAACAGTTGAGACATTCGAGCTTCTAGGTTCTATAAAATCTCAGGACTTAAAATGAACACTTAACATCAGAAACATCTTTAAAAAGCACAACAAAATGTTCTTCCTGCACCAACTCAGAAAGTTCAGACTGTCCAAGGAGCTACTGATACAGTTCTACAAAGTCATTTGCACATCTATAACTGTCTGGTTTGGCACGACAGCTAAACAAGACAGGCACAGGCTTCAATAGATAGTTAGGACTGCAGAAAAACATTTGCAACCAGGCTGTCTTCCATTAAGAACATGTATACTGTACAAGTCAGAAAGACGGCTGTGAAAATATCAATAGACTCTTCACATCCTGGACATAAACTGTTTGAACTTCTTCCCTCAAAATGATATTATAGGGCATTGCATCCCAAAACAATTAGACACAAGGGTAGTTTCCCCACCACCACCATCACCCTGGTAAACAACTAATTCCCACAATACTGTCTTATGCCCAAGGATGTAAAACCACCTAGAAGAGCTATATTACTATTATCTTTTTCATCTTTCCTATTACCTATTTCCTTAGCTTCTTATGACTATAACTTTGCTATTTGTAACTTGTGATTTATATTGATTGGTTTTATTTAGTATCCTATTATGATTTATGTTGATTGTTTATTTAGCATTCTGTTTATATCACTGAGTGTTGTATCTGGATTTATGATGATAGTATTTTATGTTTATGATCATGACTTATTACTTGTTGTTTGTATGTACACTGAGAGCTTATACACCTAGACAAAGTCCTCATGTGTCCAATCACACTTGGCCAACAACGAATTCTGTTCTGTTCTGTTCTGTCCTACCTTACCCTACCCTATTCTAACATACCCTATCCTATTTTGTCATAATGACTGGCTACACATATCATGTGAAGCAAAAAAATATGTGAACCCAATAAATGGGTAATTTCTTTTTCATAAGAAAAAGAGTGATGTGGGCATTAATTGAAGAAATGAAAATTATATGTACAAGAAAGGAAAGAAACAACGAGGAAGCTATCCTTACAGAATAGTTACGGTATAAAACTTTAAGACAATGTTAAAATTCATCATGGAATGTAAATGAAGTTAATGAATCATTCTTGCACAAAAAGTGCTTGAATTTCTGGGAGAAATGTAAAAAGTCATCATTGAGGAAACCCTTGGCAAAAAGAAAGATTTTTAAAAATGATGATTTATAGTTTTTTAGCTTTCATTCCTAAACTCTAAGGAGTGGCTTATTTCAATGCACAGGGTTTTTAAATTTAATATCTGAGGAGTGGGAAAAATAGAATTATGTTAGATGAGGATTTTTTTTTATTGGCCAAAAAAGGAGAAAGAAACTTTTATGTTTTACATTCTAAGAAAAGACCATGATAGACCATAAATCTTACATTTGACAACAAAGTCAAAATATCAAGAGAGAGAAAAAGGGGGAGTATTGATACCTGTTAAGGAAATGTATATAACATTTTAGAGCTGTGTTTTACAATGAATAGAAAATGAATCCTTATGTGAAAGGTGAAAAACTAGCCTGAAATTTTGCATGACTGAGAAAATTTATCATTGCATTTATTTAAGGTAGCTGGATGAAAATACTTGTTTTTAGTCTAGCTTCGTGTTTCTATGTACAGTATGTTCTTTTGTATTTTTCATGAATTATGGTTCTGCTATTTTAATGTACAGTATGCTATAAGTTTTAATTCACTGTAACAATAACTGAAATATATGCCAGAAGAGATGGTTTGGGTTTGTGTAACATATAAGCGCAATAAGATAAATAAAACCTTAGTAAGACTACATCTGGAATACTACATACAATTTTGGTCATCACATTATTAAAAAAGATGTTGAAACTTTGAAAAAACTGCAGAGAAGAGTAATTAAGATATTTAAAGGTCTAGAGACTAGAACATATGAAGAACAGTTACAGGATTTGGCTATGTCTAGTCTAGTGAAAAGAAGGACTAAGGATAGCAGTGTTCCAATATTTGAGGGGCTGCCATAAAGTGGAGGGAGTTCAACCTATTTTCCAAAACACTTGAAGGCAAGACAAGAAACAATAGATAGAAACTAATAAAGGAGAGAAGCAATTTGGAATTAATGAGAAATTTCCTTACAGTGACAACAATTAACTGGTGGAAAGGCTTGCTTTCAGAAGTTGTGGGTGTTTTATCACTGGAGGCTTTTAAAAAGAGACTAGATGTCTGAAATGGTATAAAGTCTCCTGCTTGAGCAAGGGTTAAGTAGAAGACCTACAAGTTCCCTTCCAACTCTATTATTCTGTATTCTATAAAATACAAATACAGGATACCTTTTAAAGATAATGGGCATTCCTCCTTTCTGTGAGGTGAGCTGTGACATTAGAATCTAAGCACTTTTCCTTTATATCAATTGTTGGAAGCAGCTATGCTTCTTTTATCCAAGAATCATCTTGAATTAGAAACATTAACTTTATTACATTGATGACTCAATGCCCAATTATCATCCTGAATGTGACCTGCCTGTATTAAAATTTCACATATTTACTTTTCTTTTATTTCCCAAGATAAATGGCATCCTATCTCCTGTTGCGGTAGTACCAGATTAAGGCTATGCAAACAGTGCTTCAATTGAGATTGGCTATGAACCACTTTGTAACCTTAATAAGTGCTTGCTGTCAGGGTTCTGACGATTGCCCCAATTAAATCATGAGCCTCAAGCCAAGCTTCAAAAGAATCCAAAAGATTTATTAGGGGCAACATGTCGGCATTGTCCCAGTTGAAGCCAACTCTGACACACATAATTCATGTCACTTGCGACCCTGTTTCCCCTCCTTCCCCTTGGTGTGTCATACATCAGATTCTCCAACGAAGCACATTCACGGGCTAGATGTCATCAATTACACTCTCCAAAGAAGGATTTTTGCAGGCAGAAGATCCAGTAGCCTAGCTACAATATTTGTAAGATAAGTGTGGAATGTACTTTTGGTTTCTCCCTCCCCCTGGTTATGGCAACTCAGAAACAGGCATACTTTATGAGTTGACAGTTTGCAAATATGATGGCTAACTTGATATAAGGTTGCCACTTTAGCTTCTTCTATGTAAATTGAAAGTATGCTAAAGTACATCAATGGACAGATAATAATTGATTCAAAAGAGGTCAATGGAAGATGATAGGAGTATACTGAAAGAATAGAGTACAGCTTCCAGCAGAGATGGACATACAGTAAGATGTCAACATTCAAGATACCTTAAAATATTTCTAACATATAATAATTTTTAGTAGTAGAAAATGAAGTTAGATTGGTGCTCTGAGTATTATCAAATCATGAAGCTATAGAAACTGATGCAATATCCACTGAAATATGACAAGCAACAGAAGAAGAATTAATCAAGGTTTTATGCTGGCAAATCTGAAGAATGACATAGCGGCCAATTGTTGGAAGAGGTACATTCCAGAACCAAAACAAGAAGACTTAACAGAGTGTGCAAAATATTGCAAAATAATTTCACATGCTGGCAAAATAATGCTTGAAATTATCCAACACAGTTAGGGCCCTACATGGAAAAAGAAATGCCAGATGTTCAAACTGGCTTTAGAAAAGGCCGAGGAAATGAGACATTATTGCAGATGTATACCGGATAATTGAAAAAGCTGAATAATAATAATAAAAAACTTAGTATATGCTTCTTCGATTATAGAAAAACATTACATTGTGTTGTTCATGTCAAGCTGTGTAATGTGCTAAAAAAATGGCAATCCCAGAACATCTCATTGTCATCATGAGAAATTTATCTGCAAGCCAGGAAGCCACAGGCCAGGCAGAATATGATGAAACAAACTGTCTCCAAGTTGGCAAAGGAGTAAGACAAGGCTGCTTACTCTCCCATTATTTATTCAACCTGTCGTATCTCTCATACGGACAAAGGACGCAAGGCAGTGACTTGGTTCAGCTCATTTATTCGGGAAAAACACAAGTGGGGTCAGTGGGGAAGAAGCGCGGCTTAAAAGCATTTTCCGCCGAGCGCTGCGGCCAATCGGGGTCGTTTGAATCGCCCGCGATCGGCTCAGCCAATCGCGGTCGATTCCGAATGACCAATCAGTGCCGCGCACTCAGCCAATCCGGTGGCCGTGCGCTTTGGCCAATCCGGGCTGCCGGATTTCGAGTATGCAAATGTCTGTACAGAACACCCCTCCCCTCTTGGTTTGGTCCTACGTGACGTAGTCCCGTAAGTAGGCGGGGCTCCGTATTTTCCGACTGGACCTGCGCAGGTCAGTTGTTTCCTGGCTGTCGGCCGGTTCGGTTGGGAATCCTGTCGCTCTCCGCCTCGTTGATGGAACCGCCTGGAAGGGTGAGTCAGGCCTCTCGCCGCGGCTCCCTCCTGGTCTCCCCGGGTTGGTTGAGCCGCTGGCTTCGCTGCTCCCGCTCGGACTTCCCGGGCTGGCTGAGCTGTCTAGACTGCTTCCGCTCGGGCTTCCCGGGCCGGTTGAGCTGGCTCGGCTGCTCCTTCCAGGTGAGGCTTCGAGTGGGTCGCTCTCCGGTTCTTCAGATGGTGAGTACTGCTGGTTTCTTTTTGGGTGGGTTTGTCCTTCTTGTTCTTTGGGGCCTTCCCTCCCCTCTTGGTTGGTGTCTTGCCGGTTCTCCTCTGTGTCTGATGTTTGCGTGTCGTTTGTGTTTCCCGCGGTTGTTCTTGATCTCAGTTGGTCGATGTGACGTTTCCACGCTCGTCCGTCGGTTGTTTGAAGGTGGTACGAGTGTGGGCCCGTTGCTTGGGTTATTGTTGCCGGCACCCAGAGGGGGTCCCCGGTAAGGTTTTTTGCGTAGACCCTGTCTCCTGGTGCGAATGTTCTGCGTTTGCTGGTGGAGTCAGGGGGCTTCTCTGGGTTGTATGTGGGGTGCAGGCAGTCGAGCGGTGATCGCAGTTTCCTCACCATCAGTAGCTCCGCTGGGCTCCTGTTTGTTGTCGTGTTCGGGGTTATGTGCTGGATCAGCAGCATCTGGTTTATCTTGTCTTGTATGTCCCCGGTTTCGATCTTTTGAATGGTCTTCTTCGTGAATTGGACCATTTTCTCTGCCCTTCCGTTCGCCGCCGGGTGCGCTGGCGCCGTTAACGCGTGCCGGATCCCTCGTTCCGCCAAGAATTTTTCGAAGGGCAGCGTGGTGAACTGGGATCCGTTGTCTGAGACGATGACATCGGGAAGGCTGTGGGTTGTGAAAAGCTTACTGAGTTCTGTGATGACGGCGTCTGTGGTGGCTTCGGCAAAAGCGTCGGCGAGGGAGATGTCGCCCTTTGCCATGATCCGACTCTGTAGGACGGGGTCCCTGAGGCCGAGGACGACGCGGTCCCGCAGGGCTTCATTGAGATCGGTGAACCCGCACAGGCCCCCGAGGTCCCTGAGGTCAGCCACAAAGTTGCTGACACTCTCGCCTTGCTTCTGGTCGCGGCGGTAGAACTCGTGCCGGCGGATGAGAGTGGGCACGGCGGGCGCGTAGTGGCTCCTCAGCAGCGGTTCGAGATCGGCCCAGTCCATGGCCTTCACGTCGAGAGGTTTGGCGAGGGCTTTTGCCATTTTAAACACTGCGGGCCCTCAGTGCGTGAGGAAGATGGCTCGTTTTCTCTGCCCATTCGCGTCCTTGAGGTTGCTACTCTCCAAGAACATGAGGAATCTGTCTATGTATGATTCCCAGTCCTCCGTAGCTTGGTTGAAGGGAGCAGGTGGCACGTTGCCGCTGGCCATGCTGCCGGTTGCGGTTCCGTGGGCCACGTGCGGTGTGGGACTTGTTTTAGGATCCCATCCTCGTCGCCAGAGTCGTATCTCTCATACGGACAAAGGACGCGAGGCAGTGACTTGGTTCAGCTCATTTATTCGGGAAAAACACAAGTGGGGTCAGTGGGGAAGAAGCGCGGCTTAAAAGCATTTTCCGCCGAGCGCTGCGGCCAATCGGGGTCGTTTGAATCGCCCGCGATCGGCTCAGCCAATCGCGGTCAATTCCGAATGACCAATCAGTGCCGCGCACTCAGCCAATCCGGTGGCCGTGCGCTTTGGCCAATCCGGGCAGCCAGATTTCGAGTATGCAAATGTCTGTACAGAACACAACCTATATGTGAAATATGTATTAAGGATATCTAAAATGAAAAAAATTAGCATAGTTTTAAAACTGGAATAAAAAACAAGATTAACTTGCACTATGCTAATGACACTATTCTCATAACTGAAAATTCAAAGAATGTCTGAGCAACAAAAGTCAAAGAACACAGTGAAACAAATGGGATAAAAATTAAATATAAGGAAGATCAAATTAATGACAACCGGTAGAACAATTAGCCTTAGCACTGACAATGAAGGTTTCAAAGTAGTGAATAGTTTCTGCTTTTTATATTCAACCATCAATAAAGGAACAAGGGTGCAAGAAATACACCACAGACTAACACTTGGTGTGAATATGAGAATGAAGGCCTTGGAAAAGAAAGACATTCAAATACTGTTGTGTCTATACCTACAAAGTTCAAAATCATACAAACAATGGTATGCCCTGTGACACTGTATGGAAGTGAAAGTTGAACTTTAAAAAGGCAGGACAGGAAGAGTACTGAAACTTTTCATCTTTGGTGATGGAAAAGATTCCTGAAAATACGGTGGACAATAAAGAAAACAAACTGCTGGATCAATGAACAAGTCAACCCAGAGTTCTCACTCAATGAACAAATGAATATGTTTATCTTACTTTGGAGACATTATGCAAAGGACCAGCTCTTTGGAAAAGGGTCTAATGTTGGGAATGGCAGAAAGAAAGAGAAAAGGACAACCAGCAACAAAGTGGATGGACTCAGTTTTAGAGATGATGGGTGCACCATTGGGAGACATGAAATAACAGTTTAAGGATAGAATATTTTGTGTGTGTGGATTGTGTGATTTATAGGAGTCAAAAATAATTTGGTGGCACATAATCAATCAATGATGGAAAGCCCTGAAAAAGAGTCAAATGGTGGGATAGATAGCCTAGCATTGACATTCATAGTTGGAGCTTTATAATATTGTTCAGCTCTCTAAATATCAAGAGCTACCTTGATTTGTGTTTTGTACATATTTTTAATTCCCAGCTGATTTTAAAATAATTTTAAAATTATTCCACATTTCATTTTTAAATCTATCAATTGTACCATGTACTTGTAGCCTGGAAGATCACTTTTACTGCAGGTATTTAAACAATCGAATCTTTTATTTATGGAACCCAGGAGTCCTTTGTTTTTTATTGTATAATATTATCTCATAAATCTACATCATCTTATATTGTGTCTCTGGTGGAAAGCTATTGGCCTGTAAGGTAACTCATAGTAAACTTAGATAAACTCTAAGTATAATTTCCTTAATAAAGTTTACTCATTAAATGGCGCAGGAAATCAGTACTGTACTCCCATCTCCCTTCTGATTAGAAGCACATAAAAAGCCATTTTCCCTGGAGAGTTAGATGATGGTGGGTTAATCGTCCCAAATTATTTTTAAAAAATTAGAGAGGATTTGATGTGATTTGTAAAGTAACTTTTATTTTATGCTCTTATTCTGAGAAGAATATTTGAGACTCTTCCTGATGCAAATTCAAGAGCAAACATGCATTCCTAGTCATTAATGACAGCTCAAGTGGCACTATTTAAGCAATAGAGAAAATTAGAAAGAAAGATGAGAAAATAAGAAGAAGCCTTAAGAAGTTTTGCAGAGAGAGATTACATGAAGTTAATCCCATGTCACTTTGTGAAGAACCTGAATCAGCTGAATTCATTTGAACACAGATTCCTGAAGGTATTCTCCAGGGGTAACACTGCAAGTTTGCCAAAGCTGATGTTTTAGTTTCACAAGTGCCTTTGATACTTGATCAGTATTAAGTACTGAACATAATATGTTATTCTAATGTTCTCTGATATTTGGTAATCCCTTTGCTTTGTGGTCAAGAACGAGTCATCCTTCGAATGAATGATATATCTTCCTATAGTTAATAGAATGCACAGCTACTCTAGGAATCTATTGAATGGTAGCTCTATATCTTTTGTAAACAAACAAGTGAACATCTCCTGATACACTCTTCTCAGAGAGACAGGATAGCTACATTATTTTTCTATCATGTTTTTAGAAGGCAAAAATATTTTCACTTTGTCTTTAATGAGCTCTACACCCATTGTACATTGCTTTGGTATTGTGATAAATATGATTTTACTGGCCCAGCCTCCTATCCCTATCTTTTTTTTTTTTTTTTTTTGCTCTATACAGATTGGAAAACTGTTTTGTTCAGATTTCTTCCTTCTATACACATGGACACATTTTCATGAACATGTGATATGAGGTAGAACAGGATTTTTGGGCTGCATATACCTGCTGTATTGTGCAATAAAGGGTTTACTTTGGTTGAACATGTTGTATGTAGGCAGCTATTAGTTTGGAAAAGAAGGCATATGGCTTAATGTCTATGTCAAAACATAGGCATTGTGGCTTATTTAACAAATTAAACTTAAAAGAATTCCTGCTTTTTCAAAGACCAATTATAGATAGCTTCCTAAAAATAAGCTCAGCAAGTTTAGTCATGAGTTTTAATTACAGAGAAGTCTCAATTTAATGGACAAACTGTAGAACAGTCTCCATTATTCCTGAAGTATGTGGTCAGAAAGTTATAACTGACTACTATGGAAAGAACCATAATATGTGATTATTGTGAAATGAAATGATACTACGAAGTAGGTTTTATAATAGTTGAGTCTTGCTTGAAAAGGATGAAGTGAACTTGCAATTATAGTCTGATAATGATTTGATAATAATATGATATTAATATTATATATTATGAACTGTAATATAAAATTAAGATGGAATGACTGTTGATATTGTGCTCAAGAGATATGTACCAACTGACACACTGTATAATGGAAAGAAGATTTTATTTAATGTTGTATGTTTTGTGTTTGTTTATATTTGTTGTTAAAAATAAAAAAAATACAATAAAAGAAAGTATGTCATTTGCATTGTGGTGTCATCACACAAATGACATAAATGTAGGCAAATAATATAATTATCTTGGTTGATAGTGCTTTCAATATGTGTGTGTGTGTGTGTGTGTGTGTGTGTGTGTGTATCTATGTCCTTCTGTCTCTCATGTCCCAAACGATAATATGTTCTTCTTGTATCCAGAGTCTCTTTGGCCAGCCAAATATAGTCTAAAAATAGTGATAGAGGGCAATTCTAGAAATTTAATGGGTAGAGGGCACGTACATAATAGATGGCAGCTGCCAATATGAGCTTGACAAATTTCTTCTCTTGACCACACCATAACAAATATTGCTACCAAGTGTTAGAGAGGAAAAGCATCTCTAACACTGAAATACCTAACAATGATTTTAAGTGATTTTCATATTGAACTATGAGTGGGGCAGAAGTCTCATTGGTTTATAATATGACTTTGTAGTTAAATATAATGGAAATAACCACTGAAAGTTTTTTCCTGCTATGATGTCCCAAGGAAAGAAAAACAGAGAACACATATTTTGGGTTAGTGGTTTCCAAAAATAAATATATTGGTCTTTTCCAACCAAAATCCAAGAAAGTTACATAAATTACAGTTGATTTCATTAGAAGCAGATAAGAAATCTAATGTGAATCATCCTTAAGGTCAGGAAATGGATACTATGCTCGTATTAGGTCAATGAAGATTTTGAGATTGCCTACTGTCCTCTCAGTCTCTTGATTTTTTTTCCTGTTTTCATTAACATTTGCAGTTCTACTATGTTATATTCTTTTTCCTCTGAGAGAAGTGTCACTGCAAATCTGTGTGTGCATCTGTCTAGTTTGTTTTTCTGGTTTAACTGTTTTTTTTTATTAAACTTTAGAAGCATACAGAAATTATATTGCAAAATATGGCAACAGCAGCAGTATACCTAGCTCTGCATGCCTACAGCCATCTGCCACAGCTGATGGTATAATAGCTTTTAGAGTCATTATGTTTTGCTGAAAGACAGCCTGCAAGTAGACTATGGTGATATGCAAGATGGTGTCAAACTTAAAATTCAGTTACAGTTCTTTTGTGTGTGTAAGTATTAGATAGGAAATGTAATAAAGAGAAATAGCATCTTTCATACCTCTTAGCATTCCTGGCAGTGTATTTTTAGTTAGATAGAGTGAAACAAAGTCATTTTTTAAAAAGAGGAGGACTAACATGCCATTAAACATCCACTTAGAATGTCCCTCAAAACTTAATTTTATTAGTAGTCCTTTACAAGAAGAATGACTGCTGACATGGACTCCTTCTTTGAATATTGACTCTTCAGGCATATTTCTTTCCTCGGCCATATAATATAAAAAGTCTTTGTACAAAAATGTTCTGGATATCCAGAGAAGTGAAATGGTAAATAGAGCTTACGAAGACTTTTATATCCCCGCTATTGTTTCATTAAAAAATTCACTGATTCTTCCCAGTAATTCAAATAAACTGAAAGAAGAACAGTGGACTTTTTGGTATATATAGAATCTAGAACTCAGTGGTACAGGAGACTTGAATAGAAGATTCTGATAAGGCTGCACTATTAGTAGAAGAACAATTTCATTCTGCTGGCCTTTGCCTTAATTAAGAAATGAATTTATTATTTCCCCATGCTTGTTACTATTTCTCTAGGTTTTCTCTGCCCAATATCTATTTTCTCACCAATCTCTCCCCAATATGATGAAATGATACAGCTGGTGGGTCTAGGAATCCAGATGTCACCGAATAAAATGGCAAAGTGAATGGTACATACATGGTTTTAGTTATTTAATATATTAGACATGTTTGTGTGGTCAGAACAAGACATTCACATGAAGAATGAGCTTATTTATCACATCCCAGTAGCCTGAAGTCCCTCTAACTCATTAATATCTGACACATAACAGGAATAGATGGGTTAAAAGAACACAAACCTATACTGAATATCTTATGTATGTAACTTTTCGTTTCTGATGCCCATGCATTATGTGTAAACATTTCACATAAAACAGCATTATGGGACCTAGAATTACTTCAGTCAAGCTTCCTTGTAAGCCCATATCATATGCATACTTTCCAATGGAGAAATATCCATACCTAACACATAGGCACTAAGCACAGTATGGACAAGGGCATCATTCATCTGGATAAGTTGTTTTGGCTGTCTATAATCAGTTTGCTTTTCTCAGTATAAATTTCATGAAGAAATCCCAGGAGTAAGTAGAAACTGTAAAAGTAAAAGAATGAAATACAAAGTTACATAGGGATATCATTGAATGGATTCCAACGGAGGAAAATGTAGAAATTGGGAAATCTACAAATCTTGCTTTGCCAGTTTTCTTTGTACAATCAGAAAATATTATCTCTTTACCATAGTTTACTGTCTGTCTATTAAAGGTGAAGTCAGAAGAAAAATACTTTCTGTGGAAAGATAAACAATAAATAAAAAATAGAATCTGCATACAATGTTATGATGTCCTTATCTTAGTTCTTATTTTAGTTCAGGAAAAGGACTTCGGAGAGTCAATTTGGTACAGTGTTTAAGGCATTAGGTTACAAACTGGGAGACCATCTTGCCTTGGCCATAAAGCCGGCTCACTTTCTTGTGCCAATCACTTTTTCTTAGACCTAGGAAGAAGGCAATGGAAAACCAGTTCTGAAAAATCTTGCTAAGAAAACTTCAAGGACTTGGACATGATTGAACATAAAAGAAAAAAGAGATTTCATGAGTAAATAACTCATGATCACTATCAGCACTCAATTTCCAATTTATATAGTTGTTAAAGTTTCTAAATGTACTATAGATACAGTTTGCATTCTTGGTTGTTCATACACTACAAATTTTAAATAATCTATAGTTCTGGCTAAAACTTCTGATGTCATTGTAAAATTATAATTCACTACAATGAACTATATAATTACCGGAACATTATCTTGATGAAAAATTGTGAATATATTAACATTCCAAGAACAAATGTACTGCACGAAACATTAAATTAGACTTTATTCAGGATCCAAAATACTATTTCTGATGCTAGAAATAAGAAAATGTGGTAATCTCATAGCCAATAAGCTATACAGAAAACATTATTTAATTCTCAATTAATCGGATATTAATAGGATAAAAGTTTTCCACTGTAAAAAAACTTCAACATTAATATTGAACATTAATTCAATGTTATATGCTACAGCATTAAGACATATTGGGGAATATAAACACATGCACACACACAAATACACATACACACAATCAATTCATTTAATGAAATGGAATTGTAGATACATAAGGTGCAGAAAGGGAATAAGAAATGTACCATCAAAGTATACCTTACAGAGTTATTTATGCTGACAATCTAGTGTAAAACATTTGTTGTCTGTGCTCTATTAAATTATATAAGCAGATTCATGAATACACAAAGTGTACATGAGCATTAGAAAAGCACCTCAATCCAAGAGTTAAAGAAACACATTATTCCTATTATGTTGTTCTTCAGCTGTGTGTCCATTTCTGTTTAGACATTGTTGGACTCTTTTATGGTAATTTATAATAAAGTCCAGAATCACTTTACAAATGAGGTGAATTGCAATTAAATGTAATGAATAAATAATGCTGCACAGAGCACGCATTGTTTCACTGTTTACAATAGACTTTTTAAAAAGTGGTTTTTAAAATATTTTTAAATTTTATATCAGGCATTTTTTTTTCTTTGGGTTGCACACAGAAAATATTCAGCACTGACAACCACTCTGACTAGGTTTGGGGAGTGTATTTTGAATTCTAGTTTTTTCCTATTGAGGAACACTAATAAGTTTTCACGTTTACTTTCTTTGAAACACAGCCGACTCAAAACATTCTGTCAGATTTTTTTCATTTCTTTCTTTGGGTACTTCATGTACATCCTTTCTTGGCAAATATTCAAATAGAAGGCACTTTTGAAATGAAGACTGCCCTCTAACAAGACATATAACCACCTGAAATTTAAAAACAATTAGATTTTTTTTTCTTTTTTGTTCAGCATTTGCGAGTTCAGGTCTTTCCTTTCCAATATGGCTTTGAGGGCAAATGTTTACATAGGGAAATAAATATAGGAATTTGCTTTAGGAAATAATTGGGATAGCCTTCTTGGCAATTCTTCCTTGTTTTAATTCTTTAGAAAACACATATTTAACTATTTAGTTGACTATTTTCATCAAAGGTAAAGGTTCCCCTTGCACATATGTGCTAATCGTTTCCAGCTCTAGGGGGCACTGCTAATCCCCATTACAAAGCCAAAGAGCCAGCACTGTCCAAAGACATCTCCGTGGTCATGTGGCCAACATGACTAAATGCTGAAGACGCACAGAACGGTGTTACCTTCCCACCAAAGTGGTCCCTATTTTTCTACTTGCATTTTTACATGCTTTCAAACTGCTAGGTTGAGAGAAGCTGGGACAAATAATGGGAGCTCACTCTGTTACACGGCGCTAGGGAGTTGAACCACTGAACTGATGACCTTTCTGATCGACAAGCTCAGCATCTTAGCCACTGAGTCACCACGTCCCTCCTAAACAAGCATACCAGAGAACAATAATCTTGTTGGAAGATTATGGTTTTTTTTCTAGATTACCATTACCATTAACTCATCTATTCAAATGTTAAAATCCAAGCTGGTCTATCTATAGGTAGTCCTTAATTTATGGCCATAATTGCACCCAAAATTGCTGTTGTGAGTCATGGTAATCATTAAGCAGGTCACCATGTGACCATGTCTGATTTTTGTGGTGGTTGTTAAGTGAATGCCAAGGTCAATAAAGCAAAGACTATGGTCACTAAGCAAAATTGTCTTTTTCAATATTTTGTTTTTTTGTTGGAAACCAAAAGTAAGTGCCAGAAACTGGGAAAAATGCTGAAAAATTGCATGGCTTTGGGACCCTGAAAAGAGGGTAAATGATTTTTTTCCTTTCTGAGCTCCAGTGAAGCCTTCTGGGATCAAAAACACCCTCCAGGAGGCTTCCCTGAGGTACAGAAGGCCCCCAAAATGGGGGGGGGGTTGTTGCCACACCCACCCAGTCACATGGCCACGCCCACCTAGCCACACTCACAGAACCAGTTGTTAAAAAATTTGAATCCCACCCCTGTCTGTCATAACTTGGAATGTCAGTAAGAACAGTCATTAAGCAAGGACTGCCTGTAGGTTGTTTTGAAATTTGCAGGTAATTGGGATCATATTTATGATTCTACATTTCTCTCTCTCTCCTTCTCTCTCTCTCTCTCTCTCTCTCTCTCTCTCTCTCTCTCTCTCACACACACACACACACACACACACACACAAAGGTCAGGTAGTCACTAATTACCTTTTGGCCAAATAACTGATTTAGAGACTGGTCAGTCAATCAATGCTTAGTTTCTGGCCTTAGGTTTCTCACAGGAACACAAAATGCTAACCTGCTCATTTAGAATTCCTGATCAGCAGACAGCTAGTGATTGATATGTAGATATTCTGGGAACTGGCTTTTTGTCTTCATCAGATGTAAAAAGTATCTGATGATGGCAACACAACCTTATTAGAATGAAGTTTCAGAATAACAGCTTTGATTATTAAGAGTGAGGTGGATATATCTTATCTAAAGTATGTCATCTGGAAAAGTCTAATGTTCAAAATGTTTGAAGTGTAATAAAATAACCAAATATATTCCAATAAAATGTATGCAAACTTGAATATATCAAATAGCTGTGCAATGCTGAATTTTATTTTAATTATTTATAAGAACACTTATTCTGTGGGAATGTTCACCACACTGGAAAAAATTCATACAGGAATGCACTGAGTTTTACATAAAGGAAACATCTGTTTCTCCACAATTTGCAATTAAAAGTGCCAAACCACAACAAATGTTTTAATGTGGACTCATTCACATAATGGCTACCAGTTCCTGTCATAATATACTAATCAGATCAGACATTTGTAAGTGGTACAGACTAGCATGTTCTACTTCCAAATGCCCACCACATGAAATGCTATAAGAAGAATTTGAGCTCTGAGCAAATGTTAAATTTGAGAACAGAAAGAAATGTCAGATGAAAGAGAAAAGGGAACTTCTCAGGAAATGTAATTTCCCCCCCTAGCAGGCAGCTTTGGAAAAGAAAAACACTGAAGCACTGTGCCTCAAAACCAAATCAAAAGGGTTTACAGAAAAGCTAAACTTGCGTGAATGACCCTTATTGCTGGATTAAGAAAAGGCTGGAATGAACTGATTTCATCTCTTAATGTTCCAGGCACTTTTCCATACTTGCCAATGAAAAGAATGGATCTTTTTAAGCACTTTATCTAAAACAGTCATTCTAAGTGAGCCATTGTTGTAGAGATTACTATCACTTATTTTCATATAGATAAAAAATGATTTTTATGGGTACAAGCAGGGACATTTTCAGGGCAAGGGGCAAAGCTCCAGTTTAGGCTATGCTTCACATTTAATAGTCTCATAGAATCATAGGTAGAAGAACTGGAAAATATCTTTCTAATACTTCACCAGTGCAGAAATCTACTACCGCTACATTTCTGAAGTGCAGGGGTAGGGACTGGGGGTGATTTTAGTATACTAATTTACTATATGATTCTTACTATATGATTCTTCTTTTATTGGTTTTATATAGGGTTTTATATTCTGTAAGCTGCCTTGAGTTGCCATGTGCGAATAGGTAACAATATAAATTCCCTAAATAATAAAAATTTCTATCAGAGAAGAATCGAACAACTTCTTAGTGTTGGAAGAAATATCCACCTGGTTCAGCTCCAAACCAAAAGAAAGACATTGGAAACATGGAGACTGATTGGAAAGATGGTTTAATAATGAAGCAGGACCACCAAGCATATGGGTCTGGTGCAGCTGACCATGTGGAGCTGAGAGTGAGGGGTTTTTATACCTTCTCTTGGGCTTTGCACTTGATCTTTCTGACCCTGTGCAAGAACATGTATTCTATTGACTGTTGTCAGACGCCCATGGGGCCATGTGCAAATCCTAGGAGTTTGAGCTAAGTTTGGTTGAAGTTTCTGAGGGTGATGCAATGAAGGGGCTTGTGTTCTGAAAGGGTGTTGGGCAATTCCTATTATGGCTTAATGGCTTTGTCTTGGTTTGGATCTTGAGTGTGGGCTTTCTGCTGAATCAGACAGAAGACAGTCTTCATTTCTGTTGAATGATTATTGGGCGATTATTTGTGGATACAATAAAAGCAGAAAAACAGCCACATTTTGCCACCCTTGCCACTGTGAGATACGCTTTAGCTCATATTTGATCATCCCTATCATTTGCCAATGGCAGTCTAAGTCATGGAATATAAAACTATTATTAAAAAAATCTTTCTCAGCTCCATTCTTCCAATAGTATTGGTACTTGCTATGCATCCAGCAGGGTGTACAACACAGATTATATTAACTGAGGAGTCCCCCCATGGTTGCAACAATGAAATGATTCAGTTTGGAATTTCTTTTTTTTTTCTGACAGCTAATAGTAATAACTCTTTTTTCAATACAAGCAACTACGTGTTCCTGAATATTTTTTCCCATCTGTATGAGAAAAATGGCATCAACTATGTGATAGTATTCAATAAACTGTATTCATGACTATTGAGCACATATACCTTCAGAATATCTTAAAGGGCCTGTGCGATAGCCTAATCGTAGAAACAAAACTATACTTTCCATGACCATGTTATTTTCTCTTATTCTATTAGAATGAGATTTTCATTATAGTTCCCCCCCCCCAATTTTTCCTCTTAAAATCCAGAATAAAGATGTGCTTTTGGGCTATGTAGGATCTCTTGTTGTACTAGACATTATTAATGAAAAAGGGAATTTATTTAACAAAGTAGCACAGTGCATATTCTGTTTTATATTTATATTTAATTATTTATTGAATCTTTGTGCATCTCAATAAATTATTTTGCATGGCTTAGAATTCCAAAACTACAGAAACAATTAAAAAAACATTTTTAAAAGAATAAAAACGTTGAAATAAATATGCACAGCAACTGAGATACTTAACTAGTTAACAATAAAACCAAGGAACAGGACCCTTAACACATTCAATACTGCAGGCTTGGGAACAGAACCAAGTTTTTAAAGCCTTAGAAAAGGCCAAGAGGATTGGCTTATTCTAATCTCTGAGGGGAGATTATTCCACAGAGCAGGAGTTAATGCAGAAAAAGCCTAGTCCCCACCAGCCAATACTCTTTGATTGATGGGATCAGCAGCATGCCCAATCTGTAGATTGAATTGGATGGGTAAAGACTGTTGGGAAAAGGTAGTCCCTCCAGAATGAAGGTATTTATCCTTCAAAGATATACCTTATAAATATTCAAATATGCTCAGTAAAATATTTTAATGTTAAACTCTTCAGAACAGAGATTTTATCATAATCTCATCACTAAATTTTGAAAAATTGGTAGTGAAAGTGGAATTCTTAAGAGTTTGTTCTTGTTGAGTCTTATTTAAGCTTCTCTGCAATTATTTTAAAGATGTACCTGCTAAGTTGTATTTTTAGTAATAACCCAATTAAGACATTCATAGCTGTTCTGTAATTGCAATCCTTGCAATAAGAAATGCTGAGTAGTGAATTTGATCTCTATTAAACAAACAAAACAAACGCATAATAGCATTGACTGTTATTGCTAATAAAACTACAGGTGACACCTAGTTGTTATGACTTGCACAGTAATGACCTAAATTTGTTCTAAAATGATACTTTAATCCAGTAATACTATTCTATGTTACTTCCCACTGAGAGGAAGGCATAGCAACGAAAGGAGAAAATGTAATGTTGCACAGTGATCTATCAAACTAATTGGATTATCAGGGGTAACAGAATACTATGCCTGTTTCCTTGACTTATTTCTGTTTTACAGTATATGCAAAAAATACCTTTGTAGCTGCATAGATGGAAAAACTACTGTGATCCAGAACTTTGCTCTTGGTTGCAATGGATGAATGAATTGATTGACTATGATTAGCTAGAAGAGCTAGATGTTGAATAATCTATGTGACATATAATTACATCATGTTGTTTGTGCTTCACTTGTTCATTTTCTTGGCTATTCATGGTATTCTTAGAGATCTTCTCCAACAGTACAAAAGTATCCATATTTTTTCTATTCTGCTTATTCCAAGGCCAATATTTGCTTCCATAGAGGGCAGCTTGGCTGAACACATACAGTATTTTGACTTTGTAGAAAGATATAAAGGATAGGAAATAAAAGATACATTTGATCAAATTGAATTTTGACTCAGTCTAATCTGAGACAAGGGTATGTCTCATCCAATACTGGGGAAGAAGATAAAGGGTTTTGAGAGAACAAGTGATGTTGTCAGAAAATTTCTACCAGCTATGAATGACATTGAATAAGTTTAGACCTCTAAAGCCAAAGAGGTCTCTGTGTTAAAATGCTAAAATAACTTACAATGGTCTAGTGAAATATTTTTTTAAAAAAACAAGTTTTATTCAGTTTCTCCCATTTTAACATCTCTTTTTAGTGAACAGCATGATTACAGGTTTCACATACAAATATGACCATAATTACATATTCAATTTTTGTATTCAATTTCTTATCTTAACAATGCTTTTATACATTTTCCATTTTATTATATTATTCCAAATGCTTATCTCATTATTTAATTCATATATATTAACTTCATAATTATTATACTTTAGTACTTTTAACTGTCACATTTGTATATTCCTCTTAAATTCTGATTAATAACACTCCTTCTATAAATTGATTTTCCCCTAAAATATCAGTTTAAGTGTGCCACCTCTAAGTTACATATTCATTAATTATTACCTAAAACATTAAAATTAATAATCCCATTTTAAACTACATAACATATATAAATCAGATTCTGCATGGTTTCCTCTTTTTAATTTCATACAGTTTATCTACAATTTTTTAAAAAAGGACATATTAATCTACTCATTTAATCCTGATGTTAATTCCATTTCAGCTCTCCTCCTATATCATTTCATTTATTTCAGTATATTTAAAATATTTCAATATATTTAATCCATTATTTGTTACAATTATCTCTATGCATAAAGGAAAAGAGCATTGAATTCCATTATAAAAAAATATCAGTTCTAGTTTCCATCTTATCTATATGTCCCCATTTCACAACTACAAATTTATTTGTTACCCCCCAGAACCTTGCAGAATCCCCTCTCCAAATATCAATCAGCCATTATCTCTATGTCCAATAAAACAATTTTTCCCATTTTTTTAGAATTCCCATATTTCTTTGTTCCCAAGTCCTGTTTCTTATCCCTTCTTTCCCCTTGTGTTTTCCCCTTTATTCTTTCACTCCAGTTTTTATCCCCCTCTCTATTTATAACTCCCTTCCACCCTTTGAATTTCTGCTGATTCTTTTCCCCCCTTTTAATTTTCCAGATATTTCCCCTTTATTCAATTTCCAAAATCTCCAATATTTATTTCCAACTTTTTTCCTCTTTTTTTCCAGAGTTCTTTGTTCTCGGTGGTAATTAAAGATGGCCCCTTCTATGATTTGCTCCACCTCCTCTTCTGTCCTTTGCCTTTGTTGTTCATACTCTGCAATTGCATTTTCAATGAATTTTGAAGCAAAACCCAGCATTTCACCTTGTTCTTGTAATATTTATTTTGTGTTTCTAAGTTCCATTTTTAATGCCAGAGGAGATATTGCCATTTTAGAAAGCTTTCTAATTAGCAATTTAGTCCAAATAATGCCTTTAAAGTTAATTTCCGTCAGTCAGCTTTTATTTTCTTCCTCTCAAGTTTTAATCCTCAGCTAATCCAATGCCAAATCCATATCAGAATCAACAATTAATCCAAAGGAAGAATCTTCCCGTTTCTTTCCTTGTTTCAATTTTTCAATTTTTCAAAGTTCTTGTTTTATTGTATCAATTATCCTTACAGTTTTAAGAAACAGAGTCTTTTGAAGGAAAAACAAGTTAGATTTAGCTCAGATGGCACTTTTGTTCTGACAAGTCCACACACACCCTTTTCTTTTTTTCTTCCCAATTATTCAGAGCTTTTTAAACCATAATCTTCCAAACAGGTCAAATCCAATTAATATTAAAGTTTCTCTTTAACAATCTATACTTCAGCTTTATTAGTGCCCAGATAGAATCAAAATATACTTATCCAAATTGATTAGATGATTCCTTCTCTAGCTTCTACCTTTCTCAGTTCAAAGCCCCACCACTGTCAAAAGCAATTCACACCTTTTTTTTCCTCTTTCTATTCACCACTTTAAGTCCTTTCTTGAAAATTCTTTGAAATGTTAATCCAGGGGTTCCTTCCATTTAATCATATAGTCCCATTCCTCCTGCTGTCCACTTCTTTCTCTCTCTCCTGCACAAACTTATTCCTGTCTAATCTTCCCCTTCAGGGTGGCCATTTTAGACCACCACTTCAGGCGTCTTCGGGAGGGAGCAATTGCCAAGCCGGGGAAGGGAATTGCAACTCCCCTCTACCCGGCTGATGGCCTCCCCTTCCTCTGCTGCCCCATGAGGCAGCTTTTGCCCCAAATCTAGTCCATTGGGGCTCTCCAATGCCGAAGCACGGACCAAAGCTGCACACAGTCATGGTCAGCAGTCAGTCTTTGAGGAAGCTCAAAACCGGAAACCCCAATGGTCTACTGAAATCTTGTTTGTGATATCTGTAAGGATATTTGGAAAAAAGGGCATTTTTAACAAGGTACCACAAGTTATGCCAGACCAAAAAAATGATTCACAAGTTTGCCTGCACTTACTTGAAAGCCTGTTTTTCTTTCACTCCCTCTTATGTTCAGTAGGCAGCTTGAAATTCTTGTTAAGGTTTTGTTTCTTTGGGGATTAAAAAAGGTTAATTTCCCTGTAATAATCTTTGTATTATTTCTTTTGGACATTTTTGAACTTTCTACACCATTTCAAAAAAGAACAAAATGATGACGATCCAGGGAATTATACTGAAGAGTATGTCTGATCTTGACACCTGAGAGGATTCTATAACATATATCTGACTACGGAAATTCTAAGACATCTGGGTCATGATTGTCTCAAAAGTGCTTTTTTTTTCCCTTGAGGAAGACGTTTAGCTTCTCACCCAAGAAGCTTCTTCAGAACTGACCATTCAGTCAGAACTGAAGAAGCTTCTTCAATGAGAAGTGAAATGTTCTCCTCAAGGAAAATACGAAGTCCATTTGCCTTTTGAAAAAGCACCTTTGAGTCAACAAATAATTGAGAAATTAGTCTATAATCTAAAATATTGTTAACAGCAAATCTTTGCACATTAAACTTCATCTCAACTTTTTAATGAGGTTACATTTTTTTAATATTTATTTATTTATTTTGTAAAAAGCTTACAATACAATAGAAATAAACATAAGCTTAAATATAAGAAATAGGAACTAATAATTGGGGACAATGGCACAAGGATGGTAGGCACAATTGTGTGCTTATGCATGCCCCTTACAGACCTCTTAGGAATGGAGTGAGGTCAATAGAGGTTTGTTTGAGGGTAAAGGAGTGGGGGTTTGAGCAGTTGACAACAGAATCAGGTAGTGAGTTCCAAACATTGACCACTCTGTTGCTGAAATTGTACTTCCTGCAATCAAGTTTGGAATGGTTTACATTAAGTTTATATCTGTTGTGTGCTCTTGTGTTGTTGTGGTTAAAACTGAAATATTTATTAACTGGTAAGATGTAACATATGATTTTATGTACTATGCTTAAGTCCAATCTTAGCCAGCGTAGTTCAAGGTTTTCTAAGCCTAGAATCTCAAGTCTAGTGGTGTAGGGTATTCTGTTGCGAACAGAGGAGTGTAGTACTCTTGTAAAATACTTCTGGACTCGCTCAATTGTATTTATGTCTGATATACAGTGCAGATTCCAGACAGCAGAGCTGTATTCAAGTATTCTAGCAAAGGTTTTGAATGCCCTAGTTTGCAAATCAGTATTACTGATTTGGGAGTCTAGGTCTGCTTTTTAATGGTCTTCGAGTTGCTGTGTTCTTGATTGGCTAGCAACATTGTGTTTTGTGCATTGGGGTTTCTTAGTGCAGCTTGGTTTCTTGTGAATGGCCGATAATTATTTATTAGGAAGCTAGGATTTATTTGGGTAGCTGGCTGGGGCATGTTTGGGCTGAAGGTATAGCAGAGCCAACCACTACAGCAGAGAATGAAGAGTCACTGAATAGACTGGCTCTTCAAACCTTTCCAGGCCAAGAGAGGATGGGAGATCACCCACAAGTGCTCCAAGCAGTTGCTGCTTGTGAGGAAGTTGCCAGACAAATTCTCTTTGGAGAATTTTGAGCACTGGGAGATAAGGAAATAGACATCTTGCTCAAACTGCATTTGGTGCCTTTGAAAGAATACTAAAGCAAAGTTTACATGCACAACATGTAGGGACAGCTAGGAAAAACCTAAGAAGCTAGGTGAGCAGTATAAAAGATATTGCCACATGAACTATTGAAAGAGAGCTACACTGTTTCTGTTAACATAAGTTGTGAAATATTGTTTTTCCAAATGGTTTTCCAAGCTTAATAAATAATACTTAGAAGACAGAAATGAAATTTAAAATAATCTTTCTGAGTGAGACAAATGAGCTAAAAATAATAGAATGAATATCAACAGGAACAAATGCAAATTGACACATCTATCAAGCAGAAATCAAATGTACAGATACAGGGTGGCTATGTCTAACTTCATAATAGTATCCATGAAATGATATTAGAACAGAAGTTGCTTACAAATAAATGAGTCAGCAAAGAGATATAAGTGCAAAAAAAGGCAATGGCAATTTAGGCTATGTTTAGTGGAAATATCTTTTTCAATCATGACAATTTTAGTTTGCACAGATAAATTCCCTAGGCTGATTAAGGAGTGAAAATTAACTCCAGTGTATAAAGACTGAAGGATCTGGAGCACTTTTGTTTTGAAAGAAGATATAATATCATAAAAAGCCAATAGACAACATGGAATGATAGTTTTTTTCTATTATAGCACAACATGGAATGAT
The DNA here is from genome assembly GCF_049901715.1 of Pseudonaja textilis. Classification (NCBI taxonomy): domain Eukaryota; kingdom Metazoa; phylum Chordata; class Lepidosauria; order Squamata; family Elapidae; genus Pseudonaja; species Pseudonaja textilis. The sequence goes on from NC_141997.1 coordinate 13,839,551, forward strand.
AGGTTTTAAACTAATGGAATACATATAAATTAATTATTATTTAATATTATATAATTATAATTAATTTAATTTGTGGAGATACAGCATCATAGTTGCAAACACTCTAAATAGAAAAATAGATTGATTTTATTTTTTACCAGTTGGTCATAAGATATCCATGTAATTACGTACACAAGATTTTTGCTTTCTGTTCAGGTTCTGGTAATACCTAGGGAAATTCAAGGGAATTCAAAGGAAGAAATCCTATATAATAAATATGAATATTTTGAGTTGTATCACAAAAATAAATGGGGATATTTAGAGGAGAGTAAAGAACAACTATGAATTTTTGGACAAGGATAAATATGATGAAAATGAATATGGCTTCACAAAGAGAATGATGCTGAGGATAAAATGATTTTTTAAATAAACTTACAGATAATTAACTTTCCTTATGAAAGTTGATTTTTAATGGGAGACAGAAAAATCACAGTTCAAGAGAATATAGTTCAGAAAGTTAAGTGAAATATCTTTTAGAAATGTGTAGTTCCTTTTAAAGAATAGGCATGATTTGGATTTCAGAAAAACTTGGCTACTAAAGTTTCTGAAGTAGAGGTTTTACCAAGATGCTTTCAGATCATAATCCTGAAAGTTCGATTTATAAAAGAAAATCTAGCTCTTTTAGTCAAACTTAAATGAAGGATTGTTACAGAAAGAAATATTTTCTCAAAAATAATTGAAACAAAAGAAATGATCTGAAAATGGTTTGGAGGCAAGTAAGCCTTTATAGATACAATATAGTTTTGAACAGGGGTGGGATTCAAATTTTTTAACAACCGTTTCTGTGGGCATGGCTTAGGTGTTGGGCGTGGCTTGGTGGTCATGTGACTGGGTGGGCATGGCTTGGTGGTCATGTTATTGGCTGGGTGTGGCCAACTCACTATCACTCACATAGTGGTACGCATCTCCTCGCCTGGCCTCTCATGACTATGGAGATGTTGCAACCGTTGTAAGTGTGAAAAATGGTCATAAGTCACTTTTTTCAGTGCCATTGTAACTTTGAATGGTCACTCCACACAAGCAGAGTACCAGCAAAGAAGGGGGAAAAATCTCCAGAGAAGTTCCTGAGACAGGAAGTCTAGTCCTGCCAAGAATGTAATAAGGGTTAACGGAGAGGCAGTTTCTGTAAGCAAAACCAGAATGTTTCCTTCCTGCCTCCCTTACAGGATTAGGCCAGTAATTTCTTCTAACAACCGGTTCTCCGAACTGCTTAGAATGTTAACAACCAGTTCGGGCGAATAGGTGCGAACTGGTAGAATCCCACCCCTGGTTTTGAACCTAGGAAGAGGCAATTGAAAATGTAGAATAAATTGAATGAAATGAAAATAAAGAAGAATTAAGGAAGTTCTGAGGACTATCAATCAGAATAGAGCTGGAAGGGACGTTGGAGGTCTTCCAGTCCAACTCCCTACTCAAGCAGGAGACTCTAGACCATTTTAGTTAGGTGGCTGGCCAGTCTTTTCTTTAAAACCTCCAATGATGAAACACCTCAACTTCTGAAGGCAAGTTGGTCCATTAGGTAATTGTTCTTGCTGTTAGGAGTTTCTCCTTAATTCCAGGTTGCTTCTCTCCTTAATTAGTTTCTATCCATTATTTCTTGTCTTGCCTTTTATTGTTTTGGAAAACAGGTTGACCCCCCCCCTCTTTTTTGTGACAGCCCTTTAAATATTGAAATATTTCCATCATGTCACCCCTAGTCCTTTTTTTTCTCTAGATGCTATTCTTCGCACTTTTTCCAAAGTCTCAACATCTTGCAGTGACCAAAACTTGATGCAGTATTCCAGGTGTGGTCTTACTAAGGATTTATAAAGTTATACTAATACTTCACATATTTGATGAGTTTCCCTTCTATTCCCCCATTTAAGTAATTTATGAAGATACTGAAAAGTACTGGGCCTAAGACAGAACCTTGTGGTATCCCACTGCTTCCTTGTGGGAATAAACTTTGACTTGGGTATTGGGTAATGATTAGTCTAAGACCTTATACATACATACTTGCTTAAAGGTCACTGAGATAGTGTAAGGAAATTAAGAACAAACACTAGAAACAATCAAGCAGCTCAGACAACTGTAAACAAGTCTGTACTATATCTAATTATTGTAATCCACAATGTGACTATACTTGCTATGCTAAAAATCTCAATAAAAGGGAGCACTGGAATTTGCTCTGGGCTCTCATCCCGAGAACACTCGCTTGTGTCTCATCTTTTCCATGAGAGACCACCACACTTCCTCCCTTCCATGTAGATGTAGTGCTATTAAGGACTACTCATTGAGTATGGTTTATCAGCCCATTACAAATATATCTGGTGGTGATGCTGTTTAACCCACATTTTTGTAACTTACCAAGAAGTAGGTTGTGGCTTACTTTGTCAAATGCCTTGTTGAAATCTAAATAAGATTGGCTTGGGTGACCTATTTTTAACAAACCCGTGCTATCTATATCTTTATTTGTTTCTAGATTTTTGCAGATCTATTTTTCAATTATCTTTTCCAGTATCTTCCCAGGTATTGGCTGGTTGGGTCTGTTCTTTTTCCTTTTTTGAAGATGGGAACCACATTAGTTCTTTTTCAATTTTCTGGTAGTTCCCTGGTGCTCTCTCAACAAATTAAGATTTTACAGCAAAAGTTATCTCTCTATTATTGAAATAGGAATAAATTTGAATTATGCAAAGCACAGACATTTTGAATTTGTAATTAAATGTTGCTTTATAAATTGTGAAAAAAGGGGAAAGAAATGATATTAAATTTACAACAATAAATATTATAACAGGAGACACTGACAGTGTAGTTATACAAAAATATTTTATTAATATTTTAATTTGTATAAAGGTCATGATATTCTTTGGGACAAAATAGATAAATATCTTAGAATATAAATTTGACAAGGATTACAATAGGCCAAAGACAAATTATCTATGGGCCTATAATGATAAGGCAGTCAAACTAGATTCTTTGGAGAGCCATAACAACATTGTAGTTGTCCTCTGCAGACCAGATGGGCTGGAGGAGATGGGATGGATGGCCTCCTGCAGCACCCTGCAATTTAAGCTTTCCCCTTATTTCTACTGGTTTTAAATATAATTGCAAGGTATTATTCTCTATCCATCATCTCTCAGACTTTTTAGAATGTAATCATTTATTGATTTTGGTGATTCTTTTATATTTCTCTCTTGGAATCCTATATGTCTTTCTAGCATTTTTGCACAGACTAATTGTTCTCTCTGCCTTACCCTTTTCCTCCTCTTGCTGCATCTTTTGTATGTCCATCCATAACCCTTTCATTATTTTTGGAAAATCTACCTTTCTCTCCCCGCCCCCCTATTCTATTGTAAATTCTTAAGGGATTATCTATTTGATTTTTTAATATTTATTGTTACTGTTTTTTTCAGTATTTTTATCTGCTTGTAACTTATTTTTATCTGTTTGTAGTTTATTTTACATAGTCTCCTCTACCACTTCTTCTAATTTCTCATCTATCTTCTGTGTATTATATTCATCCTTTCCCACCATTTGTTGAGGGCCTACTACTTTCACATCTTTATCTTTAAATATTCCCATCAACTCCTTATAATTCTTTGTTGCCATTTCGAACATTTCCTCATAGAACTTTATTGTCTTCTGCTGGGCCATTTTGTTAATATACCTTAATATTCCAGTATCCCAATATCTAAAAACTCCAGAAAAAATCAATTGTTAATAAAAATTGCTCAATCCCAAAATTATTCCTCCAAGTCCCCTAAATTTTTAGTCTTTAAGTGCTATCAATTTGTGCTTTTCAGTCTTTATAATTTCCAGTTTACACCTTCCCAATTGTCCAAATTTTAAAGTCTTACTTATCTTTTTTTTCTTTTTCCTTTCCCCCTTCTAACACTTTTATTCCTTTGCTTCATAGGATGATATGTCATGTGATGAATGAATGAATATAACTTTATTACGGTCTTAAACCAGCAGTAGACATCACTATTTACAATATACATAAAAAATACTGACACTTTATAATACATTAATAGTGGATTAAAACATCTGTTAAGAAAATACATGTTCTCAAACAGTTAGGGGCACTCCCTGGTTTATATGAGTGGAGAACCAATAAGTATGTGTGTAAATATCATTTTCCAAAGTTTTTCTATCTCCAAAAATTGTCACAAATTGACAGCTATAATTCTGTAACCAATTTTTTTCTAGTAGACATTGCAGCAACACAGAATTTTGCCACTGCACATGTAATAGCTGGGTTTGAATCCTGGAGGAGAAAGTCTACATAAAAATTGTCTGCCCTCCCTGGCAATCTCTCTAGTGAGGGTAGAATATACAATGACCTATATACTCTGTATAACTCACAGTACAATAAAACATGTGAGGAATCTTCAACTTCTCCTTTACCACATATACATACCCGTTCTGCTATTGGTGTTTTCTTATACCTATCCTGAATGAATGCTGATGGGAAAATATTAAATCTGGCTCCGAAGAATGTTATTCTTTGTTTTGGGAAGATCAGATCATTTAGATATCATGCTGACTCCCACACTCCCTGTTTAATTCTGTCCTTGCTGTGGTGAACCAACCTATTTAGTTCTTCTTGGAACTCCATGTCCTTCATTCTATTGATTACTACTTGCTTTGCTTGGTCAAAGCCTACGGAAATTAAGAATACCAGTAAGAACCCATAAGAGCCCAGCTTGTGGTCTATTGCCTGTTTCCAGGGGGAGGGGTAGTTAACAGTCAATACTAGAAGGGTCAGAAATGCATTTTTAGCCAATGAATGACCATCATCTTCCAGGCTCTTACCTGAATTTGAGGCATGCCTGTCTCAATTCTTACCTGGGCATTTGGAGTTCCTTTGGGTACAGCTAAGATGGCTCACAGGAATTTGGTTTGTATAGGTTCTAGCAAGTCTTTTTTGCAAGGATTCCTGTTTGTGCCCCATATAGAATTTGTGTCAATGTTTTGGCCTCAAAAAGTTTTAAGGCCACGGGTACTAATTGCCCTCCACTGGTGTAAAAAAAGTGTTTAATTGTATTTGAGTACCTATAGGCTGCTTGCACTGTGTGATCCAGGCGTGCCTTCCATGTCCCTTGTGAGTGGAAAACCACCCCAAGATAACTGAATGTCCTGACCTGTTCTAAACTATACCCTTCTATTTTCCAGGAGTATCGTCTAGGTCTTTTAGCAAAAACTGAACCTTTTGATTTATCAAAGTTAAGAACCAGCTTATTCTGTTTACAAAATTCAAGTGTTGCTGTAATTGCTCTCTTCAGTCCTATTGGAGTTTATGAGATTATAGCAGCATTGTCGGCATATAGGAGAATTGGGATTTTACATTGTGCTATGTTTGGAGGATGTAAATCAGGGTTCTGTAAGAGGTTGATCAGAGGGTTAATGTAAAAGTTAAAAAAGGAGGGGGATAGAATGCAACCCTGCCATACCCCTTTTTGTACCCTTACTGGGCCGGTTAAAGTCCCTTGAGGATTACATATCACTTTCAAGGTGGAATTATCATAGAATTTTTGTATGAGGAAAAGGAGGCATTTATTCTCCCTGAGAGTATTGAATCAAAGGCCTGCTTAAAATCAAGGAAGGCCACAAAAAGAGAGGATTTTTTTAAATTCGTGTATTTTTGAATCAGATGGTGAAGTACCAAGATATGATCCACCGTAGATCTTCCTTCTCTAAAACCAGCTTGCTCATCTTTAATTATCCCCCCAGAAATTAGCCAATCATGAAGTTTATAGTTTAGGTGTTTGGCATACAATTTACTAATAACACTCAGAAGGCTAATAGGTCTATAATTACCTGGGTCATTTCTATTACCTTTTTTATAGATTGGTATGATAAATGCTAATCCCTGATCTCTTGGCATACGACCCGTTTTATCTATAAATGTAAACAGAAATGCTAAAAGTGGAGCCCACCAACTGGAATTCTTTTGGATTATTTCTGGCAGGACATTATCAGCACCTGGTGCCTTATTAGCCTTGAGGGTTCTGATCCACCGGGTTATCTCTCCTGGTATAACCGGAGGCCAGTAAGGAGTTTGGTCCAAACTAATTTGGCTCTCCTTAGTTACATAGTCAGGGTCTGTATATAGCTCTCTAAAATATTCTTCCCAGGCATGAATCAGTACCTGATTAGTTGGGGGTAGGAGGGATTTCCCCAATCCTCTAGTGATGTGCCAGAAAAGGGATGTATTTTTTGTCTTGACTGCTGCAATTAATCTATGCCAAGACTCCTTCAGAGCTGCACTTTTCTTTTCTTTTCTTTTAGCAGGGTCTTATATTGTGCCTTCAACTGCTTTAAGTAGTGAGTGTGATCCTCAGAAGGGGCATTTTTACTTTTCCTATACTCTTTGTTATATGTCCTTTTCAGTTGCACGCAATCTCTATCAAACCATTTTTTATTCTTTAAAATCGGCATTTTGGATTGAGCTAGTATTCTGTTAGTGAGAATCGATTTCAAATTTGAAATTAAAGTTTCAAACCCTTCTAAGTATGATCCTTCAAACGTATTTTTTAGTAGAGATGTACGAAGTTCTATTGTTTCTGGCACTAACATCCATTCAGTAACTTCCTTTGCATTTTTCTCGGTCCATTTAATTTTTACCTGGGTATTTTGGCTCTCTAGCCTGGGTAGGTAGATTGAACCGGTCCTTAGAGATTTCTGGTGTAATGTGAGAGTAAGGATTACTGAATTGTGATTGCTTTCCAGTCGTGAGTCTACCTCCATCTTTTGCAAGAACTTCTGGAGGTCATATGATATTATCCAATAATCAACTATGGATTTTCTTCCTGCTCCCTGATAATTATATTCCACTGGGTAGTCACCTTTTGTGGAACCATTAAGGATACAAAGGTCCAAATGTAAATGTGATGTTAATAACCTAAACCCAGCTTAGCCCACCAGGTTTTTTCAAATCTTTCAAATCCTCTTTTCAATGCTGTCAGGATTCCAACAGATGCTCTAATTAAATCATGAGTCTCAAACCAAATTTTAAAGGATATCCAGTTATTTATAAGGGGCTTCATGCTGGCATGGACCAAGTGGAGCCAACTCTGACCTCAGTTAATTCATGCTTTGCCTCTGATCCTGTTTCCCCTTTCCCCTGATATGTGTCATCAGTCACATTCCCCCATGAAGCAATTTAATGGAGGGTAAAAGTCCCTCCCTCCAGCCACTGTGGGTTTCCATGGAGACACCTTGGAGATTTCATTGGAATGTGCCTTGTTTTGATTGAGATATCAGCTCCTTAAGGCAGCAGCAAAATTCCCTCTCCCATCCCCTTTCCTTTGGCAACTCGAGAGCAGTTCAGGGATGCTTGGTGAGTTGACAAATGCACAGTTCCAATAAAGTTATTAGTGTTTAATTTAATTTGACTTATGTATCTTCAAAAAAACCAGTAAATATTCCCCAGCATCCAAATTGCATACTAAGGTAAGGTCAAGGTCAAGTAGCCTTCCAGGTGTTATTTACTTTCTCTCGTTTCCTCACTTTCCTTTGAGTTTTACAGGTAATCTTCTTCCTCTAGTAGATGGCTTTCCTGCTCCCAATTCCAGCATTTAACAGAGTGTAACAGTCAAAAACAGCTTATTGTCATCCAATCAGGGGGGTTATAAATAGAGTTTAGAAAAGCAATTTCTCCCATTAATCACTTTTCACAATGTTATTCGGCTTTTCCAGGCTTTATATGTTTTGTGAAAACCAAACAAGTGCCTATTGTTTTATATGAATCAATGAGGCCTCAGGTATAGTAATGAACCAAAGTATGGAAAATTTTAAAAGTACAAAGGAAATATTTATAAGAACGTCAGAATGTTACTGGAACATGTTTTTGAAACTGAAGGAAGTTTCATAAGTATGTTGGGAAATCAACGGTTGCAACTAAAGAAAATTTAGGAACTGAGTGTAGCAGGTATTGAAGGATTTCAGATGTACCTGGACAAATGTTGAAACCTGATGGTCAGCAAAAGAACAGGGAAGTTAAATTATGAAATATGGGTGGACATTGGAAGAAAAGTATAAAAGATTGGATAAACATCAGAGTGGGGCCCTTTGGCCATAGCAACTCTTTTTGGACCTGCTATGTCTTTTGGATCCCATTGCAATGGTTTATTGATGTGAATACCCTGTTATTGGTATACTCTTTCTTTATTTCTTATATTTTCTCTGTGCTAAATTGTTAGAATTAATAAACTTCTGATTCCAAAGCAAGAATCATTCTTTGTGGTTGCGGCCTCTGTTTTGTCATTGTAATTTGATCACAGTTTTAAATCATCCTTTAGGTATTTCTTTTACTTCTAGGTCTTTAATCTTTCTCTTTAGTTTTTAGTCTTTAATCTTTCTCCATAAATCCAATCACTACTTACTTTGCGTTAGGAGATCATTTTTTTGGAACTTTTTTACTTGAGTTAAATCTCTAAGGGTGGAAGTTATCTCATTGCTCCAGCACAAGATCTTAATGTCTCAGTTGTCCCTGAGACTGACCAAAATAGCTGTCATCTCTGCTGCCATTTGGGAGAGCTTTCTTTGAATTAACAAGGAAATTGTGAATTCCTCAGGATTGACAAAGCGCCTCTCCTTTCCTCACCACCCCTCTAGGGCAGCTTAACCTATAAGGGCTCCCAGCAAGCAGTTACCAGCTGCATTTCATGGAGCCCAGGGGAGCTCTACTATTTTCCAGCCATTCTCGCCATGATATCAACCAGAGCATTCATAGAATCTTTCTTTTCTCAAGGTTTCTTTCAAGAGTTTTCTCGTGTTTTTATGAGAAAACATGAAACTTCTATATACTTTATCAAGGTAACTGGTACGCATTTAAATTGTTTGATTATTGGACAACCAAGTGATTTACAAAATCTAATTTAGTACTGAGGACAACTTAAGAAGGGTTTGGGATTTTTTTTACTGTAACAAGAGGGTATTGCTGGTTGTATTTGTTCAACAGATAGTAAGAATCATAACTATATTAAAGTGCAAAGATGCATTTGGATTACATATTTTCTGCTCTTTTCTGGTATTTAGTCTTTTGTTTTATCTCACATTATATGCAAGTGTTGCTTGTGAATTCTAAGCTGCATTACCCAGAGGACTAGATTTACCATATGTTCTATGGCATTTACATTATTTTTTAAATAAAATATTCATTTTTGAAATAAGCATATCTAGAGGTTAAATTATATATTTTCAGCTCAAGCATCCATATGATGGCAATTAAAATGCATTTCTCTTATTATTAAAGATAAATATTGGACCTTATTGATTCACCAGTGCCCCATAAGCTACATTGGCTGTAGACAGGTTTATAAATGTAGCTTGTGGGGCACTGGTGTTGTATGTTTGTAATGGGAAATGCCAAAAGTACTTGCCTTCTCCCCCCCCAAAGAAAAACCTTAGCACATTCTGGATCAACTGAAACTCTGAGTGCTCTTCAAGGACAGTTCCTTATACATTACGTTAAAGTAATCAAATGGGGGATAACTATGGCATGAATTAGAATGACTAAGACTTTCAAGACAAAGAATGAGCCAATGGATGTATAAAACAAACGTGTGTAAAAGCCCCTATCTGCAGCTGCCACCTACTGTTTGAACAGGAGCTAAGACTCCAAACTGGAAACCAACTCTGGGAAAATGCAATTCAAAGCAGAATGAAAGATGGAAAATCCCCAGAACTGAGGGGAGGCATAAAACCATAGCTATTCAATCTTGCCAAATGCTATTTTCTTCATCCAGACCCTCATACTCTACAACCACCCCAAAAAACCAGAATTACTTGATTAGCATAATTTATGCCACACATGTCAAACTCACTGTGTCACATTGCTGTCACGTGACATATCACAATTTTTCCCCTTTGCGGAACTGCGGTGGCCTGCATGTGATGCATCTGGTCTGTGGGCTGCCAGTTTGACACCCCTGACACCCCTAACCTATGCCAATCAGATGACCTTGCCCAATGGCTTCTTGTAGATCTTAAACAGGAGTGTGGAAAGAGTAAGCGCCAATGCCCTACTCAAAATTGGGTCCTCACTCCAAGAGGAAATGTCCCCAGAGAAAGTAGGAGAACCATCATAACATGGTGCCTTCCACCCCTAACTCCCTGAAAGATGCCAGGTTTGTTGGTATCAGAAAGCCTCTGAGATATCAAGGACAGTAGAATGGGTACACTATTATGTCCTCAACTCACAAGAGGTCATCAGCTAGTGTGATCTTGACTGAAAAGTGTTTACATAATTCATTTCTCTGATCTCCTACTTGATCTGTAAGTCAAGCCCTGCTCAACAATCATTATAAAAAGGGAAGGTTTGAGACTGGAAAAAAAAATGTTTAAAACCATTGGGTACAGTGATGATCTCTTAAGGAAAAATGGACAATTGCCTCCTTAAAAGTGAACAGAACACCTTTTACCACAGAAAAACCATTACATGAATTTAACCTCCTACCAGCTATTAGGAGAACTTAATTAGACAGATGGACAGTCATCCAGGTGACCAACTTGACAGCTCCAAGGACCAATTCCGAAAGAATATGAATAACCTATAGGCCAGGAGTCTATAAATGTCATATGTCATGAACTGTGGCAAACATCCTACTGGAATTCATTATTGGTTCTTGATAGATAATGCAAAACTGTCATCATGACTCTACTGATAATAGTTTAAAGCTAAAAAATGGAGCATGTTAGGTGAATATTAAGAGTATGTGACACTTTTATTACAAAATTGAAACTTTATTTAACTTCCAGATACCACCCCATGTTGTCCAAGATTAACTAATGAATCCTACAAGACCAAAATTGTTGGGGTGTTGCACTTTTCATCAAAGAACTATTATGACATTCACTGTCTTGTTTTTTACCAACTGATAGCAAATCAGATAGTACAGATAGCCCTTGACTTATGATCACAATTGGGCCCAAATGTTCTGTTCCTAAGCAAGGCAGTTGATAAGTGGGTTTTGCTTCATTTTATGACCTTTCTGCCACGGCTCTTAAGTGAATCACTGTAGCTGTTAAATGAATTATATGGACATTGAGTGAATCTGGTTTCCTGCATTGACTTGTCAGAAGCCATCTGGGAAGGTGTGATGACCCAGGGTGTGGCACAAAAATAATGAAGTCACAAAAGTAGATAAATTCCCTTTAAAGCTCCAACTTGGCCCCCAATGTCCAGTTATCCTCGGCTGGAAATCAAACATTTCAAAAAGAGGAAGAAATGCAGTCCGAACCCAAAGTACAGATATAGTAGAAATAAAAACAACAACACAAACCACGCTGAAGTAATTAACACGACAGGCCAGGATAATAAATTGCAGACTTCCAAAAGATAATGAAGCACACACAGTTGGGAGGACGCCAAAACCCAAATAAGCCTTGACAAAGATAATGCACGCTTTGCTTCTAGCAAGGTGCTGGGTGCAAATGCCCTTCTTATATCCCATTCTCCCAGCTGCAACTAATGAAAGGGATCAGGGCCTTTTTCTCTTCCGTAAGTCACATTGCTACCTTCTCTGTTTCTCCCTGAGTGTCCTAGGATGAAGAAGAGGGGGTGGCCCTGGTTCTTTTTCTGAATACCCAGCCTTCCCGTTTCTTCCACAACCACTGGAGCCACACTCCCACTCCCTGTCAGCTCCTCAATCTTCCCCTCAGTATCAGACTGAAACAAGGGCATGACAGAAGGTTACAAATGATGACACATGACCTGAGACAGTGCAATTATCATAAATACATGCCAGTTCCTAAGCACTAAATTTTGATCACATGGGAATGCTACAACAATCAAAAGTGTGAAACGTGGTCATGAGTCATTTTTTTTTCAGTGTTGTACCTTTGAATGGTCACTAAATGAATGATAGTAAGTTGAGGACTACCTGGATTCATTTTGGAAACTGAATCACATGTAATACTGTAGAATGGATAGAATTTATTTATTTAAAAGCATTTATTTATTTTAAAAGTAGTAGTGGTATGTACTAAATAATTAGGTTTCATATTTTTAATTTAGCCACTCTTAAACATTTTTAAACTAATAAACCTTTATATCACAGTCTCCTATATATTTTTCAAAAAGGCACAAGTACTTTGAAACACATGTTTACTTAAATTTGACTATTTATTTATGAGCCGCAGTGGCGCAGTGGTTAGAGTGCAATACTGCAGGCTACTTCTTCTGACTGCTGAATGCCTGCAGTTTGGCAGTTCTAATCTTACCAAACTCAAGGTTGACTAAGCCTTCCATCCTTCTGAGGTGGGTAAAATGAGAACCAAGATTGTTGGGGGAAACATGCTGACTCTGTAAACTGCTTAGAGAGGACTATAAAGCACAGTATAGTGGTATATAAGTCTAAGTGCTATTGCTATTGCTAAATAAATTATTCAATTAGTTTATATTCATTTCTTCAGTTCATATTGTAGAAGATAGTTTCAGGTTTTAATTTTTGTTGTTAATTGTACAGAAGTAAATGATACTTATGAAGTTTGCTTTTTTTAAAAAAAAACTTGTAAGTTAGTTAACATGGACATTGGCATGCCAGAAAAAAAATGAGACCTTGATAATCTGTTCTTATCAGATACAAGATCTGATGCCTTATTTAAGATAACAAAACAGTGCAGCACTATTGTGATCTAACTCTTCTTCTTTCATTCATTCATGCATAGGATGTCATAATGCACATATATACTCAGCAGGTACCTCTAGTTCAATGTGACTGTTCCCAAGTCAGCCATTTTATCTTTTTGAGAAACAAAATTGAAAAAGTGGGGGAGGTATGCCAATGTCTTGACCAATAGTTATACATAAAGTTAAGAGATTAGATTCAAAGAGAAGTCCTTGCAATTTTCTTGGCATGGTTTTTTAGAAGTGATTTGCCATTGTGTCCTTAATAGGGCAGAAAAAGAGTAATTGGCCTAAGATCAACAAGTTGGATACCAAACCTCATGGTCTTCAGGTTTTTAGTTTGATGTGTCAAACACTATACCAAATATGTGTGTATGTATATTTATATATATATATGCATATATAAATATGCATGCAAGCATTTAAGGAAGGGAATTTAAATCTTCTGAGTGCTATTCTGCCTTACTTACCAAAACATCTTGGGTACATCCTCCTTGAATTGTTGTAGCCACATATTTTATACTTTATTTTAATTATATAACCCTTCACTAAGAATAAGCCATAATATCTCCTTGTCAATAAAGCTGGGAAACTAAAAATATGAATAGCTAGTTTAACATAATTACTCTTACTGTAGCATGTATAAATATTAAACTATCACATCTACCAGAATAAATAATGGTTATTAATTGTAAACTATGTTCTGTCTGCAGAGGCATTGCTGGCTAAACAAATATTGATGAAACAAGAAGCAATATCAAGAAGTTAAATAAACAATTGGAAATATTACTGTGAATAATTAGATTTCTATATTTAGTGACTCTCTCCAATTTGAAATGATTACATATTGGGATCAATAATACAGGGATTTTTCAAGTGGAAAATTAGCCAATTTTGTTTTTTAAAACCAAATTGAGCAAGTAAGATTGAAGTGGAATGGAATTATTAAGGATAAAAGTCTATTCTTGTTTTAACTGTGGCCCAGAAGGCACATTATTTAAGCAAGTATGAAAGCAAATGAGTAAAGGATGAATGTGTTATTTTAATATTTCTGATTCTTGATTGTAAAGGAAAGCCTTTTCAGTCATAGTGACTATCTTTCGAGTATCATCACATAGTTGTTAAGGAAATTCAGTATAACCAATGGATGTTTTCTCCAGAAAATGGCAAAAATGTTGCACATTGTGCTGATATGACCAATAGAATAGAATAACAGAGTTGGAAGGGATCTTTGAGGTCTTCTAGTCCAAACCCCTGCCTAGGCAGGAAACCCTACACCACTTCAGACAAATGGTTATTCAACATCTTTTTAAAAACTTCCAGTCTTGGAACATTCACAACTTCTGGAGGCAAGTTGTTCCACTGATTAGTTGTTCTAACTGTCAGGAAATTTGTCCTCGGTACACTGCACTGGTCATAATTACAATCTGGTTGCCAAGCACCTGAAATGTGATCACATGACTTCAGGAGAGGAGAGTTTTGTAGTTATAACTTTGAGGACAATACATAAGTAGCTTTTTTGAAATCCATCATAACTTCAAACAATCATTATGTGAACCATCATTAAGTGAGGGCTATCTATATATCTCCCTGGTTCTCAAATATAGAAATACATTAACACACACACACACATATAAATATACAGAAAAAACCACGTATTGCATATCTCAATAATTCAGTTAATATTTCTATATTGTTATTGTGGTTTTGGAACCACCATACTAATGATGTAGTTCTTGCAGACCTTCTTCTGATGAAAGGAGTACTAATAATTCAGCCAAGCAAATGTTAAATGGGAAGTGATTGATATATCATTCAAGTTATTATGTTAGGGCTTAAATTAGTTATTGAGCAACCTGCAGGCAACTGCCATCCATTTACAAGGAAATGGATGTGGAATGACAATTCCTTAAATTCAGATATCACACCAGAGTTGGGTCAGAGTTCACAAGTACAGACTCTGTTATATTTGAGGAATAATTAGGATGTATTGAAGATCAACATGTTTATTTATTTACCAGTTAATTCTGGTTGCAGAAGAATTATTACAAAGGCTAAGCATGTTTATTCTATTTGAGAAATACACACTCTAGAAGGCTCATTTAAATACATTATGGAGTTTCTATTTCACCTTCATTTAAGCACTTTTAGTATGTGTATCTGTGCTAATTGAACTATTTGGCATACAAAATTTCACTGAAATTACTGATGTGCAAATGTGTGGCATATAGTTTTTATTGGTCTGATATGGTGGAATGAGTCAGCAATTGAAGAGCAATAAAGATGGAGAAAAGCAATCCTATCCTTGAAGTGCAGCTGTCCTTCATCATAGCTGAATGAGATCACTGGCTGGCAACGGCTGTTGTAGATTTGAGTAGCAGCAATCCCATTGCTCCTATCTTATACATAGGTGGACTAGAAACCTGCAAAGAAACCCAGGTTTCTTCTTTAGTTTTGGGGAATCTTGCTTCCATTTGACTCAAACTGGAGAGAGAGAAGGAAAGAAGAGAACAGGAAAAGACAATGTAAAGCAAAGTGGCTGGAGAAAAATAATTGGAGAATAAAGTTAGATATGAGTTGTTGGTTCCTGGTCAGAGGAGAAAAAGTCCATGGATGGCTTCTCTGAAAGAGAAGGAATGAATTTCATAGATATGACATCTACACCTACATCCATTACAGAAAGGAGGGAGACAGCCAAAGGTGGTATTCAGCAGATTCTGACCAGTTCTGGAGAACTGGTAGCGGAAAGTTTGAATAGTTTGGAGAACCAGCAAATACCACCTCTGATTGGCCCTGCCCCCATCTATTCTCTGCCTCCTGAGTCCCAGCTGATTGACTGGGTCTTTTTTTGTTGCCCTGCACAGGAGAATGGAGCTAGAAACCAAGTTAGTAGGGTGGGGAGGGAATGGAGATTTTGCAGTATATCCTTTCCCTGGAGTGGGGTGGAAATGGAGAATTCTGGGAGTTGAAGTCCGTAAGTCTTAAAGTGGCCAAGTTTGGGGGGCCCTGATTTAAGCCAACCCAAGGAAAGGAGACTTGCCTCAGTGAGGGAAATAATCATAAATCCATTCCTTTCTTTTCTTTTTACTTTCTCATATTAAGTCCAGAAACGGTGGAGAGAGGGAGAGGAAGGGCAGTTAATGGGAAAGTCGGGAGGGTATAAACTCTAGGAAGATGACCAAACAGGATACCCATAAAAATTTGAATTGTGAATAATTTCACTGTCTATAGTAAACAAACATAAAAATCTCACCAGTTTTGGTTTCACTATGTCATTTGTCATCTTTGAAAAATATATATATATATATCTGCAGTTCTTCAGTGAGAATATGACTTAATTGAAGGTTAAGATGAGGATGTTAATAATTCTAATAAAGTATTCCAACACGCATACTAATGCAATGCTAGCTAGCTAGCACCTCTGAGATGTAATGACATGGATTAAACTTTTAGAACACTCCAACAATGACAAAACAAGTTTTAAAGACCTTTCTGTGACCCATATATGAAAGGAGCAGGGCATGGAGTATCACCCTACATTTTCCTTCTTGCACGCTTTGATCCACAACACTACTAGATTTTCCCATGGTTCTTAGGAAATTCATAAAAGTGCCTTTTAATAAATTTAATAGGCACATCAAATAGTCAAAGCAATGGCTGTTTTAAAAGAAAACATACATTTTCATTTGTTGTTATAGTGCTACTGTCAGTTTTAAAAGATCAGTTGCTGATGGCCCTTCATAGAAGATTATTATTACATATGTAGAATATTATTAATTTATGAACAAATTTTGTTACTTATAAATTTGACTCTTAGGGTCAAAGTGCAATGTTACTTCAAATTTTAATCTCTTTTTGTCTCTTTCTGAACATCAAAAAGATAACTGCAAGAAATGGAAACATCAGAAATTGATGGTGAACAGATAGAATGCTTGGAAAAATTCATTGTCCTAGGATTGCAGATAGCTCAAAGTGGTGATTGCAACACCAAAATAAAACTTCACAAGACATCAGGTCACACAGCATTGATGAACATGAGTTGAATGTGGAAAAGCAAGGACATCAACCTGGCAACCAAATGTAGATTTATCTGCTCTACTGTGTTCCCTGTAGCAACCAATGATTTGTAAGTTGGACCTTAAAAAAGCAAGACCAGAAGAAAATCATGTTGTGGTGGTGAAGACTCCTACATATTCCTTGGATAACAAAGCAGCAGATAGCTCTGAATGCAACATTTGTAGGAAACATAATTAAAGATAATGTCAAGAGCTGCAACACCCTTTTTCTAATTGTTGGTTCCTATGAAAGAAGCATCTGGAGACAGAAATAAGATGGCAGGTTCTAGTCATAAAATCACATATAACAATTATTACAGTTACTCATTTTCTGCATAGTGTGTTTCTTTAATTTAAGGCTGTTTTTCATGGGAGAACTAATGTGCTTTCCTCAGTTCTTAGGTTGTCAAAAGTTATGAAATCATAAATGGTTTATCTCCAGCAGATAATCTTTCTTCTACCTCAGCTGAGTGAAAGGTTCTGTCCTTATAGATTTAGGCCATGCCAAGTATTTTGGATGGGCAAAAAAGTTGCTTTCCTTAGCATACCTTAGGGCTAGGGAATGAAACAAGTTTGACAGCTGACTAGAAATATGAGTTTAGCCACTTGTCAAAAGTTGGTACCAGATCAGGCAATTATTCTTTTTCTTGATCATTCTCATACTCTTTGTGTATCTGGGATGAAATAGGGAAAGACTCGGCCACACAACATCTGGCGGGGGGGCAATGTGCACAGAAGCTGAGTATTTTTCCTGCTTTGCAGGAAAATAATAGCAACAAGAGAAGCAATGAACTTGATGGCATGTTACTTAATAGTAACATACCACAGCATAATATTTGGTAGGCTACAGTTCACAAAGTGTAGGAAACTTCCATATTTAGAACGGCCCAGAGATATGCAAAACAAGTCTAGCCCTCTGAAACTCCCTGTTGGAGATGTCCCAATTCAAATTCTAAAGAAATGGATTTTTAATTCCTGATGTCTACTTTGGAATTCTACATATTGCTTACGTATCTGTATCTGCATCATTAGGAGATTGGAGGCACAGAGAAAATGTAGAATAAAATAGAAGGGAGTGTCTCTGATGAATTGGGTCACACCCTTTCTATTTCATGTTCTCCTTTCTTGCCTGGAATTTGTTTGTTGAGCTATTTTTAGATGCACATTTAAGCATTTTGCTCTGTCTCTTCCTGATTCAGTGAGATTCTGCATATGTTCAAAAGAAGTGCATTTTATTTCTTTTCCATTCTGAATTTTAGTCTGATAAATTGAATAATCTTCTGATGAAGATCAGGGAACAGGAAAAGTATGATCATAACACAACTGACCATTAAAAAAAAGACAGCATTCAGCTGCTTTCAGATTGTTTCAACTTCTTTAATAACTTTTATCTTTCTTATGATGATGATTGGAGTTTTAGTTTTTCAGATTTTAAGAAATATTGTTGGGCTTATTTTCTTTTATCTCAATCACACATTAGAATGGAAACAATACTGAATGTATACTATTGTGGAATTGACATGGCAAATTCTTGGCAAATTCTTGTCACTAATTATGGTAGAATGTGGGGGTTTTTATTTCTCCAGTAGAGAAAGTTCTTAGCCGTTGCTGTGTCTTATTGGGTACAAATTTAACTTGTATTTATTGATTCCCATCAAAAATTAACACTTTCAACTTACTGTTATTTAAAAATGTCTGGCAATACATTTCTTTTGCAGTACATGGGTTATAACTGAATCATTTTCACCAAATGAAGTATTACATAAAGATACTTTAAAAAGTATCATCATGAATGGACTGAGATCAGTGAAATCAGGCTCATTGTCTATTTGTTACTGAATAGATTTCCTGCCTGATAGTTTGACCTGTGTAATACAGAAGTGTTTTGAGGTTTTTTAATTTTAGTTTGGCAATATGTGTTCAGTCTGGATTAACCTATTGCTATTATTTTGTTCAACTACTATTGTAATCTTCACACAGGTTGCAGATTCACCCAGTGTCTATGTAAAGTTTATGTTTATTACTGTTTTAAAAGAGTCAAGGCAAATTTAACAAAAGAGATTTGGTCTGATTGAGGAAAGGATAGAAAAATAAACATCTTGAAGGAAAAGACTATTTATAATAAAAAGTAGAATGTTTTAAAGGCAAGTGGACTACCCTATGAGCAACATTAAGAGCAGCTTGCAGGTTCTCAGGATACCATACTGTTTTACTGTTTTCTTAATTTTATTCTGGCTTTATATTAGAGCCTTTAATTTTGGCTTTTGGTCAGCACAGAAGACATAATTATAAATCATGAAGAGAGAAATACATTGTAGCAATAATTCAGTGGATAGTCTCACCTGACAGAAAAGAGAAGATGTATCCAGGAGTTAAATCAAAAGAGGAGGAGGTGCTTAATATGAAAAATGGATTAATTTGTAATAAAAATAAATAAGAACTGCCTTCAGGAAAGAAACTCATAATTCAAATCTGGAGGCTTAAGAATTGGGACATGAAGTTCTTACTTGTTTACAGAATTGAAAAACAAGTCCTGATAAATGTGTATTGGGCAAGATACAAACTGTCAAACTTTGAATTAATTGGGTCAAAGACTCAAAGTGAAGTGGGTTATTCATATATGGTGACCAATAGAACTTGTCTGTACCACAGCAATGAAAGAAACATGACCATTTGCTCAAATTTCATTTTAGTTTTTTTTTTCCACTAACTGAATTCAGAAATCAGGAAGAAAAAAATGACATTCCCAAGCCCACATAAAATTGTAAGTAACTTAGGGCCCATTAGACAAAAATAACAGCTGGTCAAAAAGAACAAGCAGTATTAGGTGGAAATGCCAGAATCAATAGATACATCTGCTAACTGGTTTCCGTGCCCAGGGGGAAAAAAAAAACCATAAGTATAAAACTGTGGTAAACAATTCTGATACTTTTCCGTGTTGAGCTATTCAAGAAACCAGTGTATTCAGGGGAAAAACATTACCATAAACTAGAGGCTATTGCCACAGCTCTCTAAAATTAACTGATAAAGTAAATATTATTCTGCAGCTAATTGGATAAGGAATTATGCTGGTGGCATCTTTAGAAGAAAACCATATGGAATTAAAGGAAAGATGCCAGAGAAAAGCATTAGTCTTAGTTGGGTTCCCTGCTTAGGTCTCAAGTCACAGTTGGAAGAAATGATATATGATTACAAGTGTAATTTGGAGACCAGCAAATTAACATCTTTATTAAATTGGTCCAGTAAGGGCAGCATTTAGAATAATAACTCATTTGTTACTGTAGACAGATAGCCAAATAATACACTTAAGGCTAACACTTTGACTGTATACTGAGATCAGATATATAACAAAGAAAAGAAGGAGATAGCTGGAAAGTTTTTGATAAAACTGCTAAGATCTATGGATTGCTTCAGCTATTTTTTTGTTAGTATGTGAAATTAAAGATACTATTTGCACACTGTTTTATCTTTGCTATTGGTATGTAGAGTATCTTTTTCTAAATTAACCTTGGCAATGGCCAGGCAACCGACAAGGAGGCAGGGAAGAAAAGGATAAGTACATAACACTTGTGAACAGGGAGGAAAGAGATAAACTTTCAAAGCAGATTATAGAGGGTTAAGAGCTAAGCGTCTCCTAGAAAAAAGCTTGAGATTTCCAACAAAAAGAAGTGCATAACACTACATAAGGGTCAAGAACTTTTGCAAATTCTTAAATTTTTAAAAATTTCTGAACGTTTTTTTAAAAAAACAAATTCTTTTTCTATTTCTTTTTTCAATGTTCAATGTTCAAATTCTTTTTTCAAGTTTTCAATTCCTTTTTAACTTTAAATCTTTTTTCAGCTTTTCAACTTCTTTTTAATTTTAAATTCTGTTTTCAATTTTTAAATATTTTCCATTTTTAATTTCATTTTTCAATTTTTCAATAAAATTCTTTTTCCAATTTTAATTTTTTTCTATTTTTCATTTCTTTTTGAACTAAACAACTAAAAAAGCAATTTACTTATTTTATTTCTTTAGAATTTTTTAAATTTTTAACTAAGAGGGGAAAAAAATCACAGAAAAAGTAGTGATGAATTTTTCAAGACAGAGAACAAAGGATCAATAACTTTTGTAAACTATTGTAAATGGACACTTTGCAATAGGGAAATATTTTTTAGATTTTTAAAAAAAATTTAAGAAAAAAAATGGAAATAAAGACTGACATTATAGTGACTTGCAAAATATGTCGTATGTTTGAGCTTATGCTCACAGAAGACCCAAACTATATATGTATTACATGTAAATTATATGAATTGCTAGAGGAAAAAGTATAGAAGCAACTCTAGCCACTTTGAAACTCAATGAACAAAGTGAGAAACTCAATGAACAAAGTGAGAAAGAAGAAGACTACACCAAATTTAAACACAATAGGGAGTAAACAACTTCTTAAAAAATGACACCTATATATGAACAAAAAGAAGAAAACCGATATACCCAAATTGAACTCAACAGGGAAGAAGCAGCTTCTATTAAAAATAATCCTATATATGAACCTAAAGAGGAAAAGTGATGAAAACATTTCACTTTTAGAAGAAAACATCAAACAAGTGCAAAGCCTCTACTATTTACTCTAGCCCACTTCAGTGAAGCCCTTCTGGATCTGAACAATCGTTTTCATAACCTCCCGTTGGAAAAGAATGTACAGAAACCTATAAAAGATACATCATCAATAGTTTCTTAAAAAAAAAAGATATACAACCCTGCATTCCTGTGACAGGAAGAATATTATCCCAGGAAAAAAGATGAATATTAGTGATAGGAAATTCAAATTTTTGGGGAATAGAAACTGAAGTTTGCAGACTGAAAACTCAATCTTAGGATAGTATGTTAAGAAGAACTTTATTGTCATTGTACAAGTACAATGAATGCATCCCACCTTTCCCTGGAGCAAAAATCAAAGATGTAACTGTGAGAACTTACTAAAACGATCAACCCCACAGATTACTGCCCCTCCTACATGTGAAGACCAATGACACAATAATGAATCTAAAAACAATAACAAGAGATTATAAACTATAAAATTAGGAACACAAGTGATATTTTCATCTATACTTCCAACAAAAGGCCAACATCCAATGAGAAAGCAAGGGATTTTATAAACAAATCACTAGCATAAAAACTGTGTCATCAAAAGAACTTCAGTTTTCTAGAACATGGTCTGCATTACCTACATGAAGGGCTATTGGAAAGGGATGGGATGAATCTCATAAGAACTGGAAAGAATATATTTGGAAAACAACATGCTCATCTTATCAGAAGGGCTTTAAACTAAAATTGAGAGGGGCAATCTTTAAGACCTTTAGAACAAATTTCCAATAAAAAACCACTAGATAACCAATCATATAAGGAGTTAAGGAGTAAAAAGAAAGAAAAGAAAGAAAAGAAAAGATAAAAAACACAATGAAGTAGACAATTTTGGAAATGATGGAAAACCCAGTTCCAAAGTAGGAGATATTAGAAACATATTCAAATGTCTATACATGAATGTTCAAAGTTTAGAGAACAAAGTGATCTGAAGTATTAGTACATAAAGGCAGATATAATATAGTTGCCCTCGGTGAAACATGGTGGGATGACACTCATGACTGGAATGTACTGATGGAAGGATACAAACTATTCAAAAGAAACAGATCTAACAAAAGATGTGATAGTGTTGTATTATATGTAAAAGATCACTACATCTCCACCAAAATCCATAAAACCAAGGATGAAAAGCTCTTACAAACCATAAGGATCAATATAAAGGGGGAAAAATAACTTTGCTATAGGTGTATACTACAGGCCACCTAACCAAGCAAAATAAATAGATGAACTTTTTGCTAAACAATTAACAAATGTATGTAGGAAACATACCACAGTAATAATGAGAGACTTTAACTACCCTGGTATCAATGGAAGACAAGCACCCCCAGAAGATTCAAAAAGATCTTGACAGACTTGAACAATTGGCCCTTTCCAATAAAATGAAATTTAATCTGAAAAAAAAGCAAGGTTTTACCACTAGGCATGAAAAACAAAGGTACAAATACAGATTAGGCTCAAAAACAGTAACTTTGAGAGGAACCTTGGAGTCCTAGTGGACAATCATTTAAATATGAGGCAGCAGTATATGGCAGCAGCCAAAAAAGCTAATACAATCCTTGGTTGTATAAACAGAGGCATAGAATCAAAATCATAATAGGAACAGTAAGTTATATAATCATATCTATTTTATTTCCTAATCTTAACCTTAATCCTTCCATTCAGATAGTTTCATTGGAATCTGGGAGACTGTTTGAGAGAACAAAAGAAGGAACAAGAATTGGTCAGAGGAGATTGAAATGGCATTCAACAACTTAAACCAGCTGAAATTTCAAAAACTTATTCAAATAAGCTTTAACCAAAAGTCCAAAGAGGCCAGAAACATATGGCTAAATTTTAAAGGAAAGCAAAAGCACCCCAAAAGGCAGCATTGATGCCAGATCTAGTAGATGAATTGTCAAGATTTAAAAAAACTCAACTAAAGGGAAAGAAAGTGGAAATTGACAAATTATATCTGACAGGAAATGGTGGAAAAATTGATAATCATGATGAAAACAGATTGTGGCTTTAGCTTTCCATGGATTAGATAAACTAGAATGCTAATTGAAGCACAGATTCAATTCCCACTGGATGGATTTTTTTCTCTTTCAGCAAATCTTTGCAGA
The DNA here is from genome assembly GCF_049901715.1 of Pseudonaja textilis. Taxonomy (NCBI): domain Eukaryota; kingdom Metazoa; phylum Chordata; class Lepidosauria; order Squamata; family Elapidae; genus Pseudonaja; species Pseudonaja textilis. The sequence continues at coordinate 13,862,983 of NC_141997.1, forward strand.
AATTTACTGAAAGTGAACATACTGAGAATATACAGGAATATGGGAATTCAGAGAAACTGCAAGAATCAGCAAAACAGTCACCCCAATTGCAAGAGAAGTTAAGAGAACTGAGGTTCAACAGATGTCAGGATCTTATCCCAGTACTAGGAAAATGCATGATACCAGCAGAAGGAATAGTCAAAATCATTTTATGTAAATAAACTTTGCTCCCATTCTGTTGTTTTCAATAAAAGTGAATTTTCTTTCTATTATTATTAAAACAATCAAGGAAATTTTTCTCTCTGATAAAAAGTTGATATGTTAAAAAAGATGTTTATAAAAAAAAAGAAAAATCTATAAGGGTAGTTTGGAGGGAAGGGTCCAAACTGAAGTTTAAAGCTTGTATGGTAAGTCAAAGAAAAAGATGTATTAGAAAGTTTTGATTTTTAAAAAAGTGGTTTCTTTAAAAAAGTTTAGTGCTTTGAAGCAGTGATGGGATTCAAATAATTTAACAACCAGTTCTCTGCCCTAATGACCAGCTAGGTAGGCATTGGTGGGTGTTCATGTGATTGGGTGGACGTGGCCAACTCAATGTCAGCTGAAGACAAAACAAGAAGCAGTGGATGGAAACTGAACAAGAAACTTCCTGACAGTGAGAACAATTAACCAGTGGAACTGCTTGTCTCCAGAAGTTCTGGGTGTTCCATCACTGGAGGTTTTTAAGACTGGTCAGCCATTTCTCTGACATGGTATAGAGTCCACCTCCAAGATCTCTTCTAAGTTTTATTCTGTTAGTTTGACACCTTTCCCAGGCCCTGCACTCAAATTTAGGCATCCTCAATTTTCCTGCCTGAAAAGGGGTTGGACTAGAAGATCTTCAAAGTCCCTTTCAACTCTGTTGTTCTGTTATTCCTGAGCTAAATATGCTAAGACCCTCATTGGGACCCTTTTTCTTTACTCCCTCTGGACTAATGAGTTAAAGAACTGCCTCTAGACATTCATTTTAATAGACTTTTAGAAACCTGCAATTAAAGATTCTTCATGAATCCTTACCCTGTAGATCCAATTTCATTTGGAATTTAATCCCAAGCTGATTGCCCTTTTAACGTTTCTCTTGACGCTTCCCCAAAATGCACCCCCAAGGTTTCCTCCCCCCTCTCTCACACACTCAGTTTAAGCAAATTCCCTTGAATTGGAGCCTTTAGAATCATAGGCTGGAAGGTACCTTGGAGGTGTTTTACTTCAACTTTCTGCTCAAGCCAGAAGACCTCATACATACTTGTAGGTTCATAGACATCCTGGCTTTGGCTGCAGGAACTACAGGAAGCCTTCCCAGTCACACACTTCTCCTTCTGGTCTGGGCACACACACACAGTGGAGCCCTTCCCAGGGAGCAAAACCTTGGATGACGTGCTCTCTCTTGAAGGCCTCGAGGGACAAAGAATTTGAAAGAATACAATAAATTTTGTAAATAAAAATGGTGACAGTTCATAAAGATTACAAGTGCAAATAGAAATACACTTTATTTCCATAGCAAGGAAGATAAAGCAGGATTGGTTAAACTGATTGTTTTATTTGAAGAGGAAAATATGTTCTTGTTTGGATATCATGTCTGGAATTTGTGCTTGTGAAGAAAAAAATGAAACTTTGACCTTGGTTTTGTTGATTAGAAAGATTTGGTGTTATAAGTAAATGTAAATGTTCCCCTCGCACATACGTGCTAGTCGTTTCTGGCTCTAGGGTGTGGTGCTCATCTCCGTTACAAAGCCTAACAGCCAGTGGTGTCTGAAGACATCTACATGGCCATGTGGCTAACATGACTAAATGCCGAAGGCGCAACGGAACGCTGTTACTTTCCCACCAAAGTGCTCCCTATTTTTCTACTTGCATTTTTACATGCTTTCAAACCGCTAGCTTGGCAGAAGCTGGGACAGGTAATGGGAGCTCACTCTGTTACACAGCACTAAGGATTTGAACCGCCGAACTGCTGACTTTTCTGATCAACAAGCTCAGTGTCTTAGCTACTGAACCACTGTGTTCCTATGGCTAGTTATATTTTAATGTGTAAAAGCAAAAAGTTGAGGTTGGAGTGTGTTTATCTTGGACTGTGCTAAGAAGCGTTGGAAGTCAATGCCCCCTTTACTGTTTCCCCTTGTATCTCTCACCCCCTTTTCCCTGCTTCCTTTCCCTCCCTTAATTTCTTATTTTATCTTTTCTTCTTTGTATTTTATATAATAAAATAAAAATGATAAATGGATAAAAAGTTGATTGACATGCCTAAATCATACTACTGAAATAATGGAGACAGAAATTAAAGATAATGGTTGTGTTTGGGAATGTTTACAGTATTTGAAAGTGATTCTCGTTCAGTGAAACAGGTGTCCCCAATTTTCAAGATTAATTTAAAGATCTGGCAGTTGGTGAGCCATTTGCTTAGAATGATATTGTGCAGTTGAGTTGTATGGAAAATGCTACAATATCTACAGATTTGAAAGCATTATCTGTGAGACAAGCCTTTACTCTCAAAATCTGGAAAATGAAGAGGGATAATAGTTCTAACATGTCTCTGTATTAGTTAATTAGTTCTGGGCATCCTTAATAGCAGAAATATTAGATTTTACAGATGTTTCAGCAGAGAATCTAATACATCTCCATATATTTATTTCATATAATGAAAATTTCTATTTAAAATTCTTTTATGTCTATTATTTATCTTTATGTTATCTTTCTGCTGCAATCATGCTATAATTCATCCAAACCAGAAAGGTTAGTTTGAACTCTAGTTTAAGTCCTATTTCAAATTTTCAATAAAATTTGAAAATAGAAGGTACGTAAAATTTAGTAAAATATTTGTATAAATTCTATGTATTTATGTGTTGGGGCAGAGACCTTTCAAATTGGTAAACAGTTCAGTTTGTTTTAAATTCGATTTTGGGGCAGATTAAATTTATTGATACCTATCCATTGACCTAATTCTAGCTCAGCAAACTAATCTTCCTGACATGAGAATATAGACTTGTTTTCTCTGCTTTCTAACTTTATCATAATAAATTGAGTGTCCATTAAACATATTTTTATGCTCAACTTTTAGGCAATAAAGCAGTCAATAGATAAGAAGATTATCACTTGGGAATTATCTAAATCTTAATTCAAAACATTGCTGTAATAAATCTGAAGTTTTTTTTTTCAAGTAGCCAAATCTATCCAATTTCACGAGAACATAAATATTCTTAGTGCCAATTCCAAAAGACCCTAAAGAATAGAGCTTTGTACAATCATTTCATGCTAGGTTATGCTAACAAATTCTGATATTCTGGTGGGAATTATTTAGAAGTATGCATAATGAGCATGTGCACATGTGTATGTATGCATGTGAAAACAAAGTCTCAATTTATAATGCCATTGATTCAGTTCAGAAACTGCATTTTAAAAATACTGACAGAGCATGGGAGGGGAATATTCTTTGGCAGCCAGCTCTGCATACTTATGCTACTAGAAGCAAGGTTAAAGATATAAATAGAGATCTTTGCAGAATGCCAGTTCTATAAATATATGAGAGGAGTGACAACTTTACATTTTCTCCTGTTGAGAAATAGTTCTCAAATAGATGAGAGTTTATTAGTCAGATTTTGAAATACAGCAGCAGCATGCTTGAATGGGTAACAGATTCTCTATTCTTGGAGAGATATTGAACCAAGACCTAATTATGTCATCATGCTGTTAATAAACCTACTGTTTTCTGAATGATGTGGTAGCTTGAATTATCTTAAATGGGACAGATGATTGGTTTAATGTCCCACAGAGAGTGCCATTCCAAAGACTGTATCATAGAAGCATTTTTGTAGCCTTTGGAAAATGGAACAAAAGAATCCAGTCATAGGAATTTGACCAGCCTGTTACTTAAAGAGAGAAAAATAAAGCTGGATACAATCAGTCAAGCAAATCAATTTTTATGGAATGCCAAGAGTCTATAATTTGTACATCTTCCACAATTTATCAATCATAAACATAAGCTAAAAAGATCTTTGTAAAATTGGGCTATAATATCTTTTATCCATTTTATTTTAGTTAATTTGTCTCATCAAATAGTATTTCATTAAAATTAATCAGAGTTCATTTCCAAACCTGTAAGGTTCCAGTATCCTTAGTTTTTCAGTTCATGTGGTTATCTTTTAGTCCTTTTTTTGTACTTGCTCCCAGCTTTGTTTCAGAACTTCCCTTTGATCCTAACTTTTGGCTTTTAATATTGCTCCTGGTTCTCATCTGTTGTTGTTTGTTGTTAATTTCATTGTTTTTCCTGGTTCAAATCCCAACCCGGTTCAGTCTTGGCTGGACACTAACCATGATCCATATTTAGAGAGATTCAAAGATAGAGGCACAGAGTTTGTAAGATTGCATAGTGACTTGAATTAGGCACATTTTATAAGCATAGGAATAAAAACAAGCCTTAAGGATTTTGTGATAGTGGCTATTCATAGGATATATAGTCAGTACCATTTCAATATCCTGCCAGTTATCATTTCAGCTACTATAGCTATTTCTGCTAATAAAGTGCACATTTGTCTGGTATCCCAAATTAGCTGAATAAATTTGTTGGAATCAGCACTATAACTCCACCATCAGCCCCCAACACACACACACACACACACACACACACACACACACACAGACACACACACACACAGTCTAGAGTCTTTATATAGCAAACTTCTTTTTTTCACTGCTGTCAGATTGTGGTACATCATCTTCATTTTTTACATAATTTAACTATGGGATCTAGGGAAAGTCTGCAAGTACAGATAATGTAATGAATCTTACTTTATTTTTAAAACTTCCTCTTTTGATCCCATTAGTATAATTGGTTTGTATAATTTCAAACAAGCACAATATTTCATTTACTTAAAAAGATACTATCTGTGAATAGAAAATTAATGTTTATTTTAAAAGACTCATTATAATATTTTCTGATTATGAGAAAAGGAGAAAGTCAGGGAAAGAGGGAATAGAGCAATTTACTAAGACTCTTGCCATAATAACCTTTAATGAGCAGAGATCAAACCATCCACAATGCTGAAAGTGAAATGTACAAGTGAAACTTGAAAAATTAGAATATTGTGCAAAAGTTCATTTATTTCAGTAATGCAACTTAAAAGGTGAAACTAATATATGGGATAGACTCATTACACGCAAAGCAAGATAGTTCAAGCTGTGATTTGTCATAACTGTGATGATTATGGCTTACAGCTCATGAAAACCCCAAATCCACAATCTCAGAAAATTAGAATATTACATGTAATCAATAAAACAAGGATTGTACATAGAACAATATTGGACCTCTGAAAAGTATAAGCATGCATATGTATTCAGTACTTGGTTTGGGTCCCTTTTGCAGCAATTACTGCCTCAATGCGGTGTGGCATGGAAGCTATCATCCTGTGGCACTGCTGAGGTGTTATGGAAGACCAGGATGCGTCAATAGCAGCCTTCAGCTCTTCTGCATTGTTCGGTCTCATGTCTCTCATCTTTCTCTTGGCAATGCCCCATAGATTCTCTATGGGGTTCAGGTCAAATGAGTTTGCTGGCCAGTAATCCCACGGTCATTGAACCAGGTTTTGGTGCTTTTGGCAGTGTGGGCATGTGCCAAGTCCTGATGGAAAATGAAGTCAGCATTCCCCATAAAGCTCGTCTGCAGAAGGAAGCATGAAATGCTCCAAAATCTCCTGGTAGATGGCTGTGTTGACCCTGGACTTAATGAAGCACAGTGGACCAACACCAGCAGATGACATGGCTCCCCACACCAACACAGACTGTGGAAACTTCACACTGGACTTCAAGCATCTTGCAGTGTGTGCCTCTCCATTCTGCCTCCAGACTCTGGGTCCTTGGTTTCCAAATGAGATGCAAAAGTTGCTCTCATCAGAAAAGAGGACTTTGGACCACTGAGCAACAGACCAGGTCTGTTTTTCTTTAGCCCAGATAAGATGCTTCTGACGTTTTTTGTTGTTCGGGAGCAGCTTGACAAGAGGAATACGACATTTGAAGCTCATGTCCAGGACCTGTCTGTGTGTGGTGGCTCTTGATGCACTGACTCCAGCCTCAGTCCACTCCTTGTGGAAGTCCCCAACACTTTTGAATGGCCTTTTCCTGACAATCCTCTCCAGGCTGCGATCATCCCTGCTGCTTGTGCACCTTTTTCTTCCACACTTTTCCCTTCCACATAACTTTCTATTAATGTGCTTTCATACAGCACTTTGGGAACATCCAACTTCATTTGCAATTACATTTTGAGGCTTTCCCTCCTTATGGAGGGTGTCAATGATGGTTTTCTGCACAACTGTCAAGTCTTTCCCATGATTGTGATTCCTACAGAACCAGACTTAGAGACCATTTAAAGGCTCATGAACCCTTTACAGGTGTTATGGCTTAATTAGCTGATTAGAGTGGGACACTTTGAGCCTAGAATATTGAACCTTTTCACAATATTCTAATTTTCTGAGATTGTGGATTTGCAGTTTTCATGAGCTGTAAGCCATAATCATCACAACTATGACAAATCACAGCTTGAACTATCTTGCTGTGCATGTAATGAGTCTATCTCATATATTAGGTTCACCTTTTAAGTTGCATTACTGAAATAAATGAACTTTTGCATGATATTCTAATTTTTTGAGTTTCACCTGTATATGCTATCATTACTATTAACTCCTAAGGCTGATTTCTATTTCAAAATAAGATCTCTGAATACCTTGGAATAATAAGTAATAATCAGGAATGTCTGGAATATAATTTGTTCAATGAAAATATAGTCTTTCTTTTTAAAATTAGGAAATGTTGTCCTGGGCTTTAGTGGAATATTTAAAATACTTGATCTCATTAATCCTCTACAGTGCTTCCTCAAATATTACTAACCTATTCAAAAATAAGTCAATAAATATGATGCTGTTGCTGTATCCACTTAGTCTAGGAGTTTGATGATGAATCTTGTAAGAGCTGTCATTTCATCTCCTTTCTGCTACTTTAAGAACTGGAGAAACCCTACCAATAGCTAGAGGGAGGGAGCTATCTCAGCAGAATTTTAATAACCTAAAATGACATAACACCCTAAATTATTTGTTATTATAAGAGGATAAGTAATCTTCCATACCAAAGATCTAATAGTTCTTTTCTTTATAGATTATCTTGCTTACTTCCCAATAAGAGTAAATCTCAGGTTCATGAGACTTGGTACATATATTGCAGGGATTAATTTACTGGAAATAATTCTGTTTTCTCAAAATTGGGCAGGTTGAAAGTTTCTGCTTTTCATTGCGAATTAATCCTTATTTGGAAGTGAGAACAAAAATGTAGTACTCTTTTGATCTTTTATATGTCTTCCAAGAAATATGGTGCAAGCTCAATTAGGCTCTGCTGGGAAATTTAATACACCCTATTTTATAGCAGAAGGACTTTGTAGAAAAATCTGATTTCTAACGTAAGTCTGTTCTGGATGAGAACATTGACAACTCAAAGAGAAGGCTTCGGGATTTTATTTTAAAAGAGGCATGTGAGAGTTTGCCTACCTTAATCTATGTGTCTCCAAAGTTCAGAGCAATTCAACTAGGCTATATATTGTTAAAAGAGACAAATGTGTAACTATACAATTCCTTCTGTTTGAAGTTAGGAATAATAGATGAGCAATGGAAACCTTTCCCCTTCTCCCCTTACAGCCACTGCCCAAAATTATTCTTCTGTAATGCGTTAGATTACATTTCTGATCATACTCAAGTACTTAAAGCATAAAATTTATAAATTTTATTCTAGAATATCCAAAACCATGTTGCACAATAGATTTAGAATATAGCTTTTTTCACTCAAAAAAAAAAAAAAACACCAAAAAAACGGGTAGGCATGTGACATACATTTTACCTAAAATTGGGTTTACCACCTGTAAAATGCAAAAACCTAAACAGTCTCTAGAATAGGGCTGCCAAACTCCTGGCCTGCAGACCAGATGCATCACATTTGGCCATGCCCGTGTCCACTTTAGCAAAGGGGAAAAAAGTCCCAATACATCACGTGATGCTGCCATGACAACGTGAGTTTGACACCCCTGCTCTAAAGGGAATGGGTAAGATAGATGTTTCAGATCTTTTTACTCCTATCTAGTAATCAAAAGGATTTTTCTTTGAAAAATATATGAAAATATTGCTTTCTTCATTTTCTGATTTGCTATACCATCTCAAGGTACTTAAGTAGTCTATAATGCTTGTTTTTATTTCAAATGTTCCTGTTAAATCCTGCTTTGCTCTGGGCCTCAAAATTCAAATGTTTCTTAAAATAGAATTGCTTTTTGACATCATTAGGTTTACCAGATTTGGACTGCAAAAACCCCAGAAAGCAGATACAAAAAAAACTTTTAACTTTTAGCTCTGAAAAAACTTGGTTCCTGCAGCACACCAAAATGAAATGGAGATTAAGAACATGGAATCAATATTATACAATAATTTATTGGAATGACTTGCCTTGCCTTTAGAAAGTGTAGGTGCTCCATCACTGGAGGTTTTAAGAAGAGATTGGACTGAAATGGTCCAATTGTCTGAAATGGTACAGAGATGGTATTCAGCAGGTTCTGACCAGTTCTGGAGAACCAGTAGTGGAAATTTTGAGTAGTTTGGAAAACCGGCAAATACCACCTCTGACTGGAGATTATACAGTAACCTTCCCTGCCACGCCCACCAAGCCATGGCCACAGAACCAGTAGTAAATTATTTTGAATCTCACCACTGGTGTTTCCTGCTTGAGCAGGGGGTTGGATTAGAAGATCTCTAAGGTCCTTTCCAACTCTGTTATTGTGCTATTCTGAAATTGCTGTCTAATATTATGCTGTAACAAAATAGTTTAATTAAGCAACATGTTTAGAACCATGGCTAAATTTTCACAATACATCGAAGCCCACAGTCCAACATAATACCACTGGAATAAAAAAAGAAATCCAAGAAACCAGCATGGTTTCATTCCAGATGGCAGATGTCTCAGAACAATTGTACCATATCTTTCAGAAAAGCACAGGGATCTAGCAGCGGATTGGAAAAAAGCTGTTATGGTTCCCAAATTAAAAAGCGGGGAGGGGGAAACAGAGCCAGGAGACTACAGACCAATCAGCCTAAAATCAATACCTGGGAAAATACTGGAAAAAACCCCCACATCTGTGAAAATCTACATACAAAGTTATAACTAGAAGCCCTCACAGGATTGCCCAACCAATCCTACTTCATTCTTTGACAGTGTCCAAATTAGTAGACCAGCTAAATGCTGTGGACATACTTGGACTTCAGCAAGGCATTCAACAAAGTAAACAACAACCTACTTCTTGGTAAACTAGAAAAATGTGGGATAAACAGCATCATTGCTAGATGGATTTATAACTAGCTGACAAATCATATTCCTTCTTGCTTAAAAGTCTGTGCTGACCAATTGGCCCCCACCTTCACCTGAATCTTCAATAGATCACTGGAGATGTGCTTTGTTCCTTCCTGCTTCAAATGCTCTACTATCATCCCAGTGCCAAAGAAGTCCTCCATCAAGGAACTGAATGACTACAGACCAGTTGCTCTAACATCTGTAATTATGAAAATCTTTGAAAGGCTTGTGCTGTCCCACCTGAAAACCATCACGGATCCGCTTTTAGATCCCATGCAGTTTGCATACCAAGCAAATAGATCAACAAATGATGCTGTTAACATGGCTCTGCATTACATCCTGCAACACCTTGAATCTCCCAATACCTATGCAAGGGACCTCTTTGTAGACTTCAGTTCAGCATTCAATACCATCATTCCAGACACTCTTCTAAGTAAATTAAATCAACTAGCGGTACCTGAACACACTTGTAAGTGGATCATAAGCTTCCTAACAGATAGGAAGCATCAGGTGAAGCTAGGCAGAATCACATCCGATACCTGTACAATCAGCACAGCTCCCCCCCACTTCTCTTCTCCCTATATACCAATGACTGCATCTCAAATGATTCATCTGTTAAAATACTGAAGTTTGTAGATGACACAACAGTGATTGGTCTCATTCGAGACAACGAAGAATCCGCATACAGATAGGAGGTTATACAACTTGCCTCGCGGTATAACCGTAACAATCTGGAACTGAACACACTCAAAACTGTAGAAATGGTGGTAGACTTTAGAAGAAATCCACCTCTTACAACACCAAATCAACAGTAGAGACCTTCAAATTTCTAGGTTCTACTCTATCACATGACCTAAAATGGACACCTAACATCAAAAATGTCATCAAAAAAGCATGTTTGTTTATTTTAATTGTAAAATTAATAAAGTTTGTTTTTAAAAAAAGCATAACAAAGAATGTTCTTTCTGCACCAACTCAGAAAGCTCACACTGCCCAAGGAGCTGCTGATCCTCTACAGAGGAATCATTGAGTCTATCATCTGCACCTCTATAACTGTCTGGTTTGGTTCTGCAAACAAAGAGGACAGACACAGACTTCTGAGAGTAATTAGGACTGCAGAAAAAACAATTACTACCAACCTGCCTTCAATCAAGGACCTGTATACTGCATGAGTCAAAAGGAGGGCTGTGAAAATATTTACAGACCCCTCGTATCCCGGACATAAACTGTTTCAACTCCTTCCCTGAAAATGACGTTATAGAGCACTGCACAGCAGAACAATTAGACATAAGAACAGTTTTTTACAAAAGCCATCACTCTGCTAAACAAATAATTTCCTCAACACTGTTCAACTATTTATAAAGTGTGCACTACTATTACTGTTAATCTTCTCATCACTCCTTATCACCCATCCCCTCCCACTTGTGTCTGCATGACTGTAACTTTTTTGCTTGTATACTTACAATTTATATTGACTGTTTCCTAGTATGATTGATTGCTTATTGTACCCTATGACTATCATTAAGTGTTGTATCTTATGATTCTCGACTCCTGATGAATGTATATTTTCTTTTATGTACACTGAGAGTATTTACACCAAGACAAATTCCTTGTGTGTACAGTTGGCCAATACAAGCATTCTATTCTATTCTATTCTATTCTATTCTATTCTATTCTATTCTATTCTATTCTATTCTATTCTATTCTATTCAAGTCGTCCTTGGTGATACTGCACCTATATGGAAGGAAGGAAGCAGCAAGGTACCACAAGTTTCCATCCTCCGCCCCATCATAAATATCTTCACAAATGGCTTAGATGAGGGAATAGAAAGGGAATTTATCACATTTGCAGCTTGCAGGACTAGCTAACATTCCAGAAGACAAGTTCAGGATCCAAAAAGATCTTAACAGACTTGAACAATGGGCCCCATCCAACATCATGAAATGTAATGTGGAGAAAAGCAAGTTTTTATACATAGGCAGGAAACACCAAAGGTACAAAAACAGATTAAGCAAAACCTGGTTCAAAAACAGGAGCTGTAAGAGGGACCTTGGAGTCATAGTGGATGATCATTTAAACATGGGCCAGCACTGTGAGGCAGCAGCCAAAAAACCCTATACAATCCTTGGTTGTTTAAACAGAGGCATAGAATCAAAATCATGTGATGTATTAGTATTGATAAATCTTTAGTAAGACCACACCTGAAATACTGCATCCAGTTTTGGTCACCACATTTACCAAAAAAAAAAAAAAGATGAGATTTTGGCAAAAGTGCAAAGAAGAGTAACTAAGATAATTAAATGCATAGAGACAAAACATATGAAGAACAGCTACAGAAATTGGATATGGCCAGTCTAGAGAAAAGAAGGACTAGTAGGAACATGATAGCAGTATTTCAGTATTTAAGGGGCTGTCACAAAGAAGAGAGGTTCAACCTTTTCCAAAGCACCAGAAGGCAAGATAAGAAACAATGGATGGAAACTAATCAAGGAGAGAAGCAATCTGGAATTAAGGAGAAAGGTGAGGACAATTCACTAGTGGAACAATTTGCCTTCAGAAGTTTTGGATAGTTCTGTAAGTGGGTAAATCACATTTTTTGTAGTTAATATTTATAAGTGTAAATGCCATCTTGTGTTTTGTGCTCCTGGGAAAACAAGTGGGATAAAGGAACTTTCCCTATGGATTTTTGTCAATAATCTGTGTGTGAGGGAGAAAGGGAGATAAAGCTATGGATGATTTTGAAAATTTTAGATTACAAAACTTGGTGATAATAAAAGAGAAATATCATGCTCTTGTTTTCCTGTTTTCTCTAGCTTTTGGATTTTATTTTGACACACCTTTTGGGAGGCAGACTCAAGGAAAGTAATTTTCATACACTTATTTGGGATTAATTCCAGATGGATTCTGTGGTACTTATAAACATGTAGAAGGTTGCAGCATTAATGCAGATCCAGAAGAAATTCTGCAACATAGCACTAGTGTATAAACAGGGGTGGGATTCAAATTTTTTAACAAACGGTGCTGTGGATGTGGCTTAGTTGGTGGGCTTGGCTTGGTGGTCATGTTATTGGCTGGCATGGCCAACTCAATATCACTCACATCGAGGGACACATCTCCTCGCCTGGCCTCTCACAACTATGGGGATGCTGCAACAGTCTTAAGTGTGAAAAATGGTCATGTCACTTTTTTCAGTGTCATTATAACTTTGGTCACTCCACACAAGCAAAGTACCAGCAAAGGAAGGAAAAAAAAACTCCAGAGAAGTTCCTGAGACAGGAAGTCTAGTCCTGCCAAGTATGTAATAAGGGTTAATGGAGAGGCAGTTTCTGTAAGCAACACCAGAATGTTTCCTTCCTACCTTCCTTACAGGATTAGGCCAGTAATTTCTTCTAACAACCGGTTCTCCGAACTGCTTAGAATGTTAACAATTGGTTCTAGCAAATAGGTGCGAACTGGTAGAATCTCACCCCTGTGTGTCAATAGTTGTTGTTCATTTGGGTTATGTGCAATATAAATTAATGGTTTTCAAACATTTTATCTCCACCTCCTTTACATTTTTAAAATGATTGAGTATCTCACACAAGCACTTTGGTTTATCTGACTCACTTCTATTGATATTTACTGTATTAGAAATTAAAACTGAGACATTTAAAATATTTATTTGATCCCCTCAGAGACATCCAGACTATACTTTGAGAACTACTGATATAAACAAAGCAAAAATTTGGATATATGGGAACTTGAAAGTGATTCAAAACTCATTCAAAAAACTAGCTCTTCCTTACATTCTGAAAATGGCTCTTGCATTATTTTAATTTTATATTGAAGTTGGACAAAACGTTTTTGCATCCACACACAAAAAAGGCAAAACTTCAATTGCACCATCACTTTCAAAAATTTTTGCCATACATTGTGGGCAGTCCAAGGAATACAACTGCAAATATTTAATAATCCTTCCCTAAAAGTAAAATTATTATATTTCATTTGAATTAAGTTGACTATACTTTAGCCCTACACAGGTATAACATAACTTGTGTCACAGTGAATTTAGAGAAACACAGGACAGCTAAGTTAGTTTGAAATCAACCAGTATGATTTCTTTAAAAAAAAAAAAAAACCAAATGTGTAAAAACTGATCATGTAATACAGACATGTCAAACTCAAGCTCGCAATGCATTTAGATCTGGCCCATGGGGCTGCCTTGGAGACAGCAAGGGGCTGGCCCCTGCAGCCTTGGCCCTGGCCACCAACCTGACTGGGTGCTCCCCCTGGGCCTCTACACCCTCCCCTTCCTCTACAGCACTCCTCTCCCAAATAAGCTTGGAACCCCACTTTCTTTCTCCCTGCCAGCTGCCCAGTACCTCTCCTGCTGTTGCCTCCATGGGGCAGGTGGATGCATTGCCTTGACCCCTGACCAGCACCATCCATCCATCCAGCCTGCCTGCTTTTTTACTGTCTCTCTCAGGCTGGGCCAAGGCCACTGGGGGTGGTATGAAAAGGAAGAAGAGATGGAGGAGCAGTAGGCGGAGGCATCTGAACCCAGCTCCTGCAGGGCCAGTGGCACTGATGCTGGCATTGCTGCCAGAGGTCTGAAAAGTGGAGTGGGAGAAATGGAGATTGCTGTGATTTTTGTCCCTTTCCCATCTTAGCCGCATACCACTGTCACCTCAATCTTGGGGATGGTGGCATCAGGGGAGAGCTATGAGGGGTAGCCAGAGGGAGCATGGAATGAGAGCTGGAGGGGAAGCCGCTTCTACTCCCCCTCCATGGAACACTCACCTCCCTAGGTGGCCTGCTGCAGACATTCAACTGCTACACCAAGCTTGCAGCAGAAGTGTTGACAATGAGCATAAGTAGGGCAGGTGTGCACTTTCCAGACCAGGCTCCAACCTTCATTCACCAGCCGCCTCCATCTGCCTGGCTGTCCCAGGCTGGTCCCCTCCAGATGTGATCTATTGGGCTACAAATTTATTTCCCTTCCCCTATGTCTGAACAGCAAAGTTGGCTTTTGCATATAGGTATTCTTAAGCACTTTCCATGTTTATATTGTAAAATAAAATAGCCTCTTCGGCCGGCTGACTGAGCTCCTTCCTTCTTTCCCTCCTTCCTTCCTTCTTTTCTTCCTTTCCTTCCTTTCTTCTTTTCCTCCTTCTTTCCTTACTTTCTTCTTTCCTCCCTTCTTTCCTTCCCTCCCCCAATGGCTCCTTTATTCAGCCACACCCACCCAGCCATATCCACCTGGTCACTGTGAATAGTCATAGTCTTACATGCAATTGGCCTTTTGAGGGCAACCATAATGGTCATATGGAGGTCACTTTTGTTCAGAGCTTGCATAGGACTTATGTAACAATTTTAAAGTAAGAGGAATTCCTTTTTTCCTTGTAAATTTTTAAAATAATATAAAAATCATGACGTACTACTGCTCACTAGCTGTTGTGCCCTATTGATATTACTAGTTTCTCAAATTCTTATTCTTAAAAATAATATAAATATTCTTACGAGTTACACATTTGTTCAGATTTATTTAGTTATTCATTCAGCACTTCTAGATGTAACTTTTGTTTCTTAAAATACTTTTGTTAAGTTTTTGTTATTTGTTTACTTTTAGTTTTTCTTATTATTTAAAACACATGTGTAAACACTTCACATAGTAAAAATCCTAATGCGTATCTTATTTGCACATACAGCATCTTGCTCTACTGTCTTTTCTTTTCCAGTTTTTAGGATACCAAATATGAAATAGTTTCCTATGTTTCTAGGCCACATAAATCATTTAGATTGTTTTTCATGCCCACAAAAAAAATATTTACATTTTTAATTTGATATGTTTATTTTTTATCTTTTAATTATTATTGTTCCTCATGCATGATCTATATAGTTGATGTAATCTATTTCACAAGTTATCTGCTTGCATTTATTTGTTTATTTACTTTCTATAGCCACCCATCTCCAGGAGTATCTCTTTAGCTAAGAAGTAGGGATTTGCTTCTGATCAGAGGTCAGCGGAAGAACCAGATTACAATTAGGAAGAGTGCAAGAGTTGTCTCTGGTGCCAGATGCTGGAGATTATGGAAATGAACAGAGCAAGGAGCACCATAAAAGCCTTTTATA
Organism: Pseudonaja textilis; assembly: GCF_049901715.1. Classification (NCBI taxonomy): domain Eukaryota; kingdom Metazoa; phylum Chordata; class Lepidosauria; order Squamata; family Elapidae; genus Pseudonaja; species Pseudonaja textilis. Next base: position 13,878,473 of record NC_141997.1, read on the forward strand.
CTCAGATGGTTTAATGTCTCAAAGGTGCATTTTCAAAACACAAGTGGACTTTCTTCATTTTTCCTTGAAGACTTTCACTTCTCATCCAAGAAACTTCTTCTTCAGGAGAAGAAACATCTTCAAGGAAAAACAAAGAAAGTCCAGCAACCTTTTGAAAAAGCACCTTTGGGATAACCATGACCTGGATAATTGAGAATTTTCACAGACATTTAGAATGGTTGAATGTAATCTTATGCTTATTGTAAAACAAGGTCCTGGCAAACAAAAACCACATTCTAGTCACTATCTTCTTCCATAATTAAATATATTTCATCTTGTACCTTTTCATGTCTATGCTAGACATATGCTGTTAATATCATACTGTTTACAAACAAGTTATGTGAATATGCAGCTTTGTGTATAAATCAAGGAACTACTAGATTATCAGAAACAGTTCTGAACAGGAACTATGCTCATTCTGGATTCAGCTCATACAAATAATAGATTCTTAATGAATATATAATAATATTCTTACTATTACTATAAGGTATAATACTTTTATTAAATATAATATTTGTCGTATTTGCAATACAATTATACACATAATATGCTTTTGTTGGAAATATGACACCTGACTACAGTAATGTTTCTTCAACTTATCTAGCTTCTTATTTGAATTAATTCTCCATGAATCTTCCTCTCTGGGGTCCCTATCCAACTTTTCCTGACAGCATGCCAATTCTCCATAGTAACACACCATCTGTCATATTATTAATCCAATTTTGCATACAAAATCAAAGTCAAAAAGTTTCCAGGATCAATCTAATTCAATATCTTATACTAGCTTTCCTATAGCTATAATTTAATTTCTCAAGCAATAACTAATGCAGTTTTCACCATGCTTTTGTAAGCTTGTAATTTTTCCACAATTTCAGTGAAAAAATGAATAGAATAAATTGCCAAATAGAAATTATAATAGAAATATGTTAATTTGGATCCTGAAACATTTGTCATTTTACTTATCAGAACAAGATTTCACCAAAGATGTTTAAAGAGGATAAATACAGCAACATATAATTAGTCACAATGCTCTCTTATTTCATTCACTGTAATTCTGTTAATAGTGATGCCCATAACCCATAATTCAGTTATGTGAAACTTTTCCAGTGAATTTAAAGGAATCTAAGAACTTTCAGAAATTTGACCTGGGAATTGAATGGATGTTTTAAACAGTTGGTGGGGTTTTTTTTTTTTTTTCAAAATAGAATTTTCTAATGGTGCAATATAAGTTTATGGGACAAATGTTTCAGACTTAATCCTTATACTACCCTTTTATACAATAATTCCATCAATTGTCATTTTTTTCTGCTTGCTATTTGTCAGCCCCACTAGGTAGATCAAAACAGGAAATCATTTCCACAAGTTTAAAATTATTTTTAATGAAATTAGCTACAATGATGGAGTCTTGCAAATCAGATTGCTTTGTATCCTCTCCTATTTATATTTTATGGAATCTATTCATAATTGTGTAAATGCAAAACCTTTTAATGGAAAATTTGCCTGATATTACCACCCAAGACTATGTTCTTACTTTATTAATGACATCCTCATTTCCTTTTTAATGGAAAGCAGTCTAAACAACACCTTTATTTACTAAGTAATGAAAAAAAATTCAATTTTGTTTTAATTATAATTTAACAATATTAAAATAATTCCACACACACACATAACTTCCACAGGAAAAAAACATGATGTCAGAGATCCATACACCCCCAAAGAAAATTCTAAATATGCTATAGGACAATGCTTCTCAATTGGGGGCTGTCATAGGAGGTCTGCAAAGGCTTGAATAAATGTTATGATTTAAATCTTGAGTTAAGCCCTGGTGGTTCATGGCCATGGTCTGTGGCCATAAAAGGTATGTAAAGGGGTTCATGGTGAAGAAAAGGTTGAGAACCACTGCTTTAGGGCTTTGATTCCTATTTATCAATGTAATGATTATATGAATAGACAAGCATCTCTTAAAATTTGAAAAATGGATAGAGAAGCATCTCTTAAAATTTGTTCAAAGTTTACAAAATTATCTATGCAGAGAGTCTTGTTGTAAACAAACATACTTGTGTTTGCCTCTAGATGCCAACAGAATTGTGTATGTGTTTGTATCCTAACCTGTATTAGCAACCACAGACTTAAGCCAGATGGAGTACAGTTGTTTTCATGTTACTTGGCAATATGCTCTAAGATCATAACTAAACTAAATTTGACATTGTTATAAACTTTTGTGTGTGTGTGTGTGTGTTCATGTGTGTATTGAAAATTAATACATTAAAACTCATTGCCTATTCACATATTTCCTCATATGTAACCTTATTAGTCAAGGGTTTTTTTGCAAATAAGGTGAATTTCTGTTGAAGCCATAAATAGGATTTTTTTTTTTGTTAAGTATCATGTTCTGGCATATATATCAGCACTGAGGCCTATTCAAAAAATATTTTGAACATTCAGTGTTGAAAATATTCAAATGTTGGCAAATAAATTAAATGGGCTGGTCAAACATTTTCATATACCAATTCTGGAGTTAAAAAGGCAAGCTCAGATTGATCTGTTTCTTCCTCATAATAACTAGCATTGCTGATTGCTGAGACACAAAGGAAGCCAATAAAACATTATCAATATCTTTTTAATACTGTTTAATCTTATATTCCTCATTTACCATTGTTCAGTCCTCACCATTTTAGTCTAGTGTTCTTTATCTAACTATTCATGTGAATGATGATGTATTTTCCACCATAAGTACAATAATTGCTGAAAAATCCATTATATACGGATAAACATGTATTCTTATTTGTTCTCCTCTCCCCCTAAGAACCCTTATGCATATTGAAAAGGGCATGCTATCCAGAGAGAAGGGAAGAAACAGAATATGTAAAAAGCTACTAAGAATCCACCAGAATGTCACCATATATGGCTTAAGAAAGTTTCTGCAATCCCAAAGTTAGACCTCTATAGCAATTATTCAAGGATTTGCTTCTGTGTTGCAGGACATGAGTTTGTAACTCTGTATGCTAGTTCATAGCCTAATGTAAGAATTAATATAAATTTCTTCCCTGACTAAATTATTTAAAAAGCATTGTTTTCTCTCCTATATCACTTTTGTAAAACTACAGAAAATTCAATGTGTACTCTCAGCTGCAAACTGTTAAATCATCATTATCATCATCATCATAAACTAGAAGTTTATTTTCTTCTCCCTGAATTATTGCATTCTGTGCAAAAGGGTATGATTTAGTTTTACAGAAGTAGTTTGATAATATGGTTTTCACTCTTTTTTTAACTTCTCTAATCATTTGATAAAAGAAGACCAAAATAAAATTCTCATTATGTGAATTATTTCAAATGAGAAAAGTGGGATTCATGTCAGATTTACATTAAAACATATGCAAATTAATACTTTTAGCCTTTAGTTAAATATATCAAAGAATTCTGGTGTGCTCAGGCAGTAATCATTGCTTGTAAAATTGAAATGAAGACTGTCTTAATTCTCTGAAGAACAGAAATATTTGATCAAGACAAAATAATCCAATATTCTGTTCCCAGAGACACTAAGCATTTACCTCTGGGAGTCCCATAAACATTTCAGGAGCTTAATGGAATTTGTTATGGTGTACAGCATGATATTTTACTGTGGCTACTCTTAGTTTTCTCCAAGAATGTGTTCAGTGTTCTTATTAAGCCATTGAAATTGCTGATCAACATCAACATGAAAGCAGATTTCACTAGAGATTGCAATTATTTAATCATTTTGTATCATAAAAGGATAACAAGCTGTTCTTTATGGTTCATTTACCATTGAACCTTTATACGATTAACAGAGGAAAAGAAATTGTGGCAGAGGTGGTATTCAGCAGGTTCTGACCAGTTCTGGAGAACCAGCAGTGGAAATTTTGAGTAGCTTGGAGAACCAGCAAATACTGCCTCTGACTGGCCTCGCCCCATCTATTCGCTGCCTCTCATTGAGTCCCAGCTGATCAGCTAGGTCTTCTTTGGTTGTCCTGCACAGGAGAACGGAGCTGGAAAGAAGGTTAGTGGGCTGGGGAGGGAATGGGGATTTTGCAGTGACTTTCCCCCACCACGCCCACCAAGCCATGCCCACCAAGCCATGCCCACCAAGCCACACCCACAGAACTGGTAGTAAAAAAATTGAATCTCACTATTGATTTGTGCCACTTTTGATGAAAACAACTGTACTTTCTTATCTGGTTCTGCAACAAGGATCCTCCCCCACCCCCCATTTTTACTGACCTCTCCAATGCAATCCTTCAAAATCCTTTGTAGAGGCACATTTCCCATGATTTAATGTCTGTGCCTTTGCTATGGATAAATTCTTAGGAACACATTTCTATTCTTTTTCATTTTACTCTCACAAAGACTATTATATTTTCATGATATCTTCATTATACTATATTAAGCATTAAATAATTATATTGATAAGAATATAGATGTATCTGTACCAAACCAAATAATTTTATCAACTTAAGTTTGCAACAGAAGTCACTAAAGGGTTTTTTTCTGGAGGGGAGTGACTTGTATAAGTACAGTAAAGCAGTTAGCTATATTAATATTCCATGCTGATTATAAGATGTGTTTTTTTCTTGACAGTCAACAAATTGTCTTTTTATTCCTAATATTATGAATCTGTCTCAATGTTTTATTTTATTCCTTACCTACAGTATATCACATTTTACTGAAGAGTATGGGAGCAACACAATCACTGAGGTGAGTTCAATCACACATTTATTCCAAATTTTAGTTACTAAGCTGGAATAATTCTCAGGCCTACACATTTCAACAGTCCACTGTTTAGAAAGTACATATTAAGTGCATTTCATTCATGCTGAAACTTTAAATTCTGGAGATATGTCTTTTGCTGTGTAGGACTATGATCAAGATTAGATCTGCATTTTCTGATTCATCCATCAACAGTACAGACCACTCACCATTTCTTGAGTGTAGGAAGAGTTAGTGTTTTCTGTTATTACACCTAGGCAATAATAATGATGATGATGATGATGATGATATCCCCTAACTCTATTTTGGAGCTTTACTTCAGGAGAACTGTTTTTTACTCTGAGCTATCATAGCAACATCCTCAGATCTATCCTCAGATCTATTTGTGTGGGGTGCCTGGCATCCCTTCAATGATGGAAGGTCTTGTTTAGCCATATCATTCTGCTGAGCTGCCTTCTACCTTAGATCTGCTACTGTGCACCCTTTGGGTTTTGATCCAGAATAGTGAAATATACTCTCCTTTGCCCCAAACATGCTTTTTCAAGAGGCAACTGGACTTTCTTCTTTTTATTTTATTTATTTATTTATTTATTTGATTTGTCAATCGCTTACAAGATAACAGGTATAAGTATAAACATAGTTATGAATACATGAAATGGATACATATAAGAATAAAAAGAAACAATAGGACAGGGACAGAAGGCATGTTGGTGCGCTTATGCACGCCCCCTAAAGACCTCTTAGGAAAAGGGGTGGGGTCAATAGTAGACAGTCTAAGGTTAAAGTTTTTGGGGTTTGGGGAAGAAACCACAGAGTCAGGTAGAGTATTCCAGACATTGACCACTCTGTTGCTGAAGTCGTATTTCCTGCATGGTCATGGGGATCCTGCAAGGGTCCTAAGAGTGAAAAACGATTGTGTTACTTTTTTCAGTGCTGTTTTAACTTCAAATGGTCACTACACAAACTGCTGTAAGTCGAGGACTACCTGTACCGAAAACCAACTTTAAAGTAATTCAGATAAAGAATTGATAAAACTAGTGTGAAAGGGCAGTCTGCCTACAACATGGCAACATGTGAATAGCTGTGTTCTGTCTCTTTAAGACCTCTCCCAAGCCAGCTCAGCAAATGATGGTTATAAAAACTGAGGAGAGACAGCTGAGTGTGGCTGTGTTGGAGGGTTTTTGAAGCAGCCTATGGCAAACGGAGATACTATCCTCCAGCAGTAGGACACACAAGAAGGAGCAGGGGAGGAGCAGGGGCTGTAATAGAACTGGAGAAGAGTAAAATATTAAACAGTGAGTACTATCTGTGAAGTACTCGTGTGTGTGTCAAACAGCTGTCAAAATATAAATAAAATATTTTATATATTTTCTACCTGAAAGATAATAATCTTCTTAACTATTAACAGATGATTTTTTTTTCTTATTTCACACTATGAAAAATAATTTCTAAAAAGGAAAAAAGCTGTACTTAGGAGTTTATCCTGTATAAAATAACTTAATAAATAAGAAAATACAGCTTCCATTTAATTAGGGAGAAATAGAGTTTTGGCATCTCTGAATAAAACGAATATATATTAGAAGTAAGATTAACAGTTTTGTGATTAAATGTTGCATTTTACTAAGATCTGGTAAATTAACTACTGATTAATATTAAAACAACTGTCTTATGCTTTTAGTTTTACATTTAATACAGTAATTGTTACATATTTTCATTAGAAAATCATTCACTTATTCAAATGGGTATGGGTAAATTAGTATAATGGAATAATCATGATTTAAAAGTTTAAAAAGGAATGATTTGCACTTTTGTGAAAACAATAGTAAACTAAAATAATTTGGCCTGAACATTTCAGACATTTCTGGTGCAAATATTGAAGAGTGCTTGAGGAAAATTGTGAAATCACATGACAAGCCACACTTTGCCACCCATGTTCTTTGTTCTATGCATATGTCAGGTTTCCAGCTGATGCCCTAATTAAATCATGGGCTTCGAGCCAAATTGTAGAAAGTTAACACCCACCCTTCTCCTTGAAGAATGAAATATTCTAGGAAATATTCAAAAGGTAGAATATTATATTTTCCCTAAAGGAGAAGCATGTTTCTAAGGACATACACGCAAAGCCTCAACTCCCTGCCCTTCCCAGCAGATATTTTGGTGCCAATCTATCTACAAGACAAAAGGCTGGACCAGCTTATCTACAAAACAAAAGACCTTCATCCTCAAGACATAATAGGATTAGCTCTCTACCCATATCACCACGTGTTACCTGGGAAGATTGCATCATCTAGCAAGGTTCGGTCAAGCCTGGGACCCAAGACAGCCTACAAAGTTACCCCTGCATGGCCCCATGGAGCCTGACAATCAGTCAGAATACATGCCCTTTCCACAGGAACAGGAAGCAAGTTCAAAGCCCAAGAGAGGGTTTTTCTCTTCTCTTCTCTTCTCTTCTCTTCTCTTCTCTTCTCTTCTCTTCTCTTCTCTTTCTCTCTCTCTCTCTCTCTCTCTCTCTCTCTCTCTCTCTCTCTCTCTCTCTCTCTGTCTCTCTTCTCCATGTGCTCAATTGCCCAGGATCTCAAACCATGTGGTCCTGTCCACCATTAAACCATCTTTCCAAACAGCCTCCATGTTTCTAGTGTCATTTTTACCACTTGGAACTGAACCCAGATGGACATTTCTTCCAACAATACCAACAGGGGTTCCGGGCTTATAGCCACATTGTACATTATCTGAGTCTCACAGCAGATTACAAAAGTTTCATGTATGCATTTTCACAAGTACTTCCAGGGTTTTCTTCCTTCTCCTCCAGAGCTGGCACTCAGGGACTTGGCAGTCTGGGTTGTTCATCCATTCCACCCCACATTAACAACTGCATGTCTGGAGAACCTGAACTTTCTTTTTTCTTATTGCTTTTATGTTACATATCTAAAGTACCTACATGATACTTTGTAGGTAGAATTTAACATTTTCTTTTCTGCCTACATGCTCTTTGTCCTGTGCTGACTCATCTGCCTTCATGAAAGGTATAGGCTTCCGTGGCCTGTATCTCCAGGGTTTAGTAACTGTGGTCTAGATCAGCAGTCACCAACCAGTGGGCCATAGCCCACTGGTGGGCCACAAGAAAATTTTGGTGGGCCGCAGAGAAATCTCACCCCCAGAGCACCCCCCAAAGCAATTAATCCATGCTGTGCAGAAACACAAGGCTGTGCCACCCACATGGCCCCTGGGAACCCTCCCTACCCACTCACTCCTTACTCGGCAAACTTGCCTGTTAAATTGCTATTTTTCCAACCATCAGCTGTTCTGCTGTGCCAGGAGGTTTAGATTAGCTAGAAAGCAGGAAATGGTTGGATTTCTTGCTTTCTAGCTAGTCTTTAGATCTTCGGCTCTGCTTTTAAGCACAGCTGAACCTCCCTTAGGACTGAAGGTTCTATTATTCAGTGCAGACTCATGACAAGCAAATTTTATGTGACTTAATGAGCTAGCTGATTGTAGATAGATAGATAGATAGATCACTGAATGATTCTGTGAGCAACTCAATCTGCCTGCCTGCTTTGTCTGATTTGGGGTAAAAATTTCTTTTTAAAAAAATAAAAAATTCAATATTTACATACATGGTATGTTGTGAGTTAATTTTGTGAGTTTGCTTGCTAGCTAATTTTATGTGACAGACTGAGCTAGCCGATGGCAGGTAGATAGATCTCTGAATGAATCTGTGATTCTGTGAGCAACTCAATCTGTCTGCCTGCTTTGACTGATTTTGGGTAAAAGTTGTGTTTTTATATAAAAAATCCAATATTTATATAAATATTTATAATATTTACATACAAGCCATGCCCAGCCAGTCACATGACCACCAAGCTACACCCACAAATTAGGCCATGCCCGCAGAACTGGTTAGTGGTCCCTGGAATTTAAAATTATGAGTTTGGTTGTCCTTGAGGTCCAAAAGGTTGGTGACCCGTGGTCTAGATAGTCATTTTCCTGAGTGAGGAACAGTGAGGTTTCACTGTTTGGGGGCAGCTTTTATCATGGACACTCATGTTCTAATTCTTGCTACTTTTCTATATTACTCATATCTTTGTCTTTTCTAGGTCTTTGGCACATCATTGTTTCAGTACATCCTAGCAGCTGTTGCAATTCCATTCATCTGTACCTTTAGATGGACAGTATGAACTACATTAGACTGAGTATTAATCATACATTTCATTAAGTTCATTGTTCAGAATAATTATTAGAATAGAGTAACAGAGCCGGAAGGGATCTTGGAGGTTTTCTAGTCCAAGCCTCTGCCTAGGCAGGAAACCCTAAACCACTTCAGACAAATGGCTATCCAACATCTTTTTAAAAACTTCCAGTGATGGAGCATTCCCAACTTCTGGAGGCAAATTGTTCCACTAATTAATTGTTCTAACTGTCATTTCTTCTTAGCTCTAAGTTGCTTCTCTCCTTGATTAGTTTCCACCCATTGCTTCTTGTCCTACCTTAAGGTGCTTTGGAAAATAACTTGACTATACTCTTTGTGGCAGCCCCTGAGATATTGGAACACTACTATCATGTCTGCCCTAGTCCTTCTTTTCATTAAACTAGACATACCCAGTTCCTACAACTGTTCTTCATGTGTTTTAGCCTCCATTCCCCTAATCACCTCTGTACTATTTCTAGAGTCTCAACATCTTTTTTAATATCGTGGCGACCAAAACTGAATGCAATATTCCAAGTGTGGCCTTACCAAGGCATTATAAAATGGTATTAACATTTCATGTGATCTTGATTCTATCCCTCTGTTTATGCATCATAGAACTGTATTGGCTTTTTTGGCAGCTACTGCACACTGCTGGCTCATATTTAAATGGTTGTCCACTAGGACTCCGAGATCTCTCTCACAGTTACTACTATTGAGCAAGGTACATTAGAAAAGGTCATTTGCTAAGCAAAGAGGTTACATTCCATTTGAACATGGATTTTCTCTGGCTAAACTAACCTTTCTGTACCTTTCAAAATATTCCTTTGTAAAAGAAGAGCCACAACCTATATAAGCAGAACCCGCTCATCTCCACTTGTGCTATATAGCTCAGTATAGGTAGTCCTTGACTTACAACCACAATTGAGCCCAAAATTTCTGTTGCTAAATGAGATATTTGTTAAGTGAGTTTTATCCCATTTTCAACCTTCTTTGGCACAGGTGTTAAGTGAATTACTGTAGTTATTAAGTTGGTACCACCATTGTTAAGTGAATCTGGCTTCTCCATTGTCTTTGTTTGTCAGAAGGTCATAAAAGGTGATCACATGACCCTAGGACACTGCAACTGTCATAAATATGACCATAGGGATGCTGTAATGGTTGTAAGCATGAAAAATTGTCATGAGTCATTTTTTTGTTGTAACTTCAAATGGTCATTATATGAACTGTTGTAAGTCAAGGACTAGCTGCATCTGAGTTTTGAATAGACCAGACTCTCCAGGTAGATTCTGTCCAGAGTTCCCAAATGTCAGGAAAACGTAATAGCCTCTGCTGCTATTAGATGTGACAAAAGAGCCATGAAAATGATTCAGATCTATCTGTCTATATCATCTATCACCTATTATCTATCCATAATCCATCACCTATTAATCAGTATCATCCATCTATTATCAATCTATCCCTCCATCCTCCTTCCCTCCTTCCATCCAATTTCAAAGGGTTAATTGTATGCAAACTGTGATGCCAATATATTTGGGTTTTTTTTCTTTTTCTTTAATGTTATAGTTTTAATGATGATGATGATGATGCTTTACTGTTATGTTTTATACATTGTCCAGCATTTATAAATATTTGAGCAGTTTTAATTCTTCAATTAATTAAGCCTTCTACAAGTAACCCATTTCAGAATATTGTCTCTGTGCATTAAAGGGCCATAATATGGGTGAGATGAATGACACATTCATTGTGCCATTTCCATGCAAAGAATTATAATGGGAAAAGGAATATATGACAAAGCTAAAATATTAATAACTTCTTTGAGGATCAATATATATTTTTGTTGAAATGAGGTATATTCTAATATTGTATATTAGAATAAGATAGTTTGATAGTAATGAGATTGGTAGCATGTGGTAGAATGACAATATTTGATTCTATCCATTTTAACTTATTAACATAGATTTTAATATTTAAAGTAGGTTTTTATGGATCACATGCAAAGATACCTGAACTGGGAGTTAAAATATCAGAGTTCACTTCTGAAAAGAAACCACTAATGAACAATAAATACTCAGTCTTTCATAGCTATGTAATTTAAATATTACTGACACAGATGTTTGTATATATAATTGAAACATTAATTTGGTTTTAGATTTCCCAGGAGAATGTAGAGGGCTCTGACATTTGAAAGAAGAGAAACTGTACTATAAAAGAATTACAAAGAAGCAGCATAAGCAATTAAATGATGTAAAACTTTGTTAAATTTTGAGCGTTTTAGATCTTTAATTGTTTCCTGGTTCATTTATTAAAGAGAAGAGTGTCTCCTTCATTTTGAATGAAGGACTTACCAACATGTAGAAGAATGAATCTCTCATTTCAGAAGGTTCATATGAACTTTCAGTCAAATTTGTATTCTTCTGGATCTTGATTGGACCTTTGAGTTGATTTCCTTTCCCTTAGCTTCCACAAAACCCTAACAGATTTATTAATATGGTAGGTTCCATATTGTTGCCAAAACAACTCCATAAAATTGAGCTTGACTCAAGGGAGTCTTAATCTTTAGCACAACTTTCTTTTGGGCTGGAATTGAGCAGCCAAGTACAAATTTTTGGTAATTGCATTAAGAAGTCAGAGCCCCAATTCAGCAGGTTAAAATAATTACATAACTTGAGCAGATGTTTTAACAAAACAAATGTACATGTGTTATTGGTGTTTCTCACAGTGAACATATGGAAATTCAGGATCTTAGTTCCAGTCATTTACTCAGGTTGCTAGTTCACATTCCTGATGAGGAAAAAAGTATTTAAAGAAAAATAAAAGCATCTGCAGCATCTTTACTGAAATGTTCAGATAGTGTACATTGAAATATTCATTCCATAATGGGCTTAGCAGAGATTCTCAGTTTTCAGGATGCAATGCATACATTGTATTGTAATATTAATTTCTTTTTCACTTTAATATATTTATAAATTAGTAAATAAATCAAGCTATCTTCAGCAGGAATTATGAATAATATCACAACATATTATATGCCCTATTTATTAAATAACCTTACATTGATGTCTTACGTTGCATAATTCTAGGATGTTGAGATAAGATAACATGATGACAAAATAGAGACGCAAGGAAATCCAGTTGTCTCTAACTTTATTAGTTAAACCTGAAGAAATACATTTCCTGCTTATTTCTTTTTAATCCTTCAAAATATATTGATGAATTTCAGAATATATTGATGAGTTTATTGCTGAAATAATTTCTTTTTATTTATTTTTTTAATTCTAGAAAAAAAAATTGACATACATTTAAAACAGACAAATCAACACACAAACATATATATACATATACATATACATATACATATACATATACATATACATATACATATATATATATATATATATATATATATATATATATGCACATGGGCAAGTCTACCACATGTGAAAATATGTTCCTTGTGCGTAGTTACATTTCCAACAGTTGGGTGGTAGGTTGGGAAACATCTTAGCCAGTCTCGCGGAAGGTAGGTGCCAGCGATAAACCATTTTATATAAATTTTCTTTATACGAGACTGACATGGTTAATTTGTAGTTTGTTTGCCAGATGTGTTTCCCCTTATCTAATTCAATACTATGACCAACGTTTTTAGCCCAAATTATCATAGATTCTGTGACTATTTCTTCTTTTAATTTGTAATCCAAAAGATATTTATATGTTTTACTAATTGTTTTCTTTTACTCTCCTAGCCATATTTTATCTAATTCTTGTGGAATCATATTAAAGCCAAATTGTTCTCTATCTTTTTTATAATGGGTTTGTATTTGTGCAAAGGGCCACCATGCTATCTCCTTTCCTTGAATTTGTATTTGGTTCCTATTTTTAAGCTCTCCAGTATCATATAGTAAATCTTTATACCTGACAATATGTTCATAATCCAATAGATTTGGATATGTGACTGCTTCCAATGTAGAAAGCCACAATGGAACCTTTGGGTAGTGGTTTTTTTTAATCTTTCCCCAGATATAGAACAACACATTTCTTACATGGTGCCTTTGGAAATATGAATGTTGTTTAGATTTTCCATCCCACGTGAAGGCGTGCCAGCCAAGTTGGAGATCAAAACCTTCTAATACTAATAACCTTCTATTTTCCAATTTAACCCAATCCTTAAGCCAGTTTACTATAGCAGCATCATAATATAATTCAAAATCTGGAAGGCCAAATCCTCCTTTTTTCTTGGTGTCCTGTAATAATTTATATTTCACTCTGGGTTTTTTCCCCTGCCATATAAATTTAGATATACATTTGTTTAATGTAAATTTAGATATACATTTGTTTAGATATACATTCTACAAAAAAGTTCTTTTCCAACTTGACTGGCACAGTCTGAAACAGGAACAACAGTTTTGGCAAAATATTCATTTTTACTGTCGAAATACATCCCAATAGCAATAACTGAAATTTGGCCCAATTATCTTAATCTTTTAACTATTCGCATTATTAACTTATCATAGTTATCATTTTTAATCGACGAACATCTAGCAGTCAACCAGATCCCTAAGTATTTTACTTTATTTACCACCTGCATACCTAATTTATTTGCTAGTTCTTTCTTCTGCTCCTTTGTACAGTTTTTTGTTAACACTTTTGTTTTTTCTTTGTTAATTTTTAACCCTGCCACCTTTCCATATTCTTCTATTTTTCTTAGTAGTATAGGGCTCGTTTCTAAGGGTTCTTCTTATATAAATGTCATATCATTGGCCTGGAATTTATATTCCTCTTTTTTAATTTTTAGTCCTCTAATTTCTTGATTTTGCCTAATTTGTGTTGAGGGTCTCTTCTGCCAATATATACAGTACAGGAGCTAGGGGGAAGCTTTGTCTTACTCCCTTATTTATCTTTATGGTATCTGTATTTTCCTCATTTATTAATATTTTTGCAGTTTGCATGTTATAAATTGTCTTAATAAATCCTATAAAATTTTCACCAAATTTCATGCCTATCAGTTGTTTAATAAGGAAGTTCCAATTCAGGTTGTCAAAAGCCTTCTGGGCGTCTAAAAATATCAATGCCATTGTCTTGGTTGAGTGTACTTCATAATATTCTAATATATCCATAATGGTTCTTGTATTTGTTTTTATTTGCTTATGGGGCAGGAAGCCATTCTGATCAGTGTGGATAATTCTACTTAATACTCTCTTTAATCTTTCTGCCAATATTGTAGCCATTATTTTGTAATCTACATTTAAAAGTGATATTGGTCTGTAGTTTTGAATTTTTTGTGGGTCTGATTGTTCTTTATAAATAAGGGTAATATATGCTTCCAACCATGATTTAGGCATGTTAGCATTCTCCAGGGCTTCATTGTACAAATCCACCAATATCTCCTCGATTGTTTCTTGGAATTCCTTATAGAATTCCGAAGGAATTCCATCTGGGCCAGGGGTCTTATTTGCTTTTTGTGTTCCAATTGCCTTCCTAATTTCTTCTATAGATATTTTATTATTCAAATTCTGTTTCTCTTCATCAGTAATTTCGGGCAAATTCTTTTCATTCAAATATTGATCAATAGATTCTTCTGGTATTTCTTTATACAATTTCATAAAAAACTCCTTAGCAATTTCTTTCTTTTCTTGGGTCTGCCTGCATAATTTCCCTTCCTGATCTTGGAGAGCTACGATCGTTCTCTTTTCTTGTTCTTTTTTAATTTTATGGGCTAACCACCTCCCTGGCTTATTTGCGTTTTCAAAGTAATTTTGTTTTGCTAATTTAATTTTTTGGGCCAAATCTTCCTGTACATTTAAATTTATTTTATGTTTTACCAGATCAATTTCTTTCTTAATGTTTGAATTGTTTGGGTCCTTTTGTCTACTTATTTCCAAATCTTTCAGTTTCTCCCTCCATATGTTTTGTTGCTGTCTTTTTTCTTTATTCTTTTTAATACTATAAGCAATAGTTAGACCTCTCACATAGGCTTTGGCCGTATCCCAAAGATTCTGTAGAGAGGTATGTTCTCTTTTGTTTATTTCAAAAAATATGTTCAATTCTTTCTTTATCATTTCAATATATTCTTTATCTCTTAATATGGTATTGTTAAATGTCCATCTTCCAATTTTCCTCTTTTCTTTCCATTTAAGTTGAATGGGATTATGGTCAGCCCATAGATTTAGCAAAATCTCGATCCTTTCAATATTCTCCATTAACCCAGGGCCCATCTATATCTGATCTATTCTGGACCAAGAGTGGTGGGGGTTCGAAAAAAAGATATATTGTTTTTTATTTGGATTTAATTCTCTCCACACATCTTTCAAGTTAAGTTCTCTTACCATATTATTAAAAGACGAAGGGAGTATTCTCCTTTCCTTTTTTTTTTTTTGGGGGGGGGGAGTTCTATAATCTTTATCTTTGCCTGGGACTGCATTATAGTCTCCTACAATGCATACATTAGCATACTCAAATTTTATTATCTTATGGTGAAGCCTATTATAAGTCTTTTTGGTTTGTATTTGGGGCATATATTGTGACTAATAACATCTTTTTCTGATTTACATTTATTTCTATAAAAAGCATTCTCCCTTCTTGATCTTTGTATATTTGTTGCAACCAATCCTTTATGTATACTACAATACCCCCCTTTTTTTTGTTTGCAAGTGCTGAGTACATTTTACTCAAATTTATATTCTTTAAGAGGTCTGCTTGATTGTTTGGAATATGCACTTCTTGGATACAAGTTATGTCAGCGTTTTGTTAAGTTTCTCAAATATCTGTTTTCTTTTTGATGATAGATTTAAACCATTGATATTGGCTGAAAATAAAGTGATTTCTCTATCAGTGTCACTGACTGTGTGAGGCATTTCTCATTTCATTTCTTGTTCTAGGCTCTCTTTGTCTTAGTCTGTTGCCTTCCCCTTCTTCTCTAAGATTTTAGGGTTCAGAGTGTGAATCAGATTCTTTTTCTCCAGAGAGTTGTTCCTCTTGGCTTCTTGTATTTAGGTCGTCTCTACTTTTTTGTTCTTCCTCAGGTCCTAGGTGTCATTCATGAAATTCCTGTGCTTTTTCAATTGTATCAATTTTGTATTTTATGTACTGCCACAAAATTAAAAGTCCCTCTGGGGTGAGCCACCTAAATGGAATACCATTTCTAATACCTGAATTGATAAAAATTGGTAGCCCCTTCTCTGCTCTCTGACTCTACTAGGTATTTGTTTCAGTGTAACCACTTCATGATCTTTGTATACAAGTAGTTCATCTCTGGTCTTACTATAGAGCAGGTCTTGTGTTATCTTCCTCACAAATTGAATTTGAACCTCTCAGAGTAGTCTATGTCTCCTTGCAAAGTGTGTATATACTCTGTATACCTCGTCTACATCATTTTCAATTTCCAGTTTGGGTTTCTGTAAAGCTGCTGCTATCAGATTCGTCATAATTGCACGTAAATCTTTGTTTTTGTCTTCCACCACATTTTGGAACCTAAGATGAAATAATGCCTTCTCTAATTCCATGTGTACCATCGAATCCCAGAGTTCACAGTAGAGTACTTTCCAATTTTGTTCTGAATCCTCTAATTTCTTCTCCACCATCTCCGTTCTTGCCTCTACTAAATTTAATTTCTGTTCATTTTTTATCACCTTTTTCTGCATATTTCCAATCCTACTATTCAAATTTTGTATTTCATTTTTCACTTGTCCTATTTCAGTTCTCATCTCTGTTTTCATATCTTCATGGTTCCTCGCTATCAATTCATGGGTTTTTACCATCATTTCCTGCATCGTAGTGAGCGTTGCCTCTACTGTTTGCAGGCTTTGAGCTGAACTAGTTTTTTCTGCCAGTAGTATTGCATCTATAGATCTCTGCCCCATAGGTGAAGACGTCGTTATAGTTTTCTTTCCTGATTTTACATTTGTAGTTGATGTTGTCGCCATTTTGACTATCTGTAGCAGCTCTTTCCAATCTACTATCAACTATCCCTAGTAGAGCACTATTTTCTCTCCTTTTCAGTTCAATAGTAATATTAATACATATATTATTATATTATTAATTACCAAAATTCTATTATGGAAAATCACAGTCAGCTCTTATTTCTATTTTTTCTTATTGAACTTATTGAACTATTACAATACTTAAGAGAATTCAATATTAATCAAATACAGATATATTTACTCACAAAATCAACAGTCTTATATGTTTAACTAATTAATTCAAAGCAGCCAATTCATTAAAGTAATTAAATTCTTATATATAAATATCAATTAATCTATTTCTTTAGAGTTCTTAGTTATATGCTTACCTCAGAATAAAAATACCTCAATTCTTACTATATGATTATTATTTGAAGGTCTGAGTTCTATATTTATACAACACACTTTCAATTGATCAGTTATTCAAAAATTATTAACCAGTATTCTTAACTCAATATTCTAACACATATATATCTATTAAGATTATGTTTTACCAATATTATTTAGTTACATCTATGATTGACCAGTTGAATGATATCCATGGATCTTCTTCTTCTTCTTTTTATAAATACCTTATTACAGTTCTTAGTTCGAGTTCAAAATGTTCTCTTTAAATTTGCACAGTCACTTCCACCATTCTGTTTCTCCTTTCTATTTTGGCTTCTTCTTCTTCTTGCTTCTTTATTCTTTTTCTCCACACAGTCCTAGTTCCACTTATAAATCTTAGTTATCTTATTTCTTCCTTTTTTTCTTTATCACAGTTATCAGACAAATATTGCAATTATAAGGTTTCTTTCCTCAATCCTTTTCTTAAATCTTTTAAAGTGTCAATTGTTCTCTTTTCAA
This sequence comes from Pseudonaja textilis, assembly GCF_049901715.1. Taxonomy (NCBI): domain Eukaryota; kingdom Metazoa; phylum Chordata; class Lepidosauria; order Squamata; family Elapidae; genus Pseudonaja; species Pseudonaja textilis. Next base: position 13,896,227 of record NC_141997.1, read on the forward strand.
GTTTTTACTCTCAGCTGTTTTTCGGATCTCTCTGTCTTGTTTGGACACATCACTGTCACTTTCTCTTTCTTCCCACAATTCTCAAACGTCAATCGCCAAAAAATATAGTTATACAACCCCCTTTTCAGCTTCCAAAGTAAAAGTAAACGGTGTTGTCTCACTCTTCAGCTCCTCCGTTTTCAGCGCTCCATTAACCAGTACAAATTACTGCCGTTTCTTTAGTTAGTACTCCTTCCGATATTTCTGCCGCTTCGCTGTACTGTTCGGTTTGGAGTTTCAATTTGCAATTTCCCTTTGTAGTATAAATCAGTATTCTGGAAATCTTCTTTAAGTTCACCTTTCCACTACTCAATTTGCTGTTTTCCACTCTTTGCTTCCTTCCTTCTTCTTTAAGCTGCTGGGCTGCCACGTCTATGGTTCCGATCTGTACAATCTCCCTCTTCTTCTGCTGGTTTTCGGGGGATTCTCTTGTAATCTCCGGGATCGTGGCACCTTCCCGAGATCTCCAGGTCTTCCCCTTTCGTCTGTCTACCCCTCCGAGGTCCAACACGCTCCTGGAAGCCACCAAACAGAGAAAATCAGAGCCTTTCAGAGCGGCGATCCGCCCCTCAGCTCCGCATCAATGCAGCGCCCAGTTGGAAGCGTCTATTGCTGAAATAATTTCTATTGGGAATTCAGTAACACACAGGAATAGATAGATGTATGATTGGTGAGCAGAGACTTTCAGATTCATCCATCCATCTAGCTATCCTTCCCTTCTCTCTAAATCAGGGATCTCCAACCTTGGCAACCTTAAAACTTGCTGGCTGAGGAACTCTGGGAGTTTAAGTCCACAAGTCTTAAATTTGCCAAGGTTGGAGACCCCTGCTCTAATCATAAAGCGTTCGCCCAACAAACTCTCTTTCTCTCATGCACATTGTCTCCTTCTCTTCTCTCTCTCCCTCTTCCCACCTCTCCCCATGTATTATTTTCCTTATTATAAGCAATCTAAATTTATTATGAATTTATATTTTTATATTTTAAAGCAGTCTAATGGTAATTGGATGAATTTTTCCTGTACATTTTCTGATTTATTTCATTTCTTTGTTCATAAAGGAACCATAATTACTGTATTTAAAGCAGTTAAGGATGTTTAGGAAGAAATATTCTTATTGCATTCATTTATCACGATATTGCCTGATGGACTTAATTAATTAAAATGAACATTATCTTCTTCACTATGGTAGAATTGTTCCTTAAACCAATGTCCTATCAGGCTCAGTCCAAATTGTTACAAATATTGGATTTTTAAATAAATGCTAGTTGTGAAGACACCTGATTCTATCTGAAATAAATAACATTCAAAATTCCACTTGTGCCTTGCATTGTCCTATTATAATATTTTAAAGGCTGTAACTTCCTTCCTTCCTTCCTTCCTTCCTTCCTTCCTTCCTTCCTTCCTTCCTTCCTTCCTTCCTTCCTTCCTTCCTTCCTTCCAATAGGATACATTTAAAAAGCTTGTCTTACTACAAGTTTGAAACTTGATGGTTCTACAGATATTTTGAATTTTAATTTAAAATAAAAGACAATGTTTTCAATTGAATTATACATCTTGTCAAATTTCACATACAGTATACTGTAGGTGTAGTGATTTTGTTCAAATGGAATTTTAGAATATTTTTAAAAGGTGTGCTATTCATTAAAAACAATATGAAATGAGAGAATGTCCAGTCACATTTATAAACATAGGTATGGTTTTTTTTAATTCTTTAGCACTAGAAAAAGATATAACTACAGAGAATGATTATTTAATTGACCCATTTTTATATAGAAAGGGGAACACCTAAAATGATGTACAAGTCAACAAAGCATGTGCTTCTATGAATGTCTGGCAGCTTAATATCATTTAAGTGAATTAGGAGATCTATAGTTATGTTAGAAACGACCAATTTATGATCCTTTTATTCAAAGTTCTTTGTAATCCCTTTTCTTAAGATCCTACCAGCTACAACATTTTGACTTTGCTCATGCCATCTGACTTTTCAGCCTTTAGCAGGAAAACTAATTCTGCCTTCTGAAGAATGAGAAAAATAGGGTAAGAGTCATGGTGCTTCAAAGTGGTATTTCAATTTGAGAAAGCTTTGAGGAAGTATTCAAAGAAAAGCTTTAAAATGAAAAGCACCTAGAAATAAAGCAGAGATGGTTATGATGCTTCATCATTTCAACTAGTCAAAGAGGCTTTTTACACATAAGCAGAACTACTTTCTTTAAAAGGAGCTAATGGGCAAGGTATATCATTCATATCTTCATGATTCACACAGAAGAAAGCTTTCACATAGAAGCAGTGCTGCTGTCTTTTCTGGGACAAAATATCGATGCTGAAAAAAGAACAACCCTCTTTATCATAGAGCTGATCATATAAGAGAATTCCTGGGTAACCTCGATGTTTCAGGATGTTCTACAACTGAATCTACTATGACTTCTCTGTAAAAACTTTTTCCATTTGATTTTATTAAAAACACTGTCTAAACTCTGAGCAAAGATTGGGAAGGCACATATAGGTCTTAGAACAATCTTCTGTTTGAGATTTTCCAAATATATTTGAATTTCTCCATCTATTTCTCCACCATCAGCATCAGAACTATTGCCATTACCATCATCACTTTTACCTCCTCATCTTTTGATCTTACGATGCCTACTTATCATTGTTAGCTACAGAATGGCTCAAATGTTTACATATTAGATTTTATAGATCTATCTGCGGTTTGCATATAATAGAAAAATCCATGTTTTTATTGTTTAGTGTCTCAGGTGATCTATGCATAGGCAGAATGTTGCCAGCATAAGATTATGACCATCAGTCCTCTGCCCACTACCCCAAAACCTCTATATTTTTCAAGCAAGGCATAGTCTTTTTGCAAAAGGAGGAGAATAATATGACTCTTTTTATAATATAGTACTTGTATCTTAAAGAAAAGAGTTCTGTCTCGTTTCAGAAAATTGTATAAATAAATATTTTGTGGTTTTCTTTCATCAATGTATTCACCTTCTAAATATTTCAAGATCAGCCAAACTTGGTGCTGCTACCTACTGTGATTCTGAAAATCTTAAGTTTACATTCAAAAGGATTTATCTTGTTTGTTCCATTCTTATGTAGAACAATGAAACAATTTAGAACAACAAAAATATGACTTATAATTTATGATTGCATGATTAAACCTATAAAAATATTCTTCACTTGGGAGCACAATTTAGCTGAAATTGCCATAAAATTATAATTAACTTGCTTATTCCTTGTTATTTGTCTCAAGAGAATGATTGTGCATGTTTCCTTGTGGTCAGATTGTCAATTATCCTTTTTATTATTGTGGTTAAATTAAATGTAAAGATGACCATACTGGGTTCCTTTTCACAAGAAAAGCTTCCTCGTGACTGAAAAAAAATCTGTCATTGTTGTTACATAGCCTTGGAACAAACTATTTATTTACTTGTCTTTACTTCATCTCAACTGGATTATTAAGTGAACTCCATTTACACAAAAGCTCATGTGAGTTCATGACTCTATCAATAATCAGATCAGAATTTTCATAGCAAAAATTAAAATATTTCCTTGACTCACTTTTGTGGTTTATTAGCTGTTTCCCTAGATGTTTTGATCAAGACCTTTGCTTGATCTTGGTGATTATGATTTCGAACTGACAGAAGTTTGATCTGGGTGAACACCACTGACTTTGAATATGCCCTGTGATGTGAAATTATTTCTAGGGAAAAGATGCCCCTCATTCTGAAAAGATTCCTCATACCCTTGAAGAAAAGGGGCAATCTCAAATATAGGATATGAATGCTCAAGTAAATGTATGGTCTTTTATCTTTAAACAGTATTAGATAAATAGTTGCCCAGTAAGAAAGCTTCCAGGGTATTGGACCTTCCAGGTATTGAAGAAGTTTGCCCTCAAAATGCACTGTGCTCCATATTTCTTTATTTTCCATCCATCTGGCTTTTTGTTTGTTTTAATATTTTTGGGGAAATGGACAAAGACAAAGGAAAAGTTTATGGCTTGAATACTTAAGTAGATTGATGGACATTTACTTCCCAACAACAGAATACAAATTTGTTCAGGAACAAAGCTTTCTAGACTTGTAGACCATAGCATTTTACCAATACACATGTTTTCTCAACTATTCTTGTATTTTATTAATAAGGAAAAAGTGGCTTGCTTGCTTGCTATAGTCCTTGCATTAACTGAATCATTGTAAATCTTATAAAAAGGAAACAATCCAAGTTGCATTATACTGGAAAGCAAATTTGGGAAATATTTAGCCTATTGCAGGCAATATTGAATAGTAAGTTAAAATTGCATGGATACATGTGCACAAACACATTCATTTGTATGCATATTGTTGTTCCGTGCTAGTACCTAGCAATCTTGCCTTCTGTCAGACTGCTTTGATGGCCTTCGATTTTTCCAAGCATCAGGGTCTTCAGTAACTCTTGTTTTCACATTTTGTGTCTACACCATTTAAGATTCATGAAAAGGATGTCCAGAGAGTTGATTGGTTTTACTTCATTTAGTTTAGCAGGATCTATTTTTCTTGAATTTCAAAGCATTTACAATCATTTTTCTAACACCATCATTCAATTCATTAATATATCTTTGGCCAGTCTTTGGTTGATCCAAATTTCATAAATGTTCTGGCTGAAGAAAAAAAATCACAGCTCCTATAATATGTAACTTTGTTGTCAAAATGGCATGTTTTCATTTGGAAAAATAAAAGCAACAAATGTTAAGGCTATGATTATTTAATTAAATTGTTAGGCTTTTACTTCCTAACAGTTCAAAGTATAATTGTGACCCCTCAAACCTTGTATACCTACATAGCTACAAAATTTTGGCATAATTCATTTATTAAAATCCTTGAGGGGGAAAAGGAGTGCCAAGACCTGTAATACATGAACTAGAGAAAGCTTATACGAAATGGTAAAAAGCATAATCTTGGGCAACAAGGTTATTATAGATTAAGGAATGAGAGACTAAACCAGAGCATTCACAAGTAAAGGCTTTATTCAATGGAATAAAGGGCTGTCGCGTCTGCATACTAACAAGCAGACATGCTCAGCGAACAGCAGCTGGCTCGACCTAGCAGCCGGCTTTTATAGCCGGCTGTCGAAGGGAGCCAGCCAATGGGAAGCTATAACGCCCAGCGGTATAGACGGACTTGGTTGGGAACTTTGGTCAGTCCCAAGGACATAACACCCCTTCCCCCAGATGCGAACATGAATAGTCTTTTAAATATGCAGGTGGTCTGTGCGAGCGCCCGGACCGGCGCAGTTCAGGTGAGTCACTGAGTGGACCAGAGTTCACGGGATCAGGATTGGTGGGTGCTGGAGAGCGGGGTTGCTCTGGGACCTGATCAGGTGTCTGTGAATAGTCTCTACCACCGGGTTGGCTTCTAGTATAGTCATTGTCCAACAACCCGGTGGCATCGCTGGTCGGCAAGGCTGGCGTCTCTGGCGGACGGTCCCGGTCTACTGTCCGTTCCCCTCGCTCGGTCGGTGGTGACAGGCCCCTCAGATGGTCCCCGATCGGATTCTGATGAGGCGACTGGAGATCAACAGGAGTCCATGGTTCAGCATTGGCATGACCACTCTGGCGCTTCCTTATCTGATCCAGATGTCTCCGCCAAACTTGCCCGTCCTCCAGTTGAACTTGGTACGATCTCAGACCGGTGATGGCCACGACTCTCCCGGGTACCCATACCGGATCGCCGGCGTAGTTCCTGACAAACACTGGGTCCTGCAACACAAAATCTCTGACCCTGCTGTCAGACCCGATAGGAGTGTCAGGGCAATAATGGGGATGCAGCCTGTCTAACACCGTTCTCAGACGTCTGCCCATTAGGAGCTCGGCAGGAGACTTGTTTGTAACCGTACAGGGGGTCGTGTGTTGGCTCAAGAGAAAACGGGAGAGCTTAGAGTGCCAGTCCTCTTGATTGAATCTGGCCAACGCCTCCTTTGTTGACCTAACGGCTCTCTCTGCCAACCCGTTGCTGGCAGGATGAAAGGGGGCCGTTAAGATGTGCCGGATGCCCAGGTTGGTGACATACCGGCTGAATTCTGTAGACGTAAATTGGGGGCCATTGTCCGAGACTAGAGTGTCAGGCAGCCCGTGTGTTACAAATAGACGGGTCAGGGCTTGGGCAACTGCCCGGGTGGTGGTCGTGGGTAGTAGGGCCACATCGATCCACTTGGAATACAAATCCACGACCACCAAGAAGGTCTTGCCGTGCATTGGCCCAGCCAAGTCAATGTGCAGCCATGACCACGGTGCATTGGCACTCTCCCACTTGGTTGGGGTGGTGATTGGCGGTGCTGGCCTGGATTCCTGACAGGGTCGGCAAGAGCTTACCCATTTGGCGATCTCGTCGTCCATGCCTGGCCACCAGACGTAACTTCGAGCCAACGCCTTCATCTGGACGATGCCTGGGTGACCCTCGTGCAGCGCCTTCAGGACAGGTGTGCACAGGGAGCTTGGAATGACGACTCTGGTTCCCCACAACAGGCAGCCCTGTAAACTGGAAAGCTCTTGCTGGCGGGTTTTAAATGGTGTGAATTCAGTTGTGAAATTAGTGACCGGCCACCCCCTCCATACCCAGTCCAGAACCTGGGCGATTGTTTTGTCTTTTTTGGAGTGGAAGGCAATGTCGCCTGAGGTGACAGGTAGGTTGAGCTCGCTGACATCGAAGATGGCATGGACCGGAGCCGGGTCCTCTACAGGGGTTGGCAGCGGGCAGCGGCTGAGGGCGTCGGCGTGGCTTAGGGTTTTTCCCGGCCGGTGAACGAGTTTGTACGAGTAGGCCGCCAGGAATAAGGTCCACCTTGTCATCCTGGGTGACAAGATTTGGGGTGTTTGTTTGTCCCCTGACAATAGCCCCAGAAGCGGCTTGTGGTCTGTGATGAGTTCGAATTTGTGACCAAAAAGAAATTCAAGGAATTTTTTTACCGCAGCCACTGCGGCTAGGACCTCTTTATCAATTTGGCTATAATTACGCTCGGTTGGTGAAAAGGTTCTGGAAAAGAAAGCGATTGGTGCCTCGGAGCCGTTGGGGAGTCTGTGGCTTAAGACAGCCCCGATCCCGAAGGGGGATGCGTCTGCTGCTAAGACTAAAGGGAGGCGCTGGTCGAATTGGATTAGGACAGCGTCTGAGGTGAGCAGCGATTTGACTGCTTTAAAAGCATACTCCTCTTTGGGTCCCCAATGCCACGGTGCGTTTTTGTCTAGAAGTCTGTGTAACGGTTCGGCTACTGACGCTTTGTGGGGTAGGAACGAAGCGTAGAAATTTAATAAGCCTAGGAAAGCCTGTAATTCTGACTTTGTGGAAGGCGTGGGTGCCTCGTGAATTGCTTTAACTTTAGATTCTACCAGGTGGATGCCAGAGGCGTCTATTCTATACCCAAGAAAGTCCACCTGTTTAGTGGCGATGGCACACTTCTCCCTTTTTAGCTTGAGGCCATGCTGTCTGAACTTGTCTAAAACCGCTCTGACTCTTTGGAAGAGTTGGGGCCTGTCCCTGGCTGAGACCAATATGTCATCAAAATAAGGAACCACGCCAGGGAGGCCTTGGAGTATTCGTTCCATTAATGACTGAAAAATGCCTGGGGCAACACTAACGCCAAACTGGAGACGCCTGCACCTGAATGCCCCTCTGTGAGTGACAATAGTTTGTAAATCGGCGGTTTGACTGTCAACAGGAAACTGCTGATAAGCCTGTGACATATCCAATTTGGCAAAAATGGTGCCAGGCTCAAATGTGTGGAGTAAGTGCTGGATTACCGGGACTGGGTAAGCGCTAACCTGTAGGTAGTGGTTAATTGTGGTCTTATAATCAGAACAAATTCTTAAACTGCCATCCTTCTTAAGGGGTGTGACAATTGGGGTTTCCCATTTAGCAAAATCCGTGGGCTCAATCACCCCCTGTTTGAGTAATTTGTCCAGTTCCGCGTCCAGTTTAGGGCGTAGCGCAAATGGTACTCTACGCGGTTTTAAACGGACGGGAACTGCTTGGGGGTCCACTGAAAAAGAAATGGGTGTGCCATTGTAACACCCTAATTCGTTGCTGAACACATCAGCGTAGTCTGCAAATAGGGAGTCAATGTCTGAAGTTGAGACAGCATGGACTCCCGTTAAGCTAAGACCGAGATAGGGGAACCAATCCAACCCCAACAAGCTAGCGAGGGCACCGTCAACAACCACTAAAGGCAGATGGCCTTTAAAGGATTTGAATTTAACGAGGAACTTGCCTTTTCCGAGTACTGGAATATTCTTCCCTTGATAGTCCCTCAAGGTGAGGCGGCTCTTCTGGAGTTGGCTCCTAGACAGGCTGGGCCGGATTTTCTTAAGAGTGTTCCACGAGATGATTGAGAGCGCTGACCCGGTATCGACCTCCATGAGACAAGGTTTACCTTCTAAATGAATAGAAAGTGTGATTTTATTAGGTGTCAGAAAAGTGTGATTAGCTTGGTAGCAAGTATAACAGTTCTCTACTTGCCTTGGTGGCTCCGGAGGAGAGTAAGAGGATGCAGACCTTTGCGATGCCACGTGTGCTACCTGGCAGGCTCGGGCAATGTGACCTTTTTTGTTGCAGTTGTTGCAGGTAGCGTTTCTGAACCTGCACGCCGTCCGGGCATGGGGACCCCCACAGGACAGGCATAACAGGATGTGCTTTGGTGCGTTGCGGTTCCCGTGCCTTGCCCCTACCTGTGATCGCCTCAAGGGTTTGAGACGATGAACTTCCGACTGTTCAATGGGGTCTTCTTCACTCACCGCTTCCTCGGAGTGAACAGTGGCAGAGCTGGGCTTGGGGGTGGTCCCTTGGATTTCAGCGGCTGACTGGGTCGCTAGTTCTGCGGCTAAGGCTTCTTCAACCACTTGGGAGAGGTTGAGGTCTTTTCTGGCCAGCAAATGCCTCTGTAGTTTTAAGTCTTTGACTCCACATACGAGTTGATCAAGTAACATGTCGTCCAGGTAATTTTTGAACTCGCAGTGGAGAGCTGCTGTCCTCAGGGCGGCCATGTATTGATTTATGGATTCCCCATCTGCTTGCTTCCTCATCCGGAAGGCAAAACGCCTCGCGATCTGCGAAGGTTTAGGGGAGTAATGATTTGAAAGTGTTTCCAGCAGCTCTGGCCATGGAACGCTCTTGATTTCTCGTGGAGCAAGGAGGGCTGTTGCGGTATCGAAGACTGCAGCTCCGCAGTAGCTGAGGAAATATGACTTTATTCGGTGTTCCGCTGCGTCAGCCAGACCGATGGCATCAATATAGTGATTGAACCGGTTTCTATAAGAGTCCCACTTCTCTTCATCCGGTTTAAAAGGCGGAAATGCTGGGTTAGCGTTCATATTGGCGCCTAGTCAAGGGTAGACTGCCCTCTCTCTCTGGGTATATGAAGGCCCAATACGTGCTCACGTGAGCGCAGGCGGCTGTGGCTGCAGCGGTTCACCTGGCTCAATGACTTCAGCTCTGTGCTAGTGAGCGTTAGAGGCTCTTGCTGTAACGCTGTGACTATCAGCAATCATTTGAATCTCGCGCTCCCGGAAAGCGTTGGTGGATGTGTTGACAGAGATTCAAATTTCGCGCTCTCTGGGCGTGTAGGCGGCTGCGGACACAGCGCTGGGCTTCACTTGTGTTTCGAATTCAAACGACAGCAGTTTGAATTCTGCGCTCTTTTTCCTGAGCGGGGCGGCTGTAGCTTCAGCGCCTGACTTCACTCTCTCTCGCTGTAGCTTTCTGTGCGAACGGCTACAGACGCTTCACTTTCACTTAGCTAACTAGTGAACTGACCGAGCTCTCTGCTTCGCGGCTGCGGTTCAGTTGCCTATCGTGATTTCAGCTCAATGGAATGCTTCTGGTTAGTCATCCCATCCTCGTCGCCAGTATTATAGATTAAGGAATGAGAGACTAAACCAGAGCATTCACAAGTAAAGGCTTTATTCAACGGAATAAAGGGCTGTCGCGTCTGCATACTAACAAGCAGACATGCTCAGCGAACAGCGGCTGGCTCGACCTAGCAGCCGGCTTTTATAGCCGGCTGTCGAAGGGAGCCAGCCAATGGGAGCTGTAAACGCCCCCGCGGTATAGACGGACTTGGTTGGGAACTTTGGTCAGTCCCAAGGACATAACAAAGGTCTTTAACTGATTCACTGATGCAAATATACTAGAGAAGAGGGGATTCAAAAGAGAGAAGCAGATGAAATCTAACTTCAGTCTAACTCTTCCATCTGTTATATTCAATGTTCTAGTTCTGAGTGTGCAACTAAGTTGCAGATATGAAAGATTCATGGTATTATTTTCAAAACGTTGTGCCGCTTTGAAGTATTTTCTTATGTCTAAATTGATTTGTTTTTTAAATATAAAATCTCATCATACCTAGACATTAAATATCTATCTCTGTTTCTCTCTCTCTCTCTCCCTCCCTCCCTCTCTCTCTTCTGTGTCTGTGTCTGTATTTTTACTGGATCCTCTAAAAGAGAAGGAAATAATTCCTTAGCCACACACATAAACATATACCCACTGGGGGACAATTTTGTAGCAGGCTTGTTTGAAATAAATTAGAATGGACTGGAAGGTTTCCCATTTGGGAAATCTTTTGAGAATCATCTTGAAAAACTTGGGCTCTAGTTTATGGATTATATCCTGAACCTTAACTCTGATCTGTCCTCGCTCCATTATTCAGGTTAGTTATATTACTATTACTATTCAAACAGAAATTTAATAAAAATTATCTACCCATTTCTATAAACAAAAAACTCTCTAAACACAATATTTTCTCCTAATGGGGATGTTGGACCCATAGAGAACTTGTTGCATCTTGAATGATATGAATGATATAAACTAGAAGAGAGATTATATATGGTTTTCCCATAATGTCATTGAGAAAACCCATGCATCTGGTTGTACCCTCAAGCCAGAGGTGCTATTCAGCAGGTTCTGACCAGTTCTGGTAGTGGAAATTTTGAGTAGTTTGGAGAACCAGCAAATACCACCTCTGACTCGCCCCGTCCCATCCAGTCTCTGCCTCCTGAGTCCCAGCTGATTGGCCTGGTCATCTTTTGTTGCCTTGCACAGGACAACAGAGCTGGAAATCAGGTTAGTGGGGTGGGGAGGGAATGGAATTTTGCAGTAATCTTCCCCCCAGGAGAGGGGCGGGGATGGAGATTTTGCAGTAACCTTCCCCTGCCATGCCCACCAAGTCATGCCCACAGAACCTATAGTAAAAAAAATTGAATCCCACCACTGCCTCAAGCATGTGACATTTAGATCTAGGCATATAGAAAATTAGTTTCTGTGTACTTGTGGGCTGCTAAAGAATAAATTCCTTGCCCATATTTATTAATTAACAGGGAGGTTAGTTTGGAAGAGCGAAAAAAGTAGTCTGTGACAGCTCTGAATATTAATGGTAGGGGCAACTATAAGATTTGCATGGTAGAAATAAACTTTTATTACTAGGTGCTTTCAGCCTATAGGAAAATGAAATCTTATAGTCCTTGAAAATTGTACTGCATTTTATATAACAATGATTATGACTTTTAATGTGCAGAATATGACTAGTAGCTCTTAAGAAATATTTTTTTGTGAAATATCATTGACTACACTTCTTATAGGTGCATAATTGTTCCATAATATTCGGGATATTACCCAAAGTTCTCTTTTCTTCTATTGTATGTTGAACTTTTACATTTCAAAGAAATGAGTTGTGGTACTTCAGAGGTTCAGGTCAGGCTCAATTGCATTTAACATCTTCACTAATGAATTGAAAAGCCAGCTAAGCAGCACATCAACTGTGTTTGCAGACAATTATAAATTAGTATACTGTATAACAGCAGTAAAGAAAAATAATCCCACTTCCGGTTTGGGTTTCTTCGGCGACGGACCGAAATCTGCGATCGTGTGCTGTTTTGATCTGTGCTCACTGCTGGAGCACCCTGAGCCAGCTGGATTTGGGGCAAAGCCACCCCATAGACATGGGGAAGAGGGGGAAGACTGCCAGCAGAGTCGAGGAGAGCTGCATCTCTCCTCCCCAGCTTGCCATTACTCCCTTTCCTGAAGATGGTTGCAGCGGTGGTCAGAAATGGCCACCTCAAAGAAGAACCCAACCAGAAAAGATTGTGCAGGAGGAAGATAAGAAGAGAAAGCTTTGACTGACCAGGTTGAACTGAAAAAGCAACAACATAAGGTACCCTGGCATCTGAACTATAAAGAATAACATTGTTCCCAAAGAAGAATTCTGAAGCGGTGAAGAAGGGAAGGAAGGGGAAAGATTTAGTTTTTTTTTCTTTCCTTCCCCTTACTGACAGTTAAGAGACTTAAGTAAGAAATTGAAAAAAAATCACTTTGACATTAATAGGCATTCAAGCTGAAAATAAAATGTCAAAGGGTTAATAAAGATTTCTTGGATATTTAAAAACTTTTAAAAGAAGGAAAGGGGAGAAAAGGAAAAAACAAAAGGGTGGGATCTGGAAAAATGAAGGAGACCACCTGGAAGTAAAAGGAATTAACAGTGAAACCTTAACAAGATTCCTAAAAAATACATTCTAACTGAAACTTTGTAACAAGAGAATAGAACCCCAGGAAGAGAAAGTGGAAAAAAGAAACAAGAAGAAACAGCCTTGGATTATTTGGATTACTTGCTGATTTTTGGATTTTTGGTTATTGGATTTCAATGACTAAAATCAATTGGGTGGTTGTTTAAAAGTGTTTAAAAGGCCATCACTCTTGGAAGAACTGAAAATGGAACTTAAAAAACAGAAAGAAGGAAGAGGCTTTTTTTTGGCTTCATATATCAATTTTTAGAAATGGAGATCTTGAACTATGAGAAACAACAAGAAATGCTTGAAGAACAAGAAGGATGGGACAAAGAAGAAGCCATCTTTAATGATCAAGTAATCCTATGTGGGGGAAAAAAAGAATGGGGGGAAAGAGAGTGAAAAATTTAAGATTTGAAAAAACAACCCCCCCCCCAAAAGAGAACAATTTGAAAAGCAATTACAATATTAGGAAGAAATATTATAAAGGACAGAAACAGGATATAGAGAAACAGGGAAAACATACAAGGATTAAAGGTATAAGCCTATTTAGAAGACATAGAGATAATGGGTGAAAATTTAATTGAAAGAGAGGATTCTGCAAGGGTACATAAGATAGCATTGTTATATTAGAAATAGAAGTGAATTTAGAAAATTTGAAACAAGTGTGATAAAAGTGATAGATAAAATACTTATTGCAATGTAATGGAATGTTTGTTAATAAATAAATGAAATAAAGAGAATGAGAGAATGAAATTAGGAAAGGATGGGAACATTTTAATTGTTATTAATGATTTATGGAAATTTAAATGAAAAGAAATATTAAAAAAATATGGAAATATTACAAGTGTTCCTAAGGAAATATAATATTTAATTGAAAAGGAATGTTAAAGATGTTAATTAATATTAATGTAAGATTGTATCTAACATTAATGGTTGAGCCGAATTGGAATAGAATGAGTATTTTATGTATTATTGTGTGTGTGTGTGTGTGTGTGTGTTTTCTTAAGTTTTCGCGGGTACTTATATGCATGGTATTCAGCTTTGTTCGGGTATTTTCCCACGTCATTATAGTTGTGCTTTGAAAGTTGTAGCAACGTTTCAGCAGAATCCCCATTAAGAGAATGAGTGCATACAGGGAGACGTACTTGAGAGTAGTGTTGAATAATACACATACAGCACACAGATACACTGTACAGTAAATGTAGGATTTTACTTTCAATAAAGGTTTAAGCAAAGTTCAAAATAGGCAGTCCAAAGTCATTCACAGTTAAATCAGTCAGTTTTTTCAATCCAAGGATAATCCAAATATCAAAGTCCAGTGTCAAAAAACTGTTCAGTAACAGACTTACATTAAATCCAGTAATATCAGTCAATTAGAAGAAATTGAGGAACAGCAATACTTTCCAACAGAAGGAAACAGAGATACACTCTCTTCTGAGACTCAGACTGAAACAATCCTGGTTTCTGGTTCCATCTTATGGGCATTTGAAAAACCACACCCAATTGCAGTTTTTGCAATCTCTTAATGACATAGTACTAAAATGTTTATCCTGGTTTATATATTTCTAACCCAAATACCTGTTAGGTGACTTATATTCCTAACAAATCTCATCTGCCATCATCAGACTTCTGCATTGTGTTCATCTGTGAGTCAGACTTTCACAGCCGTGAAAGTCTGACTCACAGATGAACACAGTACAGAAGCCTGATGATGGCAGATGAGATTCTGCCAAAACAAACAAAGCTGAATACGATAGATAGATAGATAGATAGATAGATAGATAGATAGATAGATAGATATAGATATAGATATAGATATAGATATAGATATAGATATAGATATAGATATAGATATAGATATAGATATAGATATAGATATAGATATAGATGGTATTCAGCTTTTTTCGGGTATTTTCCCACATCATTATAGTCTATGACAAACACTATATTGCCAAAACGTTGCTACAACTTTAAAAGCACAACTATAATGACATGGGAAAATACCTGAACAAAGCTGAATGCCATACATGTAAGTACCCGCGAAAACTTAAGAATATATATATATATATATATATATATATATATATATATATATATATATATATATATATATAATCTTTAAGAACTTAGTGTGTGGGGACGACGGTCTGCCACCTCCAAGTGGTGTCCCCTGGATGCGCGAAGCCGTCAAACGCTGACCGTAACTGAGAGCAGACCCTCCGACGACAGGCCCACGCGACAGGCCGGCTGGAGTACTCAAATGCCGCATCAACATGATGGAAACGTCCACTACAAAACACACATCCAATGCTACCGCGTTGGGGAACCAGCGGGTGCAGGAGACCAGGAGCCTGCGCCAAAAATCAACGAAATGGTCCACGGAAAGCACGGCCGTGTGAAAAACGCAAGCGGGGAACAGAGGACTGCCAGACGCTCAAGGTGGCCACCTGGAACGTGGATTCGCTGACTGGACGCTCGACCGAGATCGTCAGGGCCATGCGGGACAGGAAGCTGGACATCTGCTGCCTCCAGGAAACTCGCTGGAAGGGCAACAAGGCTACGACTATAGACGGCTACAAGATCATATACACCAGCTGTAAGGAAAACCGCGGCGGTGTAGCTGTAGTTGTCAGTCCAAGCTGGCAAAGTTCCGTCGCAGAAGTTAAGCGCCTCACAGAACGACTGATGATAATCGTCGAGCGACCGAGAGGCAGCGCCTACACATCTTGTCCGCCACGCCCCTCAGACCGGATGTCACGAGGAGGAGAAGGATACCTTCTGGGAACTGCTCGACATCCAACTCAGGCAGATCCCACACGAAGACGACATCATCATCTCGGGTGACCTGAATGGTCATGTAGGGCGGGACAAAAACGGACACCAGTGCCACGGTGGGCACAGCACAGGCGATACGAATGAGAATGGCCAGAGGATCCTGGACTTTGCCGACTCCCATGATATGACCATCACGAATACCTGCTTCATTAGGTGAGAATCTCAACTCCTCACCTACCATAGCAGAAACAGGAGCCACCACACACAGATCGACTACATCATCGCACGACGAAGAGCCGCTAAAAACGTGCTCAACGCCAAGGCGTACCCGTGCGAATCGAGCAGTCAGCACAGGCCGCTGATGGCGAAGATCAGGATCAGCAAGCCCAAGACCAGGATTGACAAAAGAAATGCAGACCAGCCACGAATCAAGTGGTGGAACCAGAAGAAGATGGCGGGACCCCTCATCAAACCGGAGCAGTTCCCGCAGATGGTCGACGGGCCACAGGAAGCGTGGTCCATGCTGAAGAGCACTGTTCACACTGCCGGCTGCCAACAGCTTGGTTGCACCAAGCCAGGATGGAGACGCATCGAAGCGAGATACATGGCTCTGGACACCGGAAGTACAAGATGCCGTACACCTGAAGAAACGGCTCTACAAGGCCTTTCTTCAGGACAAGACCAGCGAGAAGCTCTGCGAATACAAGGCGACCAAAAAGGCAGCCAAGAAAGCAGTAGCGACAGCCAGAAGCTCCCACTACGATGACATCTACGAGAAGCTGAACACGCGAGAAGGCGAGAATGAGATCTACCGCCTAGCCAAAAGCAGACACAGGAAGACCCTGGACATTGACCAGTTTCATGGGATCAACGACAAAGGGGAAATTTGATCGTCAACCCCAGAGACGCCTGCGGAGAGGTGGCGGCAATACTTCAAGAAGATCTCCACCGAGGAGTTCCCACACCCACGAACCCCGCGAGGTGACCCAGTTGAAGGCCCAGTCTCAGGCATTTATGCCAGCGAGGTCGCCGACGCCATCAAGGCCATGAAAACGGTAAGGCAACAGGACCAGACGACATCCCTGCCGACTTCTGGAAAAAGGCACTACCGGGCTCGGCATTGTGGCTGTGCGAGCTGTTCAACAACATCGTCTCCACGGGAAAAGTGCCACATGACTGGTACCGCAGCACCACTGTTCCAATCTGGAAGGGAAAGGGCAGCCCAGCGGACTGCTCCAACTACAGACCGGTCAGGTTACTGTCACACACTATGAAGATCTTTGAACGCGTCCTTGATAAGCGCATTCGGGACACCGTCGACATCAGCGTCAACCAGGCTGGATTCATCAAGAACTGCGGCACCACCGACGCCATCTTCGGTGTGCGGATGCTGATGGAGGCTCACAGAGAGAAGAAAATCCGCTCCACACCGCCTTCCTAGACTTGGAAAAGGCCTTCGACCGAGTCCCGCACGATCTCATCTGTGCACGCACTGCGAGACCACGGCGTGCCTGAGCTGCTCGTACAATGGGTCCAACTCCTATACAGATGTCACAAAAGCCGTGTAAAAGCGGCAGCTGGGATATCAGAGGAGTTTAATATTACTGTCGGCGTACACCAGGGCTCTGCTCTCTCACCACTGCTGTTCATTCTGGTGATGGACACAATTACACACGACCTGTACACGCCCGCCCCATGGACGCTGCTCTACGCCGATGATGTGTTCCTGGCCAACCTGTGCAAGGCTGAACTAGAGCACCGAGTCCAACAGTGGCACGACCGCCTCGAGCAGTTCGGGCTCCGGCTGAACCTAAAGAAGTCCGAATACCTGACCACTGACAATGAAATGACAGGCTCCATCCATGTGAACGGGCAGGAGCTACCGCGCGCCTCCACCTTCAAGTACCTGGGAACTACTCTTGGGGAAGAAGGCCTACTACAAACTGAGGTGGCAGCCAGGATCAATGCAGCGTGGGGCAAATGGAAGTCCGTCACGGGCGTCCTCTGTGACAAGAAGATGCCGATGCGCCTGAAGGCGAAAATCTATAACTCTGTGGTGCGCCCGTGGCCATATACGGCGCAGAGTGCTGGCCGACGACCAAAGAAGTTGAAAGCAGACTCCAGATAATGGAGATGCGAATGCTCCGATGGTCGGTAGGCCCCACCCTACTCGACGCGTCAGAACGAAGAAGTGCGTAGACGGTTCAACGTCGTGCCCATCCCCACGGTCATGAGGCAGTCCCGGCTACGATGGTTCGGCCACGTGAGCCGCGCCAAGGAAGAATCCATCATCAAATCTGTAATGAAGGTGACTGTCGGAGGAGCGAGACCGCGTGGTAGACCTAAACAACGCTGGATGGACACGATCAAGGCCGATCTAGAGATCGCGAAGGCAGACCCGACACACGTGGCAGACAGAGAGGCGTGGAAGCAGTACTCAAGGACATTAGCGGACCTCGCCCGAGCGCGAGACAAACGCTGAAGAAAAAGAAGAAGAAGAAGAAGAAGAACTTAGTGTGTATTTTAAGAATGTACCAAGCAGCATTTGATTGGCAAAAGTTATGTTTTATAAAATAGAGGTTAGATATTGCATGTTATAATTGTAAAGGCATAAATTGAAGTTTAAATAAGATCTAAATGGACAAAATTTAAAAGATACAAAGGTGTCATACTCCAGTCAGTAACTACAGGGGAGAACTTGTTTAATGAGAAAAGAAAATATGAAATTGAAACAGGACAGAAAAAAAAATTAAACATAATGATTAGAAAGATATTGAAACTTAGAAAAAGGTATGTAATTGAACTTAGAAAGGAATGAGATAACTAAAAACGAGGTTGAGAAAACTAAGGGAAAGGAAAAATCACTGAGAAAATACTAAAATAGTAACAAGATATGGAATATAATACAAAGATGAATATGAAATTGAGTTTGTGTCTTTATGGAAAAGTGATAACCCGGGATCATATTATTCTCAAAAAAAGATATTTTATTTGTATTATGTTTTGTGAAAACCCAAATAAAAATTTTTACAAAAAGAAAAAGAAAAATAATCCCATTAATATCAACAGATCTATAAGGCAACAGGGGCAAATTTAATTTTGAAAGCAAGATTGATATGCAAATGAAAAATTGTAGAAGAAAAAGAAAGAAATGAGAAGGCAAATACTAAGTTTTCATTTGAAATAGTTCCATTTTAAATAGCAATGAACAATAATGATAACTACAAATCTATAAAATCAAAGATACATTTGTTACATTAATTAGTGGTTGCTCAAAAGCCCAAATGCTTCCAAAATGATAAGGAGTGTGTACTATGAAAGATTTTTGAGGTCATATAGGAATAGGTGCATACCAAAGTGCAAATAATCTATTGTAACTTTATAATAAAATTAAATATAGCTTGAACAGTGATTCCCTGTGTTGATACCAATGTTTTTCTCCCTAGTTACAACTTTATGTAAAAACATCTTTATCCATAAATTAAATTACTGGCTGGGTTATTCTGAACAGAAGTTGGAAAAAAAATACTAAAAAGGAACAATGAACAGTGAAATTTTTCCATACTTATACATTTACTACATTCATGATTTGTCCAATAAAATAGTACACTGATCAATTAAAACAGTAATTAGAGAACAGATTGGATACTGCAAACATAGAAGGTTGAATGATCACCCAAAATTACAGTTCTAACATACATATTAGTTACTCTATTAATACTCCCACAGTTCTATTGGATAAAATAATATATATTGAAATAGCACCAGTATAAATAAATATAACCTGTATGTGTGTTCTGATAGGCTTCTAAAGGCATGTGTGTGTTGGGGGAGGAGGAGGGGAGAATAGGAACAGGTAGTAATGATGGAAGCTAACTTGTATTTTAAAAACTAAAATCAACCAGTGTCCTCACACGGAGTGTCTCCATGGCCATTTAAAAAAAAAAAAAACCCTTCCAAGTGCTACAAATACCATGCCATCATTTTGAAAATGCACTGCAGAAGCCCTGAGTTAGTGACAGAAGATTAGTTTTTTTTTTTTTATGACTTTGGATGCTCCAAAAATATCATGGAAATTTCAGTTCTGATGATCAGACATGACTAATTACAGATATAGTAAAGTCTTGATTGCTGATACTGAGTCCAGGCACAGGAGGTAAGAGCAGGGAGCACTGCAAAATTGTTCCCCTTGGCAATAGATTATGCATGGACTGCAGAAGTGCTGCTAAACTTCCTGGTGATATAACAATGCCAATAGTAACTGCATATTTTAGCTTCTGTTAGGATGCTTAAGGTTGCAAATGAAATAGCTGAATTATGAATTCTGAATTATGAAAACTGTCAGTGAATAAGAAATCCTGCTGGCAGTCTACTAAATAGAAGTAAGAAAAGAAGCAGGAACTAATTGTAGTTAACTATCTGCAGGCTCTATTTAAGCCTTCTTCTTCTTCTTCTTCTTCTTCTTCTTCTTCTTCTTCTTCTTCTTCTTCTTCTTCTTCTTCTTCTTCTTCTTCTTCTTCTTCTTCTTCTTCTTCTTCTTCTTCTTCTTCTTCTTCTTCTTCTTCCTCTTCTTCTTCCTCCTCCTCCTCCTCCTCCTCCTCCTCCTCTTCCTCTTCCTCTTCCTCATGTATGGCATGTTTTAGCCAGGGATCATCGAGGTGGCTGGCTGCCTCTGAAAGGAATTTTTTTCAGGCGGTGTTATCTTTTCCTGCGGGATGCCTGGAGAACCAGTAGCAGAAATATTGAGTAGTTCAGAGAACCAGCAAATACCTGCAGATTTTACAGTATCCTTCCCCTGCCATGCCTACCAAGCCACGCCCACAAAACTGGCAGTAAAAAGATTTGAATCCCACCACTGGTGAGCCACCTCTTGATACTGTTCTTCCTCTGGTTTATGTATAAAATATTTATATCAATACTTATTATGTTCTGTCCATTATGGTACATTGTCCTTAGAAAATGGAACCAAAGGGGATTTCCTTAGATTATATTTTTATATATGTACAAAGCAGTTTAATGCAAACTATCGAACCCTACAGGGGAAAGGGCTATTTCCAATAAACTTAGTGAAACAAACTCCATTCAGATAACCAGTTAATTAATATATTAATAAATCAGTCAAAAGCATTGCCACTGTTGCCCGGGGCTCCCAGAAGGAATAGAAGGAGTAGTCAACACCCCAGAAAACAAACTCAAGATCCAAAAAGATCTTGACAGACTAGAACAATGGGCCCTATCCAACAACATGAAATTTAATGTGGACAAAAGCAAGGTTTTATACCTAAGCAGGAAAAGCTAAATGTAACAGACGATCAGGCAAAACCTGCGTCAAAAACAGGGGAGAGGGATCTTTGGAATCCTAGTGGATGATCACTTAAACATGAGCCAGTAGTGATAGGATTCAAAACTTTTTACTACCAGTTCTGTGGGTGTGGCTTGGTGGGCATGGCAGGGGAAGGATACTGTAAAATCTCCATTCCCCCTCCATCCCACTAACCTATTTTCCAGCTCTGTTCTCCTGTGCAGGGCAAAAGAAGACCCAGCCAACCAGCTGGGACTCAGGAGGCAGAGAATAGATGGGGCGGGGCCAATCAGGGGTGGTATTCCAAACTACTCAAAATTTCTACTACAGTTCTCCAGAACTGGTCAGAACCTGCTGAATACCACCTCTAGCCAGCAGTGTGTGGCAGCAGCTAAAAAAAAGTTAATACAATCCTTGAGGCATAGAATCAAAATAGACTGCTTTATAAAGCCTTACATATTGATATAAATATTTTATACATAATCCAGGCCACACCTGGAATATTGCATCCAGTTTTGGACACCACATTACAAAAAAGATGTTGAGACTTTGGAAAAAGTGCAAAAAACAACAACTACGATGATTAAGGGCCTGGAGGCAAAAAACATATGAAGAACGATTGCGGGAATTGTGTATGGCTACTTTAGAGAAAAGAAGGATTAGGGGTGACATGATAACTGTTATGTCCTGAGAACTCTAGGAGTTCTCACTCAGGTCCACTCACTTTGTGTGGGCGTTATTCCCCCCATTCCCATTGGTTGGTTCTCTCCAGCAGCCAGCTATAAAAGCAGGCTGCGGGGTCCAACCAGTTGCTGATTGCTGCGAGCCAGTTCCAGGAGTGGCAAGCACGGTCAGCCCTTTATTGTAAAATAAAGTATTGTTGCACTCATGCTCTGGTTCAGCCTCTCATTGCTCAAACTTAACACTGGCGACGAGGATGGGATGGCTACCAGAAGCACCATGCAACCGCTGAGTCACTAGCCACCGATCCGCAGCCCAGAGAGAGCGATCGGCTGGCGATAAGGGAAACGCTGATCCGCAGCCAGAGAGAGCGGTCAGCCAACAAAACGAGCGATCAAAAAGAGCAAACGCTGATCCGCAGCCAGAGAAAGCGGTCTGGTTCAAAAAGTTAGAAGCGTCTGTAGCCGCTTGTTAGCCCGCTAAGGAAAGTGAAGCGCTGCGAGCCGCAGCCGCTCTGTATTTGCGCGAAATTCAAGCGGGTGTCATTTGAATTTCGAGCCAGTAGGAGTCACAGCACAGCGCTGTAGGAAGTCACTAACGCCCACTTTTTGGCGCGAATCAAGACACCTCCAACGGCTAGCAGCCAACGTGGTAACCCAGAGAGAAAAGAGAGGGTAGCAAAAAACCTCTCCAGAGCTGATATCACTAGTAACTCACGAGCACCCGTTGTCCCAGAGAGATTTTTTCCGCAGGTAGCCCAGCCGTTCCAGCACCATGAGTTCCAACCCAGTATTCCCGGCGTTTAAACCAGACGAAGAGAAGTGGGAATCGTATAAGAACCGCTTCAATCATTACATAGATGCGGTCGGCCTGGCGGATGCAGGAGAGCATCGGAAAAAATCCTATTTCCTAATCTACTGCGGAGCCACCGTTTACGATACCGCCGCAGCACTCGTGGTGCCGAGAGAATTGAAAAACGTTCCGTGGTCCGAGTTGCTTGAGATCCTCACTAACCACTACGCTCCCAGGCCTTCACAAATCGCCAGGAGGTTCACGTTCTGTATGAGGAAGCAATCAAGTAAGGAGACCATCAATCAATATATGGCCGCCCTCAGAAAAGCAGCCCTGCACTGCGGGTTTGGAACATACCTGGAGGACATGCTCCTCGATCAATTAGTTTGTGGGGTCAAGGATCTCAACCTACAGAGGCGCCTGCTAGCAAAAAGACCTCAACCTCGCGCAAGCGGTCGAGGAGGCCCTAGCAGCCGAGCTAGCAACGAACTCAGCCACCGAAATTCAGGGCCCAAGTGCCAAGTTGGCATCGTTCCCAGTCCATTCCGAAGAGGTGGAAGCGGAGGAAACCCACAACGATGAAAACGACGTCCACCGCCTCGCCAACGACAGACGGTCGCAGGTAGGGGCCAAACAAGAATACACCGGTCCACCCAAGCACATCACACTGTGCCTAGCCTGTGGGGATCGCATCAAAGGGCCACCTGCAAGTTTAAAGGAGCCACTTGCAACAACTGCCATAAGAGGGGCACATCGCGAGAGTCTGCCAAGCCCCTCAAAGCGCTGCACACAGACCCCGTCCTCGCACTCGGGACCACAGAGGCAAGTATTAAACTGTCGCACGCACCGCCTTGCCAGGCGTACTTGCCACACTGTTAGTAAAATTTCTCTCTCCGTTTCCCTAGAAGGTAAACCGTGCCACATGGAGGTTGACACAGGGTCAGCGCTCTCAATAATCTCGTGGAGCACCCTCAAGAGACTCCATCCCAGCCTATCTACTACCCGGCTTCAGAGATGCCAGTTCGGTCTGAAGGACTACCAGGGAAGGCCATTCCCGTGATCGGCAGAGGCAAGTTCTTTGTCAGTTTTAGAGCTTTTAAAGGCCACCTACCTCTAGTGGTAGTTAACGGCAATCTACCCACCTTATTGGGGCTCGATTGGTTTCCCCACCTCGGCCTAGGGCTAACAGGAGTCCATGCTGTCTCAACCTCAGACACTGACTCCTTATTCGCTGACTACACAGATGTGTTCAGCGAGGAGCTGGGGTGTTATAATGGAACCCCATCTCGTTCACCGTTGACCCCAGGCAGTCCCAATCAGATTAAAACCACGTAGAGTTCCATTTGCTATTCGACCAAAACTAGACGCTGAATTGGATAAACTACTAAAACAAGGGGTCATTGAGCCAACAGATTTCGCCAAGTGGGAGACGCCCATTGTCACACCCTTAAAAAAGATGGTAGCCTGAGAATTTGCTCGGACTACAAGACAACAATCAATAAATATTTACAAGTTAGCGCCTACCCTGTGCCCGTCATTCAGCACTTATTACACACATTCGAGCCGGGCAGTATTTTTGCTAAATTGGACATGTCTCAAGCATATCAGCAGTTCCCTGTTGATAACCAAACAGCGGAACTTCAGACCATCGTCACTCACAGGGGTGCCTTCCGATGCAAGCGTCTCCAATTTGGCGTAAGTGTTGCCCCAGGTATTTTTCAATCCCTCATGGAGCGGATTTTACAGGGCCCCTGGTGTAGTACCCTACTTCGACGACATCTTGGTCTCGGCCAGGGACAGACCCCAACTCTTCCAGAGAGTGCGAGCAGTGTTAGAGAGGTTCAGACAGCATGGCCTCAAGTTAAAAAAAGAAAAATGCGCCATTGCCACTAGACAGGTGGACTTTCTGGGCTATAAAATTGACGCCTCTGGCATTCACCCCCTGGAGTCCAAGGTTAGGGCAATCCATGAAGCTCCCACACCAACCTCCAAAACGGAGCTACAAGCTTTCTTGGGGCTGCTGAACTTTTATGCATCCTTCTTGCCCCATAAAGCCTCAGTAGCCGAACCCCTACACAGATTACTAGACAAAAAGTCACCGTGGCACTGGGGGCACAAAGAAGACCAGGCGTTTAACGCCGTCAAATCACTACTTACATCAGAGGCAGTGCTCATCCAATTCGACCCCAACCTTCCTTTAGTACTGGCAGCAGACGCATCCCCTTTTGGAATTGGGGCGGTCCTTAGTCACAGACTCCCCAATGGCGCCGAGGCCCCCATCGCCTTTTTTCTCCAGGACGCTCTCGGCCACGGAGCGAAACTACAGCCAAATAGACAAGGAAGCCCTAGCAGCTGTTGCGGCCGTGAAAAAGTTTCACGAATTCCTTTTTGGCCACTTCTTCGAACTGGTCACCGACCATAAGCCTACTGGGCCTACTGGCCGGCGACAAACAGACACCTCAAGTCCTTTCCCCTAGGATGACAAGGTGGACACTTTTCCTAGCGGCCTACTCATACAAACTTATTCACCGCCCGGGCAAAACTCTATCCCACGCCGACGCTCTCAGTCGCTGCCCCTTGCCCGCTCCGGCTGAAGACCCAGCTCCTGTCAACGCCATTTTCGAAATCACCCAGTTGGACCTGCCCATCACCGCCCTTGACATCGCCGCTAAAACAAAGGCAGACCAAGCGCTCGCCCAGGTGCTCGACTGGGTGAGGAGGGGGTGGCCGGGAGGCAACATTGATAACAAATTCGCACCCTTTAAGACTCGCATGCAGGAGCTGTCCAGTTTGCAGGGTTGTCTACTGTGGGGCACTCGAGTGGTCATTCCGACCTCGCTGCGTACCCGAGTCCTGGAGGCGTTGCACGAGGGACACCCCGGCATCGTGAGAATGAAGTCATTAGCACGCAGCTACGTGTGGTGGCCGGGTCTAGACGAGGACATTGTCAATTGGGTAAGTTCCTGCAGCATTTGCCAGGAATCCCGTCCTGCTCCCCCCATCGCCACCCCTACCAGATGGGAGAGCGCCAGCGCCCTTGGTCTAGAATCCATATCGATCTGGCCGGCCCGTGCATGGAAAGATGTTCCTAGTGGTCGTGGACGCTTATTCCAAATGGATAGACGTGGCACAGCTATCCACGACCACCACACTAGCAATCACCAACGTGTTAACGCGCCTGTTCGTTACACATGGGCTACCCGACTCCATTGTCTCCGATAATGGCCCACAGTTCGCATCAGTAGAATTCAGCCGTTTTGCTGCCAACCTGGGCATTTGCCACATTTTCACAGCCACATTTCACCCTGCCAGTAATGGGTTGGCTGAAAGGGCCGTCAGGACCACCAAAGAGGCCCTCGCTAGGTTTGGCAGGGATGACTGGCACCACAAACTCGCACGGTTCCTGATGAGCCAGCACTCAACCCCTGTACAGTCACCAATAAGTCCCCAGCGGAACTTCTGATGGGCCGGCGCCTGAGGACTGTATTGGACAGACTGCACCCTCAATACTGCCCTGACTCTCCCTCGCTTCTACTTCGGGGTTAGACATTTTATGTTACAGGAGCCAGTATTCGCAAGGAATTTCGCAGGGGACCCACTTTGGATTCCAGGCGAGGTCATTGCCGTCACCGGGCCGAGATCGTATAGGGTCAGGCTGGAGGATGGTCGCGTCTGGAGGAGACACATAGACCAGCTTAGAAGGCGCCCCAGCACCCTTGCCAACAAGAACCCAGAGTCTCCAGTCGAAGAGGAACCACCACATCCGTCGCCCAGCCACATCGCACCCAACGACCAGTCTGCACCAGCGGTCGCTCCGGTCAACCCAAACTCGGACAACAGCGCCCATAGAGTTGACCAGCCTGATCCAACCCACGAGAGCTCGACCCCAGTAACCAACCCGGTGGTTTCCGAGGATGCCCAGTCCGGAGAGAGTGTTGGTGACACTATGCCGGCTCAACCGTCACAGACTGATATCGAACAGACAGACAATGTTCCCGAGCTGCGCCGTTCCGGGCGCCAACACAAACCCCCCGTCTACCTCAAGGACTATGCATGTTCGCATCTGGGGGGAAGGGGTGTTATGTCCTGAGAACTCTAGGAGTTCTCACTCAGGTCCACTCACTTTGTGTGGGCGTTATTCCCCCCATTCCCATTGGTTGGTTCTCTCCAGCAGCCAGCTATAAAAGCAGGCTGCGGGGTCCAACCAGTTGCTGATTGCTGCGAGCCAGTTCCAGGCGTGGCAAGCACGGTCAGCCCTTTATTGCAAAATAAAGTATTGTTGCACTCATGCTCTGGTTCAGCCTCTCATTGCTCAAACTTAACAATAACAGTATTCCAGTATTTGAGGAGCTGCCACAAAGAAGAAGGATCAACTTATTTTTTAAAGCACCAGAAGGCAAGACAAGAAAGAATGAATGAAAACTAATCAAGGAAAGAAGTAACCTTGAATTAAGGGGAAACTTCTCAACAGTGTGGACAATTAACCAGTTGCCTTCAGAATTTATAGATGCTTCATCACTGGAGATTTTAAAGAAAAAACTGGACAGCAATCTATCTGAAATGGTTTAGGGAAGTGGTGGCTAACCTTTTTTGGTTCCCATGCCGATAATTGCGTGCGCACTCATGTGCCAGCACCCAGAAGGCAATGCATGTTGACCCCTCATGCACTCTACACATGCGCATGTAATCCCCTCTTGTGTGCCGCATGTCTGCACATGCACAGACAATTCCCCCTATGCACAGTGTGTCTGCGCATGCACATGTGATCCCCTCATGCTGAGCACATCTCTGCGCATGCATGCACATCTCCCATGCAGCCTCCCTCCACCTCCTGCGCATGCGCACCAGACAATCAGCTATCGGGCATCAATGAGCGTGCATGCTCACGTGCCAGGGAAATGGCTATAGGTTTGCCAACATGGGTTTAGGGTCTCCTGCTTGAACAGGGATTGGACTAGAAGACCTCCAAGGTCCCTTCCTCTCTATTCTGACTGATTGAAGGCCCTCCTCCCTTCTTCCCTGCCACTCCTCTCCCCCTTCTCATTTCAGGGTAATAATTTCATAAAAAGACTTTTAAGTTGTGTTTATATAAATGGAAAGAGAGAAATGGTACAGTATTATTTTATCACCTGCTTGACCATATAATTAAAATCTATAATTATGTAAGCAGACAATATGTTAGCATTTCTCTCTGAGCAAATTTGAGTCCTATTCATTCATGTTGATTGGATAATTATAATCAGTTTATACAATTCATTTGATCAGAAGACTTTCCTACTTTCTCATTATACATATAGCCTACATCAGTTCCCATATACAATGGGCTATGAGAATAATCTTGACAGTCAGGAGGAAAAGTCACAGCCTACATAATAATCTGATAAAAGAAATCTGAGTCCAAAGAAAGAATGAAGTTGGAGAAAGTATCTCAGAATTGACCCTTTCTAGTTGTCTGGAAGGTCAAGGCAGATAAGAGGATATTTTTTTCAGACTTACAAGATTGTGTTACTATCATTTCACAATAAAAGTAGTATTCTTGGTTTTGGTTTCCTAGTCTGAAGTAAATGTTGACATTAAATATGATTACCTGGGAAATTAGCGATTGATTGTACACTGGCTATTGTTTTCTACAAGAAATGCAATAAGCATGGAGATCATACACAAAGAGCTGATTTGGGTTATCATCTTACTGCGCCCATTGTGATAAATATGAATTTTGAGATCTTCACTAAATGAAAAAGATGTTTGAACTTTTCCACTTTCTATAATTTTAGAATATTTTATCTTGAACATCACAACTATAGATTGTCATTCTCTCAGGTAATTTTTCATCTTCACCTTGAAAATTTAGAATTGTTTTTATTTAGGCATGTGTATGTGGTAGAACCACTAGCTAAAGGGGAGTGGGCCTCTCTAGGAGAAGTAAAGAGGCATTCCAGTTTAGAGTCTGTTTTGGGGTGGAAATATCTGAAGTCTTTAACTTTTGGTAACTGTTTTTCTCTAGAAAGTCTTACTGTCTCTAAGTGATATGGATTTGTCATTACTGAATTTAAAAAATATTTAAATAATAACATTTTCAAGGCTATTTATTTTCAAAAGTCTAGCAACACATGACATATAGCACTAAAATGCATTATTTATGCTAACACAATTAACAATTTAATAAAATTTCAACTAGAAAAGTCTGTCAGAAATAGATATTTAATTTCAGCTGGTTTTCTATATCTGCTAATATATCATGCCAGTAACAAAACACTGCAGCAGATTACAGGATTATAGTAAAAATTTGTTTGGGGAGAAATCACTGTATTTTTTTAAATTCAAGTGCATTCAGAAATGTTAATGGTAAATATATTCAGATATAAAGAGGGCACCACATTGGAGGAGAATAAATAACAATATTATTTATTTTGTTATAGGCTTCTGGCTTCTTTTTTAATTCCATCAGTTTCTGAAAATATAAATTTCTTATGCAGTGCAAATATAATTCAATACCAAATTAAGACCATATGAATTAAATGAAATGGAAGCAAGTATATAGATGTCTAGATGTGTAGGAGTATGTTTCAATGTGTGTATGTGTGTGTGTGTGTGTGTGTGCATTATGTATTTAAGGACAGGATAGGATAGGATGAATTATGATAAGCTAAGCTAAAACAATAAGGTAACGTAAAGTAAGATAGATAAGATAACTTTATTCTGTGAACACACTGGCACACATTTAAAAATGAAATTCTGATGTGCATTCTCAAAATAAATATATAACCATACACATGCATGCATATACATACACATATTCTATACAGGTATTCCTCCAGTAACCAATGTTTGCTTAGCAAATATTCATTTATGACATCGCTGAGTCCCAAAGTCACCTATGTTGTATGATGGTGTCATTCGCCCTTACAAACAACCACAGAGGCACTGTAATATAGCAATAGCAATAGCACTTACACTTATATACCACTTTATAGTGCTTTACAGCCCTCTCAAAGTGGTTTACAGAGTCAGTGTACTGCCCACAACAATTTGGGTCCTCATTTTACCCACCTTGGAAGGATGGAAGGCTGAGTCAACCTTGAGCCTGTCGGGATTCAATCTGCCAAATTACAGTAGGAGTAGCTTGCAGTATTGCACTATAACCACTGCGCCACCAAGGCTCCTTTGGAGCCATGCTGGAGAGCCACATGTTGTCCACACTTGCCTTCTACATGAGCTTGGATGTCAGAGAGCTTATCCCCACAGGCAAAGCACTGTGCTGGACTCTCTCCTTCCCCATGAAGCCCCAGCCTTGCTCATAAGTAGGTGTGGCCTTGCCCTGCCACTTTCTGGAGCAGTAAACCTGCCCAAATTTCAGAAATTGCACTTCTGTGGAGCTGCAAACCTTGTTGCATGCCAGATGTAGTCTGTCTTCCCCCACTCCCAGGGTGACCATTGTAGCTTACAGACACCTTTCTGCCAAGATTTCCCAAATTGTGCCACCTCAGAGTTGAAGAGTTTGACACACCACCATCCTGTGGCCTTCACTTCTGGACCCACTCTGTGGCCTTTTCCAAACTGCAAGAGGGTCTCCTAATAAACCTGCTTTCCAGCTCCATCGCATTTCTCCCCACAGCTCAACACACCCTTCTTTCTCTAGAGAAATGGAAAAGCTGCATTACAAAAGGAAGAAACCAAAAAAGAATCCTCTGAAGTCATCACTTTCCCCAGTGTGGAGCAGGAAAGAGCAAGCAACTTCACAAGGCAACTTTCATGAGAAGTTGGACATGCTGACCTTACATTTTTTAAGCCCCATGGAGGAAACCGCTAGGCAACAGACTTGGTCATTGCCAGAAGTTGCCTTGTGGAGTTGCTTGGTCTTTCCTGCTCCTCATTGTGGAAAGTGCGCCTGATAGGCAAGGTGCATCAAGCTCTCTAGCTGTCAGCATTCCAGAAAACTTCAACTCCAGTAAATAACTCCATGACAGACATGTTCTCAAAGTTTCCCGTTATTAGAGTAATAAGCTGTCACATCTGGGAAATACTGAATCTGAAAGTTCCAGGTTTCCCTCCAAATAAGTAAAAAAAATTACACCAGCTGTGTGGCAAAGAACAGAGGCCTGCAGGGACATGAGAACACACTATCAAAGGTTTCTGTCCTCTTTACAAAAGGCTCTTGGTGCATAGAATGGAACCATCTTGTGCTTCTTCAGATTTCTCTTCTCTATATCAAAAACTTTTGCAAAGGGACAGAAGGCCTCAAGCAGCACAAGTTCAGTCTCCTGAAGCCTTCCATTCCTTTGCAAAAGCTTTTGGTATGGAGAAGAGGAGCCTTTTGGCCATGAGATCATGCTCCTTCAGACTCACTGAGGCTGCCTGGCACTCCAAAAGTGGATCAGGCAGCCTCAGTGAGTCAGCCAAGCTGAGCAGGGCACAGTTGCCCCACTCACTCTGAGAGAAGGCAAAGAAACCACAACCGAGAGGCTGGGGAAGAGCTTGCTGGATCATGGAGATCTTTGAAAGGTAAGTGAATCTTACCTTTAGGACAGAATGTGTTGGGGGGAAGCATGAGATATCTCAGTAGTCGGGATAGACCTTGGATAGTCAGAAATACTAGGCTTTCCATGGTCTTCACCACCCTGAGATATCTCATGTGCACTTAATGACCTGTGCATTCATGAATGCATTGGGTAAAGCAGGGATGGATCATGTTTATTTAACTGATCCAATTAACAAATCCTCGGGTTACAAATGTAACTAGTAGGCTCTATTACATTCATAACTCGGGGATTACCTGTACACACACACACACACACACACACACACACACACACACACAAAATCACAGTCCATTTTGAAAACATAGTGGAAAAAAGAGTCTTGAGAGTTAGCAAGGTTGACACAATATGGTGCACAAAGCCTCCTCCCAGAAAACAAAGAAAACCAGTCGATGGAGAGGATGTGTATTATCCCAGACAATACTGTGGACTCTGGTCAAGCAACACTTATATGTCATGTCCTGAATAGAAGGAATTGAATATCCAATGACCTTTTCTACTGTCCTCACCACTCTCTGCACAGCCTTCCTATCTGAAATAATAATAATATTTATGTATAAGATATGTTTCTTTGTGTGTGTATAGACAGATCCTCAATGACTTGAGAATATGTATACATGCATTATAAATCTCATGCTTGAGATTAATTTTATTTAAATGGATATCTCTTGTTTATATTTAAATAGATGTTAATTTAAATAGCTATATCTTGTTTATATTAATGAAAGCTAATGAAATGTTTTCTACTATGATAGTTTAAGCAAATGTTATCACAAATCCATTTATGTACTTTGGGAATATGTAGTGCTGCATGTATGTGTGTGTGTATTCAAGTTTTACTGACCATGGCATGTTCATTTCCATAAAAAGGGCACAGACTGTGGCATCTTTACATCGCTTTTTTGAAATTCTGATTTTTTATTATTCATAAACAACACAAGAAATATATGGCTTTGTGGTTATGAGACTTAAGGAAATTGTATTTGCCAGAGGATATTTTGATTAATTAAACATGCCCAATAATTAATATATATTCTCCCGAGGGCTAACCTTTGAATACATTTTTTATTATTATTCTTTTCAGCTGTTACCTTTAGCTGTTTTAGCTTTCTGGATTAGATGGCCTTCAGTTTGGGATCCTCTGTTGCTTTCTCCCATGAGATATTTTCCTCAACTCATGCTTTGATTTCCAGTAGTTTCTGTCATATGGCCTGCAGATATTTTTTAGCTAACAAACAATTTCTAAAAGAAATATTGGACAACTTTTAATTATTTATTTTATTTATTTGGTTTGTCAATTGCTTACAAAATAATAGGTAGTTATGAATGCATGAAATGGGTAGATATAAGAAAAATAAAAGAAATAATAGGACAGGGATGGTAGGCATGTTGGTGCACTTATGCACGCCCCTACAGACCTCTTAGGAAAGGGGTGAGGTCAATAGTAGACAGTCTAAGGTTAAAGTTTTTGGGGTTTGGGGAAGAAACCACAGAGTCAGGTAGAGTATTCCAGATACTGACCACTCTATTGCTGAAGTTGTATTTCTTGCAATAAGTTTGGTGCAATTAACCTTGAGTTTATATCTATTGTTTGCTCTTGTATTGTTACGGTTGAAGCTGAAGTATTTATTGACAGGTAGGACATTGTAATGTATGATTTTATATACTATACTTAGATCGGACCGAAGGTGGCATAGTTCTAGGTTTTCTAGGTCTAGAATTTCAAGTCTGGTGGCATAAGATATTCTGCAATGAGTAGAGGAATGGAGAACTCTTCTTGTGAAATATTTCTGGACTTTCTCAACTGTGTTAATATCAGAAACATAATGTGGGTTCCAGACTGATGAGCTGTATTTGAGTATTGGTCTAGCAAATGTTTTGTATGCTCTAGTTAGTAGTGTAATATTACCAGAGAAAAAGCTATGAAGGATTAGGTTAACAATTCTTAATACCTTTTTTTGCCATGTAGTCACAATGGGCTCTAGCACTTAGATCATTAATATTGGATACATAATGTGGGTTCCAGACTGATGATCTGTATTCGAGTATTGGTCTAGCAGATGTTTTGTATGCTCTAGTTAGTAGTGTAATATTACCAGAGAAAAAGCTATGTAAGATTAGGTTAACAATTCTTAATGCCTTTTTTTGCTATGTAGTTACAGTGGGCTCTAGCACTTAGATCATTAGAGATGAGTACTCCAAGATCCTTCACAGAGTTTGGATCATCAACAAGGTCTTGACTATTCAGCCTGTGTTTTATTTTCTGATTTTTTTTGCCAATATGTAAGACAGAGCATTTATTCGTTGAGATTTGAAGTTGCCATTTGTTTGACCATTCTGATACATAGTCAAGGTCTTTTTGAAGGGTAGCAGGATTGTCTGTGGTGTTGAAGAGTTTTACATTGTCAGTAAAGAAGACGCAGTTGCTCTTAATATGATCACAGAGGTCATTTAGGTAGAGTATGAAGAGAGTTGGTCCTAGAACACTGCCTTGGGGGACACCACTGTTGACAGGTACAGAATTTGATAGGACACTCCCAATTTTTACCATTTGTTGTCTGTTTGACAGGAATGCTTCTGTCCAGTAATGCATGTGTCCATAGATACCATAAGATTTTAGTTTTAGGAGTAGTTTGTCATGTACCA
This sequence comes from Pseudonaja textilis, assembly GCF_049901715.1. Taxonomy (NCBI): domain Eukaryota; kingdom Metazoa; phylum Chordata; class Lepidosauria; order Squamata; family Elapidae; genus Pseudonaja; species Pseudonaja textilis. The sequence goes on from NC_141997.1 coordinate 13,929,523, forward strand.
CTGAATCAAAGGCTTTACAGAGGTCTATGTAGATTGTGTCTATTGCTTTGCCCTGATCGAGTTGTGTAGTCCATATGTTTTTGCAGTGTAAGTGTTGCAGATTGCAGGAACTTTTTTCTGAAACCAAATTGTTTATTAGAGAGTAGGTTGTTTGTCTTTAAGTGGAGGATAATGGATTGGTTAATAATTGATTCCATGACTTTACAGGTGACGCAGCATAAAGAGATTGGTCTGTAATTTTCAACTAGGCTGGGGTCTCCCTTTTTGAAGATGGGGATGACCGTGGCTTGTGACCATAGTTTTGGCAAGAAGCTGGTCCTGAAAGATTTTTCAAAGATTATGCTTAGAGGTTTGGCTAATGGCAGTGGATAGCTTTTTTAAGAAGTAGGCACATATTCCATCCGGTCCAATAGATAGAGATGGTTTTAGACTGAGTAGTGCTTTTTCAACATTGTCTTCTGTAAAATCGGTATGTATTAGATCATTGTAGTTGTCTGTGGTTTGACTAGGAAGTACTGGGCATGATCCATTGCTGTTTACAAATATGGAGCCAAACAATGTGTTAAAGAGGTTGGCTTTAATGGTGTCATCATTGCAGTTTTTACCATTAGGTCGTTTCAGGGGTGGGATGGACCTTGAGTCTTTTAGTTTGTTGTTTACAAAATTGTAGAAAGTGCGGGTGTAATTGGTATGTAGAAGGTTTTCCTCTTGTTTAATGTGATAATTGGTGTATTCAGTCTTTATCTGGTGGCATATGTTTTTCCGCCAAAGTGATCTCTTTTTGGATTGAAGCTTCCTGGTTGTTATGGGTAATCTGTTTTTTTCTGGTTTTGGAAGTTGTTATTGGTACATATAGTTTGATGACTCTTTTGACTTCAAGTAAAAATATGTTCTAATGGTCTTCAACAGTACTGCATCCAGTGAATAGAAATTGCCAATCAAGGGAACAGAGACTGTTGATTATAAGATCATAGTTGCCTTTTTTGAAGTTATAATTGGGGATCACTTCTTTACCTTTAAGGTTTCCTTCCATTTTGCAGTGTTGCTCATAAAGACTTTTCAGATCCTTCAAAATATATTTCTGACTTGTTAAAGCACTGGTATCTTTTTCCAGGATCATGTAGCTGTTTCATAGCTGTTCTTCATTGCTTCTGGGATGTGTGTGCACTCAATACAATTTTCTCTTTTTGTGGGGGAGGATTTTTTTCCAAAGTAAAAAATGAATGCAGAATAGAATAGAATTCTTTATTTGCCAAGTGTGATTGGACACACAAGGAATTGTCTTAGTGCAGATGCTCTCAGTGTACATAAAAGAAAAGATACATTCATCAAGAATCAAGAATCATCAGGTACAACACTTAATAATAGTCATAGGGTACAACAAGCAAGCAAAAAAGCAAAATGAAATGACTTTCCTTTCATTTGTACACATGGAGCAGTTTATGAAACAGCCACATGCATTTTGTATATGCTACCACGTGTTTGCCCACCATAATTATTTTTCAGGAAAGAAAAAGGGAATCAAGAGACCACAATAGCATGTACTACAATTAGTTTTATGTGTTCAAGCTATGTTATGCCATTGAATTATAAACACTTAAGTAAATAAAGAATAGAAGGAAATGGGAATATAAATTCTATAATATACAGTATAATTCAGAAATCTAAGAAGAATGTCAAACAGAATGCCTGGATTTTAAATATTTGTTTGTGTGTGTGTGTGTGTGTGTGTGTGTGTGTTTAGGTCCTTGTACAACTTATGGAGAAAGGAATCTTTCAAACCTTGTAATATCTATTGTTTTCATTCAACAAAGTACAAAGAAATATTTTTGCAATCATTTCTTTTTTAAATTCGAAGTCTTGGCCATATCATTTGAAAGAAAATGAGGATTTACAAAGAGCAATGAGTGTTACAAAATTAAAATTAATATAAAATACCTGATCTGATATAGCAATTTTCCATATCTTCTAAATTACTTTTGCATTTTGCTGAGCAAAAAAGGTCTTACATCAATGTTTATATACTGGACATTTCCTAATTCTTTGCCTATGTGTGTCTTTAACTAACTAATTTTATACATTCTCAGAACAATGTTTAAATTCTTGTTTTATACTTTTATTCTGAAGAGATTGTTTAGATACAATTTTTAAACCCTTAGGAATACTTACACATATCAAAACATCAAATGGTATTGACAAGATTTTTGTAGCCAATATTTAAATTACAACTCTTCAAATATTTTAATAATATAATCTACTCATTAATCTGAGACATAGATTCCATACTTCACCTAGGATTTGCAATAAAAATATTGCTATTTCATCAGAGTTGTTATCTTTCTCTTTTGCAAGTTTTTTCATATATATAAATACTAAATAAATTCCAACTGTTCTCACTTGGCCTACGAGAATGTTGTCAATAGAAAAAGTTAACTACTCTGGTCTTGGTTTGAAATTTTTGTCTTGTTCTATTTCCTAGCTATAAACTATGTATTATGATGCTATGATTTTTTTTGTCTAAGAAAGCAACACTGCATGATATTTCAAAATGTATTTTAAAACATATATTTGCAGACGTATTTAAATCTTGGCTGTATAGTAATGATAGGAGATATTAAAATGATATGGCATGTTTGGAGATGAACAACCATGAAACTTGTTCACTTGCACTGGTGAAAAAATGGTCCTAAGGCTGCCTGTTCATATCCTAGGATAGTTTATTTTCATCCTGCCAAGAGTAACAGATAACTTCGTCATACATCTAGTTGTGTAGTGGATTAGAATAGTCATCTCCATCAACCCGAAGAAGGTACATATAGGAGAAAACAATTGATTAGCATTCTGTTTTGTTAGAGTTTCATGTTCTTATTGAACTTTGAATCTAATGAAATTGCTCTACGATCCTTAATAGAAACTGTCTATCTTGATTCAGGTATAGCTAGCACATCTTCCTTGCAGGTAATGCTACTCTAACATTGTTTAGAATCACTTGAAGTAGAAGGTTGGGGTTATTTTTTGCTCTTTGGCCACATTTATTTTAATTGTAGTATTGTTGTTCTTTCTTCTATGGATCTCTTCTTGGACACATTCCTTTAGGAATTGGAGAAATCCCTTTTTCCTCTCAAGGTCAGATCTCTATTGGATCTGCAAAAATAACACTTGTTATACATAAGGGCTTTACATTTACAAAGTGATGGGTAAACCGTAACTAATTCGTATCATGCCCCAGTGAAACAAGTACATTTTTCTAGCAGATGGTCCCCATTCATTCTTCATTGAAATATTAATTAATAAGAAACTATTTTTGTAGAAACATTGGATACTAATGAGCTTCCTTCAGGAATTCAAAAGTGGTATAATTTCTAGAGAGTTATTCTTGCTGTGGGATTTGCATTCTTCTCCTTATGGACAACATCATATTTGATTGAAGATCATAAATAATGAAGTACAAATGATTTTAAATATTCTCCTGGCAGAACAGTCTTTTGTCTGCTTTTGATTAAAGAATTACTCAATGTTGCTTATTGCTTTTATCACATATGCAATCAATTTCAGGCCTCAAAGCAAATGTCTTGGATTGCAAAATATTAGTACAGGTGTCTCAGAGGGACCAGTATTTGTGGAGAGGGCAGAGCTGGCGTCATGATGATACGGCATGTGATCTTGGAGGTCTGAGATCGCTGCTGATATCTTTGCTCCTGGACAGTCCTATCAGATCTAAACCATCCCGAAGATATGGTGAAAGTGAAGAGCACATCCTGTCGATCCCAGGGATACTGCAAAGTCCCTGGTAGATCCAGGAGAAGCAGAATTTTTTTGGAGGGAAAGAAGAAGAGGCAGAAAAGGAGATCTCACTTATTGAATTCCAAGAGGACTGCCAAATGGCGACTGAAAAAGAAGAGGGTGCAGTAGGTGGAAAGGTGGAAGCCAAAGAACAATGTGAACTAAGATCTACGAGAGCTGCTAAACTTAACTACAAAATATAACCATGGAAGAAAAAAAATTGATTACAATTAATATAAATGGACTTAATTCAGCCGTTAAAAGAAGGAAAACCTTTCATAAATTAGAGAAATTAAAATTTGATATAATTTGTCTACAAGAAGTACATATTAAAAAACAATATGAACAATTGCTGATACAGCCAAAATTAGGGAAAATATTTACTTCGTTGACACAATGTAAGAAAAGAGGAGTGGTTTTATATATTAAAGAGATCACCCCAGCAAAATTAATTTATACCGATGATGATGGAAGAATACTAATGGTGGAAATAATGGACAATAATACAAAAACACTCCTGATTGCAATCTATGCTCCGAATGACAAACAAGAAGAATTCTACAAAAAATTACATATGAGAATAATTGAACTGGACTATGCTAATATAGTTATGATGGGAGATTTTAATGGAATTGTAGACAATAAACTGGACTATACAGCACAGAAAACAATAAAGCAAAGCAGAAAGACTCTCCCTAAATCTTTTTTTTAAAATGGTAGATGAAATAAACTTAAAAGATACATGGAGAGAAAGAAATGGTAAAACTAAACAATACACCCTCTATTCAAATAGACACTTATTATGGTCCAGAATAGATATGATATGGATGTCAACAGAATTAATAACTAATATTCAAGAAATAAATATTGAAACAAGTACTTGGTCAGATCACAATCCAATGACAATTAAATGGAAAGGACAAAAAAGAAGATCTAGATGGACGTTAAATAATACTATTTTAAAGGAAAAAGACTTCACACAGTGGATAGAGAAATAATTGGCTTTTTTCTTTAGAGAAAACAAAAAAGAAGATACATCAATTCAGAATGTATGGGATACAATGAAGGCATATGTTGGAGGCTTGATAATAGACTATACAAGGAAAAGGAATACTATGAAAAGGCTAGCCTCTAAGGCCTTAGAGGATGAGTATAAAAGACTTGAAAAAGAGCTACAGAAAATGCCACAGAAAAAGGACGTCAAGCTAAAAATGGATATAATTAAACATAAAATGGGTCAAATAGAAAAAGAAGAATTAGCACAGAAAATTAGAGGTGCTAAACAGAACTACTTTGAAGACGCAAACAAACCAAGTAGATGGTTAGCATACAAATTGAGAAAGGAGAAAGAATCAAGGAAAATATTGCAATTAATAGATGACCAAGGCCAAGTTTGCTATGGTAGTAAAGAGAAGAAGAAAATCATTCGAGACTTCTATGGGAAATTATATATGCGAGAGAATATTGATGAGGAAAGATTTAAACAGTACTTACAGAATGCTAATTTACCTCAGATACCTAAAGAGATTGAAACAATGTTAGAAAGCAATATAATGATGATGGAGTTAACTGAAGCACTCAAGAAGCAAAATAATGGAAAGGCACCAGGCCCAGATGGACTTCCGGCAGAATTTTACAAAACACTACAAGAATCGTTGACTCTTCCATTCCTAGAAGTTATGAATGAAGCTATGTTAAAGAAGAAGATACCTAAATCATGGTCAGAAGCTTATATTACACTTATTCCATTGCAAGCCGATCCATTACAAATTAAGAACTATAGACCCATTCCTCTACTAAATGCAGATTATAAAATTTTTGCTTCCAATATTGGCAGAAAGACTTAAAAAAATTTAAATAATTTTATTCATCCTGATCAAAATGGATTTCTGCCAAAGAGACAAATTGAAGACAATATGAGAGTAATCTTGGACACCTTGGAATACTACGAGGCACATCCTGAAAAACAAATGGCTCTGATATTTCTAGATGCACAGAAGGCATTTGATAATGTGAATTGGTGATTCATGTTAATACTGTTGGAACAGATGGGTTTTGCTAGAAAATTTATTCAAGCAATAGAAGCTATATACTAAAAGCAAATGGCAAAGGTAATGATAGAGGGAGAACTGACAGACTATCAATATAAGAAAAGGAACAAGACAAGGGTGCCCACTATCACCTTTGTTGTTTGTGTTAACTTTGGAAGTGCTAAACAGAAATATTAGAGATGAAAAGCATATAAAAAGAATGAAAATCAAAAAGGGAAGAATTTAAGCTGCAAGCATTTGCAGATGATCTGGTTTTCATCTTAGAAGATCCTTTAGAAACAGCATCAAAATTGATAGAAAAGATAGAGACATATGGAAAGGTGGCTGGTTTGAAAATAAATAAAGATAAGACAAATAGGTCTGCCAGTTCTTCCTTTTGTCTTGATAGCATATTCTTGACAAAGAATATGCTATCAAGACAAAAGGAAGAACTGGCAGACCTATTAAAATTCAGGTCACGAATAAGATTAAGTACTTGGGGATATATTTGACAGCAAGATGTAGTACATTAAAAGAAAATAATTATATCAAACTTAAGCAGCAGATAGCGCTAGATAGCGCTAGATTTGGCGAAATGGGAAAATTTACTAATAGGGAGAATTTCAACAATTAAGATGAATATATTACCCAGAATTTTATATTTGTTTCAAACAAATCCAATTAGGCTTGGAAAAGATTACTTTGAAGATTTAAATAAAATTGTGTTGAAATATATATGGCAAGGTAAGAAAGCAAGAATAAGATGCTAGAATTAGAGGAGGATTTGGTTTGCCTAATTGGGAGTTGTACTATCAAGCTACAAATCTGATATGGGTTAAGGAATGGATAACACTAAGAAATAGTAGATTGTTGACATTAGAAGATGATTTTTTGTTGGGGTGGCAAGCTTTTTTATGGTATAAAGGAACTAAAACACAGGGGTATTTTAGAAGACATTATATACGGGAGTCTCTGTGGTTAAACTGGGAGAAGATTAAAAGACAATGTTATTTGAAAATTCCAGTCTGGTTATCGACTATTGAATCATTTTCTTTTCCTATAATATACAAAAAGGAACAAACAGTTAGATATGGTGAAATATTGAATGAAAAGGGTGAACTCAAATCTATACAAAAGCTAGAGGAACAAGGTATAAAGATGAATTGGTTTTCATATGCGCAAAATACATTCAAGAAGAACTTTGGATATGGGATCGATTTAGAGAAATGGCAAAAATTGTGGTCCCAAAATTATAAAATGACAATGTCAACAACAATAAAGAAAATTTGTATAAGATGTTTTACAGGTGGCATTTCCCCCCAACAAGAATAGCAAGAATGTTCAAGAATAAATCCAAAAAATGTTGGAAATGTCATCAGACCTCTGGCTCAGATTACCATATGTGGTGGACTTGTGCAGATGCTAAAAAATACTGGACTAAAATCCACACGTGGTTGGAAAAAATGACAAAAAAAACATATAGACTTGAAACCAGAGATATTTTAATTGGGAATTGTACCTGAAATATATAGTAAAGACTTGAAATACCTGATTGTAAACGTATTAACCGCGGCTAGGATTGTATTTGCTAAAAACTGGAAAAATGAGAAAATACCAACTCAGGAGGAAATCATTAAGAAAATATTGCAATGTGCTGAAATGAGTAGATTGACATTTGAAATTAGAGAACAAGAGGATAAACAATTTTATAAAATTTGGGATCTTTTCTATCAATGGTTAGACAATAAAATACAGTAATGAAATATGTAGACTTTTAGAAAATAATAAATATATAAAGATGTGCTTCTTTCTTATTATATCTACAAAATGATTTTAGGACAGATTTGGGGTGATAATATGAACTGTTATAAAATAAACTAAGTAAATTATGAATGAATAAAAGTATAGTCAAATGATTGATTAATAATGATACTAAGGTATTTAATTTTTGATTGAAAATATGCGATTATATGCAATGTAATTGTAATTGAAGACTATGAAATGGAAGCACAAAATAATTTATAAACCAACTGGCACACTGTATGTACACATGTGGAAGATAGCTTTATGTTTTTATGTTTTGTTTGTTTATGTTTGTTTTTAAAAACCTATAAAAATTTTTTTAAAAAAGAGGGGCCAGTATTTGTATGATAACTTTAGCATTTGTTGTGCCACTTTCTCAGCAAGATTTTTATGTATCCAATTGACAGTATGAAACTTTAACCCAACAAATATATTATTACCATATTTCCTGGCTATCAGGCCTCTGCTGTGGATAATTAAATAACCATTTAATAACATGACATGAACCTTGCTTCCCACTAGTCCACTAGTCAACTTCAATCAATCTAGTTCACATATTAGATCTGATCCCAAAATAGTAAGTCGCTATTATGACAAGGAGTGACTAATGGCTATGAATACATCTAATAATGTTGTCAGACTATCCCAATTGGGGTTCATACTTACATTATTGAAATTGACACCTACTTTTTTAGGACAACATGGTACCATCTTCCTAAGTCTGTGATATTGTTTCTATTCACCTTCAACACTATACATCACTTTGCACATGTCTATCATAACTCTTCACCCCCACTTTTGTTTTTACTGCAATAAAACCCCACACAGTTTTTACAACTTTGTGGAATGAATTTAGGCCTTTGACATCTATTGCAAAGTCCTTTTTAATGTTTGGGTAACCAAAGAATGCGTGAGATTCCATCTGTTGTTTTTCATTTCTTCTTTTTCTGTTTACATTATTCTATCTTTATATTTCTATAATTTGGGCAGACATTTGGGAGACTTTTTCTTTCCCATTTAATATGAAGTTGTATTAGAAACATATATTCTTCAAGCTGATAGGAAAATATGAATACAGAAAAATTACATATTGAAACGAAGTTTAAAAATAAACATAAAATCATAAGACAAAATTTTTAGTAGCTCATAGTCCTTTCCTTCCATTGTTCCTAGTCACTAAAGTACTGTTCTTAAACTATTGAAGGTTGTTACTTATATTTACTTAAATCATTTCATGTTTTCAAAATTAAATCTTTAATGCTTTTTCTTAAGAGCCATATTATAGATGTCTAACCTTGCGTTCCTCTATTATATACCTTGTGTAAGCCATTCCTGGTTGAATTTAGTTAAACCTCTACATTGAATATACACAATCAGTTTTTTTTTTTCATAAAGCATGCAGATAGCAGGGAAATGGGCAAATGTTTCCAACAATCCCAAAGTCCACTCATCCAATTAAATAGGTGCTTGCCATGCAGCTCATCAGGAGGAACGAGGCTGCCACTTCATGAGTAGCTTTGTTGTGTGTGCCTCCATTCAACCCTGTGCATCTGTGGTTCAAGTAGAGGACGCAATTCCTCCTCATTGCCACTGACAAGCTTTAGCTACATACTTTCTCCACCTTGCTTTGCTTCCAACAAAATCTCCCTTTTTCTTTCTTCAGACAGCTTCTCCACTGTTCCTGGAATCTCCACTCCTTGCTTGGAGCCCTCATTGATTTCCTGGCCCTCCTCTACATCCTCTTCCAAAGCCCACAGAGCCAGCTCTTTCATTGTCCGGGCTAGTGTTTGGGGAAGCCACCATACCTTGTGTAGATGAAAGCAATACAGAACTGACACCCTTCCCCATCCCCTTTAAGCTCTATAGAGCTTTATCTATTTTTCTCTGGAAGGCTCATAGTCCGGGGAGATTCTTTTTTAATAGACAGAATATACTAAAGTATTAGTACACATGTGAACTGACTGCTTGTGTCTGACAGAAAGATTATTCTTGTTTTCTGCCAATGTCACAAGGGTGACACATTCTTGTCATAGTGATGTTCATCTTTAATTGGATTTTCATCTTTAAGCTATCAGATATATCGGGGGAACTAAGACAAGATAATGGATATCATTCCAGGATTTCCACACCTGCCTATTTTTTTACTTCCTGAAAGTTCCAATTTACTGGAGATCACAGAATTAAGCCTTGATTCAGCTGGTGTCTAACCTGGACATTCAATTGCACTGAGTTCTCATATTAATTTTCCTGAATTCATTGTGTGCAACTTACAACATAGACAGGCTATATATCAGACTATGGATTAGACAAGAACTTGAATTTATCTTCATTAATCTTCCTCAAAGAAGTGTCCAAAGTATTTTTTTTCCTTTTGCATCATGAAAATCACTCAACAAATATAGAATCTAGAGCCAATAGTTTGATGTGCAAATCAATAGATCATCAGAAGCATAATCAAGTGTGGAAACCAGTGACTTAGCATTCTCAGCATGGGAACCAATTTCACTGATACTAAATTGTAGATAAAGATTATGTAAATATGATGTGCAATAAAAGCTAAAATTATCAGAGGATATGTTTTTTTAATTATATAACTAGTATATGATTTAGACAACTGGACAAACTGAATGGATTCCCCATGCCCTTATTATGGTTAATACCAGTGGTTAATACACTGATATTGCAGCATTGGAAAGATAAGTGTATGATTCCATTTATTTAATGGATTGAAGACCTGTGTCAAGCTGATCAGCTTGACTGCCTGATTGTACTTGTAAGTGGATTGCATTGTAGACATTCGTAAAGACAGCTATATTGAAATAGGGGACACATGTATACAGAATGCCATAGGTTAAAAATTATATAAAGGTATAGAAATATATACATGCTTAATTAATTAAAGCATTTATTGATATAATACAATTTTTGTTAAAGCATTTTTATTCTTTTTTTCTGTTGTCTTCTCTTTGAAAATGTATGCATCCACATTATTATATTTGCATTTTTCTCTCTTTTTATTAATTACAAAACAATAATATATTTTAAAAGTTTTAGATGAGGATGATGTAGGTTTTCTCTAGCTTGAAAGAAGAAACTAGTTTAACCAGCACATTCTATGTTCTGTTCTTAATAAAAATCTGAAAAAATGTCATCATGGACCTCTTTATATAATATTGTTAAGTGCGCAGACTGAGGTGTCTTTGCCTATACAAAAATTAAAATAAATCTAACTAAAGGAAGAATCCAATGGAAAATAATTAAACCTCCTCCTTTGGTATTATTATATTGCTTTGAGGAATTCAAATTATCTGCAAATACAAAACAATTTCTTAGTAAAAGCATATTTCATTGTCCCCAAGCTGCAATGACAACATCAATTCATTTTTGTTTCTGCAGGAAGGCATTTTATAAAATTGATTTAGGGGAAATAGGATCAACATGGCCCATAGCAAAGTATTAGTCCTTCCATAATCACCAAAGCAATGTATTAGTTCAATTTTGAAGTTCATATAATACCACTACCATTCTAAGTAATTAGAATTATAGTCTAATATTCTATTTGTATTATTTTTACAGAATCCTTAGAAGGACTCTTTAAAAGAAACTACATAAATAATACCACACACACACACACACACACACACACACACACACAAATCAACAGCAACAACATAGAAATGTTGGCTATTGAAAGACCTGCTTTACCAGAACTTGTTCACAAAATTAAACTTGCGATCACAAATATTAGAGTCAAATATTAAAGCACAGGGTGATTTCAAATCACAATAGATTATACTTTTATATATATAACACAACCCTTTTTATGGCATATTTTTGAAATAGCATTGAAGCATCAGACTTGCATATTAATTATCCAGCAAAATAATGTGATATGATTTATATTCAGATTTATAAATGTGACAGCTAAATATTAGCTGAAATAAATATTAAATTAATCCTTTTCTTTAATACAATTAACAGAAATTGTGAATTCTAAGGTGCCAAATATTTTTTTCTACTTCAATATTGCATATAATGGTCTTAGTAATTGATTTCTGAGCAATATGTAGACAATTACAACATACACAAAAATATTTTAGCAAAATGTATATTTTATGAATGACTAATTGTAAGCACTCACCATATACTGTAACAGTGACTAATCTAGAAGGAGAGGGACAGAGTGGCTCAGTGGCTAAGGCGCTGAGCTTGTCAATCAAAAAGGTCTGCAGTTTGGTGGTTCAAATAGAGCTGGAAATGGCTAGCACGTATGTGCGAGGGGAACCTTTACCTTTATCTAAATCTAGACGGAAGCAATGTAAGACTACAGTACAAAATATTATAGCTTAATATAGCACACATTATATACAATTTACATGGAAAATATTCAACCACTTGAATACTAGGTCAAGTACAGCAGAATACAAACCCAACAAAAATTGTACTGCCAAGGATAAGATTTGGGGCGAGTACGTGACCATAATAGGAGAGTCCAAAAAGATTGCTTTGACTTTTGAGCATAAGCTGAGTTGGAATTAGGGTTACATGAAAATGAAAAATTGCTTTCATAGATTTCCTCAGGAAGAAAATATACAGACGCTCACCAAAAAAAAAAAAAAAAAAAGCATTCATCAATAGTTTCTAAAAAAGAGGCAGAACCCACAAATCCTATGACAGGAATAAAAATATTCCAGATTTGAACAATGGGCCCTATTCAACAACATGAAATTTAATGTGTAGAAAAGCAAGGTTTTACACCAGAAGAGGAAAACCAAAGGCACAAGTACAGAGTAGGTGAAACCCGGCTCAAAAACAATAACTGTGAGAGGGATCTTGGAGCCCTTGTGGACAATCACTTAAGCATGAACCGGTAGTATGAGGCAGCAACCAAAGAAGCTAAAGTAATCCTTGGATGTATTAACAAAGGTATAGAATCAAAATCAAGTGAAGTATTTATAAAACCTTAGTAAGGCCACACCTGGAATACTGCATCCAGTTTTGGTCAACACGTTACAAAAAGGATATTGAGATTTTGGAAAAAGTACAAAGAAGAGCAACTAAGATGATTAAAAACTTGGAGACAAAAACATATGAAGAACAGTTGCAGGAATTGGGTATGGCTACTTTAGAGAAAAGAAGGACTAGGGGTGACATGATAGCAATATTCCAGTATTTGAGGGGCTGCTACAAAAAAGAGAGGGTCAATTTATTTTTTAAAGCACATGGCAGGACAAGAAACAATGCTTGGAAACTAATCAAGGAGAGAGTCACCTGGAATTAAGGAGACACTTCATAACAGTGAGGACATCTAACCAGAGGAACAGCTTGCCTTCAGAAGTTGTAGGTGTTTCCTCACTGGAGGTTTTTAAGAAAAGACTGGACAGTCACCTATCTGAAATGGTATAGTGTTGAAATGGGGCAGTGTTGGTGAACCTTTTCAGCACTGAGTGCCGAAATGGTAATGAGCATGCATGAGGGACTATCAGAAACTGGAAGAGCAGCTCCCCAGCACGCATGTGCATGCCAGGAAGCTGAGCTTTCATTTATGACATGCACATGTGCACTGATCTTCTGGTTTTCTGGTGTGCATACGCATCTGGTCTTCTGGTTTCTGGCGTGCATACGCACACAAAGACCAGCTGGCCAGCATATATGTGCACACTAGGAACCAGAAACTCAGCCTCCTGGTACATGCATGCATGCAGGGAGCTGCTCTTCTGGGTTCTTGCACTCCCACATGCACAAAGACCAGCTGGCCGGCATGCATGTGTGCACCAGAACCCGAAAGAGCAACGGGCGATGGCTGGCATGCCCGGAGAGATGGCTCTGCATGCCACTTCTGGCACATGTGCCATAGGTTCGCCATCACGGGTATAGGGTCTCCTGTTTGAACAGAGGGTTGGACTAGAACAGGGGTAGTCAACCTTTTTATACCTACCATTCACTTTTGTATCTCTGTTGGTAGTAAATTTTTCTCTAACCACTCACTGGTTCCACAGTAATGGTGATTTATAAAGTAGGGAACAAAACCCTTTCTGCCCACCATGAAAGCTGGAACTCCCACTAGTGGGTGGTAGGGACTAGGTTGACTACCACTGGACTAGAAGACCTCCAAGGTCCCTTCCAGCTCCATTTTGATCAAGTATATCAAGTAGTTTGGTTGTGACACCAAATTTTTCAGTTTCTATCTTCAATTTATATTTTACATTATTATTGTTGTTGTTCATCATCACACAGTCAGCCATATATTCAGACTAGATTTTCCAAGGAGCTAGGATAGAGAGATTTGAATGTTTAAAGGTTCATCATAGCTGGATGTAAGGTTATCCAAGTATTATTATTGTTGTTATTTTTATTATTTTGTATATTATTTTCATTACCTTATGACTATGCTTTTTTCAGAATCCTGATTTTAAGATAATGGCTATATAAGAATTTTAAATAGATAAACAAATAAACAAAAACTACTTCACTGGACTGGTTTTATAATGGTTTAGAATCACTATGTAATCAAAATTCCAGAATGCCATATGTTATAACTAATTCAGTTACTTCTACAATAACAAACATTGATTTATACGTTCTTTACTGACCAATTGGGATAAAAGTGGCAGTTGTATCACTCAGGATGTGATGTGTAAATCAATATCTTATAAATACTTATCCAACATAAGTAGATCTTTAGCACCCACAACCACAGCCTGGGGGAAAATTCTGTCTCTGGTGAAAGAGCATTAAGTAGGAAGCTATTTAGGAAGACACTTGAATGCCTGTTTTCCAATGATCACTTTCTCCCCATAAATCTAAGCATTAGAACCATACCCCTGAAAGAGACTTATTTGTTTTCCATCTTGCTGTCTTGAAGCTTAAAAAGCTCTTTAATATGCACTTATCACTCCTACTGACTTTTCAGCTGTTTGTTGCAATGAAGAGACAGGCTCAGTATCATTTGCAGCTCCCTGGGGGCTACTCTAAGTCACTCAAAACTGAAATAATTTTAGGTTTTATTAAAATTTTATTTTCAGTTGCTTTCTCAGATACTATGGGGAAGGCACTCCCCCACACATCCCAAAGACCTGGTATGCTACCTTATAGTGAGGAGGTGGGAAAGGATATTCTGGGATGAATGAGAAAGTAGCATTAAGTCTTATATATCACCTCATAGCATTTTATAGCACTCTCAGGGTGGCTTATAACCGAAGCATTATTTTTATATTGCCCTGAACAATCTAGGTTCTCATTTTACTGACCTCAGAAGGATGGAAGACTGAGTCAATCTTGACTCCTGTCAGGATCAAATTTGAGGTTGTGAGCAGAGTTGCCTGCAATATTGCACTTTAACCACTGATCCACCAGAGCTCTGTGCCACCAGTAAACAATGCGACATGACCAAACAATGCCAGGAAGGTACACTAAGAATTTATTGTCCTACAGAGTCATTCAAGGTGTGAAAGTCATCCCAGCTAAAATAAACAGGCATTTACACTGAGCAGTAGCAATATAGGAAGAAAAGTGTCATTTCATACTGCATGAATAAACAAAATTCCTGTATGTTAGCAAGAAAACCACATAAATAGAAAGTATTAAAAGACCCACAATATAGTTGGATAATGGGTCCTCCCATGATTCATATTAATATATTATTTGGGACTAACTTGTGCTAACTCTATTGCTTCCAACTAACACTATTGCTAGACAATTGTTTGTCTTGATTTGTTCCCAAACTGAATGACAAGCTAACTATATCCATCTACTGTATCCATCAGTGCATATCCTTTGGTTCTTGATGCCAACTAAAACTAATTCAGAGTAAGCCCAAAAGTTAATAGCTATCAGTTTTTTGTCATTGGTCAAGTAAAGTCATAATTTAAGAGACAGAAATAAATATTTCCAAGTTCAGGCAAATATGTGGTTATTGTTTAATGTATTAATTGCTTCTTACATAATGCTGCATATGTGGCATATGAATTCTTCTAACTAGTGGGTCCATAACAAGCCAAGCAGGCTCTTAAGAACAAGACAGTTCATTCTAGTACTGGAGATTGTAACCACTTGTCAAAAGGATCCATGAAAGGGAAGCTTTCAAAAATTAAAAGCATCATCGTAACAATGTTATGTAAGTTCTGCCCCCTTGAATATCATACAAACAAAGGAGAAGACCTTGCTTTGCAACAGCACAATACTGCTTTTTATTTTGACAAAAGCATTGTGTCCTGCAAACACCTGTGCCATTTGTTAATCAAATTGATCCCAGATGACACATTGAAACTTTGCGAAACCAGCTAGCTTATAATGTTTTGCACATGTATTATTATTATTATTATTATTTTGGCAGACTTGTCTGTACAGAAAGATTGCAATTGTCTTAACTTGGGATTTCCTTTTCTCTTTGAGAAATTAGGAGAGCTTCAAAATTTGAAATGTACAACAGTGAATATTTTCCATCTGTTTAGTAAACAACAAATTATTTTAAAGTAGTGAACATAAACATAAAAATTCATCAATGTTTTGAGAAAACATTTATTTTAGATCCATAGTTAACTGTGATGCTTTTTGTTTGTCAGCATTAGAAACTGCAGTGTTATTTTATAAAGCAGATGAGTGACTTATGCCGATAATGACATTTGATATTAAGGTCACAGTGTATGATATTATTTTCTTCATGTTATTTTAACTTGGGGTCCAAACTTTTTATGACTGGAGATTACACTGTATGCTAAAATAATTCAGCTGGTTGTTCCCTATTCCCTATTTTGGAGCTAGGCAGAAGCTCTCTTTTTTTCTGTAATGAGCCAACCTTCTGCAATGATCTCCCATTAAAGGTTTCTTTATCTTAATTGAAATGAAAGGTTTTCCAGAAGGCTTTTGGAATCTAAAATGATTAATTGTGTTGAGATTTTTAAGGTAGAAAGTTGTGTTATTGTCTTTTGTCATCATAAACTAGGGGATGTTGAAGGGAGGAAAATCTGAACTAGTGCCATCTTGATGAATGTGTTTCATGTTTCAAAAAGACAGAAAAACCAATGTCTACTTATAAAAAATAGATGTCAGAGATGATCAGGCTGATGATCAGGCTGAGGGAGGAGTCAAATGCATCATAAGTCATGAGTCCCTGCTCACCCATAGGAGATCAAAGTTTAGCCCATCTTGAATTCCTTTCTTATCCCCCATTCATTTCCTTTGAATGCTTGTTGGTCAGGTTCTTGTAGAGAGCTAAAGCTTGCAATAAATCTTTATACTCTTGAACTGTCTGAATCTCCTAATTTCCCCAGTGTTTCACAGTAGACCAGTGTTTTTCAGCCTCACTTTAAAATGTGTGGGTCTCAATTCTTAAACTTCCCCACCCAGCATTGAAGTCCACACATCTTAAAGTGACTGAGGTTGTGAAACACTTGGATAGATCTTTGATGTCATAAAATGGTGTATAAATTGCAGGCAATCCTGGAACCTCACTTGCCCTCCCTTCTTTAAGTCATTGGTCATGTGGTTGTTGTTTTTCTGTTTAAGACATAATATGAGGGGGATCTTACTTATAATTAAACTGACTAAAAAACATTATGTTCCTTCTGCAGATAAAGGGACTCAGTATCCAGCAGAACATTCAACTCCAACAAAGAGGCATATCTTACTTCTTTTGGCATCTGCCATTTTCTACATTGCTCTGGAGGGATTCTCAGCCATCCTGTGTAACTATTGGGTTTTTGGAAAAAAGAAAGCTGCACAAAAATCCCCTATCTCCTTTTGTTACATGATGATCCATTTGCACCCAAGAAGATTTTGCATTCTATCTTGGATTAACCCAACTCTATACACCAAGGAAAACCTTCTTGTAAAATCTTTAGGTAAATCTTAGTTTAACTTCTGGAGTGGCTGATTCCACTCAATGTGTCAATTCCCCAGATTCAGACTCTGATCTGAAAAAACTGTTCCACCTGAACCAGTGGAGTATCAGCCCCAGAGATATCAAGCCAAGAATCAATTGTTGATCAGCATCAGAAGAACAAGGGAGTAATTGTTTAATTAAAGATAGCTGGCTGTGACCTGATTTAATAGGCAGCCTGACCCATATTTTTTTGTTGGAAATAACTGTCTGACCTCCCGTTCCACTATGTCATTCTTGTGATTCCACTCATGATTACCAAAACCGATCTTTGAACTTGCTGAAAAGCTTGACTTGGCTCTGATCTTTGGACTGATTTTGACTACTCTTCTATGAGTTTTATTTATTTTTATTTTATTTGGTTTATTAGTTGCTTACAAGATAATAGGTATAAGTAAAAATATGGTTATGAATACATGGATACATATAAGAAAAATAAAAGAAACAATAGTTCCTGCTGAAAGCAAAACTACCCAGGCAAGCTTTATTTCCCAGAGATGGTTTTGATTTATATCCCTTCCCTTTTCTGTCATTACCTACTCAGCCTCAAATAAATTGCCATTCTCACTTAGCAACTGTTTATGTGTGAGTTTGGGCCTGAAAAAGACACAGTGATGGGTGGAGAGAAAATAAGCAAGCACTCAGCCTCTCTTTTACAGAGTACCAGAGTACTGGTCTTGTTTCATCTATAGGTAGTCTTCAATTTATCATTTAATGATTGGCTTCAGAACGGGCGCTTTCTGTTCTATTATATATTCTCAACCGATCAAGCATTTTATTTTCCCCTTAGAAGAAATAGTAGTTTCTGGATATTTTAAAATTCCAAACTGATGGAGATCTCTTCCTATTTCAATTGGTAGTTTAAAATCTTTTTAAAACAATCTTTGTGGTGTATATTTCTTTTGAAAGCTAATTTTTTTAAAAGCCAATGTTTAAGCCCCTGTACTTCCCGTTAATAATTGTTTGCATGGTAATTTCAGTTGTACAATTTACGTTTTAGTGAAAGCCATTTTTCTTTTGCAGAACAGCTTAGTAGCAAAAGACAATAATACTTCTATTTGACAATTAGCTATTATGCAACCTATTCACAGCATAATAAAATATACACATTACACAAAAAAATGTTCAAAAATATTTGTCTTGTTTTAAAAGCTAGAAGCATTTATTACTAATACTTTTAACAAGATTCAATAAATCATTTATATGCCAATAAAATATTTAAAATATCATGTAATAGTTGTTGTGAAGATTTTATTTACTGTTTGATATCTGATATTAACACCTTAGTAAGCTATTCATGTTAAAAATGTCATCAAACAGTAAATATCAACATAAATGTTAAGCTACTAACAATAATTTGTTTTAATTTCATTGTAATATATAGATTGACACATGTAATAACAGAAAAAAGTAGTATATGAACAATGTTCTATTGTATTTGTTGGAAGAAATATCCATCTAGTTCAGTTCCAAGTAGGGAGAAAGACATTGGAAACATGGAGGCTGATTGGAAAAATGGTTTATTGATGACAGGACCACATGGGTTTAAGGCTGCTGACCACATGGAGTGGAGAGTGAGGGTTTTTTAATACCTTCTCTTGGGCTTTGCCCTTGAGCTTCCTGTTCCTGTGGCAAGAGATGTATTCTATTGGTTGCTGTCAGACTCTCATGGGGCTATGCATGGGTCATAGCTGATTTTGTAGGTTATCTGAGTTAAGCTTGGTTGAAGCTTGGGCTGATGCAATGAAGGGGCTTGTTGTGCAGTTCCTATTGTGGCTGAATGGCTTTTTCCTGAAGCATAATCCCATCAACCTGGAGCTGAAGGTCTTTTGTTTAGTAGATAGGCTGGCCCAGTTTTTCTTAATGGGAACCAAATATCTGCTGGGGGCAGGAAGCTGAAAATCTGCTGGGAGCAGGGAGTTTCTCACTCTCTTAAGATATCAATTTCTCTTTTAGGCAAAAGATAATATTCTGCCTTTTTAAAATATTTCTCAAAATATTTCATTCTTCTAGGAGAGGTGACTTCTCTCATATTGACCTATTGTCATTGCTATTTACTATATCTTTAATTTATAAATACTTTTGACATAATAATGGGATTACAAATAGTTGCTACTAAAAATAATTTGAGTTCTTTTGAACTCCAGCTGGGGCAACAACATCTTTTAATGCTGCCATTGTTTTCCTTAGTTGCCAGAGTTTGGTTAGTCAGATTTTTCTTATGTTTGTCAGATCTGTAGCTCTGAACTGTTAAAACTCCCATTAAGCTAGTTTATTGACAAAAAAATATTTGTAACAGCTCTGAAGAAAGCCATAGTGATTTTTAGAGTTTTATTGGTTTTCCTGTTCTTAAAAAATTATTCATCAGTCTTAATTTCAGGCAAAGCAAGCATTAATTGTGTTCTAGTTTATTCCTCCATTATTGCTTCCAATATGAGTGGGGGTTAAATCATTTTTATTGTCTCATTGATGATTAATGACAAAAGGAAAATGGAATAGTGAAATTCTATTGATTTAGGACTATTGCAAAAATGCTTGATCAAATGGGTCATGTCATTCTACACTAATTCTAAACCAATTTTTATGTATTTGTTTATACTTGGCTTTTATTTAAGATGTATTTTCACATAATATCATTGATGTAGTTTCAAGGTAAACTCTGAGAAGCCAAATATAATGAAAAAAGGATCCAGGAGTGTTACTACTTTTAAGCTGTCTTCATCAATGAAAAATTAAAGTATGTGTGAATTTTGAATTTTTCTCCCCCCCAAATTGATCCCAACTCTTCTGTTTCAGGGAAATTCAGGAAAATTTAATACCAATAATATGAACTGGTTTGGAGTATGGCTCAACTGAATATACTTTCTTAAAATGTATAAACCACTGAAGATGCATAGTTTGGAAAATGCATTTTAAATCTGATCTATCCAAGATGGCGCTGACAACGGCTGCCTCGGTGAAATGCTCTCTAATGGTTTCTTGTATACTGAGAGTATTTGCACCAAGACAAATTCCTGGTGGGTCCAGCCACACTTGGCCAATAAAGAATTCTATTCTATTCTATTCTATTCTAAATTTATTTGTACAGCTAGTTCTCAAGTTACAACAGTTCATTTAGTGACTATTCAAAATTACAACAGCACTGAAAAAAGTGATTTATGACTTTTTTCACATGACCATTGCAGCATCCCCATAGTCACTTGATCTAAATTCAGATGCTTACAAATGACTCATATTTATGACAGTTGAAGTTACCTGGGGTCATGTGATCATCTTTCTCAATCTTCTGACAAGCAACATCAATGTGGAAGCCAGATTCACTTAACAACTGTGTGACTAAATTAAATGCAGTGATTCATTTAACAACTGTGGTGAGAAAGATCATAAAATAGGGCAAAACTCACTTCATAAACATTTCACTTAGCAAGGTAAATTTTGGGGCTTAATTATAGTCATAAATCAAAAGTACTTATATCAACCAAAGATCTCAATTCCATAATGAGAAAACCAAGAAAATAAAATTAAATTTGAAACAGATTAATTTAAAAAATGGCAGTGAAGTTTCAAATGATCATATGAGATGTTACCTATAGTTGCACCTAATGAGTGGTCACAGCTTTTGGAAGCAATCAGTGGCAGAATAAAACTGTTCTATCCTCACTACATGTTGGTCTGTGTGCAGCTCAACATGCAGGTAAACCCACCAATTGCCCAATAAAACAGACCATTTGGGCAGATCTGGATGCTTTATTGAAGGAACAGGATATGATGAAACTGGGGAAAATAGGAATACATACAATGAGAACCAAATACAAGATAGGCGGTATTGAATTACTGCTGAACATAATTAATAAATACAAGTAATTTAAATCTCACAAGCGATGCTCTGTGTGTGGGATGTGGGTTTGTCCTTGGATGACCCTGTGCTACAGATTAAGATGGTTTCTTCTTTGTGCTTTTGCCTTCTCTGAATGCTAAAGGAAATGGAGTCTGGCTTCCCAGCATGCACTTGTTTTGAGAGTGCAGGCTGATGGGTAAAGAAGGTTGGGTCAACTTCAAACAATATACTTGGTATTTGTCTCTCCGTTCACGAGATGAGGCTAGAGAGCAACAACAGTATATAAAAGTTACATGCTGGGGCATGACAGAAGCAAAATCAGTGACATTTGAGCCAGGATTGATATCTAGTCTCATTGAGTTATCTTGGTCCTGAGCACTTTTTCTATAAATGACTATATGAGAATTTCTTTGCATTTCAGTCACAGAAATAGGTTTTCTTCTTCCTCTTGCCATTTCCTGAAAATATATTGCAAATTAGAAATTTGGTAGCCTTCTTTCAATATTTTTACCATAAACATAGTGATACACAATCAATGTGTAATCAAATGAAGATGATCTGCTTCGTTCATCAGAAAACAAAGCACCACAAAGTATGCCTATCTAAATAACAAAAGAGTTGACTGGGACATATCCTTTCTCTCTTTGGTAAGAGTTTGCTTCATATTAGGGGCCACTATCAATAGAACACATCAACAGAAGATTTGAGAATGCAAAATAAACATCATATAACTATGGAAACCAATACTACTCATTTTTTATTCTTGTAATAATGAAGTGATTGGTTTGAGTTACAACTTATTGATTAGCAAGACCTTTTGCATGCCTACTCCTCTAGTTCTTATAATGTGAGAAAAGGGGATGCCTGTTCATTTTATACACCCATCCATTACCTGCATAATGAAGTATTCCTGCTGCTCAGAGGTTGTTTCTCCCAATCTATTTCCTGACAATCAGTTCTAAAGATATATAACAGATTATTATCCCAAAGTGAATGACCTTTTCATACACACACACACACACATACACACACACAAAATAAATAAGAAAGATCAAATCTTGAGGACCCCCATAGTGAACTGCTTGAGGTTCTGTCAGCCATTCTGTTACAGAACTGAGTTTCCCCAACCACTATTGACTGCATATAATCACTTAGGAAGGAAAGGAACCATGAAAAAATAGGGCTCAAGTGTCATAGGAAATGCAGAAAGATATTGTAGTTGACATTACTGATGTCCACTGAAAAGTCCAAATGGTCAGGAGTGATAGCTTTACTCAATTCAATTTCTGCCAAGACATTAGTTGAGAACAACTAATGCAGTTTCAGTCAAATCTAAATAAGGACTGCCATGTATCCAAGTAATCTTCAGATCTCTTTAAACATCCATCTACAAAAAAGGAAGTTTGGAGATCAAATGTTTGTTTGATAAGTTGTTCATTATCAAGGCATCTAAGGCTCACTTCTTTGGCAGCTGGGAAGCCAATGCCTCTTTCAAGGCAGCTAGATCTTGTTCAGAATTGTTGGTCACTTCCTGTGTCCAAGCTCCAATTTCCTTTCTAGCTGTCTTAATTAGGTAGGTGAACAAGGGACCCACTTACACCCAGCAGAGATAAACCACAAAGAACTACTGACTACTTCTTCCACATTTACAGATTCAAAAACTTCCTAGGTAACATTGCAAGACATTACTTCTGTCATCTTACTGGATATTATCTACCTGACTCCCAACATGGAACCATGTTAGGTATTTTATTTATAACTGTCAAACAATTACAGCTTACACTAAATGGAATGTTAGTCCTGGCTTTCCAAAGAGTTTGGACAATCTAAATACTATAGTAGGAAAGTAACATTTTGCAGATACAAAAAGGTCAAAAAACAACTCTGCCTTGCTTTCTTATTGTTACAGAGAGGACTCGCGTTTGAATGTATATTGTACTTGTGTCCTGTTGTACTTACTTTTGCTGACATTGCTGCAGGCATCTCTTTGCTTATTTGATGTCCCATAGGTCCTCTGAAAACTAAACAGCCATCTGGAATAAGCAAGCAATGATAACAGCTTAGGAACAAACTTAGTTATTGACCTGATCATATTCTAGAACTTAATAAGGCATTCAACGGAACTGTCCAACAGATCTCTGGGGAGAAAACTATCTGGATCTATCAAGTGCTATTATAATTGCTCCCCTCTCCCTGCAGAGATTAGTGGTTTTATTTAACCCCATCATTGATGAAAAAGTGATCTAAACTGTGCAAGGGACTGATATAAAAGTTCTTTCTTACTAGAGAATGCCTGATCTTTTTTGAATAAAGGACAAGTCTAATGTGTAGTCTTTATTGAAAAAGATCAAACATTCTCTCATTTTGGAGGAGTCTGAGCTGTCAAGCCCAGCAACACATTTACAGAAGCTCCACTCAGTTTTATTATTTTATTATATAATTAGCTTTTTAGTACTTTTACTGGACTTATTTAACTAACTTCATTTGCATGAAACAATAGTGAAGATAAATATCTAATTTATCAGTGAAGTGAAGATAAATATCTGAATCCAGATAATGGATTTTGCCTGGAACTCATAGTTATGGGGAAAAGTGTCAGAGTGCACACAGTGTGACTAGGTGAGACAACCCAGGAGCAAATACAGCACACAGGTTTGTATTTACATATAGTGGTCTTATCCCTACAAAAGCATATATACACATGAGTGCTGTGATACAGACCTTGAACAGCAATCAGTTATCAGCTACATATGCTCCATATCACATATGGAGAGAGAGATACTTCATCACATGGTCTCTTATACTACAGCCTCTTAAAGTGGTAGCAGTCAACTGACCCTGCTGACTCATTGCTACCATTGCATCATCATTGTAACCCTACAATATTACAGCATTACACCCTTACAGAAGCAGGTCAGCTGTTAAATCATCATTACCCTGACAAAAAGAAAGTAAACACCATGGTGCTTGGCTGGGACATTTTCCTCTTTTGAACTCTGCAAAACAGCCAAAAATTGAGGAGTGCTTCACACAAAAGAGAACTGTAAGTAAAACAAATTCTCTCCCCAGTTCTAACAACTTTGAAGCTCTAGAATGGGACCTCCAAACAGAGCTGGCCAAACAACAACTATTAGACCTTTCCTCATTTCTTGGTGGAAGAGCAAACAGTGCCTCCTCACAGTGCAAACTGTTATCTCAATATTTTAGTAGCTTATGGCTATAAAACATGATTTGGAAACATTGAAAAGATATGTCGCTTTTTTTTTTTCAAAAGCAGACCTTCTACTCCCACAAAAGCCTTTGTAACAGACACAGTCAAATCTCCCACTCTGAGCAAGAGTACTAATAAGGAGCAAAGAGCTAAAGAAATACTAAATAACTTGTTAAAAAGTCACAGATCTCTAAAAATAACTATCTTCTGATAAAGCAAAGAGAGGGGAACTTACAAATATTAAAGACTCATTGGAAGCCAGCAAATATCCTCCACCAAATTAAATTGTTCATTGCAAACACAACAGATTGCTCTCAGAATTTGTATGAACAGACTTAATATTGGACACTGTAATACCAGGAGACCAATCCTATCTTCCTTGGGTCAGCTTCTTTACTGCCAAGCTGGGCAGATTGATCTGTGTGCTGTCAAATGACTCCCAGTTGCCCCAAATTGGAAGTGGATACTCCTGTCCTTTAAGCAGTCTACCACCCCTTTGATGTTATTCAAAATGAGAGCATATCTAGCTTCCTTTAAAGTTTTTCCTAACAGAGTCTTTTGTGATGAAAAGGTTAAACCTTTAATAGCTAACATGCTAACTCCCAATGCTGCTGCTTCTTCACTCCCAACCTTGAGAAACCAAGAGTGTGGGAGTCAGTCAGCCTTATTTCATAAAGATGTTCTCATCACAGAAACTGGCCTTATTAATCTTTTTGGCTCTTGCCACAAAAAAAAATAAAACAAGATATTGTTTAAACTAGAATACCTTGTTGGTCGCAATTGCCACAGCTGACCCATTTATTTATTTATTTATTTGATTATTTGATTTGTCAATCACTTACAAGATAATAGGTATAAGTATATACATAGTTATGAATACATGAAATGGCTACATATAAGAAAAATAAACAATAGGACAGGGATGGTAGGCATGCTGGTGCGCTTATGCACGCCTCCTACAGACCTCTTAGGAAAGGATGAGGTCAACAGTAGACAGTTTAAGGTTAAAGTTTTTGGGGTTTGGGGAAGAAACCACAGAGTCAGGTAGAGTATTCCAGACACTGACCATTGTATTTCCTACAATCAAGTTTGGTGCGGTTGACCTTGAGTTTGTATCTATTGTGTGCTCTTGTTATGGTTGAAGCTGAAGTATTCATTGACAGGTAAGTCATTGCAATGATTTTATATACCATACTTAGATCAGACAGAAGACGGTGTAATTCAAGGTTTTCTTGGTCTAGAATTTCAAGTCTGGTGCCATAAGGTATTCTACAATGAGTAGAGGAGTAGAGAACTCTTCTTGTGAAATATTTCTGGACTTTCTCAACTGTGCTAATATCAGATACATAATGTGGGTTCCAGAAGATGAGCTGTATTCGAATATTGGTCTAGCAAATGTTTTGTATGCTCTAGTTAGTAGTGTGATATTACCAGAGAAAAAGCTATGTAGGATTAGATTAACAACTCTTAATGCCTTTTTGACTATGTAGTTACAGTGGGTTCTAGCACTTTGATCATTAGAGATGAGTATTCCAGGGTCCTTTACAGAGCTTGGATCATCAACAAGGTCTTGACTATTCAGCTTGTATTTTATTTTCTGATTTTTTTTTTGCCAATATGTAAGACAGAGCATTTATTTGTTGAGATTTGAAGTTGCCATTTGTTTGACCATTCTGATACATAGTCAAGATCTTTTTGAAGGGTAGCAGTATTGTCTGGTATTGAACAGCTTTACATCATCAGCGAAGAGAATGCAGTTGCTCTTAATATGATCACAGAGGTCATTTAGGTAGAGTATGAAGAGAGTTGGTCCTAGAACACTTCCTTGGGGGACACCACTATTGACAGGTACAGAATTTGATAGGACACTCCCAATTTTGACCATTTGTTGTCTGTTTGACAGTAATGCTTCTATCCAGTTATGCAGTTGTCCAGAGATACCATAAGATTTTAGTTTTAGGAGTAGTTTGTCATGTACCACTGAATCAAAGGCTTTACAGAAGTCTATGTAGATTGCGTCTATTGTTTTGCCCTGATCGAGTTGTGTAGTCCATATGTTTTTGCAGTGTAAGAGTTGCAGATTACAGGATAGTTTTTTTCTGAAACAAAATTGTTTATTAGAAAGTAGGTTGTTCGTCTCTAAGTGGAGGATAATGGATTGGTTAATAATTGATTCCATGACTTTACAGGTGACGCAGCATAAGGAGATTGGTCTGTAAAGCTTATTGAGCCTCTCACTTTCCCCTCAGTAAAAAATGGATTATCTATTATCTAAAATGGCCCTATCAAAAATAGAAGTCTAAATCCTCTTGGGCCAGTAGAGGATCCTGCAGTTGAGGAAGAGTCATTACTTTCATCAGGATTCTCCATGGAGACTCCAGCAACAACTCATGGGATGGGCAGGGGATCCTTGTCAACCTCAATGACACAGAGCCAGATGTAGCATGATTTAACATCTCTTTTCCCAACACCTCTGCAGATCCCCCTCACAAGGCAAGCATTGTTAAATGGTGTCAATATCATCCACTCAGAAGAAAAGGTCCAAGAGTTGATGCAGGTTATATATGAATCAAGTCATTCCTTAGAGGAGACCATAATAGTTGCTGATAAGCTCCCAGACCAATATAATGACCTCACAGCTTCTTCTTTCTAAACCATATATACTTATGGGACTCAAATGACTATCATCTTTCCCTTCTAATTTGGAATATTGCTGTCTGGTCAGTTCCATGAAACAATCAACTTTTTTTTTTTTATTATGCTTTACAATTTGATGTTGATTCCTAGAGGAAAACCAGGTCTCCTCAGAGGTGGAGTTAGTTGGCTACTGGGTTAACTCTATCCCAGCTGCCCTGATCAAGGTAGATAGGAGATCTAAAAGTGCTCCTAGATAACAGAGCTCTCCAAAATTTAATGTGTCTCATTGCCTCTTTTACAGCCATGGGTCCTGACTACCTTACTCTCATCCAAACAGGTGGAGATTTTGCTTTTAGATATTTATATTCCCCCTCTTAACAAGAGCAATCTGGTCAACAATATTTGGGAGTGCATATAAAATTTTCTCTCTAGTTGTTTATACAAATACTTATAGGCAGAGGTTTCCATCCTCCCAAAATAGCACAATGCAAAATAAGATACTTCTTTTTTTAAAATTTTTTTATTGGTTTTGTAAGACGAACATAGATAAACAAAACATAAAAACATCAAGCCATCTTCCATATATATACATACAGTGTGCTGGTTGGTTTACAAATTGTTTTGTGTTCCATTTTGTAGTCTTCAATTATAATTACATTGTATATATTCTCATATTTTCAATCAAGTATTAAATACATTAATATTATTGTTAATCAATCATTTGACTATATTTTTATTCATTCATGTTTTATGAAATAATCATATTTTACTTAAATTGTTTTATGACAGTTCATATTATCATCTCACATCTATCCTACAATCATTTTGTAGATATAATAAGAAAAGAATACATCTTTATATATTTATTATTTTCTAAGAATCTACATATTTCATTACCATGTTTTATTGTCTAACTATTGATAGAATAGATCCCAAATTTTATAAAATTGTTTATCATCTTGTTCTCTGATTTCAAATGTCAATCTACTCATTTCAGCACATTCCAATATTTTCTTAATGATTTCCTCCTGTGATGGTATTTTCTCATTTTTCCAGTTTTTAGCAAATACAATCCTAGCCACTGTTAATACATTTACATTTACCTGATTATAATACAATCAGGTATTTCAATTCTTTACCATATAGTTCAGGTAAAATTCCCAATAAAAACATCTCTGGTTTCAAGTCTATATGTTTTTTTGTCATTTTTTCCAACCACATGTGGATTTTAGTCCAGTATTTTTTAGCATCCGCACAAGTCGACCACATATGGTAATATGAGCCTGGTGTCTGATGACATTTCCAACATTTTTCAGATTTGTCCTTGAACATTCTTGCTATTCTTGTCAGGGGAAAATGCCACCTGTAAAACATCTTATACAAATTTTCTTTATATGCTGTTGACATTGTCATTTTATAATTTTGAGACCAAATTTTTGCCATTTCTCTAGATCAATCCCAGATCCAAAATTCTTCCCCCAAGCAATCATTGTTTCTTTAACTTGTTCTTCTTCTAGTTTAATTTCTAATAAATATCCATACAATTTTTTAATCACCTTTTCATCAGTACCTGTCAAAATCTTATCTAAATCAGTTTATCATAGAAACCTTCTGTTTTAGAGTCTTTATCATACCTTGAATGTATTTGCACATATGAAAACCAATTCATCTTTATACCTTGTTCCTCTAATTTTTGTATATATTTAAGTTCACCCTTTTCATTCAATATTTCACCATATCTAACTGTTTGTTCCTTTTTATATATTATAGGATAAGAAAATGCTTCAATAGTCGATAGCCAGACTGGAATCTTCAAATAACATTGTCTTTTAGTCTTCTCCCAGTTTAACCACAGAGACTCCCGTATATAATGTCTTCTAAAATACCCCTGTGATTTAGTTCCTTTAAATCATAAAAAAGCATGCCACCCCCACAACAGATCATGTCCTTCTAATGTCAACAATCTAGTATTTCTTAATGTTATCCATTCCTTAACCCACATCAGATTTGTAGCTTGGTAATACAACTCCCAATTAGGCAAACCAAATCCTCCTCTTATACTATCATCTTGCAAAAGTTTTAACTTTATTCTTGCTTTCTTATCTTGCCATATACATTTCAAAACAATTTTATTTAAATCTTCAAAGTAAACTTTTCCGAGCCTAATTGGAACAAATATAAAATTCTGGGTAATATATTCATCTTGATTGTTGATATTCTCCCTATTAATGACAGTAGTAAATTTTCCCATTTCGCCAAATCTAATGCTATCTGCTGCTTAAGTTTGATATAATTATTCTCTTTTAGTGTACTGAATCTTGCTGTCAAATGTATACCCAAGTACTTGATCTTATTCGTGACCTGAATTTTCAATAGATCTGCCAGTTCTTCCTTTTGTCTTGATAGCATATTCTTTGTCAAAATCTTTGTCTTATCTTTATTTATTTTCAAACCAGCCACCTTTCCATATGCCTTTATCTTTTCTATCAATTTTGATGCTGTTTCTAGTGGGTCTTCTAAAATGAAAACCAGATCATCTGCAAATGCTTGCAACTTAAATTCTTCCTTTTTATTTTTCATCCCTTTTAAATCCTTTTCTTCTCTAATATTTCTGTTTAGCACTTCCAAGGTTAACACAAACAACAGAGGTGATAGTGGGCACCCTTGTCTTGTTCCTTTTCTTATATCAATAGAGTCTGTCAGTTCTCCCTCTATCATTACTTTTGCTGTTTGCTTATGATATATATCTTCTATTGCTTGAATAAATTTTTTAGCAAAGCCCATCTGTTCCAGGTGTAATAACATGAATCGCCAATTCACATTATCAAATGCCTTCTGTGCATCTAGAAATATCACAGCCATTTGTTTTTCAGGATGTGCCTCATAGTATTCCAAAGTATCCAAGATTACTCTCATATTGTCTTTAATTTGTCTCTTTGGCAGAAATCCATTTTGATCAGGATGGATAAAATTGTTTAGGTATTTTTTAAGTCTTTCTGCCAATATTGAAGCAAAAATTTTATAATCTGTGTTTAGTAAGGAAATAGGTCTATAGTTCTTGATTTGTAATGGATCGGCCTCCTCTTTTGGGACAAGTGTAATATAAGCTTCTGATCATGATTTAGGTATCTTCTTCTTTAATATAAGTTCATTCATAACTTCTAGCAATGAAAGGTTCAACGATTCTTGTAGTGTTTTATAAAATTCTGTCGGAAGTCCATCTGGGCCTGGTGCCGTTCCATTATTTTGTTTCTTTAGTGCTTCAGTTAACTCCATCATCGTTATATTGCTTTCTAACATTGTTTCAATCTCTTTAGGTATCTGGGGTAAATTATCATTCTGTAAATACTGTTTAACTCTTTCCTCATCAATATTCTCTTGTGTGTATAGTTTCCCATAATAGTCTCAAATGATTTCCTTCTTCTCTTTACTACCATAGCAAACTTGGCCTTGGTCATCTATTAATTGCAATATTTTCCTTGATTTTTTTCTCCTTTTTCAGTTTATATGCTAACCATCTATCTGGTTTATTTGCATCTTCAAAGTAGTTCTGTTTAGCACCTCTGATTTTCTGTGCTAATTCTTTTTCTATTTGACCCATTTTATGTTTAATTATATCCATTTTTAACTTAAAGTCCTTTTTCTGTGGCATTTTCTGTAGCTCTTTTTCAAGTCCTTTACACTCATCCTCTAATGCCTTTTCATGGTATTTCTTTTTCTTGTACAGTCTATTATCAAGCCTCTGGCATATGCCTTCATTGTATCCCATACGTTCTGGATTGATGTATCTTCTTTTTTGTTTTCTCTAAAGAAGAAAGCCAGTTCTTTCTCCATCCACTGTGTGAAGTCTTTTTCCTTTAATATAGTATTATTTAACATCCAACTAGATCTTTTTCTTTGTCCTTTCCATTTAATTGTCATTGGATTGTGATCTGCCCAAGGACTTATTTCAATATTTATTTCTTGAATATTAGCTAACAATTCTGTTGACATCCATATCATATCTATTCTGGACCATGATAAATGTCTATTTGAGTAGAAGGTGTATTGTTTAGTTTTAGCATTTCTTTCTCTCCATGTATCTTTTAAGTTTATTTCATCTACCATTTTAAAAAAAGATTTAGGGAGAGTCTTTCTGTTTTGCTTTGTTGTTTTCTGTGCTGTATAGTCCAGTTTATTATCTACAATTCCATTAAAATCTCCCATCATAACTATATTAGCATAGTCCAGTTCAATTATTTTCATATGTAATTTTTTAATAAAATTCTTCTTGATTGTCATTCGGGGCATAGATTGCAATCAGGAGTGTTTTCATATTATTGTCCATTATTTCCAACATTAGTATTCTTCCATCGTCATCAGTATAGATCAATTTCGCTGGGATAATATCTTTAATATATAAAACTACTCCTCTTTTCTGGCATTGTGTCAAAGAAGTAAATATTTTCCCTAATTTTGGCTGTATCAACAATTGTTCATGTTGTTTTTTGATATGTACTTCTTGTAGGCAGATTATATCAAATTTTAATTTCTATAATTTATGGAAAGTTTTCCTTCTTTTAACAGCTGAATTAAGTCCATTTATATTAATTCTAGTCAGATTTTTCTCTTCCATGGTTATATTTTGTAGTTAGGTTTAGCAGCTCTCATAGATCTTGGTTCACGTTGTTCTTTGGCTTCTACCTTACCACCTACTGCACCTTCTTTTTCAGTCGCCATTTGGCAGTCCTCTTTGAATTCAATTAGTGAGATTTCTTTTTCGGCCTCTTCCTCTTTCCCTCCAAAAAATTCTGTGTAAAATGATTCAGCTTTCTCAATTGAGTCAATTCTATGTCTCTGTTCTTGCCATGTGAACATTAAATTTTCTGGAATCAGCCATCTATAATTCACCTCTTTTTTAAGTAGCATTTTGGTCAGAAATCGGTATTCTCTTCTCATCTCTCTCACTCTTCTGGGTACTTGTTTCAGAACCACAATCTCCTTGTCTTTATATTTCAATGTTTTCTCTCTTGCCACTTGCAACATTTGCGTTTTAATGGCTTTCTTTGTAAATCCGATGTGAACTTCTCTTGGTAAGCTATTTCTCTTTGCATATATTGTGAAGACTCGATAAACCTCATCTATTCCATCCATCATCTTATCTTTAGTTATTTCCAAAGCTTCAGCCAAAATTTCTATCATTATCTCAGCTAGGTTTTGTCCCTTTACTTCCTCTATGTTTTGGAATCTGAGATAAAATTCAAAATATAAAATCATGTGTAGAAAATCCAGCAATGAGAAAATAAAAATAAAAATATTACTTTGACATTCCTGTTTAAAATCTCTGCTTAATCACTTTTGTCAAAACTTTTATAGATTCTTTCTTTTCCTTAGGGTGTCCTTTCAAATCTTAAAATAGAGAAAAAGTTCTCACCAAACCGGCACGCTTTCTCTTTCCGTTCTCTTTCGTTTCAGAGCTGTCCCAACTTCAGCAGCTTTAATGGCTGCCTCTTTGCCGCTGGCAAAAAGAGCTTCTCCTGGATCTACCAGGGACTTTGCTGTATCCCTGGGATCGAGAGGATGCGCTCTTTACATTCACCATCTCTTCAGGACGGTTTAGATCCAATTGGACAGTCCAGGAGCAAAGATATCGGCAGCGAACTCAGACCTCCAAGATCGCATGCCATATCGTTGTGACACCAGCTCCGCCCTCCCAAAATACAGATACTTCTGTATGCTGACAATGCTGCTATTATTTCACAAACCCATATTGGACTCAAGAGACCTATTTCAGCAACATTAAAATACTGTAGATAAAATAATTTGATCCTCAATTTTGATAAATGAAAAATCCTATTTTTTGCTCAATGAACTATTCAATACTCTTGGAGAGTAGAATCCAGAAAGAGGTCAATACATTCAAGTACCTTTAGATGTTTTCCATACCAAATGTATTCGGAAGGCACATCTGGACCACACAATGCAATCAGCCCTTATATTCTCAAATGCTATTAAAAACTTTTTTTACATAGGCAGAGGACAATTAGTCCTGCAGCCTTGAAGCTCTCTGAATCTAAAACAAATTCTCTACAGGGCACAAACAAGATCTTTTTTTTTTTGAAGAAAGAATCTTTAGAAACCATACAAAGAAAATTCCTGCAATCCATTTTATTATCTATTGGACTTAGAAGGGCATGAATTAAGATTTGGTTGGCACGGTTACCTATGGTATGATAAAGTTAAAGTAAATGTTGACTTCAACAATTATTTTGTCAGACATGCTATTTTGAAAGTTTGGAATAAATAGTAAACACAGTTTTCCATGAAGGTGCCTCTTTGGTTTTCCTCACAGGAGGTTTTTCTTTTTGGAAAAGAAATGGTGACAAGGCGAAAGTGATGGCCTTATGGTACAATAATAATTTTTAACCTAGGAGACCCTACCCTCAAATCTAAGGAGGAGTTAGAATCAGAAGGTCTTTTTGTCATTGTTTTCATACTTACAACTGAAAGATAGAGTTAAACTAGATAAAAAGAATCATGAATTTAACTTTGTTAAAAAAGAATTAGATACTTTATTGTGTGTGATAGTGATGAACATATTATTGTTAAAGTCTATAAAGTGTTATTGAATTTAAATCTGAAATATGAACAAGTAAAACATTATATGATTCAGTGGGCAAGAAATTTTGGATACAATGTAATGCTTGAACAATGGGAAAATATGTGAAATAAAGGTTTAAAGTTTACATTAAGCTATAATTTAAAAGAAAA
The DNA here is from genome assembly GCF_049901715.1 of Pseudonaja textilis. Lineage (NCBI taxonomy): Eukaryota > Metazoa > Chordata > Lepidosauria > Squamata > Elapidae > Pseudonaja > Pseudonaja textilis. The sequence continues at coordinate 13,963,455 of NC_141997.1, forward strand.
AATTTATAAGATGATGTATTATTGGTATTTAACACCAGATAAATTGTCAAGAATGTATAAAGGTACCTCAAAGGAATGTTGAAAATGTAAAGGAAAGGGACTTTTTATCATTTATGGTGGACTAATAAAGCAAAGAAATATTGGAGTAGGATTCATATCTGAATACAAAAAATTCTTAAAGTGAATTTAGAACAAAAAACAGAGACTTTTTGGGGGGGAGGTTAATGGAACAAGACTTAGGGGGGAAATTCAGAATGCTGATGGAAGAAAGACTATATGCATAGAAATGGAAAGTCACTTCCACCCACAATGGATGGATGGCTGCAAAAACTTATGGAGTTAGCAGAGATGGCTAAATTAACTGCTCTGATTAAAGAAAAAAAAAACACAAACACTGCTACTTCGACTTGGAAACCACTTCTAGATTTTGTGCTTTAGGTGGAAAAAGATGAAATATTGACTTTGAGTTTTACCGATTAGATAGATTTGTTATTTTAAAAAGGCTAGTTTCTATTAGTTGAGGGTTGAGGGTTGATGGTTGATCTTAATGCCTTATTTAATTGCACCAAAGGAGTCAAAGTCAATGCCCCCACTTCTTTCTGTCCCTCTCCCCCCCACTCTTCCTTTCCACCACTATTCACTTCCCTATTTCCTTTCCTAATTTCCCTAATATTTGCTTTTGTTTTCTCTTTGTATGTTATGTTATAAACTAATAAAAACTACATAATATAGAAAATTGAGACAGGAATGCCTCAAATTCAGGTAAAGGCCGGGAAGATGATGATAATTTACTGGTTGAAAATTCAACTCTTCCCAGAGGGCTTGAACCCCCTAGTCTTATTAGACAATTTTTCCTCTCTCCAGAAACAGGTGATAGAGTATAAGTTGGCCTTCTATGGACTTTCCCCACTGTTTTTAATATCCCTAGGCTACAATAAAGCCAAGCAACTGGCTATGAAAAGAATAAGAGACATGGAGTTCTAGCTGAAACGTAACAGGATATCTCTCCACAACAGAAATCGAATTAAATGGGATATGTGGGAATCAGCAAGGTATCTGAAAGACCCGACTTTTCCTAAGAGCAGAACAGCATTTTTTAGAGCCAGACTTAATATCCTCCCCTCAGCACTCCTGAAGATCAGGTATGATAAAACCCCAATAGCTGAGCAAATATGAACAAATATGTGGCAATAAAAAGTTGAAGATATCTCACATGTCCTATTGCACTTTAGGGACATTAGATTAATGTACTGTATTAGAGATATTTCTAGGAGCTCAGGTAATTTCTACATAAATTCCTTCTCTCCCCATCTCCTTCAGGGTTCAAATCTATCCACCACTTGAGAAGTAATAAAATTTGGTGGTACTGCAATGATAATGAGGAAAAAACACATAAAGAACTAAAGATCCATATTCATATTACAAGTTTACTATTCTCCAATAATTTCTAGAAAACATATTTATTTTAATGTTTAAATTTTGTGCTGGTCTGTGACCACAATAAAGATTGATTCTTTCCAATATGTGGTCAGCTATGAGGGTGGGATCAACAATGACCTAGCACAAGTCCATAGATATCATGATGACCATGAATTTCCAAGCTGAGTTAGACTCTGGTCCTGGGAAATAAAGGTTAAAATTACATCACAGTGCAACATTCTGAGGGAGTCCATTGTCTACCCCAACCATAATCGATCCATAATCACCCCACACCATCCAACTTAGGAATAGGTATTGCTATCATCTATGAGAATAGTACAATAGCAACAGCGTCTGAATGTATCTCTGCCCCAGCTTTACAAATAGGGACCCAAATGTGACTATCTGCAGAATAGGGCTCCTTGCAACATCCAGGGTCAGAGTCTCCTGGTATACAATTCCCTCTTGCCATTCCACCTTCTTTTCTGAAGCTTTCAGCCTGAAGCAATTCACAAATATAGTTGGATAGGTTTCAATGAACAGACCCAACTCCTTGTCAAGCTAAATCTTGATAATGCACACTAGGTCTACACTCTCATCAGTGATCATGCACAAAGACTTGATTTATTTTAAAGAGACCTGACTATCAGGCTGAGCCTGGCTTGCCCAAGGGTTGCATGCTTGGCTTATGAGTTGAGTAAGTGTAGAACTAATCTATCTTGTCTGGTAATGTCTCTTTTCTATATCCTAAAATACTGCTACCACTATTTTCACTTCTTTTTCAACTGTCCGTAGCTTCCTAGCCCAAGCCACCAATGTTGCAATGTTGCAATAACATAGTAACCGAGATCCAAATATGGTTGTTTGACAAATCTTAATCAACCGTCCCACCATCCCTACTGTTTTCACCCTCTAATTTATCCAGCCACTAGCAGTATACACTTGATTCTTATGTGGTTGGAAGGGGCAACATTCCCTTCTCTAATCTCTTAATCTGGAGAATGATCACTCCTCTCCTGTTCCCCAAATCTCACACAAGGGGTCAATACTTTTCTTTCTTTGCATGAGACTTATTTTCTTTATTGTATTCTCTATTTAATTTTCCATTAAATCTACCAGGACATATGTTAGTACAGGTGGTCCTCGACTTCAACAACTGAGACCAGAATTTCCATCTCTAAGCGATGCAATCATAAAGTGAGAGTGGGAAAGAGGCACTCATTGGGAAAGGAATTCCAAAAATCAATCATAACCACCATTCAGTGCCACCATAACTACAAATGGATATCGAACAAATGGTTGTAAGTTAAGATCTACCTTTATCGGATGACACAATGGCCAGTCTTGCTTTGTATATCATCTTCTCCTAAATGGATCCTAGGTTTCAGGCAGATTTTAACTAGCAGTCTCAGTGGTTATTTCAGTGGTTCCCATGAGCCCTCTTAACAACAAGTGAGATATCAACTATCCCTTAAGTTCCAGCCTTTTGGTTCATCTGATTCCAAAGCCATAGTATTACCATTCCAGTTTACAACACACACCATCACTTTTTCAGCATAATATAACAACTATCTATCCGTTTAGCCATATTCCCAACTTCAACTCAAGCTTGCTTATTATGTCAAGCAATTAATTTCTTCTATTGTAAGTTCCTGTTACCTCTCAGCTGTTTGTTTTCTTCTTTTTCCATGCCATAATTTATAAATGCCACATCCTCTCTTGGGCAAACACCACAAAATACAAACAAACAAACACTGGTACTTGAACTACCCTATGAACAATGTATCAAGTGTCATTTTATGGATTTCCTATAAAAAAAATGAGAATCACCAAAAGTGTAATGAGGAACACTTTTTCTCTCACAATAAAATGAATAGCTCACAATAAAGCACTATATGGTAAGGAAGAATGAATAGAAATTAAATCTACCAAATATTATTGTTGTTAAAATGGAGGTATTTTTCTTTAGAGAACATTGGCCTTTTTTTGGATATTTTCTATTTTATTTTTTCAAATATACACCCATATTGTGTGAACAGAGTTGGTTCCTGGTATCATTCATATTAATCTAGTTCATCATAACAATATTAGTAAACTCTATCACATTTGTTGAATTTAAGTAACCCTCGTTATTTTGTTTAAGCATACATCAACTAAAAAGAAACACCTAATTCCTCATCTTTATGTCTATCTTCATCACTGCAGTATGTCTTTCTTGTTCAATCTAAACCTTTCTTTATATGTGTAAATAAAATTAATTCTATCATTCATATTGATCCAATTCATAATAATAATATTAGTAATCTCTATCACAATTATCAAATTTAAGTAAGTCTCATTATATTATTTGAAAAATACATTAAAAATGCCTAACATCTGTGAACTTCTAGTCTTTCTATTATTTTTATTCATTCTATAAAATTTTATATTCTAAGATTCCCCCTATCTAATTTTATTTCTGCTTCCTTTAGCTTACAATCAGGCTACTTAAATATTTAAATGGCATTTTTTATCCATCATCTCTTCTTCTCCTTAGTGCTTCATTTCTTATCCATTTTTTAATTCACCTCCCACACTTCTCATCTTTATCCCTATCTTCATCTGTGTCTTTCTCTAGACATTTCTCCCAATATAATGGTGCCAATTCTCCCAAATATCTGCCCATGTTCCAATCTCCTAATCAAAAGTATATTCCTGCCTCTCCAACTGTCAATTTATCTGTTTTATTTTCTGCAGTCTTTTCTTTTATCAGCTGATTTGTCAGTCCTATTTTTGCTCCAGTTCTTGGTTTATTTGTTGATGTGTCCAATCCATCTGTTCTTTCTGCTTCTCTTGCTTGCCATTTATCTGGTCTTCCTCTTTAGTTTAATTTACTTTGTTGTCATTACACCTTGTACAATGAAATCAAACACCATCTTCAGTGCACATCATGACCATGACCATGACAATAAACACAAACACACTCCTTCACCCTTCACACATTGAACCGGAAACCCCTGACACCATACCAACACTGCACTATACAGCAGAATTCAAAAGAGCTACTGCCCTGGGATAGAAGCTGTTTTTCAGCCTATTTGTCGTTGTTTTTATTATTCTGTACCATCTTCCAGATGGTAACAGTTCAAAAAAAGGATGAGATGGATCTTTGAGAATGTTTTGAACTTTCTTAAGGCAGCAGAAGTTATAAAGCTCTTCCAAAGAGGGGAGAGGGCAACCAATGATCTTCTAGGCAATGACATTAACCTCTGGAGTGCTTTCCTATCTGCCACTGTGCAATTGGCAAACCATACAGAGGTGCAGTATGTTAAAATGCTCTCCCTGGTACAGTGGTAGAAGGTCACCAGCAGTTTCTCATTCAGTTGTTGTTTTCTGAGAAGCCTCAGGTAGTATAATCTCTTCTGGGCCCTTTTGACCAGGGCTGCAATGTGGGCACCCCAGGTCAGGTCCTCTTTTAGGGTAACACCCAGAAACTTAAAACTGGCCACTTGCTCCATTCGGTCTCCACTGATAAGCAAGGGCTGATCTATTCCTTCTATAATCCACTATAAGCTCCTTGGTCTTATTGATGTTGAGGACCAAGTTATTGGCTCCACACCATGAAAGCAACCAGTCCACCTCATCTCGGGAGGCAGACTCATCCTCCTTGGATATAAGTCCCACCACTGTTGTATCATCTGCAAATTTAGCAATAGTATTACTAACGTGAGTGGGAATGCAGTCATGCACATAAAGAGTATAGAGTAAGGGACTCAACACACAACCCTGAGGTGTACCAGTGTTAAGAATAAGGGCTGAAGAGGTATGATTACCTAATCTGACCCTCTGTGAGCGACCAGACAGAAAATCCGTAATCCAAAAGCAGATTGAATTAGAAAGCCCAAGGTCCAGAATTTTAGACACTAGTCTACATGGAAGAATTGTGTTAAATGCAGAACTAAAATCCACAAAAAGCATCCTCACATAGCCCTCCTGCTGTTCTAGATGAGTCAGAGCAGTGTGAAGAGTGATGGCTATAGCATCCTCTGTAGATCTATTTTTTCTGTATGCAAGCTGGTGTTTATCAAATGTATGCAGAAGACCAGAAATGATGTGCCGGCAGACTAATTTCTCAAAGCACTTCATGATGATAGAAGTGAGTGCCACTGGTCTGTAATCATTGAGGTTATTGATAGAGAACTTCTTTGGCAGCGGAACAATAGTAGAAACCTTCAAACAAGATGTAATAGTGGACTGGGATAAAGACCGATTGAAGATCCTGGTAAAGACTGCAGCCAACTGATCAGCACAGTCTTTAAGCACTTGGCCAAAGATAACATCAGGACCGGCAGCCTTTCTAGGGTCCACAGACCTCAGAATGCTCCTCACTTCCTGTTTCTCCACAATGAGGTGGGGACTACAATTGGCTGGTAGTTTTGTTTTATCTGTCTCTGATGTCTCCACTTCAAAGCAAGCAAAGAAATGATTCAGTTCCTCTGCCAATGAAGCATCCCTCTCAGCAGGGATGACATTGGTCAGTTGATCGTAATTTGTTGAATTCCTCACTGCACCTGCCTCATGTTATTGCTATAAAAATTATCCTCAATCTTCCTCTTATAATCAGTCTTGGCCTTCCAAATACCTTTCTTCAGATTAGCTCTGGCAATACTGTATCTTGCTCCACCACCAGACCTAAAGGCCTTGGTCCTGTCACGCAAGAGGTGCTGGACTTCCTTGGTCATCCAGGGTTTCTGATTGGGATAGATCCTAATACGTTTATCCACAGTGATAGTACCTGTGCAGTGTTTGATAGAGCACAGAACAGTTGCAGTGTGCACCTCTAGGTCAGGGCAGTAAAAGATGTCCCAATTTGTGTTCTCAAAACAATCCTGAAATTGTTGGGAAGCATCTTCTGGCCAAGATTTCACTGTCTTTATTATAGGAAGAGCCCGTCTCCTAAGCGGGATGTAAGCTGGTGCTAAAAGCAGTGACATATGGTCTGATTGTCCCAAATGTGGTAATTGTATAACCTTATAGCCATGTTTGATGTTGGTATATACTTTGTCCAATATGTTTGCTCCTCTAGTAGCACATTTAACATGCTGATAGAATTTAGGGAGCACTTCTTTTAAATCAGCTTGATTAAAGTCCCCTGCTATGATATGCACAGCATCAGGATACTTATTGCCTTTTCTGATTAAAGTCCACTAAAAGTAGGCTTATTTTGAATTCTGCACAAATAGTAGTAATAATTGAAAGTATATTTTAATTTCACTTAGAAAAACTGCACTGGGGAAATGTACTTGTTAAAGAAAGATAGCAATATTAATTCATTTTTAAATAAGATTTGTGATGTAATTTATATTAACTTCTATAAAACTACAAAAAGATGAATGCAATGGTGTGATACGTTCATTCATACTGTAAAAATAAATGGTTCAGTTGATTCTATAGAAAAACTCACTGGACCAGAAAGTTGCCTGACTACCATGTGAAATAAGAGTCAGGATTTTTGCTGAATCACTTATTATTAATTGCAATTATGGAAGAGTCATTTTATCTGATCCCATGAGATTAGTTCTGTTAATGGTATCATCTGTGCCTATGAATCACACCTTATTTGCTAGAGATTTGGCAAGGTGCAGAAGTTATGAAGATGAACGGATTACTCTAGGCAAGCAAAGTATTCTCATGCCATGTATCTTCTGGATCAGAAGGACCTGCTAAGGTTTCTGAATAAGAAAAGTTCTACAAGATTTCAATAAATACTCTGAACAGTGAACTTTTTAATGCAGTTCTACATTTTGTTTTGCATCTTTGCATGGTACTAAAAATGGAACTGTTGTAGGTTCTTTTATGCTGAATGATAATAACCTGTCACAAAATCAAGCTTTTATTACAAACAAGCTTTATTGTATCATCATATATAAAATATCTTGGCTTCTCTGCTTGAACATGAAGTTCTTTACATCATCTCTCCCATTCACACTCCTCCACTACTCCTTGATTATTTATCTCTGTTAACACTTTGTAGATTTTTCAATTCTTTTACAGCTTACACTTGAATTTCTTTCACTATTTTTTCTCTCTTTCTCCTCCTATCCTCTTTTTCCCGAGTTACTTGTATTTCTGTCAGCTTCTTCTTTCATTCATTTGGGTCTGAGGTCAGCGGTTCTCAATAGACACAGTAATCACTTGTCTCCTCTTGATGCAATATCATTCCTCTCCCTCAACATTTATCCTTATCCCAATTATTGCTGTAGAAATTCTCCTTGACTGAAGGCACAAATCTCTTTTTCCAGCATTCTCCCTGCCCTGGGATTCCACAAAGTTGCTTTCTGGCTCTTCTGTTTCCTGGCATCATCAGTCTTAACAAAAGTTTTCAGAAAACCAAAGTCTACACCTTCTTTCCAGTTCTGATTAGTCAGTCAACTTTATCTACAATTTCTGATGATTTGGTCTGCAAATGTCCATTCCCTACTGCCTATTCATAGCCACAGTTTCAACAGCGATCTCTTTTTATCAACTATCCTTTGGAACAGAGGTGGGCTGCTACCAGTTCGCACTGGTTCTCCCGATTCGGTGTTAATTTTCTGAGCAGTTTGAAGAACAGGTTGTTGGAAGAAAACTTTTGTCACTTTACAGGGCTAATCCTGCAAGAGAGGTAGGAAGGAAACATTCTGGTATGACAGTATTTCCAGCCTAATCCTTATCTTAATTGCCCTGCTGCTTTAAGTGTTTTCAGAAATTGCCCTGGGTTAAGCTTGTTACATTGTAAGCCTTAATGGTTCTTGGCAGTACACCCAGGCTTTCTGTCTGTAGACTGAGCTTCTCTTGAGGTTTTTGTGGTACTTTTATTTCTGGGGCTTGGTTTTCTTAAAGATTGTTAAAGGGTTGTTTTAAGCTGCTTGGAGTATACTTACAACATGGCTGGAATAGCTATTTACAGAAGCTTTGGCATAGCCATAGAAGAAATGGCTGAGAGGCAGGATGCAAGGTTGACATTCTGATTTTTTTTTTACTGCTTTTTGGGGGGCATGTAACATTTCCTTAAATCTGGATGATTACCTAAGGATATCTTGTGAGGTGAGTGAGACAAGCTGGTATCTTTAAGTGGTGCAAAGGGAACTAATGATTGCTTCTACTGGGCGGGAAATTGTGTTTTGTCAGTTCACTGAGCACAGGAGTCTCTTGCCTATGGGGATTCTTCAGTCATTCAGGTCATGGTTGTCCCAAAGATGTATTTTTGTACAGGTAATCCTTGACTTACAACCATTAGTGACCATTCCGAGTTAAAATGGCACTGACAAAAGTGTCATGACCGTTTTTCACACATATGACCATTGCACCATCCCCACAGTCATGAGAGCATGGGTGAGGTGAAGCACCCCTCGATGTAAGTAACATCGAGTTGGTCATGCCAACTCAGTCACATGACCACCCAGCCATATTACCCAGACAGTCATTATGGCAGAGAACCAGTTTTTGAAAAATTTGAAGCCCACCACTGCTATGGAACCTCTTCCGTGTATGGACATGTTTACTTTGTATGGGCTTTCTGACTTTTTGGTCTTTATTTTTTTCTTGTCAGCTTTTCTTTCCCTTGTCAGTTCTTCTTTCTTCCAGCTTGCCAGTTTGATAACCCTTCAAAGCAACTTCTTCTCTGATAGCTCTTTTCTACAGTCTCTATGTAATACTTATCAGCTCCACTTCCAGCTTCCAGTAAGGTCCATTTCTATGTGCTGCTAGACATACATTCCTGATGAAAAATGTTTATAAGTGTCTGGTGGTCTTGTTAAGAGGGAGGTAGCAGTATTTGCTTGTTAATCACCTTGCTGTCCAAGGAATATGGAGATGCCTTCTCTAGCACCACAGCTCAAATGAGTTGATTTTCTTCCTATCTTAACTTTTTTAAGGTCCAACTTTCATAGCCATAGGTAGCTATCAGAAACACAATAGGGTGAACTGATTTTCATTTGGTTGCCAGGCTAATGTCTGTGTTTTTCCATTTTCAGTTCCTGTTGCACCAGTGCTGTGTGACCAAGTGCAACCTGATGTTTTATTTCTATGCTGCATTCATCACTTTGAGCTACCTGCAATCCTAAGAAAGTGAATTTTTCCACACCTTCTAACTCTTTATCATCGATTTCTATTTTGCTGTTTTTCTTTCTTGCAGTGCTCATGGCCTCAGTCTTTTTAATGTTCAAAAAGAGACTAAAATTCTCATTTTCTTCTTTGATAAATATTCTTATAGAAATGGAATTCTCATAACATCTCATATTCAACTAAAACCTGTACAGAGTCAGGAAGCTATAGTATGAATAGAACTTGGCAAAGCAGATTGGAGTAAAGGAATTTCATATCAAACTTGTAAAAACTCAAACTTCCCTATGTGTACTCTATTTCCCTTCCCATTTAATTTGCACTCTCATGACTGCATATTCTTACTCTTCTAAGTAGGTTTTTAATCCAGTGAAACCACACACACACACACACACACACACACACACACACATGTTAATAGTATGCTGGTCTATTACTAAATAAAGTATGTTTAATATAAACATAAATCATGTTCATACTTTTATTATATTTTATACCATCATAGGAATTCTGTAGGTTGTGCACAATAAGCATAGCATAAAAAGTAAAGTAATATAAAAATGGTATCAAATCAACAGAAAGAATTTTGTGGCATAAGGAACAATATATTGCAGACATAAAGTTATTATAGCATCCATTTCTCTTCATTGTATGCTTCTCTGATTAGCAGTTATTAATTATAATAATGAAAAGTAATCAATAAATTGCTTTTAAGTAAATAGCATATAATTTTACAGAAAAGTTGCTATTTTTGTTATGAAATATAATAACCTCTCTTTCTATGGTGACTTCTTGATAAATAACTCTAATTGCTTACGGAGTAAAGTATGTCCTACTTTTGGAATAAAATGTGACTTGCTTTTCCAAATTCTCAGGAAGCAGATGATGAATGAGCAATCTAATTAACATCCTTATACATATCTCTTTTTATAGCAGTAATGCGAGTAATAGAATGAACAAACATAGATTGCATAAAAATAAAACATTAATACATCCATCATATGCAAAGTGGTGATGGACCTTCAAATACTATAAAAGAGAAAATATAAACATGGGGTTCTTATTGTTATTCCAATTCTGGATCAGCAGGAAGCTTAAACTCCATTTAACTATTAACTGATGTAAACCCAAGTGAAATGAATAATATACTAGGGACTGTCATTTACATTAAGATATTCAATCATTTTGTTAAAACAGAATAATCTCTTGTCTTTAATAGAAGGCAATACTTCTATTTTTGACTGTGGATATGGGAATTGGTCTTCCCTGCAGTACTAAGCATTGACAAGAAAGCTGTGAAGACCTTTCTTGCACACAAACACACCCCAAATAGTGTTTTTATCATAAAGAAAAATCAGTTTTTTTCCTTCCAAAATAATTATCAGTGGACTGAATATTTGTTTTTCTTTGTTGAAACATCCTATAGAAAGAAATGTTGAAAGCAGACAAATAGGTCAAAGAGAAATAAATAACTGCTATGACAAAATTGTTCAGAAACATGCATGCCTTTATATAGTAATTTGCACATTAGCCATTCCTTTACCTGCTTACTGAAGCTAATCACTTTTTAATTCCTGATTTGGACTTCTTTTTGATTTTCCTCTTCTTTCCTGTCCAATTTTTTTTCTTCCCAGTTTCAACTTCTGTCAATGTGTGTCATCTTTTCTCTTTCCTTCCATTCCAATAGAGCACAGCTGTCAAGCTCCCAGCTAGCAGATGTGTCACATGCTGGCCATTCCTGTGTCCATTTTAGTGAAGGGGGGAAAGTCCCAATATGTCACATGACACCACCATGATGACACAAATTTGACACCCCTGCAATAGAGCTATGTATTCCTATCATCAGTACTCAGTCCAAAAGATCTAAGCCCCAGAGCTCACTGTAACAACATTGCCAAAAAAGCATTAAGAATTGTTAACCTAATTTTGCAAACTTTCTTCTCTGGTAACACTGTACTGCAAACCAGGGCATACAAAACCTTCGCTAGACCAATTCTCAAATACAGCTCATCTGCCTAGAATCCACACTGTATAACAGACATTAATACAATTAAGCGAGTCCAGAGGTATTTCACGAGAAGAGTACTCCACTCCTCTGCTCACAATAGAATACCTTATGATATCAGGCTTGAAATTTTGGACCTGGACAGCCTAGAACTATGCCATCTATGGTCTGATCTAAGCTTAATACACAAAATTGTCTGCTATAATGTCCTACCTGTCAATGACTACTTCAGCTTCAACTACAATAATACATGGGCAAACAATAGATACAAATTCAAAGTAGACCACTCCAAACTCTATTGCAGAAAATACGACTTCAGCAACAGAGTGGTCAATGCCTGGAACTCACTACCTGTCTCTGTTGTTACATCCTAAGTCCCGCAAAATTTTAACTTTAAAGTGTCTACCATGGACCTCACTCTATTCCTAAGTGGTCTGTAAGGGGGCATGCATAAGCGCACCAGCGTGCCTACCATCCCTGTCCTATTGTTCCCATTTATCTATTTATTCATATTTATTATGTATATACTTATACTTGTTTATATGTAATATTCATACTTATACTTGTTTTCTCATACATGCTAGACAAACAAAATAAATAAATAAATATTTTTGATCCTTCTGCTATTTAATGTTTCCCCTCCACTGGAAAGAAGGAATAAGTGTGTATAGTGTATAGTTCTATAGTGGTTAATGGTGTGAGAGGAAATAGCTGGCATATACAGATGAAGAATCAATTTTTGAAATGAGGCACCTTATTTTAGAGACTATACATTTTAATAAATAGTTCAGTTAATATGTCTGGATAAATACATGAATGCCCATGAGCATGTGCACACACACACACACAATTAGGTCACACAAAAACATTACTGCATGATAGGATGGGAACAACTCTTCAAAACTGGTTTCAACTGAACTGCCAATCCTATTGATAAGATTTTATGTTTTGCACAGGATTTGTGTTCACTCTTGAATACTACTTGGAAGTTGCAATTGTCACCTATAAATACTTTACTGTATAGGACCTGCCTGTCTGAGATACTCATCTATTTCTTACAGTATCCAGCTCTCCTGTTGACGTGCCTTGAACCTTTTTAATAAACAGTGCCATCAATGGGATTCAGAAAGCAAGCTTTCTCATATGTATAGCATATGTCCTTTGGAATGGCATATTTTCAGAAATCTGTATTGCCCCTACCCTGACCTCATTCAAATGAATTATTAAATTAAAAATTACTTTTTTGCCAGGCCTTTGGCTTTGTTGGCGATTGGGTCCCTTGTAGTAATGTCATTATGTCAGAGTAGGTATTTGCTCTGGCTGAATGTTTATCATTAGCTCAATCCAGGGCTAGGATTCAGATTTTTTAACAACTGGTTCTGTGGGTGTGGCTTAGTTGGTGGGTGTGGCTTGGTGGTCATGTGATTGGCTGAGTGTGGCCAACTCAACATTATTCACATCGAGAGGCGCTTCTTCTTGCCTGGCTTCTCGTGACCGTGGAGATGCTGCAATGATTGTAAGTGTGAAAAATGGTCATAAGTCACTTTTTTCAGTGCCATTGTAACTTTGAATGGTCACTAAATTAACTGTTGCAAGTCAAGGATTACCTGTACAAAAATACAAAAAGCTTCTTTGCTTGCAAAAAGCTGCCCTAAGTACCAATCATTACATTAAAAATACCTGCAAGCTGGAGTTACAAATCAGGCAGAGTGCCAGAGCACCTTGAGGAATTTAAAATAGTTAAAATGCAGTGACAACTATCAGCAGCCAACTCTTGCTCATAAAGTGAAACCATTTAGCAGAGAGATCATTTAAGCTCTCCATAAAGAGCACACCCAGCAGAAGCAATCCTTAGATCCATTTGCACCACTTAAAGGCACCAGCTGGTCTCACTCACCTCACAAGATATCCTAAGGAAATCATCCAGATTTAAGGAAAGGTCACATGACCTCCAGAAAGGCAATAAAAATATCAGTGCATCCTACCTCTTGGAAGTATACCCCAAAAGGTCAGTACCAGATACCACTAAAGCAGTAAAGGAAGACCTCCTCCCCGGACAGAAAAAGAAACCATGAGGCAGGAAAAAATTCAAACACAACACAAATAATTAAATCACAACAGTAGCTGTGTTATAGGCATAAAATCAAATTAAGCCCCTCCCCCAAATTAAGGCCTATATTAAACATGTGAAATGGGGGGGAATGGTGGGAGGGACTTGCTGTTAGGAAGTACTTTTGTTGCATACCCGGATATGGTGTTGCCTGCGTTGACCTCGGCGTTGGTGGGGCACTTCGTATCGGGAGACCTTCCACCACCGTTGCTTTCCCTTCTTCCCAGGCTGCTGTGGTATTTAGAGCAATGCTGTGGCATTTGGCGCAGTCATGCATGGCCAGCCAGGGCTCCTCCCTGCAATAGAGCCCGGTGGAGAGACTCAGCTTCAGGCGCTCCTGTCTCCGCCTTCCTGGGCATTGTTCAAAGGCAAAGTCTATTCTTTTAAAAATGATGCCCTACTATCAGTACAACAAAGCCTCCCCTGCCCAAGAGGGTAGCCCAACCCCACCTGGGGAGGCAAATCTCCCAGGGCCACAGTGCAGGATCGGCCCACCCCGGGAGAAGCGCCCAGCTGCCATCCCTGCCTGGCACCGGGCCGAGCACGAAGAGCTTCACCTGGGGTGCCCAGTGCAGCTGACAGGTGGGCCCTCCTGCCCAGCGGTGGAGCTCTTGCCAAGGCAGCGAGCACCTCCCAGCTGGGCCCTTCACTCATCCCGCGAGGGCCATGCCAGAGCCGGGCGGGCTGGGCAGAGCTGGCAAAATGAGCCGTGGGTGTGTGCCCGCCTGCCAAGTGAAAGAGCCGGGCCAACCCGAGCTTGGCTTCCTTCCCAAGTCCCTCCATCCCGAACCCGAAGGGGCCACTGGGAGAGGCTGCCCGAGGCAGTGTTAGTGCCCACACATCTGTGGACAGGGAGGCAAGGCGACAGCAGCACTGCTTCCCTGGCTGGTGGGGCTGGCGGAGAGAGCCTGAAGCCGCCCATCCTTTCCACCACTCATCCAGCCCGTCCCTGTCCCCAAGCATCTCCAAATGCGCTGGCAGCTCCAAACGTTGCAGTGGCATGGGCATCGGCGCTCACTTGGCGGGGCTCATCTCGGAGGACACGGCATAGGCCATCACCTTGCCTCCCTGTCCACGGATGTGTGGGTCCTATCACTGCCTTGGGTGGACTTTCCTGGTGGCCCCTTCAGGTTTGGGCTGGAGGGACTTAGGAAGGAAGCCAAGCTCGGGTCAGCCTGGCTCTTTCGCTTGGCAGGCAGGCATGCACCTACGGCTCGCTTTCCTGGCTCTGCCCAGCCCGCCCAGCTCTGACGCGGCCCTGGTGGGATGAGCGGAGGGCCCGGTGGGGAGGCGCTCACTGCCTTGGCAAGAGCTCTCCCACCAGGCACGAGGCCCCACCTTTCAGCTGTGCTGGGCACCCCAGGCAAAGCTCTTCGGGCTCTGCCTGGCACCAGGCAGGGATGGCGGCTGGGTGCTTCTCTCAGGGTGGGCCAATCCTGCGCTGCAGCCCCAGGAGATTTGCCTCCCCATGTGGGGTTGGGCTGCCCTCTCAGGCAGGGGAGGCTTTGTCCTACCAGTAGTAGGGCATCGTTTTTAAAAGAATAGGCTTTGCCTTCAAACAATGCCCAGAAAGGCGGCGACAGGAGCGCCTGAAGTCGAGTGTCTCCACCCGGCTCCAGTTGCAGGGAGGAGCCCTGGCTGGTCGTGCATGGCTGCACCAAACTCCATGGCATTGCTCTAAACATGGCAGCATGGGGAGAAGGGAAAGCAACGGTGGCGGAAGGTCTCCCGATATAAAGTGCCCAACCAAAGCCGAGGTCAACTTCCAAGCCGTCGCCGCCCGCCCACCCAAGGATGCAAGGGGAGGAAAATTAAGTCACCCCCGAAAAGACAGCCTAGCCATTTTTTCAGGGGTCAAAAAGAAATAAGGCCCAGCCTTATTTTGTGAGAAACACAGTAACTCCAACAGGGGAGTATTTCCTCCCAACAGCAGTGTAAAAAGCTTAAAACAACCCTTCCCCTTTAGGAAAGTCAAGCTGTCAGGTTTCCAAGTGAAATGGCTGCACATATGTCAATTTTGGGCTATACACAAGCAAGGTACCAGCAAAGGAGGAAAAAAAAAATCCAGAGAAGCTCTGGAGACAGGAAGTCTAGTCCTGCCAAGAATGTAATAAGGGTTAACTTTTATAAGCAATACCAGAATGTTTCTTTCCTGCATCCCTTATAAGCAATAAGCAATAACAAAAATATATACCTGGGCATTCTATGATCTACAGATCACATCTGGCCCTTTGGCAGTCCCTGTTTGACCCGCAATTGTGACAGGGATGGCAGCAGCAGGTGTAGCCCTATTGGTTCAGCCCTGCACAACAGTCCCAGTTTTGCATGTGGCCCCTTGGAAAAATTAATTGCCCACCACTGCTCCAAGGATATAAATGCAACAATAATGTTATAACCAAGTACCTCTGGATGCAGTTCAGAAATTGTTACAGAGAACAAATTCCACCAGCATTTTACGAAGTCCTGTAATTTGCTATTTGTTAGCAAAGTAAAGTGAGTGTGAGTAGAATGGTTAGTACTAGATTATGGGTGCCAGTATACCAGCTTAAAAGATCAATTATCATGCTGTGCCTAATTATGTATCTGTACATCAATCCCTGCCAAAGATGTTGGTATTTTTAATCAAATCTAGCCATCCTCAGAAACACTTTGATTCATGTTATTTTTTTTTAATTGGAGCACACATATAATGTCCAAAGATTTTTCTCTCCCCTCCCCCCCTCTTGTTCTCACTCTTTCTCTCTGTCTTGTCTGTAAATATATTGATGGGTGGATGGATGGAAGAGAAAGAAAGAAAGAGAGAGAGAAAGAAGGAAGAAAAGGAAGGAAGGAGAGAGAGAGAGAGAGAGAGAGAGAGAGAGAGAGAGAGAGAGGTTTTGATTATTGCAAATCAGGAAATCTTAAGGAATATTTTGATGAAAGCTGAGAGTGCAAAAGACTCTATTTAATATTAACAGAAAAAAAGAAACAAAGAGTTAGAAAAGAATGTCAACCAAAGCCAATCCAAAATAACTATACAGAGAAACAGAACAAGTAACAAATGTTATATCTCAAGGCTCAAAAGATCATAAGAACTTTATCTGTCACCATGAAATACAGAGCAATTCACTACTTGGGGCAATGGTTATGATAGATCCAGACAAAATGCTCAGTGGCAGAGGTATCATCCTGACAAGAAACGTATTATTTCAAGAAAATTTGGGTAGTATTTCTTTTTAACATATTTATTTTCATATAGATGACTGAAACAATAGATACCAATGTACAGAGTATGAGAAATAAACAAGATGGATTAGAAATTCAAGTAAATGGGGCCAGATGATATATATATATATATATATATATATATATATATATATATATATATATATATATATATATATATGTGTGTGTGTGTGTGTGTGTGTGTGTGTGTGTGTGTGTGTGTGTGTGTGTGTATGTGTATATATATATATATATATATATATATATATATATATATATATATATATATATATATGTGGATCTTTGGTTGTTCGGGTTTTCTCCCGCGTAAGATTCGAAGTATCTAGGCAACGTTTCGATGAAGTCTCATTCATCATCTTCAGGCTTCTGTCTTTGGCTCTTGCTTCTCAGAGTGATGTGAGATTGCAGCTGCTTCTTCCTTTTAACTGCTAGTGGGGGTGGGACTTGATTGGGTGGGGGCTTGGCTGTGTTCTGATTGGGTGGGGGGGTGTTCTCATTGGTAGGGGATTTGGCTGTGTTCTGATTGGTTGGGGGGTTGGCCGTGTTCTGATTGGTGGGAGGCGTGTTCTGTTCAGGTGAGGGCTTGGTTGTACTCAGGTTAGACTTAGTTGCTGGGGTTGGTGAGCTGTGATCTTGCTGTTTGGCTTCGAGTTCGTGGTCGTGCTGCATCTTCATAGTGGGTGTCGGTTTGCTTCATGTATGGCTCGGAGGGGTTTGAAGTGGGTAGTGATGCAGCTGCAGTGCAGCTTCTGGTCCATGGTCGTGTCTCATCTTCTGAGTGGGTGTGAGTCTGTTTTCTACATGGAAGTGTGGTGGTGGCATCTTGTGTGGCTCTCATGGGTGTGGGTCTGGTGTCCTTCTTCATGTTAGGTACTCGTCTGTTCATGAGGGCGGGTTTCCAAATGGCTGGAAGGCAGGAGGTGTCATCTCGTTTGTTCATGCTGTGTGGGCGTTTTTCTATCTCTATGGCTTTTCTGATTATTCTGCTGTTGAAGTGTTCGGTTTTGGCGATAGTTCTGGTATTTTTAAAGTCAATTTCATGTCCTGTGGCTTTGAGGTGTTGGACCAGGAAGAGGTCGTTTCTTCTTTTTGATTGAGTTCTTATGTTCTTCAATGCGTGCACTTATTCTTCTGTTAGTTTGTCCAATGTATGTGGTAGGGCAGGCAGTGCAGGGGATCTTACGCGGGAGAAAACCCGAACAACCAAAGATCCACATACAAATACCATGAGAACCTCAGAAAACATATATATATATATATATATATATATATATATATATATATATATATATATATATATATATATATATTATTGTCATTATAGAAACTTTATAGAAACATTATAGAAACTCTATGTCTATAGATTGAAATCATTTGTTGACTGGTACCTTCCTTCGGAATTAAGGTGACATATGCCCCAGACCAGGACTTTGGTAGTCCAGTTTCTATCAGTGCCTCATTATATACCTCTAATAGTATTCAAATGATTCGTACATGTTTTTTATATAGTTCACTGGGAAAACTGTCTGGTCCTGGCATTTTGTTGTTTTTCTGCTTTTGACCTGCTTTTTTTCAACTCTGCTGAGGCTATTTCTCTATTTAATGTTTTCTTTTGTTCTTCAGAACTTCAACCCAAACCATTCTTCTCTAGATATTTTATTATATTTTCCTCCATAATTTCCTCTTGTTTATACAGTTCCCCAAAATAGCTTTGCCCAATATATTTTATTTCATCTGACAACATATATTCCCTTCTTTATCTTTTAATTGCTGAATTAAACTTTTTTCTTTATCTACCTTTAACTTATGAGCTAGCCATCTACCTGGCTTGTTTGCAGATTCAAAAAAGTTTTGTCTTATAAATTTTAAATTTGATGCTCTTTTTTCTAAGAATGTCAAATATAATTTTTGTCTAGCCATCATTACTTTTTTTGTTGTCATATTTTTAGGGTCTTTTTGAAATCCATTTTCTAATTCCTTTATCTTCTTCTGCAGCTCATTTTCTTGTTTCCGTTCTGTCTTATTTTTCCTAATTGTGCAGGCTATTGATACTTCTCTCATATAGGCTTTTGTAGTGTCTCACAGATTCTGTAAATTTGTATGTTCTTTTAAGTTTATCTTAAAGAAAGTTTCCAATTCATTTTTTAAAATTCTCTGATTATATTATTTTTCTTTCAAAATTTGTGAGTTTAATGTCCATCTCATCCTTCTTTTCCTCTGCCCTTTCCAAATGATTTTAATGGGTTATGGTCTGCCCAAATATTGGGCATTATTTTATATATCCAATTGTCCCATTCACCCATACCATGTTGATTCTCAACCAAGACTTATGTGAACTCAAGTAAAATGTGTAATCTTTATCATTTGGATTTCTTTTTTGCCATATATCTTCCAAATTAGTTTCTTTTATTAAGTCAAAAAATGGCTTTGGTAAGCAATTCTTTTTTTTCCCCTAATTTGTTCAATGTTAAACATAGATTATAAAATATTTATGACAATATTAGCAGAGAGAATTAAATCAGTTCTAAGTGAGATTATATATTTGGACCAGAACAATTTCCTGCCAAATAGGCGAATTAGAAACAACAGTGGAATAGTGTTAAATACGATCGAATACTATGAAGCACACCCTAAAAAGCAAGCAGCATTAATTAATATTCTTGGATGCACAAAAGGCCTTTGATAATCTAATATAGAAAAAACACTACAAGCCATATACTCTAATCAAACAGCAAGCGTGATACTGAATGGAGACTGTACAGATGAGTTTGAGATAGGCAAAGGACTGAGGCAAGGTATCCACAATCACCTCTGTGGTCTATTTTATCCTTAGAAGTGCTACTAGCCATAATTAGACAAAATTTAAGAATAAAAGGGATCAAAATTAGAAATGAAGAATACAAGTCCAAGCATTTGCAGATGAACTTGTATTCATAGTGGAAGAACCCATGAAGAATGGACAAGTACTACTTCAAGAAATAGAAAAATTTGGAGAAGTTGCAGGATTAAATAAATATATATATATAATGCTCTGTAATCCCATTTTATTTTCTGTTTCCTGTTTTGCAGTGCAATTTTAGTTTAGTTTTTGTTCGGGTATTTTCCCACGTCATAGTAGTTGTGCTTTTAAAGTTGTAGCGACGTTTCAGCAGAATCTCATCTGCCATCATCATTTAAATCTGAAACCACTATAAAAGCCTGACTCACAGATGAACACTATACAGAAGCCTGATGATGGCAGATGAGATTCTGCTGAAACGTCGCTACAACTTTAAAAGCACAACTACTATGACGTGGGAAAATACCCGAGCAAAGCCGAATGCCATATATATATATTTATATATATATTTGGGGATATGGCTATCCACTAGGTGTTCATCAAAGATGACAATTATACTAAATTAACTGAACAAATTAGGAAATAATTGGAATTATGGCAAAAGCTACTATTATCAATACTAGACAGAATTGCAGTGTTAAAAATGAATACCCTACCAAAATTGTTGTAGCTCTTTCAGATGATCCTGATAAAATTAGGAAAACCATTTTTTACTGAATTAAATAAAATAACAACCAAATTTGTTTGGCTGGGCAAGAAACCATGTATTAAATTAAAACTGATGCAGGATAGTAAAAGCAGAGGTTTGGGATTACCAGAATGGGAGCTTTATCGTCAGGCAGCAATACTAAATTGAGTTAAGGATTGGGTTAAATTAAAAGATAAGAGAATACTAACATTAGAAGGTCATGACCTCCAGGAAGGTTGGCATGAATACCTGTGGGAGAAAAAAGGCAAGGCGCGTGCCTACTTTAACCAACACTTAATAAGAGACTCACTTATACAGATACGGAGGAAAATCAAGAACAAGCATTATATGAAAGTACCATCTTGGTTGTCAACCATGGAAACCATGATACGCCCGAACAGATTGGACTTAGGCAAAATGATAAACTATAACGAATTATTAGACACCCAAGGGAAACTAAAATCAAATCATGAACTTAAAGAACAGGGAATTACAATTCATTGGTGGCCATATCTCCAAATTCAAAACAGATATAAAATAGACTCAGAAGAATTTGGATTTGATAAGGGGCAAAACCAATTAGATAAAATTTGAATTGGACCAGAACAAAAATTCATATCCAAAACATTTAATACCTGTTAGATTTTAAAATGGAAGAGGAAACAGTAAAAAAAAAATACTATGATAGAATGGATGAGGAATTTCAGACATAATGTAGATTTAGAAAAATGGGAAAAATAATGGAGCATAAATTATAAGTTAACAACAGCCTTGTCGTATAAAAAAAAAATTATACAAAATGGTTTATCAATGGCACTTAGCCCCAGCAAGACTATCCGTAATATACCCAAATACTAGCCCAAAATATTGGAAATGCCAACAAGCCGATGGTACCTTCTACCACATATGGTGGCTATGCCCCAAGCCCAAGATCTGTTGGACCAAAATTGAAGATTAGATAGAAGAAATTACACAATACCAAAATGAACTCAAACCAGAACTTTATATATTGGGAATAATCAAAGAGCAATATCAAAAAAAGATAAAATACATAATTTTACATATTCTAACAGCAGCCAGGATAGCTTATGCGCAAATGTGAAAAGGACCTAATGCTCCAACAGAAGACTTAGCCTTACAAAAAATAACAGACTGTGTGGAAATGAACATGCTTACACTGAAAATGAAAGAAAAAGAGCAATCCTATTATTATTCAATTTGACATAGATGGTACGAATGGTTAGAAAATAGAGATAGGGAATGAAAAGCAAAGATTACATAGAAGAAACCTTAAGAGAATGATATGTAGATATGTAAAATAGATAAAGATAGAGTTTAATAACAAGTATAAGTAAGGATAATAGTTATTGGTGATGTTTATGAACTGATGATAGAAAACATAAGATAACGTTGTATGCCAATGTCATATGTAAATATGGTGGAAAAACAATAAAAAATATTTGGTAAAAGAAAAGAAACTTGGTGGGATGAAACCCACAAATGGAACATACAGATAGAAGGACCAAATAAAAGAGGAGGTAGAGTTATTTATATATAATAAATAACTACATCTGTACAGAAAAAGAGCACAATGATCAAAACTGTCTTGAATGGGTCAATATAAAAGACAGGGGAATGACATTGCCATAGGTGTATACTATAGGCCACCCAACCAAACATAGAAAACAGATGAACTTTTTGCTAGTCAGTTAACTAAGGTATGTAGGAAGCACATCACAATAGTAATGGGGGATTTAACTACCCTGACATCAACTGGGAGACAACTCTGCATCAAGTACAAGATCAAATAGATTCCTGACAAATCTAGCAAACACTTTTGTGTCCCCAAAAGTAGAGAGGGGGTTAGCTATATTGGACTTGATTGTCACTAACAGAGATGAAATGATACAAGGTGTTGAAGCTACAGGAACCTTGTGGGGAAGTGATCATGCAATATTGGAATTCAACAGTATGCAAGCACAAGCAATAGAATGTAGTCAAACTAGAGTCTTGGACTTTAAGAGAGCTAATTTCAATAAACTTAGAGACAGCTTGGAAAAGATTCCATGGATGAGAATTCTCAAGGGGAAAACAACTCAAGAAGCTTAGGAAATTTTTAAAAGTGAGTTTATAAAAGCCTAGTCTAGCATAACACCAATGAAGAAAAAAATAACAGCTCTCAAAATAAACTAGCATCACTGCATAAAGAACTCTCTGATAAATTGAAAGAAAAAAAGGACAAGTATAAAAAGTGAAAAGAGGTGCACATAATTAAAGCAGAATATCAGCAAATAGCCTCACCCTGCAAAGATGAAGTGAGAAAAACTAAAACTCAAAATGAACTAAGGCTTGCGACAAAAGTCAAAAATAACAAAAAACATGTAAACAAGAAAAAAGTCAAAGAAACTATTGTTCCATTAGTGAGAGAAAGTGGCAAGAAGGTGACAAGAAGGGAGAAAGCAGAACTTGTTAACTCATTCTTTTGCATCCATCTTTACACAAAGGGAAAAACCAATCCAATCCATCAAAAACAATATCATAAATAACAGATTAGGAACACAAGTTAAAATAGGCAAGAAAATGATAAATGAGTACCTGATGAGTTCAAATTACCAGGACCAGATGAATTACACCCTAATGTTCTGAAGGAACTGGCAGACATCTCAGAACCAATCAGCACATCTCAGCACTAGGGAAGGACTGGACTAGAGGACTGGAAAAGAGCTGATGTAGTTCCCTCTTCAAAAAAGAAAAAAAAATAGATCAAGGAAACTACAAACCTATCAGCCTGATCTCTGGAAAGGATAATCAAACAATGAATCAGTAAACACTTAGAGCCAAACAAAGTCATGAACAGATCATGCCAGACAAATCTTATTGCATTTTTGACAAAGTGACAAGATTAGCAGATCAAAGGAATGCTTTGGATATAATTTAGTTGGACTTCAGCAAGGCATTTGATAAAGTAGACCATAACCTAATATTTGATAAGTTAGAAAAATGTGGGATAGACAGCATCACCACTAGATGGATTCATAACTGGCTGACCAACCACACTCAACAAGTAGTCCTCAATGGAACTGCATCTATTTTTATCTTTTTATTTATTTTATTAATTTATTTTTGTCAATTGCTTACAAGATAATAGGTATAAGTAAAAACATAGTTATGAATACATGGACATATATAAGAAAAATAAAAAAAATAAAAGAAACAATAGGACTGGGATGGTAGCCATGTTGTTGCGCTTATGCATGCCCCCTACAGACCTCTTAGGAAAGGGGTGAGGTCAATAGTAGAAAGTCTAAGGTTAAAGTTTTGGGGGTCACAGAGTCAGGTAGAGTATTCCAAACATTGACCACTCTTTTGCTGAAGTCATATTTCCTGCAATCAAGTTTGGTGTGATTAACTTTGAGTTTGTATGTATTGTTTGCTCTTGTATTGTTACAGTTGAAGCTGAAGTATTCATTGTCAGGTAGGACATTGCAATGTATGATTTTATATATTATACTTAGATCGGACCGAAGGCGGCATAGTTCTAGGTTTTCTAGGTCTAGAATTTCAAGTCTGGTGGCATAAGGTATTCTTCAATGAGTAGAGGAGTGGAGAACTCTTCTTGTGAAATGTTTCTGGACTTTCTCAACTGTGTTAATATCAGATACGTAATGTGGGTTCCAGACTGATGAGCTGTATTAGAGTATTGGTCTAGCAGATGTTTTGTATGCTCTAGTTAGTAGTGTAATATTACCAGAGAAAAAGCTACATACGATTAGGTTAACAACTCTTAATGCCTTTTTGGCTATGTAGTTACAGTGGGCTCTAGCACTTAGATCATTAGAGATGAGTACTCCAAGATCCTTCACAGAGCTTGGATCATCAACAAGGTCTTGACTATTCAGCCTGTATTTTATTTTCTGATTTTTTTTTTTGCCAATATGTAGGACAGAGCATTTATTTGATTGAAGTTGCCATTTGTTTGACCATTCTGATACATAGTCAAGGTCTTTTTGAAGGGTAGCAGTATTGTCTGTGGTGTTGAATAGCTTTACATCATCATCAGTGAAGAGAATGCAGTTGGTCTTGATATGATATGATGTGGAGGGAAGTATGCAGTGGGGTTCCCCCAAGCTATGTTTTAGATCCAGTACTCTTCCAACTTCTTCATCAGTGATTTGAATGAGGGGATAGATGGGAAACTCATCAAATTTGCAGACAATTCGAAGCTGGCAGGAATGAACAACACTGCAGAGGATGGACTTTATTTTTATTTATTTATTTTATTTATTTATTTGGTCTGTCAATTGCTTACAAGATAATAGGTATAAGTAAAAACATAGTTATGAATACATGGATACATATAAGAAAAATAAAAGAAACAATAGGGACGGTAGGCACGTTGGTGCGCTTATGCACGCTCCATACAGACCTCTTAGAAAAGGGGTGAGGTCAATAGTAGACAGTCTAAGGTTAAAGTTTTGGGGGGTTGGGGATCTTGACAGACTTGAACACTGGGCACTATCTAACAAAATGAAATGAAATGGTGAAAAAAGTAAGGTTCTACATTTAAGAAAGTAAAACCGAATGCACAGGTATGGTATAGGTGGTACCTCGCTCAATAATAGTAACTGTGAGAGGAATCTTGAAGTCCTAGTGGGCAATCATTTAAATAGGAGCCAGCAGTGTGCAGCAACTGTCAAAAAAAGCCAACACAGACAGAGGGATAGAATCAAGATCACGTGAAGTGTTAATATCATTTTATAATGCCTTGGTATGGCCACACTTGGAATACAGTTTTAGTTGCCATGATGTAAAAAAGATGTTGTAACTCTAGAAAGAGTGCAGAGAAGAGCAGTTTCTTTTCTTTTTGCACCTCAGTTTTATCTTTTTCTTTATCATTTTTAAGTATTTTTGTCTTGTCTGTTAATCTTTTAATCTCAGGTTTCAAAACTCATTGAACTTGTTTTACAGTATAAACACACACACACAGACACTCTTAAATTAAAAAACTATAATTTTAAAACAATTATCACAAAAATACAGAAGCCTAATATCTGGAATCAATAGCTATATATTTTCAGGTAAAACAGCAGTAACAGTTTCAAAAGTCTCAGTGAATACAATATCATTAAAAGCATCAAATTAACAGGAATACAATCTACTTTTTGTTTTATTTTCAGACAAATACATCTATAATGATGGAATCTGTAAACTTCAGGTGGAAACTGAATGCTGAAATTGTGAGATCCTCTGCTAAAATCACTACATTTCTCCTGCAACCTAACATAATAACATAATAACCCAACATAAGGTACAATTGAGGAAAGTAATTAAAGATTGTTGGTCCATCGAAAGATGTGGATGCAGTGCTACAGATACACTAAAAATTAGTGCAATACTTGCTTTGCTAATGTATACTCTTAACCAACGAATGGTACAAACCTTGTTAGGATTCTTATGCTTTTCCATCCATTGTATAGTTTGTAGAAGGGATCAATATAGAGTGGTGAAGGAGGACTACTGCCTAGTTCTATTCAAATCAATTTTGGAAACCAATGTAATGATATTATTGAACTCTTGAATTGCTATTAAAATACATATTGCTACTTTTTGCATCAGTAAGCTTTTAAAACTATTTTAGTCTATTTGAAGGAGTTAGAGGTAGAACTCACAGAATGACAATAAGGAATAATTCCATTATTCATGAATAAGTTGCTTTTCAGTTGTCTGTTCTTTTTTCATTAAATCAATAGTTTCATCAGAGATTTTGACAGTACCAAGTGTTTTTCTGGTGGTGCTTTAGATGTAGCAGATTCAAGGATGTTTTTGACTATTTGTTCATTTTGGTCTGTAATGTTCATCTCTTCCAAATCTTGTAATAGAGCAAAGCAATTTGACCAATTAATCTCATATATTAATATATGAGAATATGAGATATATATTGTATGTATGTATGTGTGTGTGTGTATGTATGTGTATGTATGTATGTATATATATATATATATATATATATATATATATATATATATATATATATATATATATATGCATATACGTATATGTATGGTATTCAGCTTTGTTTGGGTATTTTCTCACGTCATTATAGTTGTGCTTTTAAAGTTGTAGCAATGTTTCAGCAGAATCTCATCTGCCATCATCAGGCTTCTGTATAGTGTTCGTCAGAAGCCTGATGATGGCAGATGAGATTCTGCCGAAATGTTGCTACAACTTTAAAAGCACAACTATAATGATGTGGGAAAATACCCAAACAAAGCTGAATACCATACATATAAATACCTACAAAAACTTAAGAAAACA
Organism: Pseudonaja textilis; assembly: GCF_049901715.1. NCBI lineage: Eukaryota > Metazoa > Chordata > Lepidosauria > Squamata > Elapidae > Pseudonaja > Pseudonaja textilis. The sequence continues at coordinate 13,990,138 of NC_141997.1, forward strand.
AATATACATATATGTATATATGCCAAAGCTTTTTATCAGTGATTGCATGACCTCATTAGATTCCATATGCTAAATAAATAAATTTGGCCTTCAATAGTCAATAACATTGCATTAAAGTAATAGCATTTAAGCACATATATTTTGGCATATATTAACTCTATAAAGGTTTCCGAATAATATGTGAGCTTTTGAATTTCAAGAATTAGGCCTTATTAAAACAGAAAAGAGAGGCAAGATGAAGAAAAAATGTAACTTATAAGTTTGAAAATATTATTGTGTTGTTCTGCTGTGCTAATAATTCTCCCAAATTTTACTGGGAGAAAGGAAGAAAGAAATAATTATAGGTTTATCATTTTTGAAAATATGAAAAGCAGGTGTTCATCTTTTTTTATCATCATTGAGATGCATATCCAAAGATCGATATGCAAGTTAGATAAGGTTAAGCTGTGCTAATAGGATATGTATGTTTAGGAGTATTAGCTCCAGCATTGCTATTATAAATTCCTATTTCTTTTGTAGAATCATTATTTGAAATGAAATACTTAAATAGTTATTTAATGGAAATGGTTTATACATCAGCCCTGACCTTTGGTTATATGTGTGATCACAAAGGAAATTATGTGGAACTGGTCATGTCTTTTTCTCCTTCTCATAAAATTCTCCTCCCATGTCTTTTCTTCATATCTACTTTTGGATTGCCTTATTGTGGTTAAATAAAAGACAGTATAAAAGTATAAAAGAGGAATTAACATTTCGATCTTAGCTGTTTACCATAGTTATTGATATTGTATTCATTAATCAAGCAAGAACAATAAGTATAGCTCATTTTACATGGATGGACTAGTAAGTGTGTGTGTGTGTGTGTGTGTGTATCCCTTTTATATGTTTAATATTCCTTCAATATCCTATAAAAATCAAAGTGAATCTGTGAATTTATATTTTCCTTCATAAATACATAATTTTATGTTTATAATTAATTAGTAGATAATCTCAAATATTGAATGCTACTAATGCATAAGAACTGAGGGAATGGGATCTGTTTGTGGTCTAAATTTCCACAAAACCGCTGATATTTATGGAGATTCTTGCACTATGATGTTTTCCATTAATTTCCTTATTCGTTGTGTGTGTACTGTACTTCAATGACTAATCCTAATATATTGCATATTTAATGCATCTCTGAGAAGAAGTGTCACTGCAGTAAAAAAAATTGCCATTTTCTTTCTTTTTGCAGTAGCAAAAATCTATGGCTTCATAGCAGAACTCTAGGTCTATGATCTTTGGCAAGTGATTTAGAATATCCAGTCATGAACTTACATTTGGATAATGTGCCCCATGATTGAAAGAAAGAATTTTTTTGGTTTTAATCCAAATGTTCTGCATCATATGCAATATAAGAATGTTACAAATAAATATCCAGTCTTATGGAAAATTACAGATTAAATCGGGTTTGTGTTTTAACTGAATCAATGTTATATTTAGCTACTTTGCAGCTAAGCCAGAACCCTCATTCACATGGATAGATTTCAGAGTTCTTTTATGATGAATAAGATGCACATCAGGAGAGTTACTGAAGATCATTAGTTAAGAGAGAAACAGCAGGTCCTTGTGCTAAATTGTACTGCTCTTTGTTGGAATAAACATACAACAAGTATGCAGACCATAGGGGTCAGCTCTTCACCGAAGCTTCTGAAATGAAAACTTTCACCTTTAGAGAAGTGATAGAAGAGAGTAATTTATCTTTTATGATTATGCCCCCATAATTGGTATATTTGTATACCAACTGTGATATTTGTTCTGCCAGATAATCAGACACTATTATCTTTTATTTTGATAGTTCATAAGATATTGATCATGATCAGCAACATAACTCTCTTTCCTACATATGATATTTTAAAGAATTGGAAAAACTATAGCAATTCCATTAGGGATACACATTATTAGATGCATAATGTATCAGAAAATATTGCTTATAAGATAAATGACAACTGGCCATTCACAGAGTGTCAGATTAGATAATCATACCTCTTCAGTCCTTATTCTTAACACTGGTAAACCACAGGGTTGCATGTTGAGTCCCTTACTCTATACTCTTTATGTGCATGACTGCATTCCCACTCACACTAGTAATACTATTGCTAAATTTGCAGATAATACAACAGTGATGGGTCTTATCTCTGGAGGGGATGAGTCTGCCTACTGAAATGAGGTGGACCGGTTACTTTCATGGTGTAGAGACAATAACTTGATCCTCAACACCAATAAGACCAAGGAGCTTATAGTGGATTATAGAAGGAACAGATCAGACATCCAGCCCTTGCTTATCAATGAAGACCGAGTGGAGCAAGTGGCCAGTTTTAAGTTTCTGGGTGTTACCCTAAAAGAGGACCTGACCTGGGATGCCCACATTGCAACCCTGGTCAAAAGGACCCAGCAGAGATTATACTACCTGAGGCTTCTCAGAAAACAACAATTGAATGAGAAACAGCTAGTGACCTTCTACTACTGCACCATAGAGAGCATTTTAACATACTGCACCTCTGTATGGTTTGCCAATTGCACAGTAGCAGATAGGAAAAGACTCCAGAGGGTTAACATAATTGCCCAGAAGATCATTGGTTGCTCTCTCCTCTCTTTGGAAGAGTTTTATAGCTCCTGATGCCTTTAGAAAGTTCCAAACATTCTCAAAGATCCATCTCATCCTGGGAACCCTTTTTTTGAACTATTACTATCTGGCAGATGATACAGAATAATAAAAACAAGGACAAATAGGCTGAAAAACAGCTTCTATCCCAGGGCAGTAGCTCTTTTGAATTCTGCTATATAGTGCAGTGTTGGTGTGGTGTCGGGGGTTTCCGGTTCAATGTGTGAAGGGTGAAGGATGTGTGTTTGTGTTTATTTTCATGGTCATGGTCATGGTCATGATGTGCACTGAAGATGGTGTTTGATTTCGTTGTACAACTCTGCTACCATTTGGGCCTTTCTTTCTTTGTCTCTTTCACATTCTTCTTCTTCCTCTTTCTCCCTCTCTCTGCAATCTCCAGAAAGACAATAAGGCATCATTTGATAGAATGAAAAGCTATACTGTAGGCATGGAATGAATTATTATCCAAAGTTGTGGCTATCCAGAAATACTAGCTGAGGAGATGCTGGGAATTCCTGATTATCCTTAAAGCAAAGGTAGATCTTTTAAAAACTAGGGAGATACTCCTGATCCTACTTACAGCAGGAAACAAGGTGATATAACTCAACTGATCATTTCCATGTGTCCACTCCTGTCAGCTTCTGTGCATAAGAAATGTGTATGGCAGAAATTCCATTGTTTAAAGTATCTAATTCAATTATTCTAAAGAATGCTTTTAGCATTTGATTGCTAATAAAAACATTTTTGCCCCAAAGAAAAAGATTTCTGATGAAGAATACGAATATTTGCTAGACCAATACTCAAATACAGCTCATCAGTCTGGAACCCACATTACATATCTGATATTAGCACAGTTGAGAAAGTCCAGAAATATTTCACAAGAATAGTTCTCCACTTCTCTACTCGTTGTACAATATCTTATGCCACCAGACTTGAAATTCTAGACCTAGAAAACATTGAATTACACCGTCTTTGGTCTGATCTAAGTATGCTCTATAAAATCATACATTGCAATGACTTACCAGTCAATGAATACTTCAGCTTCAACCATTACAACACAAGAGCACACAATAGATACAAACTCAAGGTTAATCGCACCAAACTTGATTGCAGGAAATACGACTTCAGCAACAGAGTGGTCAATGTCTGGAATACTCTACCTGACTCTGTGGTTTCTTCCCCAAACCCCAAAAACTTTAACCTTAGACTGTCTACTATTGACCTCACCCCTTTTCTAAGAGGTCTGTAGGGGGCGTGCATAAACACACCAATGTACCTACGTCCCTGTCCTATTGTTTCTTTTATTTTTCTTATATGTACCCATTTCATGTCTTCATAACTATGTATATACTTATACCTATTATCCTGTAAGCGATTGACAAATCTAATAAATAAATAAAATAAGTAAATAAAATATTAACATTTGCTTTTTGGTTATTTGGCAAGAAAATGAAAATGATAAAAACACATCATGAATCTATTGCTTATACGACATATCAGATTATCTAGAAAGAGACAGGGATTTTCATTGTAAGAAAGATAAACAAATGAACAGCTGAAAGAACAATATGTATAAAAATATGAATAAGTCATGCTTACGCAAGGAAATATGCATATGCTAAGTACATACTGTGATTGATTTGATCTGCATTTGTAAACAATCTGCATTTCTACATGACAAGAATGAATTACATTTGTGTATTTCATCAATTTAATATGGACTTCTTATAGTGTACTTCATTTCTCAGGAAAAATAGTCTAAATTCTGCTTCGGCTGTAAGGAAAACACAAATTTCCTTTTTAATAGTGAAAAAAAAATCCATGTTTAGAAGAAATGTAAAAAGGGTTTTCCTCCTCTTGTTTTCCTTTTTGACAGGAAACTGTTCCCAGATTCATTATTTTCTTTAGATGTGAGAGCTCAAAGGTTGGATTCAGTTTTTCATAAAGGTGTATCAAGGTAATCTGATGTTTGATAGAAAAACATTTGTAAACACGTATATTATGCAGGTACATTTATCTGACACAGTAATTGCTTTTTGACTGGCAATACACCTGAGTTTATTGTAAAATTGCCAAGCTCCCTGCTGTTTGTGGGTTTCATTTGCCATCCCATGAACTATTTGTCTGGCAACCAATTTTCTCCAGTCGCTAGTTAAAGCATAGTCATCAAATTTGTGCAAATCAGGAAGGAATATATTGGAGAGAACATATTTCAGTGCTCTTCAACTTATAAGGTACATTATCTTTCTGAGATTCAAAAATTAGAGCACCTGATGAAATGACGAAAAAAAAATCCCTTTGTGTATTATTTCATTTTCCGTGGGTATTCCCTGGGAGGGTAACAAAGTAGAGACAAACGTAGGAGTTGGAACAGTCTCCAGCTTCTTTTCTCTGTGCCAGTAGTAGAAAGGAGAGCTATGCTAAGATTCACTTTCCTTGAAAGATTTGCTTGAATCAGGTCAATTACCCAACAAATAAATTAGACACTCCTGTGGGTGCTCTGATTCTCATTTAACTGAAAGATGATCGGATTTTTAGGTTTGCATGGCATGTTCACTTTTTTATTCTTTAATTGACCTGATTAAGTATGCCATGGAAGTTTGCCCAGGATGTACATCATTTTAACCCTAATTTTGCCTTTAGTTAGAAGCTGTATAGAAGCTTGTGCAGGAAACTCTAGATCAATCAACTATAATTCTGCCAGTTGATTGCTGTACCAGGATTTAGGGTGGCTGAGTCCTAATAAGTTGTGGCGGGGAGGTGTTGTGTTTGGATTCTGTTCTAAATATCTGTGATCTTTTTCATAATTCTGATTTTCATGATTTTAAAATGTAAGCTGCCTAGAGTCATATAAAATAAATGCATTTAAAAACTGTAAAAAAATTGGGTTTTAAAATAGAATTTTTTAAATGTTCTTCAGGTTCTTGGGTGAAAATCAGTCTTAGCTCATTTAGGAAGGTGTTTGTAGCTGCAACATGTTTTATTTTATATTTACCAGTATTTTTTGCACTACAATACACTCCAGACCATACAACGCACCTAGCTTTTGGGGAGGAAAACAAGGGGAAAAAATCTGGCTCCCAGCAAGTTACCTCCTTGCAGCAAACCGCAAACAGTCTGGTCAGTTTCAGCACAGCCTGATTTAGCACCAACAGCAGATTGGCCTCCCAGAATATTGCCAATCAGCTGTTCCAGGCTGCAGGGATCACTGCGACCCATCGCCACCATTGCCGCCCATCGCCACCACCGATTGCCGCCTCCGCATGTCCCATGCATCCATGCATCCCATGCATCCCATTTTTAGCTCCCACGCATTTCCATTTTCGGCCTGTTCCATGTGGAGGATTGCTGCCTATTGCCACCAATCATTGCCACCTAGAACGTGCCAAAAACCAGTGATGGCAGCAATGGGCGGGGGCAATTTCCACAGCTGAAACAGCTGATCAGCAGTATTCTGGGAAGCAGATCCAACCAACAATCAGCTGTTTGTGCTAAATCAGGCTGTGCTGAAGCTGACCAGGCTGTTTGCTGTTTGCTGCAAGGAGACAAATTGCTAGGAGGCAGAGGGTGAATGGTGGGGGCTGGTGGGTGGGCGGGGCTTTGGCAACAGTTGCTCTAATAAGACACACAGATATTTCCAGCCACTTTTTGGGGGGTGGGGGGGAATGCATCTTTTAGTGCAAAAAATATGGTATCTATTTATATGGGCTTCCCCACCCCCAAAAATAACACCAAAAACAAACAAACAAAAACAAGACCTGTTAGGAAATTGAAAATTATAGGCCTTTGAAGAGAAAGGAATTATATTTAAGTTGTATCAAACTTATCTTTCTACATATGGGAACATAGTGATTCCCCAAGACTTGCATATATACAGTATACCTCACACATCAAAATGAAAGGTAATTATTCCACCATCAAAATTATTTTTTAAGAGAACAATAATATGGTGTCTACATTTAGATAATCAAAACTAATCATGATCCATTTACAGATCACATTTTAATAAAAAGCAGCCCTTGTGTTTGTCCAGATAACTATCAGCACAAGAATAGGTCTTAGACTATGTACTCCCTTGAGAAAATGATCCTGTAAAGAGAGTAGCCAAAGTCCCTTCTCCTTGTGTTATTTTCAGTTATACCTGAATAAAACATATTAAATCACTATGCTAACCTACTATTTCAGAATCTATAATAGTAATTGTAGAGGTAAGGGAGAAAAAAACTATTTCTGAGTGATTCCTAAATTGTCTATGATATAGAAATTCACAAACTACATTCACAAACTACACTCTTACATCATCTGGTTACGTCTTTTCACAGCCCTGGGATCATTCACAATGTTATTAAGAGTTGTAGGGTAAATTCTAACAGCCTTAGAAATAAGATGTTTAATATATCTAGATGATATCTTAAGAGTGGGTCCAATGGAGGAAGCTCCATTAACTCACCGAAAGGCCACAAATTCATTTATTAAAAGCCTTGAGCTTTGTAATAAAAGTGGTGGCGGAAAATCAATCTTTTCATTTCAAAAATCAATACCCTACTTATGTTGGTGGGGCGGGTGAATACTCAAACTATGACAATGATGATGATAAAGAGTTAATATGGGGGTGGGAGAAAGGAAATGAAATGTCTGAAGATGGAAAAGGCTTTCAGGAGCATTATGCAGCCAGTCATATTTTATATCCTTTTTTTGCTGTAATCAACGTCTTCCAAGAGCCTGTCTTTGATTGGATGGCTTTTGAATTCCAGGCCTGTGTGTGGTGGGAGGAATGTATTGCTGTTATTTTACATTGCAAGGAATAAAATCTATCACAGCTACATGAATAGTGGTTACTTGAACTAAAGCAGAGGAACATATTCTTTAGCAAAAGGGGAGAAGGAGAACTCATACACAATCCAAAACCAGTCAGAAAAGGAAATGAGTGGAGCTGGAATAAAAACTAAAAATAAATAATTTTAATTAATACTAAAACAAAAATAATTATATGTACATGATGTGATTACTAAGCCTCTATGAAACATCCCACTGACCTAATCTCTTATCTCTAGAGCAGTTTATTTTGAAATATTGCCTATTCTTTAGTACATCAAACGAAGGCATTGTCATAATTTGCATTATTATTGTATCTATTATGACTGAGTAAACATATCTGTTGTTTAGTACTGTTATTCTATTATCATGGTCTGCCTGTCTATGTTATGATTCCTGAAGTCAGTTTCTTCTAGAAAATCTTACTCCTGATTCTAGTGTTTTTTGTTTCATCAGTAGAAACCATGCAACCCTGGTGACAGAATAGGATCCTGGGAGTGGGAGACAAGCTATTTAAGCATCACCAGATGTCTGGGGTAGGGCCGGGGACAATTGGGTGGGCAGCAAGTAGCTAAACAAAGAAATAGAGGAAAACAATGAAAAACCACACCAAGAAAAAGAAAAAGAATACACCAGAGAGGCAGTTTTATTGGAAAGATGAATGCTTTTGATACCACCAGTCAAAAGCTGAATGGGCATTATACAGAGAGAGATCTAAGAAAGTTGTTAAAGCTAAGATGATACAGTTATAGAAAAAAGGCGCCAGTTTTATTAAATGTAAAATGCAAAACATCCAGCTTATTATTCTGACTCCAGGGTCTTTTATAACAGCAAATAATAAAGCAAGAAAATCCTTTGTGGCAAATGCAGCTGAAACCTGTCTGGCTATTGCAGCTGTTCTCTCAGCACAATGTATTGAGACACTGGCTATTTCATGGAATTCTGAAATAAAGCATTCAAAAAAAAACCCCTCTTAACAAAGACAGAATTAACATTTAAGAGTACATCTGAAATTGTTATCTCCAGGGAAACCACAAGATACTACAGAACTCCAGTCAGGCATGAGGGAAAATGTAAACAAACTTGCAACATCATAGGAATAACCAGTAGTAGATCAAAATGAACTTTGTTACCATTGTAGCAAAGGTTTAAACATCCCTCCCAACTGAATGTAGATTTAAAGGAGAAACCAACAGAACATTCAGTAGAAGCTGTTGCTGAGGAAACAAGGTACTTATATGGGCATATCAGAGAACCTAAATAGAATCAACAATTTATACTGGAGAGAAAATCATTCCTACTGAGTAACACTGATAATTATAGTATAAAATAGAAAAATATGTTGGACTTAAATGATGCAAGAACAGATGGACAAACACAGGGTCATGATTCTTTGAGGAAGCTGCCACTGGATTCCTTCAACCCACTGGCACATTATGTTATCTATTGCCAAGTTCCACAAGAATAAGTTCAAAAAGCTATTGGATGTTACTGCACCTGTGTTCAAAGATGATATCCACAACTTTATCATATGAAAAGTGAAATAGAAACTTACCACAGCATAGTTTCATAAACTGTGCTCACTTTAATGTGACATGGAAAAAGCTAGAAACTGAACTGTTTCTATCAGTTGAAGTTGAAAGAATTGCTTCAAAAACTGATCAAATCCCATTAATTTTGGTTCTGAAACTTCCTGTAGTGATTTTTAAATTACCAATAATTCACTACTATCAGGCAATTTCTCTTAATCAGATTTAAGAAATTTAAGAACAATTTTGTCAACTTTATTGGCAAAATAGACTTGGTGGCAACTTATTTACAGATAAAAAGAAAGGGAAGATTTCAAGGTGTTTCTACATGTAAACATTTATGGATGTAAAAAATATTTTTGAATAATATAGCACTAGCTGTTTACCATTGAGCTTTGAACTAAGTGCAACAAGGCTTGTCCAGGCAACTAGTGCTATTGATATGGCATAATTATCATTAGAAAAAAAAATGGCAAGGCATATCTTTGATATCAAGGCAGTTTTGCAGAGATTGGCAAACTATAGATTTCAAACATTATAGAACAAATGTGAGTTATTTATTCCAGTGTTGCCCATTGCTGTAACACAATCAGTGGAGTTATAACTGCCTACGAGATGTTGCAACAATAATCCCTTTTTGATTTGTTAATTATAATTAGAGCAGATTCTTGTCCAATTGAACGACCATTTTGTACCTCTTTAATACACTATTATGTGTGGTCTACAAGAAGCTTTCATGGTGCATTCAAAAAGTATTCAGACCCCTTCACTTTTGTCAATTTTGTTAAGCTGCAACCTGATTGGACAGTTGTTGAAATTCATTTTTTCTTCATTAATCTACACAATACCCCATAATGACAAAATGAATGCAGAAATTTAGAAATGTCTGCAAATTTATTAAAAAGAAAAGGCTGAAATATAATATTGGCATAAGCATTCAGACCCCTGGCAACACCATTTTAAATTTAGCTTCGTTGCCTCCCATTTCTCTGGATCTTTGTTGCCATGTTTCTACACCTATGGTATATTTAATTGATTGGACATGATTTGGAAAGACATCTTTATAAGGCTCACAGCTGACAATGTGTACTGTAGCAGAGCAAAATCCATGAGGTGAAAAGGGATGCCTGAAGATCTCAGAGACAGGATTATTGCAAGGCACAGATCTGGGTAAGCGTACAATAAAGTTTCTGATGCACTGAAGGTACAACCAGGACTGGAGGTGGTATTCAGCAGGTTCTGATCAGTTCTGGAGAACCGGTAGTGGAAATTTTGGGTAGTTCAGAGAACCAGCAAATACCACCTCTGACTAGAGATTTTACAGTATTCTTACCCTGCCATGCCCACCAATCCACGCCCACAGAACCGGTAGTAAAAAAATTGGAATCCCACCACTGACCAGGACTCTTCTAAGAGCTGGTCACCCAGTCAAGCTGGGCAATCAGAGGAGAAGGACCTTAGTAAGAGAGGTGACCAAGTCATTCTGACTGAGCTCCAGAGATCCTGTGTGGAGATGGGACATAATTCCAGAAGAACAACCATCACTACAGCCTTCCACTGATCTAGACTTTATGATAGAGTGGCTATACAGAAACCTCTCCTCAGTGCAAAATACATGAAAGCTTGCCTGGAATTTGCAAAAAAAAAAAAAAAAAAACAGTACCTGAAGGTCTCTCAGACTATGAGGAACAAGATTCTCTGGTCTGATGAAACAAGATTGAACTGCTTGACCTTAATTCTAAATGTTATGTTTGGAGGAAACTAAGCACCACTCATCACCTGCCTAATATCATCCCAATAGTGAAGCAGAATGGTGATAGCATTATGTTGTGGGAATGTTTTTCAGTAGCAGTGACTGGGAGACTGGTCGAAGTTGAGGGAAAGCTAAATGGCTCAAAGTACAGAGATATCCTCAATGACAACCTGTATCACAGCACTCAGAACTTCAGACTGGGCCAAAGATTCACTTTACAGCTTGACAATGACTCTAAGTACACAGTAAAGACAACACAGGGTTGGCTTAGGGATAACTATGTGGATGTCTTAAAGTGGCCCTGCCAGAATTCTGACTTGAACGCTATTAAACATCTCTGGAGGGACCTGGAAATGGCTGTACATCAACAATCACTATCCAACCTGACTGAGCTTGAGAGGATTTGCAAGGAAATATGGCAGAAAATCACCATATTCAGGTATACAAAGTTTGTCATGTCATACCAAAAAAGACTTGAGGCTGTAATTGCTGGCAAAGGTGCTTTAACAAAGGACTGAATGAACAAAGGACTTTGAAAGTGATTATTTCAGTTTTTTCCTTTTAATAAATTTACAGGCATTTCTAACATTTTCTCTTCACTCATGGGTAATGAATGTGGATTAATGAGAGAAAAAAATGAATTTTAACAACTGTAGAACCAGGCTGCTGTATTACAAAATTGACAAAAGTAAATGGGGTCTGAATACTTTCTGAATGCACTGTATATTCAGGCATGGTATTCTCGTTTTATAACCCACATTAGCCAGTGAGCATGACTTGTGATGCTTCACAGTGTGGCTTTGGGTCTGTTATGTGACATGTCATGAAAAGCAGCAGTGATAGCTATCATTTCATGCTCAGTCACAGCTGTACAAAATTATGCCAAATAAACAGGTAAGTCTATCTGGGGAATTAAGCATTCAAACAGTACTCATGTGGAAAGAGATTTATGCTCCTCACCAGCATCTGCTACTACAGTTAATTTTCATCCACAGAAAGTGATTCTATTTCTACATGAAAATTCAGTGATGGAATAACATGGAATTCGAGAGGTTACACAGAAAAACCCAATGTTTCATTATTGTGCAAACTATAGAGTACAATGTAAGTCAGGGGTCTCCAAACTCAGCCACTTTAAGACTTGTGGACTTCAACTCCCAGAATTCTATACTGGCTGCGGAATTCTGGGAGTTGAAGTCCACAAGTCTTAAAGTGGCCGAGTTTGGAGACCCCTGATGTAAGAGGACAATCAGAAAGATAAAACTCTCTTATTCTGAAGAGATTTTCATGACAAAACATGAAGATGACATATGAATTGCTGAAGAGGACATAGATATAGAAAGGACCGGAAGGCATTTTCTAATCCAACGTCTTATCCAAGGTGGGAGTCTTTATACATTGTTACTGTATTGAAGGCAATTGAAATTTCAGCCATTCAGTCTGCTTTTTGTCTTTATTGCTTTACTTTACAAAGTCTATACACTTTTTATGTTTGAAGTTTATGTTGGGTGCATGTGAGCTAGATGGCAGTATCCAAATGGATGGATGACCTTCATCAAGTTATTAGTCAGCTTGTTTTACTATAATTCTGCTCCTTGATATGGAAACATGAATAGGCATATCTAATAATTTCCCTTTCTATATGTTACTACAATATTGTCAATCATTCTGTCAACATTTGCTTGCAACTGGAAACCTAGATTTATGCATTGATCAAACTTTGATCCTATTTCTTAATATAATCTTCATTGTATAAATATTGGTGCTCAGATTAAGACCTAAGATAGGTTTGTTTACTAATATAACAAACAATATTAGTTTTTGTATAGTGCTTTGCCATTGTCAATTACTGATTTCTGATCAGAGGTGGTATTCAGCAGGTTCTGACCAGTTCTGGAGAACCGGTAGTGGAAATTTTGAATAGTTCAGAGAACCAGCAAATACCACATCTGCCTGAAGATTTTATACTATTCTTCCCCTGCCATGCCCACCAAGCCATGCCCACAGAACCGACAATATGAAATATGAAAAACAAAAAAGTTGAGAAAACACTGGCAGATAACCGTAGTTATCTGGTGTTCATATCTTGTGTTAAATTGACCCATGATGACTTGTCCTGCAGTATTGAGTTGTCCCACGTCAAGTTGGCCAGGACGAGTCGACACCAGGGACCGTCTCCAGGGAGCTGGCCATAGCAAATTCTCCCATTCCAAGATCAGATTCCTGCAGATAAACTAATGGGAAGCATTCATCATCAGTGATATTTAACATGTAATAGATTCAGTCGCATTACATGTGCATGGGTTGTTGTTTTTCTAAGTTGCTTAGCTGCTTCATAGAGTCTTTCATACTGATTAGATTAGTGGTGGGATTCAAAAAATTTTTTACTACTGATTCTGTGGGTGTGGCTTGGTGGGCATGGCAGGGGAAGGATACTGTAAAACCTCCAATCTGAGGTGGTATTTGCCGGTTCTCTGAACTACTCAAAATTTCCGCTACCGGTTCTCCAGAACTGATCAGAACCTGCTGAATACCACCTCTGGATTAAATCCTGAATTGATTCTTGTAGTGATTTTGTAGCACAGTCTCTTTTCTATTCAATTTTTGACAGCTGAAAAAATTAATATTGTTAACTTGAATTCCTAAATAAGATACCTTATTATTTTTACATATAATCACTAACTTCAAATATTAAAAATTGCATTTGTTTCAGTTTCAAGTGAAAATAGTTCCAAACAAACCTTTGAAAATGCTAGTTCTCTATGAAAAATTTGTGGCTTCTGAAAATTCTTCATCTAATATTAAAGAGTGCAATAAAGATGAGATAGCTGGAAGTGGATGATTGTGACCACTTCTAATATCTGCTGGGAGTATAACATGAAAAAAAAATTCTGTATGGGAACATGCTAGGCTCTTTTCTGCCAATGTTTATCATAGCAACCTTCTTATCTCATGCATTCCCTTGTTAAGACATTTCATGTCTACAATAAGAATTGGGGTAGGATTTTCAGGGGAGGAAACTTCCTTTCTCTGTTGCCCTTCGCTTTGCTGCTGAAAATTAACCAGACATTTCAGATAAGATAAAGATTTGTTTTCCAAGACAGAAAGATAATCTGGATTCCCAAATGCAAAATTTCATTGCAAAATGATAATACATTGGATGCCATAAGAGCATTTATCTTGATCTTTTAGATATTTTTTATTTCATGAGGAGGTTTAAGTGAGCTTATGTTTATGTACCCCTGAGCTTTCCATATGGTCATAATGTCTGGTGTAGTAGCTATGGGACAAGATTACAGGACTGAAACTATTTATGGATGTGCTAATCCATTTGCATATTTGAACATCCACACCTTAACTTTCATAAATGCTTAAAGTAAAAGAGACCCAGCAAGTCTTCAGCTTATTTCTAATATCTGCTCATTAAAGAATTAATAATATTCATATATATTTTAAATAATGGATAAGCACTGTGGGTAAGCAAGCCATATTTATTTACAAAAAGTTTCAGACCTGATTGGAATTGCTCTATTGATGTACAATATAATGTAACTGAGAGATCCAGCTTCTAATTCCATTAACTTTATATACCAATACAATGTAAAATAACAAAAAAAGTTCCAAATTGACATTACATGAACTTAGCCAAAGAACGAGCTGAAAATTATCTATCCTCTCCCAAGAGTTAATAAAATATACAGGGCTTTGTTAGAAATGTTAAAATTATTACATGTATTGCAAAATTTAAAATATATTCATTTGCAAAAAGGCCATGCATATTTCATTCAGAACTAAGACTAGTGGATAAAAGATGTCCATTTGCCAAGCCTGAGTTCCAGAAACACTTAGCAAAGCCATTCTGCATTTCCTAGTTTCTCAGTAAAGGATATTTTAGTAATGACAGCTGAAGACATGCAAACTGCTACCAGAATTCTAGTAATGACCTTTTTCTCTAAATATCTGCTCTATTTGATGTTTAAAACTAAATTGCAAAAATGCAAGCAGAATGATCAAAAAGCCTCAGAATAATATAACACATGAGACAGGGAGACAGCATTTTTTTGGAATTATTTATAGTTCAGGTTATTAGACAAATAACACAAATGAAAACCATGTGGAACTAGTGGTAAATAAGAAAGGTTTCCAGATACTTGGAATCAGTAACTTAAAGGATTCCTTTTTATGAAATATTTTCAAATTTACTATAGATAAATGTTGGAAATATGACCTTAGTTGCATTAATACTTCAAGATCTACTGACTATATAGATTTAACAATCCTAGAATCTCTCTGTTAACTCTCTGTATGCCTACTATTTGGATATGAGTTGTCATTTGCAGGAATTTTTGTCATTGTCTTCCCAAGTAAAATCTGCTTGATAGAAGGTGCTACTTAGGAGTTAACCTACCACCATGACTGTTAGGAATATGAGTCACCTAACAGCTATTTGGGTTAGAAATATATAAACCAGGATAAACATTTTAGTACTATATCTTTAAGGGAATGCAAGAGCAAGCAATTAGGTGTGGTTTCTCAAAAGGCCATAAGATGGAGCCAGAAACCTGATTTCTTTTGGTTTGAGTCTCAGAAGAGAGTGCAAGTGTATCTCTGTTTCCTTCTGTTGGAAAGTATTGCTGTTGCTCCATTTCTTCTAATTGACTGATATTACTGGATTTAATGTAAGTCTGATACCGAACTGTTTTTGACACCGGACTTTGATATTTGGATTATCCCTGGATTGAAAAACTGACTGATTTACCTGTGAATGACTTTTGGACTGCTTATTTTGGACTTTGCTTAAACCTTTCTGGAAGTAAAAACCTACATTTACTGTACAGTGTATCTGTGTACTGTGTATGTATTATTCAAACACTACTCTCAAATACGTCTCCCTGTATGCACTCATTCTCCTAACGGGGAATTACTTCAACAATGACCCCCCAATATATTCCATATATTTTCTACAATAAACATTTGTTTTTCAGTTAAAGTAGCAAATATTTGTTTCGCTTGCTTTGTCCTCATTCTCCAAGAATGCAATTTTTTCCAACAATATGGATTTTCTTTATATCTTTACCAATAAAGTAGAAATACTGTATAATTTCCATGTTTGGGAGGAAATATAATTTGCTGACTAATCAAAACTCTAAAAACTATTTTCTCCTGTGGTTAAGATTCCTGATTATAACAGAATATCTAGAGAAAACATATCAGGGACTTTGTCCACTCAGAAAATGGGATGAGAATATGACCAAATTACGGTTGAGAGATTTGAAGAAGCCAGAATAGGATAAGGAGAAAAACCAAGCTAAACTGTTGGTAAAGCTTGAGGAAATTTATGAAAGCCTGTTTCCTTGTATTATCTTTCTGCCTGGATCTGATTATAGTGTGAAGTCAGGAAGGAAAAGGTATTGAGCAGCTGCAGCACAAGATGAACAATTAATCTAAAATGATAACTGGATTCAGTAAGAAGAATGAAAAGTAAATGAAAAGTAATGTAAATATCTGCTATCTCATAATGAAAATTTCAAGGCTATTGAGGGGCAGTCTGGGACCATCTGTATATTACCCTGATGCTTAAGGAAACTGTATATATAAATAATGAAACCTCATTATTTATAAAGACCAAGGTGAGTTTTGGCTCAGTTGAAGTGCAAAAGCTTCCACACTGGATAACTTTGTTGCATAATTCAGCAAAATGTCAACAATCTTGAGATTCTTGCTTTAGGAACTAGATGACTACTTCTTCTTCTTCTTCTTCTTCTTCTTCTTCTTCTTCTTCTTCTTCTTCTTCTTCTTCTTCTTCTTCTTCTTCTTCTTCTTCTTCTTCTTCTTCTTCTGCTTCTGCTTCTGCTTCTTCTGCTTCTTCTTCTCCTCCTCCTCCTCCTCCTCCTCCTCCTCCTTCTCCTTCTCCTTCTCCTTCTCCTTCTCCTTCTCCTTCTCCTCTTCTTCTGGCTTCTTTTCATGAGCAGTTATGATATTGGTATTTCTGTAGGTCTGCAGCTGAAAAGATGTCTTCGAAATCCTTACAAGTGGAAATCTCCTCAAGGAGCTGAAAGGATGGGAATTGAACACCTTAAGTGGAGTTTGCTAACTAGATAATGGAAATGGATTTCTTAGCATTGCTGTCAAACTGGACACTGAACTAGTATACGTGTGTGTGTGTTATATAAGAAAATTTCCTTACCATCCCTAGCTTGAAATATACAAAATGAGTTATGTATCTCAACAAGGGCTGCCTGTTGGAAATCACAAACACATGAGTAAATGTGTGTATGTCAGAAGTGGTATTCAGTAGGTTCGGACCAGTTCTGGAGAACTAGTAGTGGAAATTTTGAATTCGGAGAACCGGCAAATACCACCTCTGCCTGGCCCTGCCCCCATCTATTCTCTGCCTCCCTAATCCCAGCTGATCGCTGGGTCTTCTTTTGTTGCCCTACACAGGAGAATGGAGCTGGAAAGCAGGTTAGTCGGGTGGGGAGGGAATGGGATTTTGTAGTAACCTTCCCCCAGGAGTGGGGAGGGAATGGAGATTTTATAGTCCTTCCCCTAGAGTGGGGTGGGAATGGAGATTTTGCAGTATTCTTCCCATGCCATGCCCACCAAGCCACACCCATAGAACCGGTAGTAAAAAAAAATTGAATCCCATCAGTGTGTGTGTGTGTGTGTGTGTGTGTGTGAGAGAGAGAGAGAGAGAGAGAGAGAGAGAGAGAGAGAGAGAGAGAGAGAGAGATGTTGAAACAGAGTCTCAAAGTTTAAACTTTAAGCCTTTTTCTTCTAATCAATGGAAGCAGCAGACTTTGACATCTTTGAGTTTGGGATCTGCTTACCTAACGTTTACACAAGAATTTTGTATGGGTTGAGTAGTGCTGGCTACTGCCTTGCCAGTTTCAGCCCTTCAGGTATGAGCATTTGAAGTAAATCTGATGCCACAAATCACAAAATTATTAGAAGCTGTGAAAACTCAATATTAATACTTAACCCTAATTGCTTCCTTTCAAACAAAGGAATTGTTTGCTTTTATTGCATTCCCTGATTGTTTCAATTGTGCTGGATGCCATTTGACCTGTATGGGGATTCTTCTACCTTCTAATGACTAATGGACCATATTTAGCACCCATAGTGGGTATTTAGATATTTTTAATTTTCAGTCAAAGTTTGGAAAAAGATCCTAGTATCCAGGCAGCTGACATTATTGTAAATTAAAGGAGAATTATGCTTTATTAAAACTTGAGCTATCACCTATTTAGGTCATGGTTGAGTCATCCCATAGATGATGAAGTATCAGCACTGGTGGACTGGCCACTACCTCAAATAAAATGGCAAATATGACAATTAATGGGATTATAGAATATTATCAATTTTTCATTTCTTAGCTTACTCTGTGGGCTATTCTTGTTATAGATAAACTGAGAAATACCCCTCCCATTAAAGGTAATGGACAATTTAAATGAAAGTTTTCTAGGCATTGAATGTGCAACATTTCAAGATATATTTTTATGCTAGTGCACCTTACCAATTTTATAAGGATGTTTCAAATATGTTTCCATCTAGTTTTGTCTCAAAACATTGCCAGAACAGACAGCAATCAGTCAAAAAACTGTAATCAGTGACACAGACCTATTCCTCTATTGAAAAAGAGGCATTGATTAATTGGCCATTATCTCTTATTATTATTACTTTTTGGGTAACAGGAGAGAGTAGGCAGATTATTCCTTATTCCAGTATCTATCTTCCATGAATGAAATGGAATACCTTGATTCTGTTTACTATGATGGTATCAGGCAACAGAGCCACAAGGATTTATGGTGTCATTTCAACCAAGCCAATTGTCATTTTGTGGAGAAAGACTGCCAGACCACACAGCTCTTTTTACATGACAAAATTAACAACTTTGGAACTGCTATTGAAAAAAATTCAACCTGAAGATTGCTGCTTTCTTTTTCTAATGTTGAAATATTTCCATTTGCTGATAAATATGATCAAAATTTAGTCTAATTTTAATAGTCCAATTGCCTATTTGGAAGAGACCCTTAAATCAAAATCCTTTTGAACCCCTTTTAGTAGCAAGTTTACCTTTAATCCATGTTTACTTTTTTTCTTTAATAAACAATTAAAACATAATAAGACATATTGCGAACAAAATCTCACCAGAATGAACTTGCTTCCCTTTTCTTATAGCTTTGTAATAATAATTGACTTTTATTAAATGAGGCTATTCATTAATTGGTTCTTTTTTAAAAAAAGGCTCTACAAGCTGTATGGAGTTCTTTCTTTTCTTTTTTCTTTTCTTTGAGTTATGAATCAATGAATAGCAGTATCTTTATTGTCTGGAAATCTAACATTTTCAATCTGGCTGCTGCTTGCTGCAGCATTGCTGCTTGCTAAATTTTAACAGGAAAAGCACATTCTTCACAGGAATATTTATCCTTCCCACTGCCTCCTAAAGTAAAGTGATCATACAGCATAAAATCAGAAAACTATAATGTATGATTCATTCAGTACTATAAAAATTAAAGGTTAAGTACTACTATGGCAAGATATATAAGTTCTACATATGGGACTTGCTTTCTGAAGTTCTGTTGAGGTAATTCCCCGTTAGGAGAATGAGCGCATACAGGGAGACGTATAGAGAGTGGTGTTTGAATAATACACACAGAGCACACAGATACACTGTACAGTAAATGTAGGTTTTTACTTCCAGAAACGTTAAGCGAAGTCCAAAATAGGCAGTCCAAAGTCATTCACAGGTTAAATCAGTCAGTTTTCAATCCAGGGATAATCCAAATATCAAAGTCCGGTGTCAAAAACAGTTCAGTAACAGACTTACATTAAATCCAGTAATACCAGTCAATTAGAAGAAATGGAGCAACGGCAATACTTTCCAACAGAGGGAAACAGAGAGACTTACTCACACTCTCTTCTGAGACTCAGACTAAATGTTATGTCCTGAGAACTCTAGGAGTTCTCACTCAGGTCCACTCACTTTGCGTGGGCGTTCTTCCCTTCACTCATTGGTTGGTTCTCCCCAGCAGCCAGCTATAAAAGCAGGCTGCGGGGTCCCACCAGTTGCTGATTGCTGCGAGCCAGTTTCCAGGCGTGGCAAGCACGGTCAGCCCTTTATTGTTATAATAAAGTATTGTTGCACTCATGCTCTGGTTCAGCCTCTCTTTTCCCAAACTTAACACTGGCGACGAGGATGGGATGGCTACCAGAAGCACCATGCAACCGCTGAGTCACTAGCCGCCGATCCGCAGCCAGAGAGAGCGATCGGCCGGCGATAAGGGCAACGCTGATCCGCAGCCAGAGAGAGCGGTCAGCAAACAAAAAGAGCAAACAAAAAGAGCAAACGCTGACCCGCTGACAGAGAAAGCGGCCAGCAAGCAGCGAACGCTGATCCGCAGCCAGAGAGAGCGGTCAGAATCGAAAGTTAGAAGCGTCTGTAGCCGCTTGTTAGCCCAGCTACAGGGAAAGTGAAGCGCTGCGAGCCGCAGCCGCTCAGTATTAGGCGCGAAATTCAAACGGCTGTCATTTGAATTTCAAACCTAAAAGGTACAGCACAGCGCTGTAGTCAAGTCACTGACGCCCACACAGGCGCGAATCCAAACGCCGCCAACGGCCAACAGCCAAACGTGGTTAACCCAGAGAGAAAGAGAGGATTGCGAAAAGCCTCTCCGGAGCTGAAATCACTTGCCTGCCACAGGCACTAAAACATTGTCTGCTGCCCCAGAGAGATTTTTTCCCACAGGTAGTTCTACCGGTCCCAGCACCATGAATTCCAATCCAGTCTTCCCAGAGTTCAAACCAGACGAGGAGAAGTGGGAATCATATAAGAACCGCTTTAATCATTATATCGATGCAATTGGCCTGGCGGATGCGGAGAGCATCGGAAAAATCGTATTTCCTGATCTACTGTGGAGCCACCGTTTTCGATACTGCCACGGCCCTCGTGGCTCCTCGTGAGTTGAAAAATGTTCCGTGGTCTGAGTTACTTGAAATCCTCACTAACCACTATTCTCCCAGGCCCTCACAGATTGCCAGGAGATTCACCTTCCGTATGAGGAAACAATCGGACAAGGAGACCATAAATCAGTATATGGCCGCCCTCAGAACAGCAGCACTGCATTGTGGGTTTGGAACCTACCTGGAGGACATGCTCCTCGATCAATTAGTCTGCGGAGTCAAGGATCTCCACCTGCAAAGGCGCCTTCTCGCAAAAAAAGACCTCAACCTCGCACAAGCAGTCGAGGAGGCCTTGGCAGCTGAGCTGGCAGTGCATTCAGCCACCGAAATCCATGGCCCAAGTGCCAAGCTGACATCACTTCCCGTCCACTCCGAGGAGGTGGTAGCAGAGGAAACCATCAATGATGACAACGACGTCCACCGCCTCTCCAACGACAGACGGCCGCAGGTAGGAACCAAACAAGAAAACATCGGTCCTCCCAAGCACATCATCCTGTGCCTAGCCTGTGGGGGATCTCATCAGAGGGCCACCTGCAAGTTTAAAGGAGCCACCTGCAATAACTGTCATAAAAGGGGACACATCACGAGAGTCTGCCAAGCCCCTCAAAGCTCAGCACAAAGGCACCCCCCCTCGCAATCAGGCCCACAGAGGCAAGTATTGAACTGTCGCACTCACCACCATGCCAAACACACTTGCCACACTGTTAGTAAAATTTCTCTCTCCGTTTCCCTAGAAGGTAAACCGTGCCGTATGGAGGTTGACACAGGGTCAGCGCTCTCAATTATCTCGTGGAACACCCTCAAGAGGCTCCAACCAAGCCTATCCACTAGCCGGCTCCAGAGATGCCAGTTTAGCCTGAAGGACTACCAGGGGAAGACCATTCCGGTAATCGGCAGAGGCAAGTTCCTTGTCAGTTTTAAAGCTTTTAAAGGTCACCTACCTCTAGTGGTAGTTAACGGCAATCTCCCCACCTTATTGGGGCTCGATTGGTTCCCCCATCTCGGCCTAGGGCTAACAGGAGTCCATGCTGTCTCAACCTCAGACACTGACTCCTTATTCGCTGATTACTCAGATGTATTCAGCGAGGAGCTGGGGTGTTATAACGGTACCCCCATCTCATTCTCAGTTGACCCCAGGCAGTCCCAATCAGGCTAAAACCGCGTGAGGGTCCCATTCGCTATTCGGCCAAAACTAGATGCGGAATTGGATAAACTATTAAAACAAGGGGTCATTGAGCCAACAGATTTCGCCAAATGGGAGACGCCCATTGTCACACCCCTCAAAAAGACGGTAGCCTGAGAATTTGCTCGGACTACAAGACCACAATCAATAAATTTCTACAAGTTAGCGCTTATCCTGTGCCCGTCATTCAGCATTTATTACACACATTTGAACCAGGCAGCATTTTTGCTAAATTGGACATGTCTCAAGCATATCAGCAGTTCCCTGTTGATAACCAAACAGCGGAACTCCAGACCATTGTCACTCACAGGGGTGCCTTCCGATGCAAGCGTTGCCCCAGGTATTTTCCAATCCCTCATGGAGCGGATTTTGCAGGGCCTCCCTGGTGTAGTACCCTACTTCGACGACATCTTAGTCTCGGCCAGGGACAGACCCCAACTCTTCCAGAGAGTTCGAGCAGTGTTAGAGAGGTTCAGACAGCATGGCCTCAAGTTGAAAAAGGAAAAATGTGCCATTGCCACTAGACAGGTGGACTTTCTGGGTTATAAAATTGACGCCTCTGGCATTCACCCCCTGGAGTCCAAGGTTAAGGCAATCCACGAGGCACCCACTCCAACCTCCAAAACTGAACTACAGGCTTTCTTGGGGCTATTGAACTTTTACGCATCCTTCTTGCCCCATAAAGCATCAGTAGCTGAACCCCTACACAGATTACTGGATAAAAAGTCACCGTGGCACTGGGGGCACAAAGAAGACCATGCTTTTCACGCCGTCAAATCACTACTCACGTCAGAGGCGGTACTTATTCAATTCGACCCTAACCTTCCTTTAGTGCTGGCAGCAGACGCATCCCCTTTTGGAATTGGGGCGGTACTAAGTCACAGGCTCCCCAATGGCGCCGAGGCTCCCATCGCCTTTTTTCTCAAGGACGCTCTCTGCAACGGAGCGCAATTACAGCCAGATCGATAAGGAAGCCCTAGCAGCTGTTGCAGCCGTGAAAAAATTTCATGAATTTCTTTTTGGCCATTTTTTCGAGCTGGTCACGGACCACAAGCCCCTCCTGGGCCTACTAGCCGGGGACAAACAGACCCCTCAAGTCCTTTCCCCTAGGATGACAAGGTGGACCCTCTTCCTAGCAGCCTACTCCTACAGACTTATACACCGCCCGGGTAAAACACTGTCCCACGCTGACGCTCTCAGTCGCTGCCCCTTGCCGGCTCCGGTTGAAGACCCTGCTCCTGTCCACGCTATTTTCGAGATCACCCAGTTGGACCTACCCATCACTGCCCTTGACATTGCTGCTAAAACCAAGGCAGATCAAACGCTCGCCCAGGTGCTCGACTGGGTGAGGAGGGGGTGGCCAGGGGGCAATGTTGAAAACAAATTCACACCTTTCAAGACTCGCATGCAGGAGTTGTCCAGTTTGCAGGGCTGTCTACTATGGGGCACTCGAGTGGTCATCCCGACCTCACTGCGTACCCGAGTTCTGGAAGCGTTGCACGAGGGACACCCTGGCATCGTGAGAATGAAGGCATTAGCACGCAGCTACGTGTGGTGGCTGGGTCTCGACGAGGACGTTGTCAATTGGGTAAGTTCCTGCAGCATTTGCCAGGAATCCCGTCCTGCTCCCCCCATTGCCACCCCTACTAGATGGGAAAGCGCCAGCGCTCCTTGGTCCAGAATTCACATCGACCTGGCCGGCCCCTTGCATGGGAAGATGTTCCTAGTGGTCGTGGACGCCTATTCTAAATGGATTGACGTAGCACAGCTATCCACGACCACCACACTAGCAATCACCAACGTGTTAACACGCCTGTTCGTAATGCACGGGCTACCCGACTCCATTGTCTCCGACAATGGCCCACAGTTTGCATCGACCGAATTCAGCCGTTTCGTGGCCAACCTGGGCATCCGCCACATTTTCACAGCCCCATTTCATCCTGCCAGTAACGGATTGGCTGAAAGGGCCGTCAGGACCACTAAAGAAGCCCTGGCTAGGTTCAGCAGGGATGACTGGCACCACAAACTCTCGCGTTTCCTGATGAGCCAGCACTCAACTCCTTGCTCAGCCACCAATAAGTCCCCAGCTGAGCTCCTGATGGGCAGGTGCCTGAGGACTGTATTGGACAGACTTCACCCACAATACTGCCCTGACTCTCCCCTCGCTTCCACATCGGGGGTTAGACATTTTATCTTACAGGAGCCAGTATTCGCGAGGAACTTCGCTGGAGACCCCCTGTGGATCCCGGGCGAGATCGTAGCCATCACCGGACCGCGGTCGTATCGGGTCAGACTAGAGGATGGCCGCGTCTGGAGAAGGCACATAGACCAACTGCGGAGGCGCCTCAGCACCCTCGCCAGAAGAGATCCAGAGTCACACGATGAAGGGAGACCTCATCTGCAGCCCCACATCCACATCATGCCCGGCGACCAGTTCACACCAACAGCCGATCCCGAAGGCCCGAACACGGACAGCGGCACCCAGACGGTTGACCAGCCCGATCCTGTCTACAGGAGCACATCCCCAGTGACCAACCCTACGAGCCCCGGGCATGCCCGAACCGAGGGGCATACTGATGACACTTTGCCGGCTCTGCCTTCCCAGGCAGACCCCGAATGGACAGACAGTGTTCCAGAGCTGCGCCGTTCCGGGCGCCAACATAAACCTCCTGCCTACCTCAAAGACTATGTGTGTTCGCATCTGGGGGGAAGGGGTGTTATGTCCTGAGAACTCTAGGAGTTCTCACTCAGGTCCACTCACTTTGCGTGGGCGTTGTTCCCTTCACTCATTGGTTGGTTCTCCCCAGCAGCCAGCTATAAAAGCAGGCTGCGGGGTCCCACCAGTTGCTGATTGCTGCGAGCCAGTTTCCAGGCGTGGCAAGCACGGTCAGCCCTTTATTGTTATAATAAAGTATTGTTGCACTCATGCTCTGGTTCAGCCTCTCTTTTCCCAAACTTAACACTAAACAACCCAGGTTTCTTGCTCCATCTTATGGCCGTTTGAGAAGCCCCACCTAATTACAGTTTTGCATTTTCTTAAAGATACAGTTTTAAAATGTTTATCCTCATTTATATATTTCTAACCCAAATAGCTGTTAGGTGACTCATATTCCTAACAAGTTCCAAATGATATATGTAGCAAATGGAGTAAATATGAATGTTTTTAAAAATATTATATATATATATTAAGGGTTAGGTGTAGAATGATCAGAATCCAGAAAGAGGATCAAACATTGTCAAGAAAGAACACTTAGATAAGTCTTGTGAAGCAGGTTAGATAGAATGGGACTAGTGTCTCTTGAAAATAGTTGTTGTTGGAACAATAAATAGGTACAAGGATGCACTGACTTTTTTAAAAATATTGTAAAATATTTTGATGTGTATAAATCAATTTTTCTCAATCTGTGTGCTTTCAGTAATATCCATCTTCTTGCTTGTGACTTCTAAGAATTAGACTCAGAATATCTAAAGTGCCTAAGTAGGAAGGGCTGATGTAGAAAGCTTGCTCTTTCTTTCCTGAATATGTACTCAGAGCCATGGGACTATGTATAATATAATCTTATATCTTATAAATGATAATAAATCTAAGCACTATTTTCCTGCCCTAATTTCTTGCCTAGATTGTCAAAACGTATTGTGGATTATGTGTTCTGTAGCTCTTTCTTCAATGAATCTTTCTTCAATGAAACTTTCTGAAGGATTGTAGCTGGTTTACTGTATTTGATGTTTTTTTTAAATTGTCTTTAAAGAAAACCCCAGTTGTCTATTTGAGGGAAAATGCTTTGACTTCCTGGGAAAATACAACTACTGTACCAAAATTAGTTCTAGATATAGGATTACTTAATTTATTAATTATCTCCTTCTACTTTTTAATGCTTCCATAATGCTTCATGCACAGTTCTAGTTTTGAAATCTATAGTTGTACAGATCAGATAGAGAACTTAAAGCTTTTGGAAAAATACCACAATAGTCTTCAGCCGAGTACAACAATTAGACAGCATTCCTAATTATATTTTTAAACCAAATTGTGGCATCTTAATAATAGTGAGTTTCCATTTAGATTACAACTTTAATCAGATCTATCTCTTGAAGAAGTAATAGTATTCCTAAAGTTATACAAATAATTTGAGACTCTTCCTTTTTAACATTCATAGCCAAATCCCTGGAAATTGGTGGTTAGCTAATTTGATTATGTGCACAGCATTTCTATATTCAATGCATAAGTGATTGGACTTTTTCATTACAATTATGCAAATTTTCATTTACTTTTCTCTCTATAACAATCCCCACTATTTCACTATTGCTGCAATATTCCTGGCATATAATAAAATCCTTTTTGCTATTCTATGCTCCTTTTTGACCTTATTTGGAAATCATTTTTTAAAAAAATTCAATTTGATCTGTTTGTTATAGTATTAAAAGTAATATTATGTTCCAACTTGCAGTGAGTGGATTTAATAAATAATCTATTTTCTTTTCTTTTGTAATCTACACGTACTGTATATTAAAAGTACAGTCTATAGCAGTTGACTTTATGTCTGTAAGCAAATTATTTCTTATTTTGAGAATAATTTCTATCTTAATTGAAACACATTTAAATCTATTCCAAGTGTGCCATATAATTAATAGAAAATTCATATTCTTCTGTATGCATTTTTCTCAAAGTGATGATTGTAGTAAGGAGATAAAATTGCAATTAATTATTTTTAAATGATCTGGATAACCATGCTTTGGAGCTATTAGACTACAGAGAAAGTAATCTATCTCCAGATCACATTCTATACATCCCGATCTAAGTAATTCTGATATTACACAAAAGGGCAATGCCTACCATTTTTAGGTGCTTCTTGAAAAGGCATACAAAAATAATATAACTTGTGCACAACTTGGGCACAGCCTCTAATGTTGCTGTAGGAGCCCTGGTGGCACAGAGGTTGGAATGCAGTACTGTAGGTCAACTCTGCCCACAGTCTGGAGTTTGGATCCTGCCAGGGCTCATGGTTAACTCAGCCTTCCTCCTTCTGAGGTCAGTAAAACAAGGAAACTAGGGTTGTTTAATATTAGTAGTATTGTAAAGTGACTGGTTGTTGACTCATTAACTACTTTCATTATAATCCATATAGTTTTTCTCTTGCCACTTCTGTGCCCACCTACAGTAATCTAGCAATAACATTTAGACTTATATACTTGCAGCAATCTCTGAGTGGTTTACAATATCAGCATATTGTCCCAACAATCTGGGTTCTCATTTTACCAACCTTGATCCAACTCCAGACTGTGGGCAGAGTTGGCCTGCAATACTGTATTTCAACCACTGTGCCACCAGGGGTCCTGTGTTAATATCACTAGAAAATATTAGGAGAGCATTAAGAAAGTTTTTGCTAAAGCCTTAGGAAAATCAACATAAATTGTTGCAATGTTTCATTATGATAATTGGATTAAATTAAAAAGCTGGGTCTTATTAACCTCAAGCATTTCTGCTCTCTTCCTATGTATGATGGGCTGCAACTACTTCTTTACTAGCCAGTTAAATTGTAAATAACTGAGGATGAGGAAAAGGATTTGAGACTCAATATTTGATTCTAACTTTTGATTTACCAGATTATATGCCATCACCTGAACCATTTCCTAACCCTCTTCTTCAGGCTATAAGTGTTTAAGGCAAGGGGAGAATAAAGATACTTTCTCACAGTCCATGTTTTCATTACCCTTATTTACATATAGGTAATCTTTGATTTGCAACAGTTCATTTAGTGACCAACTGAAGTTACAATGGCACTAAAAAAGGGACTTATGGCCATTTTTCATGCTTACAACCATTGCATTGCCATGGTCAAAATTCAGATGCTTGGCAACTGACTCATATTTATGATGACTGCAGCATCCCAGGGTCATGCAATCCTGTTTTGCAACTTTCTGACAAGCAAAGCCAGACAACTGTGTTAGTAACTTAACAACTGCTGCGATTCACTGAACAACTTTCACAATAAAGGCCAAAAAATGGGGCAAAACTCACTTAACAAATGTCTCACTTAACAACAGAAATTTGGGGCTCAGTTCTGGTCATAAGTCAAGGACTGCCTGCATTTCAGATTTGGATTTTTTTTTTACATGAATTTGCACTGATTTGGACTGTTAAACTGTTTTACAGTACTGAATTGAATCAGCAGATTGATCTGATTCATTGAATTAAATCTATCTGCACTGAGTTAAAATGCACGTGCGTTATAATGTTGAAATTTCATTGGCCTTGATTCACTTTGAATTGACTCTGAATTAAATAGATTGATTTTTTTAAAATTGATTTCATTGATTTGAATGCCTGAATCTAATCAGGGCTATTTTCTACACGTCAAGTTTTACAAATACTCAAAGACATTTGAAGGTAAATTTGACTATGTTCTCTTTTGAAGACTTGAAATATGGAAAACTAAAGAAAAAAATCCCTGCCGTTGAGCTTCTGGAAGGAGGAGGAGGAGGAGGAGGAGGAGGAGGAGAAGAAGGAGAAGAAGAAGAAGAAGAAGAAGAAGAAGAAGAAGAAGAAGAAGAAGAAGAAGAAGAAGAAGAAGAAGAAGAAGAAGAAGAAGAAGAAGAAGAAGAAGAAGAAGAAGAAGAAGAAGAAGAAGAAGAAGAAGAAGAAGAAGTAGTAGTAGTCAAGCATTCTACAGAAAAAGTAAAAAAACAAAAAGAAAAAAATGGCTTGTTGTTTTTTATGGATTCTCCTAGAGATGTTAACACTTTTCTCTACATATATGTGTTATGCTGCCTGTACAGAGTGTTCTGTTTACCAAGATATGAATGTACTTTCTTTACATTCTGTATCACCAATTTATTCACTTTTTAAAATCATGATCTAAAAGTAGTAAGACTTTTCCCCTACGTAGCCTAGAAAACAATACCATCAGTACCTCTATGCTTTTTTGGTATTTTAGCCCTTTGAAATGTAAATTTATTCAAAACAACCTTAATTAGAACTAAAATTAGAAATTAGAAGTAAAAATTAATTAGAATTCGAAGCTTCTTCTGAGACTGTACATAGCACACCTCATTTCCTACAGCAATTATCCTGAGTATGCTGCTCTACCTAATCCCTCTGTTTTATTTTATTTTTCTGGGGCATGAATATACCTTAAAGATCACTACACTAAAAACTCTTAAGTGCATACCCTGAAAACTAATTGAATTTATTAGAAATTAAACACTTATTTACTAGTTAGTAAATAGTTTTTTTGATACAAAACAATCATACATTTATAATTCTTTGACCACTAAGTTTATTTCTGAATATAGCTTGGTGATAAAACTCTGATGTTACATGCATACAGAAAGATTCACCCAGATTTTATTTAGGGGTGGAAAGGAAACTACTATATAATAAAATGGCTTATGAATATTTTGCCACTAGGTCATTTAATGCACCTAGAACATCAAGGCACACTCATTTTGTAATACTTTTTTTTTCATCTCTCTCTCTGTCTCTTCCTCATGCTAGATTAACCTATGTTTAATTGAAATAAAAGCATAAATCTGAATTTGTAGGCATTGATGTAGAACAACATTGCAAATCATATGCAAAATGCAGCACCTGCAGTTTGCTTGACACAAAATATTTACAGTAACAATCTCTGGGGTAGAGAAGATGAATATAATTAGGAGTTTTGTAGAATCCCATACTGTAATGAAAATGCATGTTAATACAAATGTTTTAAATAAGGCTGGTTGAAACAACAAACCAAACTAATAAATATATTTCTGTTAACCACAAACTATAAATTTTGATTATAAATGAATTCGACCTAAACACTTTTTAGTGATTTTAAAAAATGAAGTTTAAGTACATGTCTTCCACTGAATCTAACAGGATTTCTGCAATTTCTGCTTAGGTACTGTCTTCAGATATACTTCATCATCACACAATCATGCCTAGCATCCACAATTCTCTCTCTTAACTCAGGACATTTCCTTCACTCACTATGTCCCCAGGTTATAAGTAAAATAATTCTAAGTCATTATGTATCTGAGTTTAGAAGTGTCATAGAACTTGCTACATCTTCAAGATTGATAAAATCTACAATATTTATTTATTTAAAACATTTGTTTAGCCAGTCATCTTTCAATTCTGGGCAGCTCCAATAAAATCATTTTAAAAACTGTAAATCATACTTAATTAAAACATTAAAAAACAATAAAACCAAAAACCTGGCACCAATCTACACAAAGATATCATAATCTAATCTCCCAACACATGGGCAGAAAGCCAGGTCTTTAAAGCTTTGTCACATGTTACCTTAGTATGAAATACCAACCTTGGACCTGTTGTATAATTAAAAGTGTGTTTGGAAGTCTTGGGAGATGCAGACATGCCCTCTCTCTTCAAATAATCAACCACTTTACGTCAGCCATTTTGCCTCTGGAATTTTCTTCTATCATTTCAGGCCCATCATCACTCCCAACCCTGATCCAGTTGTTTACACCAACATCTCCAGACTTCCAGAAAATTAGAGAAGAAAAGAGCAGAAATTCTGTATTTTACTTGAAAAAGAAAATAGGATATTTTTATACTTATTTGCTTTAACAGTATTCTGTCTTCAGTTACATGAATAGCTGCCAGGTAGAAAACAGGATAAATCTTTCAATGTTTTTCTAGAAGACTAGAAAGGAAACAATGAATTTAAATTACCAGTAACTAATTTTCAGTTGAAATCTTGAAAATATGGCAAGAGCTGTTCAACAAAGGAGGGTTCTAGAAATAACTGTCACTGGAGTGACAGAACAGAAGCTGGGTTGCCATCTGTCAGCAATGTTGTAGTAGTAGATTCCAAGATTACCAAGGTTTCTTCCAACATTAAAATTCTAGGATTCTCTGATAGATGAAGTAGTATATATGATATAAAAGAGCCAGGTCAGTGTGATGGTTAAGGTACCAGATTACAAACTAGGAGACGAAGAATTCTAACCCTATTTTAGGCATGCAATTAGCAGTCACTCTTAGTCCTATGAAGCAGGCAATGGGAAACCATTCTGAAATCTTGCGCAAAAGCTTTCCACAACTCCCTGTAAAACAAGTTAGACTGAGAAAGACTGACTGGCCCAATGTCACTGAGTTGACTTCCATGCCAAATAATTGCTGATGAGCATATTATTTCTCTTTTCAGAACTAGCATATTAAATTGGAAAATGTCAAATTAATCATGGCAGGATTGTCTTCCATACTTGATCTTTGCTATGATATGTTGGGCTTTGGATTATAAATTAATTTTGATTGATTGATTGATTTGCTATGGTGATAAAGAAAAGAAGGGCAGTGCTTTGCTTTGTTCAAAATTTTACTCTAGCATAGCTGGCGTAACTACAGTATGAGATAATTATCTTGCATTGACCAAAAAAGTGCTTGGCTCAGATAGGTTAGTTGGTTGTAACAGCCTTTTCTTCCTCTTGTTCTTGCAATAGATGAATGGGTAGATGGATGGATGGATGGATAGATAGGTAAAATAATAGTGCTTTTTTTGTGGGCCACAGAATAACTCAGCCAGTTGTTGATGCTCCAATACTTAGTCAATTGGACCATGAATGCACCTATCCCCCAACTGAACATAATCCCCTGTAAGCCTATTTAAAATCATCCTGGCATTCATGGTCTCTCCAATGCTTACACAATGAATCCCTATTTAAATGTAAATACTGCAAAACTTATAAAGAGAAATCCCTTTCAGTCTACATTATGTATTACTAGGAAGCAAAGATACAGATAAACACTGTGATTATGAATGACACCATTTTGTTTACCACATTTATGGCGGAGGTCCCATTATGCAGACACTTTGATGGATGTGAAGAAAGAGAAGTTTCCCAAACATAAGTAGAGCTAATCTTGGTGACTCTAACATTACGAGATGTTTCTTTTACATGAAACTAAAATTATTTAAATTTTAAAGAAAACTTTAGCTAAGAAACCTTCATGCAAATGTTGCATTTCATTTGTTTGGAATACTTATCCTGCTTGTCTAAAGCATGTACAGCTAATTGTTGTTGTTTTTTTAAATCTGAAAATGTGCACAACATACACTTATGGGCATGTTGCATTGTGCCTAGCATGAAGCAGATCTATCCTAAGTTTTGTTATTGCTTGGATGAGAAGCTTAGAATATGTTTATGAACCCAGCATATGCCATTTTGAGTTTCACAGCAAAAGATTGAATATAAATGAATTGATATATGTGTTGAATATTTTCAAAAACAAAAGAGAAACCACCATTCAAAGCAAATATATCACAAAATTAAATAGCATGTAGTCACATCATAAGGTTCTATATCTATCAAAAACCATACTTTTTTTGCAGCAGAACTAACAATAGGGACCTATATATCCAAAGAAAACCTATCATACTAAATTATTGGGGGGGGGGGGTTTGTGCAAGGAATGATCTTCATAGGCTTCAGATGTAGAAAATTTAAGCTTTTCTTTCCATTACAAAATCAGTTCTCAACATTAGGATGTTCTGCATACATTTTGGAGCCCTGATTATCCTTGGGTATATAGTCTTGTTTGAAAGCATCTAGCACAGGGGCATTAAACTCAAGGTCCATGGGACAGATCTAGCACATAGAGTGCTTAGATCTGGAAACATCAAAGGGCTGGGCTGCAGTGCCTCTGCAAGTGAAAACAGAGTTCAGAAAGGCCACATGCAGTCCTCCCAGTCTCCGTTTTCAGCCACAGTGGCCAACTGCAGCCCTCTGCCAGAAAAAACAGAGCTTGGGAAGGCTGCACGTGGCCCTCAATGAAATTGTATTTGATACCCTGGATCTAGCACATGGTCAGAGAGCTGATCATAAAAATGTCCATGAGTTACTTTATTTCAAAGGCTAGTAGCTAGTAGTAAGCATTAAATTGAACTTCATGCGGTTTCTAGGCTACAGCCTTCCCTCACATAAATCAGCCAGATTGCTAAACAGCTGGCATACGAAAAACAACTGGATTACAAATTAAGTTTTAATGAAGAAGATAGCACAGAATTTTTAAGTCATAGGAAGTTTCATCAGTGGCAGCCCCAACATGACAATCAATCTTGTAACCATTCTGTAATTGCTACAGAGGAGTGTGCTTGTGTGTATAACTGCCATCAATACAGAATCAAAATCAGGCATACATATTATTGCAGTGTTATTTCAGATATTGTTTGCTCCTCTGCTCATCAGCATTTGTGTGTGTGTATGTGTAATTGTGTCTGAAATAATTCTTACTAAAATAATTAGTAATAATTCTCACTAAACCTGGTCTTGGTCCATTCAAACTCTTAAGAAAAATATTTTATGCTCTGAAATTTAGAATTTATTTCATGCATTAGATAAGTGGTTAATGACTATGAACTATAATATTTCTTATAACTAATAATTTTAATATCTGCATATTTTACATTTATGATAGCTGATATATGTCCTTCTCTTCACTTCATCAATAATTTCTAACAAAGAATTATTTATTTTAACTTCACATAAAGCATTTCTGAGCCTGGACCCATAAAAAAACCATTCAAATCTCAAATTTGCCTTCATTCATGAGGTTTCAAATCTAAAAAGAACTATCTAGTGGTCTTTCACTTTGGTCTCCTTGCTTTCAGCCTGCAATCTACATTTTGGCAGGCATACGGAAGAAAATCAAACTTGTAATAATATAAAAATAAAGACCAGAACACAATGACACCAGGGATGGGAGTCAAATTTTTAACAACTGGTTCTGTGGGCATGGCTTAGTCAGTGGGCATGGCTTAGTGGTCATGTGACTGGGTGGACATGGCTTGGTGGTCATGTTATTGGCTGGGTGTGGCCAACTCAATATCACTCACATCGAGGCATGCATCTCCTTGCCTGACCTCTCATGACTGTGGGGATGCTGCAACAGTTGTAAGTGTGAAAAATGGTCATAAGTCACTTTTTTCAGTGCCATTGTAACTTTGAATGGTCACTTCACACAAGCAAAGTACCAGCAAAGGAGAGGGAAAAAACTCCAGAGAAGTTCCAGAGACAGGAACTGTAGTCCTGCCAAGAATATAATAAGGGTTAATGGAGAGGCAGTTTCTGTAAGCAACACCAGAATGTTTCCTTCCTGCCTTCCTTACAGGATTAGGCCAGTAATTTCTTCTAACAACTGGTTCTCCAAACTGCTTAGAATGTTAACAACTAGTTCTAGCAAATAGGTGCAAACTGGTAGAATCCCAACCCCGCATGACACCCAAATGCACATTAGTCTCAATGTGAAGAATATGAACAGAACAATTTTCTTGACTCAAAGAAGACTTGACTTACTGCTATGATAAAATCTCCTTGTTTCAGCCCATAGCTAGGTAACACCAGATGATCCATCAATATTTTGTTCCCTAATCATCTGTGATAGAGCAAAACAGAGTTTTGGACAAGATCGACCCAACCACTTTACCATCTTTTCTTCTGTTTTCCTACTATAAACATTATAAATTAAATCCTTAACTGTATTTGTTAGCCTTCTTTTTTCCAGCTGATTTTATCTGTTTCTCCAATTTTGAGCTTTGATAAAAGAGGGCCATTATAATCATTATTCTGAATCATAAAACAATTTTAAGGCTATTCTAAATATTTAGGACTCTTTCAGGAGTATTAGATATATTTAACATCAACTTACAATATATCTAAGGACTTTTTGACTCTTTCATTACAAAATGAAATGTCTTCTTTGAGAAGTTATTTTCTCTTGAAAACTTTTTAAAGAGATAATATATATTCATCAGAAAATTATATGGATCAGAAGCAATAGCCTTTGCTCAATACTTTGCTGCAAAGTATGTTAAATGGCATACTTTGAAGAAAAATATAGAGCAAGTCTATTTCCTTGAAATGGTGTGCACAGCCAATACCATAAATTTCCCCACTATACTTTGTTTTTTCTTTCTGGAGCAGCTTCAGAATACTATTTCATTTACCAATTATTACAAAACCATATAATTCTTTACATTGAATTCTAAAATAGGAAAATATTTTGGGCTTTTTCAGAAAGTACATCCTCATTAAAAATTGACAATTTTAACAGGTGATAAATCGTAGGATCAGCTTATTGGTCTAGTTAGGACTACTTTCTGTTCTCAACTGAAAAGTGTGTGAATATAAATCTGTGGATATATAATAAATACTAGAATTTGCAATAATTGTTTTTGGATATTACTGAACTCTCTCTTCCACTGTATGAATTAAATGTGTTCATATACATATTTCCATGGTATTTCATTATCTAAAAAGATTTGCTACCATTTTATTGAAAATATTATTTATAGACATTTATATTGCAACAAAGAATTCTGAAAAGGTAGTTCTATATTTACTGTTCTATCTGTCATTGTGTTCTGGAGATTGGACTAACATTGTACATGAGGAGATTTTGAATTCTTTGTACATTTAGTATATGTTTGATACACTTGGATCATGGCATTGCAACTTACCTATTGTCATTAGAATTGCTGCTGAGTCTATGCTTCAAAATAAATAGATATGCAAAAAAAATTAACTTGAGTTCATCAATTGTTGAAAAATAATATCAAAACTTGGTTAAGTGAAGCAGAAAGTAAAGTCTTAATTAACAATCAGGTATTCTCAAAAGCTTGTAAAAAATTAAAATACCTTTCTCTCACCTCTCTATATCACCTTATGGAGTTTTATGAATAAGAAGGTTCTTTTATATCTCTTCTTTCTTTACCCCAGGACTTCCTAAGGATATTGTGGCAAGAAACAGATGTTCTTAAAACAATTTGTGGACCCCAAATACCCTCTGGGGTTTAGAAGATTTCAAAAATGCATTTCTTGCTTCTACAACTGAAGCAAATTGATAACTAAGCCAGTTTAGGCTTAGTGATTGAAGAAGAAAAACAGAGGAATTACTTGTCTGATCTTAATCAGATTGTAAAGCAGTTCAGAAGCTGGTTACTACTTGACTGCAGTTGAAATAGTTGATTTCCAGTATTTATCACAATATGATTTTTATAACAGATTATGCTTTTCAAAAATGGGACAGTCCCAGCCAAATCAAGACTGTTATCAAGTATGCTATATGTTTAGGTGCTACTTTTTAAAAATCCCATAGTTTGGCTCTTCTACATTACATTTTATTCCATATTATTTCTAAAGGAAAGAGGATACATCCTGACATTGGGGGTTGCTTTCAATATATGATTTTCATGCAGTTTTTCCTCAGAGCTTGCCTCATCCAAGCTGCACTCAGCACCTCTAGTAAAAGTATCTTTCTCTAAAATCTATAGAGTCTAGGATTGTTCTTTCTTAGGGAGTAGTTAGGGCAAGTCTGACAAAAGGTATCTGGAGAAGGTTATTGAATAAAATAATTCTGAGGGCACATTAATTCTAAGAGCTGCAACAGTTTAAATCTAGTCTTGTTACCTATGCTTACTTTAAAAGACTTGTATTTGATGGATAAATAATAAAACAGAGCTAGTTGTTAGGCACAAACTAGATCCACACTTGAATTCAATTAGCTACTTCATTGGCCATTCCTACTTTACAGGAAGTTCCCCGAGTGGCAATCCCCACCTGAGCTAGACTAAATAAGGTTCAATGGCATTCAAGTGGGTAGAGTGTTAGATCTTGTTTTGTGCCCATGTAAGGATTCCAAACTAATTCCCCACTTGACTCCTTCTCCTGGCTTTGCCATTCTCTTCCTGATACTAGTCATTTTTTTTTGAAAAAAGTTTTCAATCTCAGTAAGATTTTAATTTCTATAACAAATGTCATTGTCAACTGAATATATTTTCAAAACAGATTTTTAAAAATAATGATAGTAATATCCCACTTGGTAAATTATGGGGAAATAATGTATTGGTATATACTGTGATAAACAAAAGGTGAAAGAAAATCACATCCTGTCTAGTAATATCTTCCAAGTTACTTCCTCAGAGTAGTTGGTGAGATAAATGTTCAACAAACTCCTTCCTCTCTATTAAATTGCCTATAAACATTTTTCTTAAGGTTATGATAAAAGTGGTAGAATGTTATTCTCAAAGTAATATTATTATTTCACCCCAATTTCAACTACAGTTAGCAAGGGAATAAATATTCCCCTCCAATACACGGTTACTGATGGCCTTCTTATGCCCTGAGCTAAAATAAATTTGAGTATGTTTTCTCAGTGCCTTTGTAAAAGACCTTCTCACCTTTTGTTTCTTTCTGTTAACTTTCAGTTCAATTTTTATGTGCAAATCCTGAGTTCTGGTGGCTATTTAAGAAAAAAGCATTAAGCATGTGTCTTATAGTCAACCTTGAGAACAATCTAATTCTATATACTTATTCCTTCATTTTTTTTCTTAAAACTAGGTTCTGAATTTTTCAGTGTTCAGAACCAGAAATTTTAATAAAATATATTTGATTGGGGGGAACTATAATGTTCAATAATTTCTAAAACACACACACACATATATAACGTACATTTGGCATTGGAAGAGAGAAAGAAAATGTATAGTTTTAATATTCTAGTAGAAATAGTGGAATGTATTCCTAATCACTAAATAGGAGGAATGCATTATATAATAAGAAAGAATCTAGAAAGGAGATAGCTGGGAAGTTTTCTCCTGGGAAAACCACTTTAAAAACTATATGCAGTTTATATATTTTAGATTTTATAAGTAATTTATTATTGTTCAACTGAAAAATAGTTTTACAAAGAACAAACATGCAGTAGAACTCATTTCTAAGGCCTGCAGATAGTGCAGCAGATAGAAGGCCTAGAAAATTTCCCCCTATTATGGATCCCTGCACATGTCCTATTTATGTCATCAGACTACAAAAATAACAATTAATTAACTAGATGGTAAGTAGGTTAATTATTATTTTTGTTACTGTCCCACATTACGTTGTTGATTATTTTCTTATTTTAGGGGGGAAATGATGGGCATATTGTCCTTTAGAAAAACTAATCCAAGAAGTGACCTGAATTCATCAATTTAACAAAGAAGGCTAAGGAATCTGCTAAAGTTCCTATAAGAAATCAATGAAAAAGCATGTGAGTTTGGAGACTGCAGCAGTGCTTAGGCTAGTGCACACTGAAGAAGGCATTATCTTAAAAGCTAGAAGAGGAAACTGCTTTAACTTTAGGTGCAAGTATGGCAGTGATAAGAAACTCTGAACCAATCAAGTTCCAAGCCCTGGACCAAACCACCTTAATGGGACTGCAGATAGTTGCTAAAAACCCCTGCCAGTCAAACAAGAGAGGGAAAGCAGGCAGAAAGCCAAGTTAGATAAACTTTGCCCAATGATTAAAGCAATCAGCTTCAACACAGTTGGAGGACTACACATATATTCAGTGTACAGAGGGCAGAATGTTCTACTAGGATTGCTGGATGGCATAAATGTAAGAATGCAGATCATTTTGCAGACATTTGTCATGCTGGAAAACAAAGTTTAAAAAATGGGAAGCATCTTTGCAAAGCAATATTTTAAAATGGATAGAGGAGCTGATGCAACTGTTTACAGTATCTGTTTACAAAAGCTTCCAGAGCTTGCCTGATTCCAGCAGCTAAATGTATTCCCTACAAGACCTGACAGGAACACATTACATGGTCAAGGTTACTTTATAGCTAATGCACAGTACAGAGTTAGAGAGCTTCAAGTATAAATGCATTTTCAAATAAACAATCTTCTACTTCAAGAGGTATGTTTCCAAATCATGTAAAAGAATTAACCCCCTCCCCCGCAAAAATCACTTGAAAACAGGAAACTTGAAAATGTTTCCCATAAAAATAATGCTTAAAAAAGAGTTGCTTTGTGTGCAGTCAAAATGATTACAGTGCTACCATTTCCCAAAGAAAAAAAATAAAAACAGAGACCAGGTGCCAGAAACAATGTGACTGAAATAAGCTCTGAGCCAATGTGTCCCAGTAGTGTAAGTACACAAGGAAAATGGCACAGTTTCCATATGTGTATGAAGAAAATTCTCATCTGGCTAAATAAAGCCATGAAAAGACCTCCTTCATGCTATTGCTACAGATAACAGTTTTCTATCACGTGCTTAATTATTCATGCTGCTGCGTGCAGAGAGACACTTTTGGCTGGTCCAGTCAGACTCGCATGGTATCAGCTTAGTCACCTTATTATACAATTTGGTTTTTTTTAAAAAAAAAAAATCAGCTTTTTGCATTTCCGGGATGCTTAATTTGTTCCAAAGAAAAATGTCTACACTCATTCCCCTGGAAGTTGTTTCAGTGAAAATTTTGGTTTAAAATCTTACTGTGGATGAAGATAAATCTGGTTAGAGATTATCTACACTTCCAGCAACCAAGGTTTTAGGTGTAAAACTGAATAAAAGCAAAAGCCTCTTGGCCAAAAACAAATATACATCATGGACATTACATAAAATAATTATTGATAATCACTGAAAACAGATCCAAAAAGGGTAGAAGCAATTTTAGGAATTAATCCCACTGAATTCTTCTTGAGCTTTTGGTGCAGTGCAATATCCTGAAAGATTAATATCACAACTGGGAGCACTCCTTTTTAAATGAACTGCATAAAATATTTGTTATTTTGCATTAGAAATATAATTAGGATGACAGGTTCAGAAATATATAACAAATCTCAAGTTATGCCCCACTGCTTACATTTTATATTGTTGTGAATGTTATCAAGATTCACCTAACAATAGTGGAACATAATTCTTCAGTAACAGAAGAATTAAAGCTTTTTTTGTGTGTTAATATGCCAAATTTCTGTATCATGAACATCCATGTTCATGATCCAGAAATTTGGCATATTAACACAAAGAAAAAGTGTGACAGGCCCACTGGGGCATGAAAAACACTTCTCATAGGGCTGACTCATTTTACTTGTATATCTATTAAGGATGCAAGGTAAAGTCAGTCAGACTTTTACCAGGATAGGGCAGCAGAGCAAGTGGCTGGAAAATGGCAGTGGTTCATCAGGAGAGGAGGCCAAAGACACAACTTATCTAATTATATTGTTAAGTGTTGGGTCCCAGTGCAATAAGCCAAGTAATTCCAATTGGATGCATGTACACTGAGGGCTTTTGCACTGGAGATGAATTCCTTATGTGTCAAATCACATTTGGCCAATAATGTGTTCTATTCTATTCTATTCTATTCTATTCTATTCTATTCTATTCTATTCTATTCTATTCCATTCATTCCATTCCATTCCATTCAAAACTATACTGTTCTTCAATATGTTTCTGACAAATCCCAAGGAGACGTCAGATGTATTCAGCAGAACTTGGAAGCAGGACCTACAAAGAGGAAAGTTGGCAAAATGAGGACCAATGTCATCAGAAAAACAATGTGTAATTCATCTAACAAGAAGGAAAGAATGACAATGAAAGTCAATGGCTGAATTGTCCAGTACAGAAGCAGCAACCAAGCATCACACTAGCCAATAATCTGAGAGTAGCCAGACTATCAATTATAAACCAGGGCAGGAATTGCAGAGTCAATGCAGAATTGGTAGTGGTGGCAGAGGCAATCTTCAAGGGAGGTGACTGCCAGGAATGAAGGTGAGATAGAGGAAATGAAAAAAAAAGTCAACCACCCACCCCATTCAAACCTTGGGAGAGCAGCCAAGCAAAACTAGTGGTTAGTTAGTAGTTAGTGGTTAGATAGGGAAAACAAAATTAGGAACTAAAATTTTAGAATAAGCAATGTCTAAGCACAGGAAATTTAGCCTAATATCAGAGCTGCCCCAGTTTGAGCCCTTAAGAAAGAGTTTCAACTTCATTTGGTTGAAGTGATAGGTACTTTTACTAAAATATTACTGGCTGCAGTAAACTCGGGCTAATTTTCCCACCTGAAAAGATACAGAAGGATTTCCTCATCCCAGCCTTCTCCCTATGACAGGTTTGTCTTCAGCCAATGAAGATCTGCCTAGATGTTTTGGGAATGCTGAGATGTTTGGTTAATACACATTCCTTCTCAGAGTGCATGGCCTAGAGTGATGGCATAAACTGGTTCTGAACGTCTCTATTCTTCATTAAACTGTTATTTTCCCCATCCCTATTTACCATCACACAATGACACAGGTTTATAGACCATTTATTCCTTCCTTCCCCCACAACCTCCCCATGTCCCCTCCCCACTAGCCTTTGATGGCAGGATGCAGCAAGGGACCAAACCAAAGATGGCAGACCTAACAGCAGGGATGGGATCTGACCAGTATAACTACTGGTTCTGTTGCTCTGTGTCGCGCGAGTTGTGCAAGTGCAATTTACAACCTGCTGAGCTGCCCGAACAGCTGAGCAGTGCTGCGTGCAAGTGCACAGCGGTTGGAAAAGCCCTTTTTTCCTGCTTTTTCAACCGTAGCTGTGTCGTGCAAAGCAGCTGCAGTTGAAAAAGCAGGAAATAAAGGTTAGAAAATATGAAACAATGTATGATTAAAATGTTTGATAAAATAGCTATCATAATTCAGTAGAATGCTTGTCAATAAATAAATGTAACAAAATGAATATTTAATGATTTACAAAACATATGTGAAGAGAAATAAGGGAAAAATTAATTATGGAGATTATATGTGTCTTTAAGGAAGTGTGATATTTAATTGAAAAGAAGTGTTAAAGATGTTAAAATTTTAATGATTATTGATAGAACTGAATTGGAATGGAATGAGGGTTTATAATTACATATATTTATAATTTTTTTTAAAGAATATAGTGTGTATTATAAGAATGTACCAAGCAGAATTCGATTGGAAGTTATGTATTATGTATTATATTGAAGGTCATAACCTTAAGGT
Source organism: Pseudonaja textilis (assembly GCF_049901715.1). Lineage (NCBI taxonomy): Eukaryota > Metazoa > Chordata > Lepidosauria > Squamata > Elapidae > Pseudonaja > Pseudonaja textilis. Next base: position 14,031,786 of record NC_141997.1, read on the forward strand.
ATATATTGAAGTTTAAATAAGAGTTGAATGGATGTAATTAAAAGATATAAAGTTGCCATACTCCAAGTAGTAACTACAGGAGAAAATTTGTTTAATGAGAAAAGATAATATGAAATTGAAACAGAACAGACAAAAGTGTAAATATCATGATTTGAATTGAGATGAGATAATCAAAATAAAATTGAGAAAATTAAAAGAGGGGAAAAACTATATAGAAAATGTAGAATAATATAAGATATGGAATAGAACACAAAAAGGAGCATGAAATTGAATTTTGTGTCTGTATAAAGAAGTTCAACCTGGGACCATGCTATTTTCAAAAAAGATGTTTTACTTGTATTTTGTATCTGTGAAAACCCAAATAAAACTTTATTTTTTTAAAAAAAGAATCCCAGTCCTGCCTAACAGTCTCTTTTTTCCCAAAAATAATAGACCACAGAGAAAGGGTTTAATTTTTTAACTTGCTACTTTGTAATAATAATAATAATAAAATTTCCCTATGATAGTTGACCTGTATTGCTTGAAAAATCATCCCTCTGATGATCAGGATGAGCCTCATGGAAGTCTTTGAAAACTTGGTTTTGTGTCTAAGCTTGTGGCCTTGTAGACATAATCTCTAGTTTAAGTTAATTGTGATTTTTTAAAAATGATTTTGCTATGAGGTTTTTTTTTTTAAATTATGTGTTTTATCCATTTTATCGTAAACCATGTGAGATGAATGTCCATATAAGTTGATTAAATAAAAACATAAATAAATAAATAGCATAGATTTCTAAAGTTAGCACTGGATTTTTGATGTCAAACATATATGGAATTTCTTTAGTCCAAGTCTGTGGTTTTATTTTATTTTTATTTTGCAGACTTTTTTAAAAAAGGAATAATCTACAATATTTATTACAACATGTCTTCAATAGACATTTTTCTTTGTTCTAAGATTTCCCAGCTGCAATATGAAGAAGCTTGTAAGACTAACGGCTCTCTTCTCACATAAATCATTTATTTTGTATCTGATACAGTATTACTCTTCCCATACAAAGCTGATCAATCTATTCCTAATGGACCAGGAGGAACAACTATAACATGGACGGGTTTCATTCATTGTTGGGGTTTTAGCAGCAGCACCATTAAAGAAAATTCAAGCGCATATGGCTAGGTGTCCATGGCAGAGAGAACAATCACAACAGAAGAAAATCTGTAACTTCTAGGCTGTCTCTGAAGCTTAGAGTAAATGAAGGTGTATTTGATAACATAAGCAAGAAAGTACCAAGCAATATTAAACAATTAGTTGAATATTAGACAAACCTTTTTAACATAATTTAGGATCTTTGATCATAATTTTCATTTATGGATTTTTTTGTTCTATTGAATTAAAGTGCATACACCCAACCTTGAATCAGTGCAAAATTTTATTATATATCATTCAGCTGATGTTCTGCTTCTATTGCATTTGTTACAAGTCACTGTCAAATATTATAGATAAGGTGATTTCTCCTTACTGTTGTTCTCCTTTCAGGATTTCACCAGACAGTAAGTAAAACATTCACTTACAGGGCACTGCAGCGTGAATGGGATGAATCTGACTCTGGGACTTTTCCTGGGCTTCTTTAAGCTGCTTTAGCTTCCCCTCCCCTCATCTTCCATCACTAGATTAAAATAATGTAAAATAAAGATATATTGATATATGGAAAAAATAGTCCCAGAAAAGAGGACCATTGAAGAGTCATAACACTACCTAGATGCTGTACAGCAGAATAAGTAAAATCGATTAGCTGTTATGCAACTTGATCTGCTACTGAACTGAGAAGTATTTTGAAACGGATCTTTAAATTTGTTAATTTGTCAGCTTGAAATCGACAAAAATGGGGAAATTGATAAAATAAGAAATAACCATATATACTGTATCCTTCATTATTTTATGGTTTTGCATTTGGTTTCTTGAGTACAAATTAGTTTAATCTGTTTCATGATGATTTAAGGTTGTTTCACTCATAGGTTGCTATAAGGATACATGAGACTGGAGAAAGATTGAGATTATGAAGGTGCATGGTACCAATGAAATTTCTTGTGTAAACTTAAATTGATTTAAAAAACAACATGACTTTATTTTTTTTTATATCATCCTAGATGTCTCTAGTGGTTCCAGAAAAAAATCAATATGTGAAATTCTTCAATTATTTCCCAATGATACCATTTTCAAGATGAAGCAAATTCAAAATCCATTGCAGAATAGTCATGATAGGTCTATTATGAATTACCTGTGAGGTTTTGCTCTCAAAAATAGCCTATTCTTGTTTAAAAATAATTAATGTGATGCCTGTAATAGAACATTTAGTCAGAGAATTCAACTTTTAACTTCTCCACTGCATCCACTTTCAAATTCTAAAAAAGAAAGTATGGGCCTATCTAGAAATACCTTTTAAAATATTATTCTAATACTTTTAATATTAATAATTAAAAATATTACTGAAATGGTGTTTCAACACTTTAAAATAAGACCGTAAAATCTGTGTTTGATGTGATTTGGTATACATCATTTTTATACAGCTTTGCAGTGTGAAATAAATAGGTAGACAGAAATGATTATTTAAACAAATCTGAACTCTACACATTATCCTTTTTCTTCCCAGGTGTGTTATATTTTCTGGGGATTCCTACATTTATTAGAGTTTTCTGTTTCATGATTCCTCACAAAAAACAAGGATCAATTATCCTGGATCTCTGTGTTAACTTCAGAATGGCCTTATTTTCATAGGGTTCAATAGTTATGGTGATCTTTACTGAACAATCCCAGTGTCCTTGAGGACTGCGGTTCCTATTCTTTCCAAACCATCAAGGCAACCTCTAAAGGCTTGCACCTTTGATAATTATCTGTAATGTTCCACTTAACAGTCACGCTCATGACAGATGTCTCAAGCTATGTGGAACCTGATGGACAGCTACCCAAAGTCACAGCATATTCCCTGATCAATTTTAGATACTTTTAAAGTGATAAAGAAGCTCCAGTGGTATAAAGCATAAGTCGAAAATTTGGTTTTAGAAGAGACCTAAACAATACACACACACATACACAGAGTGTTAGAGCAGTTTGGCAACCCCAATTTTATTGATTATATGCATGACACAGGCCATGATTTTAAGCATCCTTATCCTGCTCTTTTCTGTACTGCAAAACACCAGCTGGCAGCAAAACACAGAGGTGAGTAATGATAATGAGTAGGACAGATTATACTGGCAGTTTTTTTTTTCCCCTTGCCACAGCAAGGAATAAATTCCATGTAGGATCACTATAACCCATGTTGTAGTTCCACTGGTGCAAACAATGGAACAAATAAGGTTTATTGATTTGTAGCCTTTATTTAATTGCTCTTTTTGTGTAACTTATTCCAGCATTTAAAAGAAATCAGGTTTTCTACTTGCTTTTCAGAATGAAACTTGGGTCCACATTGGAGTGGAACAAGCATGTGGAAACCCACCACTTTTTGCTTAAGGAAACCACTTTCGGACTTCCCATTTGTGAGGTGTGGAATAGAGAAAAAATAAGACACGATGTCAAAGCAATGGGTGGGGACACAGATCAATGACAAAGCACATGTTTTACAGTCCCACCATCAACCTCCAGCGATTCCAACAATGCCTCCTTGAAATACCGAAGATGCTGCTCATAGAACAGCATGCTCTTTTGAAATTCTGTTCTCCAATTCCGGAATGGTTTACTATTTGAGCAAGTTTATTTAAGCCGGTAGTCATTGCTGCTGTGGAAGAGACCATTTTTGAAGTAGCCCTAATGGATTACGGGTGGGTGGGTGTGTGGGCGCGCGCGCGAGTCAAGCCAGAGATATTCCAGGACAGTAACAGGTGCTTTTCTTTACCTTTCCGTTTCAACATGTGTACAAATGCCCACCTGTTCAGCCCTCCAGACACCCCGGCTAATGCTCTTCCGGCTGGTTTGGGTTGAGGATGAGAGGCTCTTCGCCTCGGCTTGTAGATGTCGATCTGGTTTCTGTAGCGATGGGCCAGACTGAGGAGATCTATTGGCTGCTGGCTTTGTAAATTTCACTCAGTTTGGTCCAATAGCAGAAGGAGAGAGACTGGTACAGCCTGGACCCTCTCCCTGCTCAATCTCGCTTCTCCTAGCCGAGCAGTCTCTCGCGCGCTCTCCCTCCCTCCCTCCCTCCTCCCTACCCCGCATCGGCGATCCGAGCTCTTTACTCAAAGACCCAACTCGCCTTCTTCCCGCGCGGCTTGTGCTGATTTTTTCCCCTCCTTTGAATGTAGGTCATTGGCAGCGAGGAGCAACGGGTTATTTCAAGCCTAAGTGTGGAGGCCAGGGTTTGCGGGGTGCGTGGGTGCGCGTTGTTTGTTTGATCGCCGCTCTTCTCATCCCCCCGCCCCCCCCTTTTCCTGCTTCCGAGGGGGCTGTTGCATTCCTCCGGACGAGAAGGATCCTTCGGGTTGGATTTCACGGACGCGGAGAGGGGATGGGTGGGGGGCAGAGACGCCGAACTCCGCTCATTCCAGCGGTGTGAGAGATTCCGACTAAATTCGCCGGGAAGAAATCCGCTGGAAGATCCTGTTCCGTCTACAGCAGCAGTTCTTTCGGTAAAGGTAGGTGCATCTAGAAGTCTTTTCCTTTCTCTCCGCCTTGTTTTTTGGTTTGCAGCCGATACTCCATAGAGGTATTGCTTCGCTGCAGTCATTTTTGCGCGCTTCCAGCCCCCGCTGCTTTGCCACCTTAGAATTGGGAGGGGGGGCGGGCAAAGACTTTTTTCTTTTCTTTTCCTCCTCTCGCCCTCATCTTTCCACCACCACCACCACCACTACCATTAGAGGATTCCCACCACCACCATACACCACCGCCCTCTCTTTGCACGCACACTCCTAATCGCCCACACTTGGGCATCCACACATCCTGGACCCTGATTTGGAAGGTGGGGACCACTTTGCTGCAGTCAGCTCTTTGGCGAAGCTTGGGGCTCTGTGTGAGATGTTTACAAAGTAGTTCTGCCTCTTGGAGAAACACAGTGCAGCCGCGGGGGGAGGAGGGGGGTGATATCTGCAGTACGGAGGGCAGAGAGAGTGGGAGAAAGTGCCGCCGCCGCCGCTTCACGGAGATTATGCAGGGAAGCTGGACCTCAGGGGTTGTTCTTGGGAACCGAGCGGGGGAATGGAGGTGGGGAGAAATGCAAAACAGGCGGCCGGAGCGTTGCTTTTAGCCCTCCCCCGCTAGAATGGGGAGGGATTAGGGGCTCTCTGGAACCATTAAGCGGGTCCTCCTCCTCCTCCTCTCCCCCCCTCCCCATCTCCGGAGGCTGCTTGGTATTCTTTTTCTTTTTAATAGACGAGAAAGCACACGTGATTTACGGACTGGCATTTCGGGGTGGGTTTCCTCCTTATTTATTACTTGTTTATCTGAAAAGAGAAGCTGAATTAAATGGGAAGAACAACGGAAATAGCTTTGAAAAAAGGAGCGGGGGGAGAAGCTGGAGCGTCTTTGCGGGGGTGGAGATGGGGGAGCGGACAAAAGGATTGCTAGATCCACCGTATGCCCTCAAAGGGGGTCTTTCTGCGTTTGGATTCTCTGGTGGGGAGGGGGAGCAAGAAAACTCCGCTTTGGGCTGGAATGGTTGATTCGCGTTGCTAAGGCTCGACTCTCCAGTGGAAAGTTAGCAAACCTAGAACTAAGAGTCAAGTGGTCGAAGAGCCTAGCCTGCCTTTAATGCTCGACCCTTTAATGCTGCTTCTACCCTTTTCGTCCACCTCTTCCTTCACTGCACTGCAGCTGCCTTCCTTTTCCTATGCACCCCTCCCTTTTGGTCTGCAGGGCGTTGTGAATGATGAACTGTCCCTTCTGCAGCCACCCGTGAAGGGGGTCATAAGATCGGCAGCCTAACATGTTAGTCTCCCTCTCTCATCCTTTGCAAAATTGCCATTTTGCCCTCAGCCTCTTGTTCAGCTTCCAAGGCCTAGGAGGATGTTTAAAGAAAGGATGATCCTAATTGGGGGTGGGGGAGAGATGGCTTCATCTCCTTTCCCCCACCCCCAAATCACTGCAGGGGCTTGAAAGTTCCAGATGCTGCCAGGTCTCCAGTATAGGCTGCTAACTCTGGCATTCAGATGCTCTGGAAAGGTTGAGCAGCTGCAGCCCATCTTGTCCCTCACACCAGGTCCAACTTGTCAGATAAAATTATCTAGCTTTTCCAATGATGGACAGTATTCTTTACCCTTCACCAATGTCCAAATGCCCAATTTCAGTGTTTCCACTTTACAAAATGCCTCTCCGCTCCAAGTTGCTTTTCCATTTACTTAACCACACTTTGCAACCATTTCCCTAGTAATCACAGCTGTCAGTGTTGAAGCTATGGCCCAAAGTCAATTGAACCTCACTCCCCAGTCCATAGGTACCCTTTTATCACAACAGTTTTGGCCCTGCTTGATAGATTTTGCCTGAATTTTAACCTGAGCTAGCTGCAAAAGATATCTAAAAGGTAAGAATATCTATTTTAGGATTTAAATAGGAGATTAAGCAATATTATGAAGGTACAAGATAAACATTCTTCTGAATTTTTGTTCTTACTATTCTAATCTTGAGTTGCTGCTCAGTTGCTAGTTCAGTTACTAGAGATGTTCTTTCTTGGATTACATTTTGCTAGAAATATTTTTGGACTGCTGGGAGAAATTCATTGGAAAGTGGCTATGGTCAGTGCCTGGTTAATTTCAACTTTCAATATTTAGGGTGGTAGAAGTTAGGTATTTCAACAAAAGGCCCCATTAATTTTCTGACCTGTAGGCATGTATAAGATTCTGAGAGTCTACATGAGATATCTTTTGTCTTCTCAGGTACTGTAGACATCTATGTATAGTGTGTAGTGTATGTGTATGAAAATAAGAAAATACTATGTAGGAAAACAGGAAAATACTATATATAATAGAAACTTTTCTACTTTTGGGTAGGGGGAGGTGATGGGAAAAAGCAGGTGTTCTTGCAAGAAAATTCCACAAGGTGGTAGTGTGGATACTTCTTAATGATGTGCATTTTATTTATTTTGGGGGGAGATTTCGTCAATTGCTTGAATGTTTTTCCCCCCTCTATTTCTTCTTGTATCTTAAAAGACCCATTGTATGTCTGTTCTGCAAACGACAAAAGCAGGATTGTTTTGCAAATTGTGGTATATTCATCTAGGCCTGCTTTCCTACCCATCAGTTATGTCTTCTTGGGAAATAGGCCTTCTGAGATTTCAAAGTTCATGTATGAGAATTGCAGGAAGTGTAGGATTTGGCTTGCTTGGAACAAGATATAACAATTATGTCAACGGATATGCAGCAGAATGAAGAAAAGAGAGCCTGTGCTTTGTTATAGTGTACACCCACAGATAAGACTGAATTGTAAAAGTCTATAGGTCTAATAATGAGAGACAAAGATTGATGTATCTATTGAATCCATTACACTGGCTGTTTTTGATCAAATTCATGTTTCATTCTGTGTTATTGACAGGATTGCAGTAAACTAACTTATCTGTTGTTTATATAAATTGATAAAAGATTGTCAGAAAGAAGATGATGATATTGCTCAAAATACTATTATGAGTAAGAGAAGAAGAAATGGGGGTTTCTGAAATGAGGAAATCTTTTGAACTTGTAAATTTAAGGTGGGGCATACATGTGGGAAGAAAGAGAAGGTAAGGTGTTAAAAGGTGTTACATATGATAGCTTAAAAATCCATTTGATGGCAAAACTGATATGTGAAAATTGCTTCTTTCCTATAATTTTCAGGAATCTATTTACTAAAAAATTGAAGTTCAGATTCATAGAAGGCAGAAATATATTTCACAAAATGGGTACAAACTATTCTCTTGCTATTAGTGGTTCAGAATATGGTGGATTATATCATTCATTTTTATATCATTGTAATATTGTAATATTTCTGTTCAGTTATGCTATTCCCTTTGGTGTGTATGTGTGTGTGTCTGACTGTTTAGTTATGCTATTCCCTTTGGTGTGTGTGTGTGTGCGTGTGTCTTCCTGGTTATTCTGGAAAAGAAGTGTACATTTTTATTTAGAATTATGTGAGATTTTTATATAAGAATTGGATACTTTATGTGGCAATAATTTCATCACCACAAGTAATTTGGCAATACAACAATACAAATAACAATACAACAAGAAAAATAGCAATAAGTAAAATCTTGTGTTTGATAAAAAATAGTCCAGCAAAAAATGTTTTTGTTTTTAAATTTTATTTAGTGAATCATGATTGTGTTAGGGACTATTGTGTTTCATGCTACCTCTCTCAAAAAAAATATTTGTCATTTTGTAATGTAGTTAAAATACAATATAGTTCAAGGATATAGTGTATCTCCAAAAGGGAAGTAAGCATTTCATTTCATTGTAAATAGCTATCTCCATATATTGAATTTGGTCAGAATTTCAGCTCCTAAATGACTTGTATAAGTTAAGGGCTTTGTTCTCATAAGTAATATAAAACTGAAATAATGTAAATTAAAACTGAGTTTAGGGTAGATAAAATTAAGGTCATTATTTCTGCATAATTATGACCTCTCATTTTATTATTACCTAAAATAAACTGTCTGATCATTATTTTGCTGCACAATATGGAAAGGATCAATAGGACTATAGTATTCTTTTATTGGCTGGCTTCATGATGAAGGGTTTCTCAAAAAAGGATTCTTAAAATGTGCATAGAGAGTTCATGTTCAGCTGTGGATCAGAAGGAAGTACTGTTTGAATCCTCCTCAGGATATGATTTATTTTTTCACATTATCTTTTGCTATAGAAGTACAGTGCCTGGTTCTGATGGGTCCTCAACAGAATGACCACATTAAAAGAATGTTTTTGATTAGTTGAATTGTTTATTGTGTGGAATGCAGTCGTCTGTGTGGGACAGTACCTTTGTCTTTGAGCCATTGTATGGTCTGGGAGGAAGGATGCATTAATGCAAGCCAGGTGCATTTCTCATATCTGTTTCACATTAACTAAACACATTAAAAGTAATAAGAAAAAGTGATATTGAAAACCTGGGTCTTAAACTCAGGACTTACATCATGTCATTGAAACCCACAATGAAATTTAAATTCAGACTAAAGCTTTATTCTATTACTATGCAACTCAGGTGTACTCAAGCTCTGTTTGTAAAGCACTGATATTATGAGCCATTTTGATATCTGAATCTGAGTGGGCTTTACATTCTGCCTCCCAACCTTTTCATGAGCCTTATTCTGTTTACTTTAGTAGTCCCTTGCCTGAATTGCAACAGAAAAAAAGCTTGTTGTCTGATGGAAATGAGATTTCATTGGCAGTTCTCCTGGAAATAGTAGATAAGGAAAAACTACTCAAGATATCTAAAGAAGAAGAAAAAGAAGAGAAATTAAGCCAGAGAGGTAGAAATGACAGCTGGGAGAAACTATTTAAAAGAAAGCATTCATTGTTAAATGTGAAACTGCAGTTTACATCTTGGAAATTATTAGGAACAAGAATCCTTGATACCCAAAGCTTTTAAAGTCTTACTGCATAACTTAGTTTACCTGAAGGAGATGTAATAGTAAAAATGATGACTTACCTATAGCCGTGCAGTTTCCTGAGGAAAGACTTCTTAATACCAGTGCTTTATTTAATTACACATAAAATAAATAAATAGAAGAAAAGTAACAAAAGTAATTGAGATTGGCATATGTGGAACTGATTGCGGTAGATTATACCAAAATATAATTTTATCATATTTTATTTAGCTATATATTAAATTATTGTATTTTATTCCAATTTCCTTTTAAACTATTTTATTCCAATTTTCTTTTAAATTGTATTTTATCCAATTCCATTTTAAATTTATCAGATTTTAGTAATAATTTGTGTCTGGAATGCTGCACTTTGATATGGCACAAGGGCTAATCAATAAACTAAGTAAGTAATACAGGCAAACAAATGAAAGCAGTAACTACTGTCTCCTTGAAATCAGCTGTTTTCTCATAAACACGTTTTCATTTTTTTATCATTTTGATTAGTTTTTCTGTAATTTAATTTTTTATTAAGATTATAAAATAGAGTTAGGCAGACTCAATTTTAACAAAGTGAATAATAAATAAAATAATCACCTGGGTTTCTGAAGAGCAGTAGGCCACATCTGGGAATTCTGCAAAGAAGATATAAGGAATGCAGTGGGGAAGCAAGGCAACAGAGTGCCAATTGAATGAGTGAAAACATTGATGATTTAGGTTTTTCACTATCTTTCCAAGACATGGAGATATTTCATATATTTTGTAGTATTTTATATGTTGCATTTGTCATCGCAAGTTTTCTAGGAAATGATTTATTCAGTCTTTTGATTCCTTGACCATTCTGCTCAAATTCTTTCTCTCTATATATACTTGCTCAATATCCGTGCTTCACTATGAAACTATGTAGCTGGGCTTAGTTTTGGGGAAGGAAAATAAGGGGAAAAAAATTCTACCTCTGCCTACCAGCATCCATTGGTATTCATCTGGCTAGCATCCTGTCACTGTGTGAGAGAGTTGAGGAAACTGAAAAAATGTTTGCTGTGTGAGCAAGAAGGAGACAGCAAGGAGCCTAGGTGTGGCTTAGCTCAACTGTACTGTACTAAAGCTACTTGGTGCTGTGGAACTAAAAGTAAAATTGAAACTCCTCTGCTTGTGTTTTGCATTTGGAACATATTTCTTTTCAAGTGGAGAGGGGGAGTAGAACTCCTTAGCATCAGAGCATGTTAATAATAATATATGAAATATTAATGCTCTGATGGTCATTTTGAAAAATCCTTTCTTAGTGAGCACCTAGAAACCAAGAGGAACATACATGCCAAATTTCAGTTTGTAGGCGTTATGGTTCAAGAGATTTTGTGATGATGCGTGAGTGGTATTTCACTTTTATATAGAGAGATACACACACATACATGCACACAAATATATCATTTAATATATACATACAGTACATACACATAGAAACAAATTGAACTTTTTAATAAAGTTGTAATGAAGTGTGTAATGAAGTTTTTTTATTTATTAAATAAATTTATTAAATTTATATGCCACTCTTTAAAGATCTCCTTTGGGAGGGCATATCTTACTTACCTTTAAGAAAGGTAGAGTAAAATACTGCAGGTGGATTACAACAAGCAGATAAATGTCTAATAAGATATAAACTAGTATAATTGAAAACCAATCCTGAAACCATATATGCTTACATACTTGCAGAAATACAGATAAAACTGTTCTTGAAAAATTGCCAGCCAGAAATGGTAGAGGAAAAATAAAAATATGGTATTTTTGATATTTCTGGTGGTTAAAACACAGGTTGGAAAGAAAGTGCATAGGATTAGAAAACATTGCATTTAGAAAATGTTAGCATATCATATGAAGAAGCTAGATTCCATTAAAAAGCATGGAAAGGATTTGATAGGACAATGGAAGTTAGGCAGAAAATGATAAAAAATAAAGAATGGAATGTAGGCATTTGCAACAGAAACACTGTGTTAAAGGAGTAGATAGAATAAGGAAATTGCCAAGAACACATAAAATCAGGCAATGTATGATTTTTGAAGGATGAATGCCTATTTCCATAGAAATGGTAACTACTGTATAAATTAAAAGCAGAATTCTCTTTTTCCTAACTTCAAATCCTGGGCAACTTCTTATCCATTTATTCTTAGTATGTATGAAGATAACTTCACAGAATCATAGGTTGTTTCTCTTCACATCTGAGATAATATATGCATTTTTGCTATAACGTAATATGTTCCATCTCTGCTTTTAATGTACTCACACTAAGGTAGCTTCATTTAAGTAATATAGTAGCAATTTCTACCTTTCTCTTTCACATCTCATTTTCAGAACACTCTTCTGCTTGACAGAGGTGTCAAAACTTTTAAGAGAGCCCAGATTTGGAAATTAATGGAGCTCTCATTAGAAGCACATTATAGACAATCTCACAATGAGATGATTAAATGACTAGGGTGAAGGATGAGAAAAATGCAGTCATTATTAAAATGACTTTTTAAAAAACGAAACTTTGAAATGGAATGAGAGTTTTTCATATGGTTTTGGTAATAACATAAGAAAGGCACACTGAAGTGCAACTGATAGGAAATGGAAAATAGAGCATTTGTAATGTACTGAAATGATAAAGATAGGGAAAATGTAAATTATTAAAATTATATGCTTAAGTCATATATAGGAGCCGTGGTAGCACAATGGTTAAAATGCAGTATTGCAGGTTAATTCTGCTGATTGTCAGCAGTTCGATTCTGACCTTAGAGGGGGCATGCATAAGTGCCTATTGTCCCTGTCATTGTATTTTTAGTCTTGTTCACATTTTTCTTTCACAAATTCAAATAAATAAATGACCAGCTCAAGGTTGACTCAGCTTTCTATCCTTCCGAAGTTGGTAAAATGAAAACCCAGATTGTTGGGGCAATATGCTGACTCTATAAACCACTTAGAGAGGCACTATGAAATGGTATGTATATCGAAGTGCTATTGCTATATATTAATGTATTATTTATATATCATCCAAACCAGATTTGATTTTATATTCTTGGAATAAAATTACCATAAGGAAAACGTCACCAAATGTAACTGAAATGCATATTATGTTGGGCATTCTGGGTACTAAGGAATTCTATAAAATACTTGTTTTAGGACTGTTTATCCCACACATAATAATCAAAACTTATTGGCAACAAATTTTGGCATTAGGGGATTTAAAAATAATAGAGGCTGACCTGGATGGAACATAAAGCAATAATATGTTTAAAAGAAAAGGAAATTCTGGAGCATTTATATAACCTATCATTGGTTGACCCAATGTCAGATTTAGATTGTTTTTGTATTTTTTTTCATGATTCAATCATAATTCATTTGTCATGATTCCATATATACCCCTTTGCAGGATGGAAGACTATTAGATACGTTTAGTTGATATAAATTAGATAATAATGAAACTGATGAATGAATCAGTCTTAATGTCAGAATTCATCATCCAGAAAAAATCAGTCAAGGAATCAAATTATGCCAGACAGTAAAAGCAAGGATGATATGCTTAAAAGATATAGGGAATGGCAAAGTCAAAACTCTACAATAATGAGCTGAAAACGAGGTCTTGGGGAAAAGCTGATAGATTAGTTTAAAAATCAAATTAGAAAAACATAGGTAAATATGAATTAATTACTCAAGATGTTGGGAGAAACTAATGTATGATATAAAATGCATATTATGTTGGGCAGACCTCAGGTTTCTCAGAATTTTAATTTTGTAAAAAACACTGTACAATCTATAGCTATAATGTATATATAAGGTGCAACTTTTAAGTACTTTTAAAAATCCCCCAAATTTCAAGGATTGAATTGAGCTTCATAGCTACTGTATTTTATCAAATAAATTGATTATGTGCAATCATCTAGGTTTTGATTTTAGCAACCACATTGATAGATTTTCTCCATGACAATCTACTTCAAAATCAAGTAAATATCAAAATCATTCCATCTCTCAGCTTTCTTCCCTTCAGTATAGTAGTGCAAAATAGTCAGGATGGCACTTCTTTTGGTTCTACTATTAAGCAATTGAAGCTTAAAAATTATTTGATGATTGACTTTAAAGAACCTACAGCAGATTTTGCAGTAGATGAGAAACATTTCTATCCACTCCTTCCTTTCTTGTTCTTTGAATGTACTGACCTCTGGCTGTTAACATGTCAGTAAGACTCAAAATCATAACTGGGGTATAGTAACCCAGTCTCAGCACTAATATGGCAAACAAAGTAAAATTTCTTGGTCCTTATACTTTTATGTATGGTGTGTGTGTGTATCTTATGTATGTATATCCACACAAATACCTCACACACACATAACCTCCCACCAAAGTTCCATTTTCTTTTCTCGGTCACAAGTTTAAAAAAAGTGGAATTGCAATCACATAGTTATGCCCACTGTCTTGACTTTTATCAACTCCCATCAATGTTCCTGTCATCATCTCTTTTTATAGAATTTCTTACCCACATTGTTGCTGAAAGTTTGTGGTTTGGAACAAAGCTACATTTTCTGGCATAGGAAGCCATGTATTCTGATGATACTAATATTGGAATCAAGTGCTTCATATTCTATCTAACTATTGAATTTCCCATAAGATGTATCAGTGGTAATTAGGAATAGACAAATTCCTTGTGTGTTCAGTCTCATTTGGCCAATAAAGAATAAAGAAAGAAAGAATTCTAAAAGAATAATTGTGGTCATATAGACAGCTCTTACTTTCCTCTTTTCTTCTTGTTTACATCATTCTGGTTCACCTTTTGAATATATAAATGACATTAAAAACTGTTATAGTTGAAAGCTTTTAATGACCAGACTGTGGGCTAAATTAACCCCCGCATAGGGGCTTTTCCCACTTCCTAAACAGTAAGTCCTAAGCAAATATAATAAAGATGAAATATTATATCAACATAAAAACACAAGCAAGTCTTAGTCACTGGAATATGTCTTTGAAGAGAGACATGCCATTATGCTTCCTGTCAAATTATGTCAGAACAAATTAATTTTCTCATATTAGTCAATTTAATGCAAGCTTATATTTGAGTACATATTGTGTTTGCTTGTGGGTTTCTTTTGTTTTTTGTCTTTGTGATCTGTAATTGTATTATATTTTATAAGAGTGTTTTTGTAACAGAGGGATAGAACTAGGTGAGTGCCAAGAAACAGTAGTCCATAGGTATATTGATGACGATTAGAAAGGATTTGAAATATGGACTATTTCAAAGAATATATGAAGTTATTTTATATCAGCCTATTCATCTCATTCAGTGTTGACTATATTAGCTTTTGCCAATCTGGTATACTCTAAAGCAGGGGTCGCCAACCTTTTGGACCTCAGGGACCACCAAACTCATAATTTTAGATCCCAGGGACCACTAACCGATTCTGTGGGTGTGGCCTAATTTGTGGGTGTGGCTTGGTAGTCATGTGACTGGCTGGGCATGGCTTGTATGTAAATATTATAAATATTTATGTAAATATTGATTTTTTTTATAAAAAAGAGCAACTTTTACCCAAAATCAGGCAAAGCAGGGAGATTGAGTTGCTCACAGAATCACAGATTCATTCAGAGATCTATCTATCTGCCATTGGCTAGGTCAGTCTGTCACATAAAATTTGCTTGCAAGCAAACTCATAAAATTTGCTTGCAAGCAAACTCACAAAATTAACTCCCAACATACCATGCATGTAAATATTGAATTTTTTATTTTAAAAAAGAGCAACTTTTACCCAAAATCAGGCAAAGCAGGCAGATTGAGTTGCTCACAGAATCATTCAGTGATCTATCTATCTGCCATTGGCTAGCTCAGTCTCTCAAATTTGCTTGCTGTGGGTCTGCACTGAATTCGCTTGCAAGCAAACCTTCAGTCCTAAGGGAGGTTCAGCTGTGCTGAGCCGAAGATCTAAAGACTAGCTAGAAAGCAAGAAATCCAACCATTTCCTGCTTCCTAGCTAATCTAAATCTCCCAGCACAGCAGAACAGATGATGGTCAGAAAAAGGAAAAATAGCAACTTAGCAGGCAAGTTTACTGGGTAAGGAGTGAGTGGGTGGGGAGGGTTCCAGTGGGCCATGTGGGCGGCGCAGCCTTGTGTTTCTGTGCAGCCTGGATTAATTGCTTTGTGGGGGTGCTCGGGGTGAGACTTCTCTGTGGCCCACCAAAATTTTCTCACAGCCCACCGGTTGGCGACCGCTGCTTTAGAGGAGTTGAATTTAATAATTAAAATAATTGTTGCAAGCATGTGTAGAAGGAAGAAATTTGTTCTAAACAAGGGTTCAGGTAGCTTTTTTTCTGAAGCCCAGTAGATGCTAATGCTCTTCAATAAAAAAGCATTATTTCACTAGTCTATTATGTGAAATGTCAACATTCAGGTCAGCATTAAATACCTAATAATATACATTTCTTGGGGTTTTTAAATTGCATATAGACTTCTGCATCCATATACTTTCTCTTGAGTAGAGAACATGAAACACTGTATATGAAAATTATCCTCATCCTGATCATCTGTTTTAAAATGTATTATTCGTAACATTTATAAATAATACATAAATAAAATATACATATGACCCATCTTGTAACATATTGTAGAAGCTTGCAACCTATATATAACATCACAATTATACAATAAAAATATTAAAACCAAAGATACTAAAATAAAAATATTAAAACTAAAAATCTGGCACTATATACTAAAGTTAGCTCATTCTGTTCTAGTGCTTGGAGGAAAATCCAGGTTTTGAATGCTTTTTAGGAGGTTTAAAAAGCTGTTGAACTGCCAAATTTCAGGGGACAAGAGTATTGCTTAGGTACAGGGCTTGTCACAGAAAAGGCACATGTACTAGTTTCCACAAAAATTGCAACATTAATGGAAAAGACTAGGACAATGCATATCTTATCCAACCTGATAGGATGGGCAGATGCCTTAGAGAGAGCTGGTTTCCAAATAACTGACTCCTGTGCCATTTCAAGGCAATGTAGGATACAGATAAAGTCAACAACTATAATAAATATCAGTAAGTTTTTCCTCATTAGGTTGCAAAGCCTATTTGACGAATTTACGTAAGCAAGCAGAAACGAGTACCTTGAGCAGTAGAAAATTGTTTGGATTTTTATCTTAATTTATCATTAAGCTCTGTGGAGATCTGTTGTGTTCTTAACAGGGCTGCTTATTAGTATATCAAGTTCACAGAATCAAGGTAGCCTGGACTGAGGCAATTAGATCTTTAAAAAAGTTATATTGACAAAGCCAGAAGCAAGAAAATTATTCTTTTTTTTGGCAGTCTGAAGAACACAGGGACACCATAAGCTCAATGTGTAGTAATTGGTCTGAAGAGACTAAGCATTCTGCCTTAACACAAACTTCTAAAAGCTTGTGTATTTTGAAGTGTCAATATGTAGCTATCACAGATTCAGAAAGTACTGTCTTTATCTTCTATTATGTAATTCAAGGCATATATTTAAAGTTCTCTGATTTTTTTTAACCCAGAATCTGATTGGCTCATGCTAGGTTTTTGGATTTCTTCATTATGTGCTTTGAGGAAAGGTATGCTATCATATAATAGGACTGGTGTCTATGAAAAAGAAATATGTTTCTCCCATCTCAACATGAGTATTAAGTTCTAATATGCATCTGTAAAAAAAAGCTATAAAGAGAACTTATTATTCTAAATTATGGTATATATATGTATAATATGGTACGTCCTCATAATGATTAATGTTTAAAATGTAATTACTTGATAAAAACAATTATCAAAATGAAACAATTACCAAAATCAAACCCTCTTTAAAAATGCTGACTCAAGCACAAAATATATTCAGTTTGCTCAGTTTAGCAAACAAATTTCATTCAGCTGATTGAGAAAACACTGTTTGCAAGATAGCTGTAACAACAGCAGCTTTTTTGTTGTATTATGGAACACTTAGTCTTTACCATAAAAGATTGTTAAGCATAGGTTTATGATCATCTATGGAGATTCTCAATCACCGAGTCCTGGTTGTCTTGAAGATGCTTTTCAAAAGGCAACTAGACTTTATTGATTTTTTTCCCCTTGAAAATGATTCACTTCTCATCCAAGAACTGAAGAAGTTTCTTAGATGACAAGCAAAACACTGTGATGGGTTCTTGTAAATTAGACAAGGGAAAAGTTCTGACATTTTTTTATATTGCATGCAATCATGAGTTTATGGTTTATATGTTTTGTCCTTATAAACAGCAACTATATTTGAATAATGCATCATGTTGATTTTTAGTGCAGCCATTCTAAGCTTGCTGAGTTAAGTATTATGCCTAATAAGAATCAGTAGGGTAACACTTTAATATGATTGGGATGGGGTCTATTGGAAATTGCCATCATATATATGCTCTGCTATCATATTGACCGGAATAATGAAGGTTAAGAGATCAAATTCCTCCATTTGTTAACAAATGGTGTTATATATCAAATGGAGAAGCAAGAGGAGAGGAATCACACCTCCACCTAACTGTAGAGTGGAAACTACTATACATAAACAATATGTAAGCAAACCCCACCTTCACTAGTCCTAATTATATTATCTCATTGGGTAATAAAATGTCTGCAAGTAAGCAACCAAGTATCAAGGAGTGAGCTGGAAACCATGTTTTCTATTTACAATTTTACAGAGAACTTAAAACATTTTTTTCATTTTGTAGGGTTTTAAGAAATTCTGTAACAAAGATTCATAACTGGATTAAAATACATATTTGTTGCAATTACATCTACTTTATAAAGAAATTTAAGTACTATTTGAGCTTAAATATATATGTTGTGTGTTAAAAACAAAAAAGAAGTAAACATAATATACATAGCCTCTATATTAAAATAGTTCATATAAACTATATTAACAATTTTTTTTAAAAAAAAATATAATAATTATGCCAGTCTAGAGCGTGAATTGTCAGCAGCTTGCAGTGGGAAGAGATACTTCCAAATATCTTTTGAAAAGATAGACATGTTTCAGTTATATTCATTTTAATTATACCATATTTAGATATAGAATACTATGGCAACATTTTAATTAGTTCTAGACTGTTAAATACAGGTAGTCCTTGACTTTTTACAGTTCATTTGGTGACCATTCAAAGTTACAAAGGTACTGAAGAAATTGACTTATGACCAAGGGTGGGATTCCACCGGTTCTGTCCAACTCTGTTAGAAACAGTAGCTTTTTCAAACACTGCGCGCAGGTACTCAGCTGTCCGGGCAGCATAGCTGATGACATTTCACATGCGCACCCAGCAAAATGTAAATCACCGAACTGGTAGTTACACCGGTCAGATCCCACCCCTGCTTATGACCATTTTTCAAAGTTACAATCTTTGCAGCATCTCCATGATTATGTGATCAGAATTCAAATATTTGGCAACTGGTTCATATTTATGACCATTGCTGTGTCCCAAGGTCATGTGATAATCTTTTGCTCTGTCGAGCAAAGTCAATTGGGAAGCCGCATCCACTTAACAACTAGATTATTGACTTATCAACTGCATTAACAAATGTGGCAAGAAAGACAGTAAAATGGGGTAAAATTCACTTAACAAATGTCTCACTTAACAACAGAAATTTTGGACTCAATTGTGGTCATAAGTTGAGGATGACCTGTATACAGATTATCTTTCATTTTCATTTCTATTTAAGAATTCTATTTAACAAAAATCTGCCAAAAACTATCCTCAAAATAGCAATACAGAGCAACTTATGGAAAATTATAGGCTAAATGCTGGAATTCTGGAGTAAAATCATCTTAGCCTTTTTTATATTTTGGGTTGTTTTTATTTAAACATGAAAAATGTTGAGAAAATGAATTTTTCTTTAGTTTCCCACTAACTCTTCCAAATCTTTCCCTTTATAGTTATGTTTTATTGATTAATTACATTGCAGCCTTTTTTAGATTTTTCACAGAGGACAGACAAATGAAATATTTCTACTTAAGTTGAATGAACCTAAAAGAATAGCTGTAAGAATGTTAGAATTAGCACTTGGATGCAGTTGTGAATGTAGCTTTAATTTTGATAGCTTTGTAGGTAGAAGACACAGATGGGAATTATCTCTCCTAAAATATAGCAGTTTTTTTCTACCACTAACAATGTTTCCTTTAAAAGATGTAATGGCTCAGGGGTGTAAACATGAAATTATCATATCTAAGTGAAAAGATAGTTGGAAGCTCAATTATATATTTAAAAGATGAGGAAAAAGATATAAAGTGTCTTCAAATAGATTTTGAGTAGTGGAAACTATGTAGAAACATCCATGTAATTTTCTTGATGGCAGTTAGATTTGTTACTGCCTTTTTTTGAACTTTCTTTGGCTTTCCTGCATCGTCTACAGCCATAATATTTCCTGGAAATCTTCCACTCAAATATTAACAAGCCTGACCTTGATTCGGGTTCTGAGCTCAAAGAAAGTCAGGCATTGCTACCGCTAGTTAGAAATTAATCAATCAGATTAGGACTTAAATTATGAACTCTTTCTACCAAAGCATGGATAATTGTGAAAAAATATATATTGCCATTCCCATAGAACAAATTATGAATTTATATGAATAGGACTTTTTAATATTTTCATGTAAATTATCAAAATACACACAGATTTGGATTAGTACACTGACTTTTGAATGAGTTTTTAAAGATTTCAAAAGCATGACCGTTGATATGCATGATTATATTTTACCTCTTGGAAGGTCCCATTATGAAAAAAATTGCCATGTGGTAATAAATTGATTAGAGTAGAAATTTTGTAAGATGGTACAGTTTGCAGAATACATTTTCCTCCAGCCAATCTATATGAAGGTACAGTAATAATCAAACTCTCCACTCCCCTTTTCCATATTTATAGCTGTATAATCAGATAGAGTCAGATAATCAGATAAAAATATACAAGTAATCTAGTGGCATCATCTACACCAGGGGTGTCAAACTCATGATGACACATCACGTGACATATCATAACTTTCCCCCACTTCGCTAAACCGGGGGTGGCCATGGCCAATGCATGATGCATCTGGCCCATGGGCTGTGAGTTTCACACCCCTGATCTATACAGAAAAGAAAGCTTCAACAGCATTCATTCAAATCGTCTGAGGATGGATTTATCAACTAGTTGTAATGAACTTCAAAGAATACTAACTTTTCACTGATAACTTGTGAAAGTTAAAGATAATCTTTGTACTGTCATAAGGTCTACAAAATGTTCAGAATCAGAAACAAGATACAAAGTTTAGACATGAATTTTCTGTCCGTGTTGAGAAGGAGTTATGGTAAGGCCAACTAGTCCACAGAATTTATTGGAAAAATATTATAGCCTAAATAAGCACAATGTCATTTTATTGTTAAGGATTAATTTTAAGCAAGCCCCAAACAGCACCTAATGTTTATTCACCTTCAAGTAGTATCCAATATTTTCCATTTCTGTCCTTCCATAAAGTTCCATTCTCATTTACTGTTAAATTAAAGATGTTAAGTTAAAGATGGAGAGTTATCAATTAACTGTCCATTATTGTTGCCAAATCTTTTAAATGATTTATGTAAATAAGTGATCTGCTTTATTTGGAAAAAAATATAACAAATGACAGTTTAGTCAGCTCCAACACATTCAGAAATTGGCACTGAATTCTTTTGTAGTCACTTATTCTGTTTGCACAATTTCTTCTTAACATATCCCAAAGGTGTTTTTTCAAGAGGCAATTGAACTTACCAGAAAGTCCAGTTGCCTCTTGAAAAAGCACCTTTGGCACAACCATGACCTGGATGACTGAGAATCTACACAGACATCACCTTAACATAGCTGTATAAGATTTATTTCCCACTGTGAGGATTTTTTTTTTATTTTAAAAACCCGCATATTTAAAGTTACATGCATGGAATAATAGGAAGAAAGCAAACATTTCAAAGTAGTATCCCTGAAATTATTACATAAATTTCTGTAAAAGTTGTCTTCTTCATCAATTCATGGTCATTTATCTGAAAATTCCATCCTATGATGTTGATGAATCAGAAAATAGCAGGCATTTGGGCCTCTCTTATACTATCAAATGGGGATTTGCTTTTCCTATAAATCTTGCACCAGTAAAATTGATCTGTAAGCAGTTACCTGATTTGTAAGCAATTATCCAAGTCTAGAAAAGAATACTTCTTTTCTGGATTTGGATCAGGCTCCTAAATTGAACCTGGTGGACTCTGTGCACTCCACGTACATGAAGAAAATGGGAGATATATTGCTAACAAGTATCACTGAATATTTATAATAACCAAGTTTTCTTTTATGAAAATAGTATTGGTTGAAGGGAATAATAAGAATAATGTAACCTTCAATATACTTAGGATGAAACATTGACTTGTAACATCACGTTTGACAAATCATTCTTTGATTTCAAAACTTGGGTGCTGCTAAAATGGAGTGGTGAAATAAAAGGATTTTTAACTGATGAAACCTAACTGTATCAGTGTATTTCCATGGCAAATGTAAGCAATCCACCTCAATTATGCTAAATGGTTCCCTAGAAGAAAATGATACAGCTGTTTAGTGAATTAGCAAAGTGGAGTATTTTGCTTTTCAGTAGAATAAATTTCAGAATATTTTTGCCAGAAGGAAATCTGTTGTGCAGACATTTTTTAAAAAGACACATTATATTTCATATTTTGACACCAAAAATTCATTATGTTTCTATTATGTATTGAATATATTTTATGTTCTTGGTTATTCTTGAGCATCTATATTCACAATGTTTAAATAATTGTCTTTAATCTATTTGTGTAATTTTCCAGACCATTTGCATAAAAATTGGAGCAACGTAAGATGGAAATTATAACTAGAATTTGCTTTTAATTTTGTTTATTATTGAAATAGAATTTATATGTTGCTTTTCAGTATAGGTTCTCAGACAAGCTAGGATATTATAAAATAAAATACTAGAATATATTAACTAAATTAATAAAGTACACACTTGGGAAAGTTATTTAATATGTGTAATGGATAATATGCTTTAGTCTGCAGTTCAGAACAAATCAGCTCCCACAGTTGAAATATTTTTATTGTGACTAAAAAAAATGTTCTTCTTGTAACAAAATTTTAAACATTTCTAATGTTCTAGCCAGTGGAAACAATCAATACCCAGAATAAGTTTGTTCTCTGATTCTCTGACCACAGGGAAACTGTGCTGTTCATGCTGATTGCTACTAACTAGTCTTTTTGCAAAAAAATAATAATAGTTTTTTAAAAAATTAGGTCACCTGCTGGTGTGGCAGCCACTTAAGAAGCAGATTAATGGAGCTGTGATTGGTTGAGGTAGATTGATATATGATATATTGGGATAGGTAGTGTCTAACCAGATGCTGTCTCCATCCATCTCTGTTTCACAATCCACTGTTGAGAGATAGTGCAGGATCAGAACTCAGCTGAATGGACATCATTCATTTGCATGATGTAACCATTTATTTGCATGGTAGCACACATCAAGCTTGGTCTCAAATGTATGCTTTAGTATAAGCATCTGGCTCCTCTTAACCTAAGGTACCTGGCTGCTAGCTGATAACACAGATTACTTACTGCTGCCAAAGCTGATAAAAACCCTTGGATGATGTCTTATCAAATCCTTACATTACTCCAAAATTAAAGGGAATTTTTTATCCTTGACATTATTATTTTCACTTTAAACTGATAGCATAGAATTGGTTTTTAAGCTTGTGCCTGAATTACTCCTATACTTTGTACATCTATTTTGGCAGTAGCTTTTTAATAGTAGCTTTTGCTTTCATTAGGTAAGGAGACATAAGACATGATTCTGCCAAAAAGATGGAGACCTGGACTCAGGTTTCTCATACTTCATTGTTATTTACTAAATGTGCTTTTATTGACTGATTAAATCTACTGGAAGTTGGTTATATAGTTATCGCATATACTGTATTTACCTTATGTGACATCAGTTTGTTTTAATGGTGTCACAAAGAGGATTGTCTTGCCCTTTAGAGGAGAGTAGTTCAAAGAAAAGCAATTAGAACAATAAAATGTTATTGCAGTTATCCTTGGGGCTATATTGCTTTCCTGTAGCTCATTTGTATTCTACCCAGTGATGCTTGAAACTCTTGAGTACACTATCTTACTTAGGCAGAAAGTTTTCTTAGGTAATTTTTGTTTGTACCCATCCTTGGAAGAAGACTAGGTTTTATTCTGCTAAAATTCATAACATGGGGAGACCTGAATTTAAATGCTCATTGTTTATTAGATAATTATGGTTTATTTACTGTTTTTGTCTCAACAATCTAACAAGATGGTAAAGGCAAAGGTTTCCCTGTCCAGTCATGTCTGACTCTAAGGAGCAGTCCTCATCTTTGTTTCCTAGCCTAGGAAGTCAGCCAAGACACTTCCATGGTCATGTGGCCAAAATGACAATACATAGTAAATTTAAAATAAAGAAGTTGTGAGTGCCTTGGAACAGGTAAGATAGACCAATATTGTATGCACCAATAACAGAAAATTCAGTACCAAAATAGGTACAGATCTTTTCCCTAAACATACAAAATTACTTGCATGATGGTGTTGTAATGCACCAAATATATTGATGTGATTGTTACTTCTATCAAATGCCTAACACATTTGGTTTTGTAGCTTACAACATTGTACAAACTGATTTAATTCCATACATCCTTAAATTTCATTTATTCCATATAACAGCTATTGATCATTTTACCTGAATTCTGCTTACCTAAATGAAAGGTTAAGAATAACATTTTGTACAATCAGAATATACCTGTCAAAGTGAATTCTTTTATCCAAATGTTAGAGGCGAAAATATAGCATGTGACCATGATTTAAAAGAAGTCTTGGATTTATTTGTGAGTGTATTTTTAATCAATACTTGCTGACATTTAAACATAAAAGGAATAAAATATTTAAAGAACTGGGGGCAGTTGGAATTTAATTATGCACTATTGAGTCTTATTTTACCCAAATCAGTCACAGCTTATGGGAAAAAAAGTATACATCGCCTATCAAAGCAGCCCTACCATAGGGATGTTGGATGTTTGTGAAGGATTCCAAGATAATAACATGGACAATATTTTTGGATTCAGAACCAATAGGCAAAAGAAATACAGGTAATCCTTAATTTATAACCACAATGGAATCCAAAATTTATGTTGGTAAGTGAGACATTTATTAAGTGAGTTTTTGCTCCATTTTATGACTTTCCTTGCCACAGTTGATAAGTAAATAACTGCAGTTGTTAATAACATGTTTAAGTGATTATGGGTTGTGAATTTTGGTCACATGACCCTGGGGACCCTGCAAAGATCATAAGTCTAAAATACAATCATAACTCATTTTTTTAATGCTGTTGTAATTTCAAAGGATCACTAAATGAACTGTTGTAAGTCGAGGACTAATTACTACACCCAATTTAATACCTTTCCCCAATTACATTAACCATAGTAAAAAGATGGTCCAGCAGCTTCATTTTTTCTGCCATTTCCTTAACACATTGCCTCATCCCATCCTCAATCTCAAATTCATTCTTAGCTGTTAGTTTTTAAGCAATACTTATTCCTTGTCTTAATCATGGAAATAAAATCATTATCAAGGTGATCATTAGATCATTGAAAGCAACTTGATGACACATATTCAATCAATCAGTATTCCGGTAAGCATATGTCAAGTCATTTCAGTTTAACTCACTTCCCTAACAATTTAGTTAATGCTGCAGTCCAGTATCCCTGAGGGTGAGGTTAGTCTGGTATCTCTTAGCCACTTTGAGCTGTGGTAGGCATGCTTCTTCCATTCAGTGCCTAGACATTAATTCCAGGGCCATTCTGTTTGGGACAGTTGAAAAATACATGTTTCAATTGGACGTTCCTTGTGTGCCCATCATGTCTTTAAACTAATTTCTGGTTGAAAGGTCTGGATTGATTTGAACGTCACTTACCCAATGGTGTATGAACCAAGGCTTCATACTGAAATTAGAGAAGAATAGCCAAATTTGAACTCTTCCTGTGACCGTTAGTTCTTTGAGTTGTTTTTGAGTATGAGCTTAGAGTTGTTCTTGAATAGGGCTAAACCTAGGTCCAACAGAAGTTGATGTTTAAAACTAGGGTTTTAGGGGGCTACATTCGAAGGAAATTTGTTTCTCACTTCTTTAAAAGGTGAACATGTTGGTCTGGTTATTTGTCAAATATTGCTGGTTATTTGTCAAATATTGCTTCTGGACAGTGAATGGCGGATTTTTCCCCCTGCCAGCTGATGAACTGGTTGAAAGAGAAGAAAACAAAAGAAGTGAAATAACACCCATATCCTGTAAATAAAGACATTATTTGCATGATCTGTGGCAGAATAGGCATTCCCAGTTCTCAGTGTATTTATTATGTATTTCAGGTTCTGAACTTCTTTTCTAAAGAACCAGTTCTGTTTCCTTAGTTCTTTTATTATTGTTTTATTATTATTTTATTATTATTCTTTGAAAGTATGTGGATATGAGGATATTGTTGTTTCTGGATCACTGGATGAATTTGAAATCTTTCCCTCAAAATCTGAGCCTTTCTAGAGACAGAATAGTCTTGATTTCGCCTCTTCCTTATGTTCATGTTATGTTCTTGACATACAATCATAAGATTATTAGAATAATATTTTATTTCATGAACTTTGAAATATTTTGTGTCTGAATATTGGCTTTGTTCTCAAGTCTTTTTAAAAGAGACAAAATTCAAGGCTACCTAGATGTTAGGCATTCCAGAAACTCTCATATTTAATATATGACAAAATAATGATAACATACAACTGAATAAGCTTTCATCTGAATACCCAATGTATTGTAGTGGGGATATAAAAAAGAAATAATTCCTTAACAACACTAACAATATGGATAGCATATTTAGATCTCCTGTTTGTGGGTTGTCCATAAGGGCTTAACAGGAATATAAATTCTGATGTTTAGGAGCAAACCTTTTTGAGAGAAAATAGAAATATGTAAATACGTAATTATCAGATTGAACTGTCCACCTTTAAAAGAAAAAGAGAGAGAAATATGAAAAAAAAAATCTGTTGATATGGATGTATAAAGGAACTAGACATCCAGTGACCTCTTGGGTCATCTTTTCAGAGATGTTTCCTTACCTAGAGAAGCAAAATGACTACACATGGGTAAAAAAAAACCCAAATGCATGAAGGAACAACTTCCAACTTCTTGCCAGCTTCCTCATTGATGTGGTTTGTGGGAAACTGGCAGGGAGCTTCCTCCTCCTCCCTGTGGAATTGCCTGCCATTGTGCTGAGGGGAAGGGAAACAAAGGGAGCAACTTATTGTGAGGGAAACTGCATCTTCACTCTCCATCCTGGTGTGGTACCAAGGGTCCCCTTCGGGAAAGAAGGAAGAAGCTTCACCTGTTGACTGCCAGCACTTCCCAATTTCACATATAGGCATGAAGACTTCATCTTTCCCTTGCTGTTAAGAGATTTCAGCCTTTGTTCAAAAGCAGACCACCAGCCTGATTGGGTAAAAGGTCAGAAGAATGTGAGAAAGAGGATAAGAATATGACCATACTATTTTTGTTTTTATCATATAAATCTATATGTTTCTGGGACATAGTAGGGGTACATGTTAGAGATGAAGTAGTCACAAATTTTCAAAATTTTATTTCCACAAGAATCAAGGGTCCCAACTTTCTGAAACTTAGTTGATTTGAATTACCTTGATTCAGTAATTGCCTTATACCTTCTAATTTTGCCCAATTGAAGGTGACAAATAAACAACCTTAAGAATTGTAGTAGTATATGCACTGCTCAAAAAAATAAAGGGAACACTTCAACAATATAATGTAACTCCAAGTCAATCACACTTCTGTGAAATCAAACTGTCCACTTAGGTAGCAACACTGATTGACAATCAATTTCACATGCTGTTGTGCAAATGGAATAGACAACAGGTAGAAAGCATAGGCAGTTAGCATGACATCCTCAATAAAGGAGTGGTTCTGCAGGTGGTGATCACAGACCACTTCTCAGTTCCTATGCTTTCTGGCTGATGGTTTGGTCCCTTTCAAATGCTGGCAGTGCTGTCACTCTAGTGGTAGCATGAGATGGAGTCTACAACCCACACAAGTGGCTCAGGTAGTGCAGCTCATCCAAGATAGCACATCAATGCCAGCTGTGGCAAGAAAGTTTGCTGTGTCTGTCAGTGTAGTGTCCAGAGCATGGAGGCTCTACCAGGAGACAGGCCAGTACATCAGGAGACGTGGAGGAGGCCATAGGAGGGCAAGAACACAGCATCAGGACCGCTGCCTCCCCCTTTGTGAAAGGAGGGACAGGAACAGCACTGCCAGAGCCCTGCAAAATGACCTCCAGTGGGCCACAAATGTGCATGTGGCTGCTCAAACGGTCAGAAACAGACTCCATGAGGGTGGTATGAGAGCCCGACGTCCACAGGTGTGGGTTGTGCTTACAGCACAGCACCGTGCAGGACGTTTGGCATTTGCCAGAGAACACCAAGATTGGCAAATTTGCCACTGGTGCCCTGTGCTCTTCACAGATGAAAGCAGGTTCATACTGAGCACATGTGACAGACGTGACAGGGTCTGGAGATGCCGTGGAGAACGTTCTGCTGCCTGCAACATCCTCCAGCATGACCGGTTTGGCAGTGGGTCAGTATTGGTGTGGGTGGCATTTCTTTAGGGGCCCGCACAACCCTCCATGTGCTCGCCAGAGGTAGCCTGACTGCCATTAGGTACCGAGATGAGATCCTCAGACCGCTTGTGAGACCATATGCTGGTGCAGTTGGCCCTGGGTTCCTCCTAATGTATGACAATGCTAGACCTCATGTCACTGGAGTGTGTCAGCAGTTCCTGCAAGATGAAGGCATTGATGCTATGGACTGGCCTGCCCGTTCCCCAGACCTGAATCCAATTGAGCACATCTGGGACATCATGTCTCGCTCCATCCACCAATGTCATGTTGCACCACAGACTGTCCAGGAGTTGGGGGATGCTTTAGTCCAGGTGTGGGAGGAGATCCCTCAGGAGACCACCCGCCACCTCATCAGGAGCATGCCCAGGCATTGTAGGGAGGTCATACAGGGACGTGGAGGCCACACACACTACTAAGCCTCATTTTGACTTGTTTTAAGAACATTACATCAAAGTTGGATCAGCCTGTAGTGTTTTTTTCCACTTTAATTTTGAGTGTAACTCCAAATCCAGACCTCCATGGGTTGCTGAATTTGATTTCCATTGATAATTTTTGTGTGGTTTTGTTGTCAGCACATTCAACTATGTAATGAATAAAGTATTTAATAAGAATGTTTCATTCATTCAGCTCTAGGATGTCTTATTTTTGTGTTCCCTTTATTTTTTTGAGCATTGTATTTAGTTTGTCTAAATGTGTTCATTGCTTTTCATTCATGTGGTCAGACTTGACTTTGAAAGAATGATTATCCTCCTTAAAAATAACTATGGATATGTTTTCAGGACAGTAAGACAAATAGTTCCTTTTTTTCTGCAGAACTGAAAGCTGTGTTTGAACAAAGACTCCAGTTTCTGAGGTGAAAATGAACTGATAACCCTGTGAAGTGAAAATATGACTCTGCTTCAGGGAAAATAAAATATAGAGTAATACTTTCAAAAATAACACCAGGGGGCTGACAGAGATAGGAAATTTAGTAGTGAAAGTGAAAAATGACCATCCTCTGAGATTATTTAAAGGTCACAGGAAAGATTTCTTTCTCTCCCACCTCCCTCTTCAACTATCCCTTTCTCTGTCTTAACTAATCAATGAACCAACCAATCAATCATTTACTGATAAGTGTGTGTAGGTTCCATTATTGAAAGTCAAATAATATTAGGAGAACAAGATAAAACTTGTTTAGGCTTTTCAGAAATAATGCTCACAAGACTTACATTGTAATATAATCAGGTTAGCAAATGGGCTGCTCATACTATATATAGTTCCAATTTTAACCTTAAAGCTGGTCCTGAGTGAGAAGCTGATGCCCTAGCAGGATGCCTTCAGGTTTAATTCAGTCCAAAACCTGTTGCGAAGCTCCAACCAGAGATGAAGGTCAAAAAAGGGCACTTTATGTTCTTTCCTTTTGACTCCAGTAAGACAATATAAACTATTAGTTATAATCAGACAAAAAATAAAACAACCTTTTTCCAGGAAATAATAACCTTACAAATATAAGGAAAACAGGAATAACTTCAAACACTACTAAGCTATTGTTTGCATGGTTTGGATTTCCTTGTACCCCAAGAGACTTACTCAGAGTTAGCAGTTCATGTGCACACAACAGAGCAGTCTCTTTAAAGTTACAGTAAAGCATGTCTTCTTGTTCCCTTCTGAATAATTGTTAGTATGGAAATCTCAGTAACGGATGGTTTTCCACACACATACATACTTGATATATATTTGATGTATCATATATATGGTATACATTATTTAAATTAGTATAATGTTTATGTAGTTTTATATAATACATAATAAACATTTAATATAATTCATTATACAATTATGAAGGTGATTATATAATATTTTAATCTAATATATATTTTAATCTATATAATAACAAAATACAGACATCTTCAAATAGAAATAAAATCATTATGGCAAAAGAAAGCAAAGGTAATACCAATTGTAACAGGTGCCTTGGCTATAATCCCAAAACAAATGGAGTACTATTTAAACATCATCAGCATTGAGGAATTCACTATTGGTCAATTTCAAAAGGCAGCTTTACTCGGAACAGTTTACATCCTGCGAGAATACCTCTGACACCATTAAACATGAACATCTGCCTATTACAAGTCATTGGGAAGGACTCAATTGGTGGATAAAATCCAATCTGAACAACTGGTTGACTGCAATGAACCATAATATATAAAATCAGCGACCTGAATAGCAGCATGTTGCAGGGTTGTTTGTTTTAAGAAAATAAATGCAAGTCCCTATAATTTTCATGAGAAGAGAAGAGAAGAGAATTCTTTATTGGCCAAGTGTGATTGGACACACAAAGAATTTGTCTTTGGTGCATATGCTCTCAGTGTACATAAAGAAAAAATAAAATACATTCATCAAAAATCATAAGATACAACATTTAGTGATAGTCATATGTTATTAATAAGCAATAAAATCATACTAGGAAACAAATAAAACAATATAAATTATAAGGATACAAGCAACATGGTTATAGTCATATGTGGGAAGAGATATGTACTAGGAAGGATGAGAAGAGTAATAGTGATACAGTCTTAGTAAATAATTTGAGTGTTGTGCATGGGTGGGATTCAAAAATTCCAGCAACTGGCTCACTGCCCAGTTGCTGGGTGGGCATGGCCATGGTGGGTGTGGCCTACCAGACTTCCTGTTTCTGGCTTCCAGTGGGCCTCCAGAGCCTGGGGAGGCTGTTTTCGCCCTCCTAAGAATCCAGAGACTTCCCCCAGACTTCTGGGAGGGCAAAAACAGCCTCCCCTGGGCTCTGGAGGCCCACCGGAAGCTGTTTCTGATCTTCTGGTACTTCTGGGAGGTTGATTTTTGCCCTTCCAAGTTTCTGGAGGTCTCCCCTGGGTCTTTGGGAGGGCAAAAATGGCCTCCCCCAGGTTCTGGAGGCCCACCAGAAGCCAGAAACAGGCTCATTTCGAGACTTCCAGTTTTTCTGGGAGGGCTGGGTTTTTTGCCTTCCCAAGGGTCCGGAGGCCTTCCCTGGGCCTCTGGGAGGGCAAAAATAGCCACCCACGGCTCTGGAGGCTCCAGAAACTGGAAAGAGGCCCATTTCATGCTTCTGGTTTTTCTGGGAATGCTGTTTTTCGCCTTTCCAAGAGTCTAGAGGCTTCCCCTGGGCCTTTGGGTGGGTGAAAACAGCCTCCCCTGGGCTCTGGAGGCCCTCTGGAAGCTGGAAACAGGCCCATTTCCAGACGTTCAGAAGGCCCATTTTCCCTCTCCTAGAGCCTCTGCACAGACCCTGACTTACCTCCATCAAAAATGGGCCATGTGGAGACTTCTGGAAGGGGTGGGGTGGGCAGGACAGGCCGATCGGTTGAAATACTGGTTCGGCAAACCAGATGTAAGTTTAACATCCAGTTCGCCTGAACCAGTCCAAACCTGTAGAATTCCACACCTGGTGTTGTGGGAATTAGTTGTTTAGCAGAGTGATGGCATTCGGGGAAAAAACTGCCCTTGTGTCTAGTTGTTCTGGTGTGCAATGCCCTACCCTGTTGTTTTCAGGAGAATAGTTGAAACAATTTATATTCAGGATCTGTCTATAGATATTTTCACAGCTCTCTTTTTGACTCATGCAGTATAAAGGTCGTCAATGGAAGGTGTCAGCTTTGGAAGCCATATTCCACGCTGCCACATAGCCTGAGAAAGTGGAAGGGGGGTGATTTTAATTAGTAGCTCTTAAGTAGACACAATAAAATTCTTCTGTTGTTCAAGATCATTTAGTATGGTGCAGGATGAAATAAGGATCTTACTTTTGGACGGATCATGATTGGGCCATGTGGTGTGATGACAATCAAGGGAAAGTGGATTTGTAGTTTGAGAAATTGTGGAAAGACCGAAAACTTGTAGATTTAGGATTCGACAGATGTGCCAGATGCTATTCTAATAAAGGTACTTTTGAGATGTTTGTCTCTGAGTTACTGATTGGAATGGAGGTTTGCTGGAACGCTGACAGTAGGTTGGTAGCAACTGTTTTTTCTGCAGTTGTAATTGTGCACTGAAGTCTGCGTCTGTCTTGTTTGGTTGCAGAGCCAAACCAGGCAGTTATAGAGGTGCAGATGACAGACTCAATAATTCCTCTTTAGAATTGAACCAGCAGCTCTTCACAGGCTTGACAGTCTTTACAATGTATCTCTTTGCTAAAATATTTTTGCTGTATTAAGTTTAACACATCATTCAAATATAGATGCCTATATAGCATATAATAATAGCAGTGATGGTACTAATAGCACATTGATGGTCAGGAGAGTTAATGTGTTTCAGTGTTTTTGTACAATTTATATGGTATTTAGGAGTTTAGGTTACATCTTTTCAATTGAGTGTTGTAGTTCAAAGAGAACACTTCTGCAATGTTTTTTCCTCAAAGAAAATGCAATTTACAATCCTTAAGAAGTTTGGAAATGTGTGTAGGATTTCAATTATTGGTTAATTTTCAGCGTTGCAGCACATGTATTATGATATAAAACTGGGCTTGTTTCTGGCATTGAAAATATATATTTATTGTAGAAAAATGGTAAAAATGTTGAAAGAGGGAGCAAATTTAGTCTTTATAAATACCATTGTGATTTTAAGTTGGAACACTTGCCAGACTTATATAATAGAATCACTTTCTTTTATTGGCCACTATTCTGTCCCCACTACACATTAGCTTGACATGCAGCTAAACCCTTTAATAAGTCAGACAGTAAATGTAAATCTTGATAGTTTGTTAAAGAACAGGATAAGCAGAGGTGATATTCAGCAGGTTCTGTCCAGTTCTGGAAAACCAGTAGCAGAAATTTTGAATAGTTTAGAGAACCGACAAATACCACCTTGACTGGCCCAGCCCCCATCTATTCTTTGCCTCCCAAGTCCCAGCTGATCGGCTGGATCTTCTTTTGTTGCCCTGCAGGAGGACGGAGCTGGAAAGCAGGTTAGTGGGGTGAGAGGGAATGGGGATTTTACAGTATCCTTCCCCTGCCACTCCCACCAAACCACGCCCACAGAACCGGTAGTAAAAAAAATTAAATCCTACCACTGAGGGTAAGGAAAAACAGTGATGCTGTGCATGTAATGTAGATTTTTGTCTTCAGAAAAACATGTATTGCAGACCAAGCCAGATTCCTCTGTTACCTTAGAATGTCACAAAATGGAGTCTGGCTTCTCAGGATGTAAGGATCCTCAGTAGGGTCAAAAATGCTACCAAACTAACGTTTTAAACATTGAAAGTTTTGTCTCCAGCCAATAGATGTGGCTCAATGCATGCCAGAGAATAACAATAGCAATAAAATACAAAAACTACATATACAAATTTTATGCTGGATTATTAGTAAATATACCTAAAGGCTATTGGTGGCTTGGCTTTAACTCCAGTTGTTTATGATTTGGATTATGGGGGAGGAAGCGCAATATATAAATACAATCAGTGGTGGAATTCAAATATTTTTACTATTGGTTCTGTGGGTGTGGCTTATTTGGTGGGAATGGCTTGTGGTCATGTGACTGGGTGGGTGTGGCCAACTCAATGTCACTCACATCAAGGGGTGCCTCACCTGGCCCCTCCCCTCCTGGCTATTCCTTGTCACCCAGCCTCAACTTATCTATAGTTCTGTAAAAATGTTGTTCACCTTTTTTGACTTTATTATCTGCATACTCCAGATGTACTTTCATGGACCGCTGAAAGGAAGAAATGGCTCGCATGCTTTACTCAAGAGTGTGATAGGCAACAGGCTTTTAAGGGGCTGCCACAAAGAAAGGGGGACAATGTATTTTCCAAAGAAGCAGAACGCAAACAAGAAGCAATGGATGGAAACTGAACAGAGAGAAGCAAGCTAAAACTAAGGAGAAACTTCCTGACAGTGAGAACAATTAACCAGTGGAACTGCCTGTCTCCAGAAGTTCTGGGTGCTCAATCACTGGAAGTTTTTAAGAAAAGATTGGACAGCCATTTCTCTGAAATGGTATAGAGTTCACCCCAAGGTCCCTTCTAAGTATTATTCTGACACTTTTCCCAGGATTTCTCCTCAGAGTTTGGCATCCTCAGTTTTCTTGCCTGAGCTGGGGGTTGGACTAGAAGACCTCCAAGGTCCCTTTCAACTCTTGTTAAACACGTGTGTATTTTATGCTTTGGACGATTGACATTGCATGTAAACCCTAAAAAATATGTGGTAGCCCTGGGCAAAAGAAAGGCAGAAAAATCACTCTAGGCATAGGGACAGTGTAAAATATTAACACATGATAAATAATGGAACATTAAAAATCATAGCACAGAGTTTTATCTCTCTCTCTCTTCCTATTATTTCTTTCTTTCTCTACCTTCCTCTTTCTTTCTTTCTTTCTTTCTTTCTTTCTTTCTTTCTTTCTTTCTTTCTTTCTTTCTCTCTCATACACACACACACACACACACACACACACACACACACACACACACAGCACTTACAGACAAGCTCCTTTAAATTTCTCCAAGGCTTGAGTGGATTCCCCCACCCCCTCTGTCAGACCGCACTCCTTCTTACTCCAGCACTTTAACTCACAAGAGGAAAGCAATACTTGCAGCATCCATGGGGAATCCTTGGAGAAGTTTTTAAAGGACCTGTTCCAAAATGCATTTCTTTTATGTTGCCAAAGTGCTCCAAGGCTCGATTCACCCCGACCCCCTTTGTTAGACCGCACTCTTTCTTACTCCTGACACTTTAACTCACACGGGGAAAGCGAAACTTTGCAGCGTCCATGCCTTTCTTCCTTTTCCCAGGGAAGAAAGAGGACATGGGGAACGGAAAGCTAGGAAAGCAACCGCAAGTGAGCAACCGGACAACCGGGTTGAGGGCGTGGCCAGCTAGGGATTGCCACCAGTTCAGCGACCCATGCCAAATAACCGCTACCGGTTCGCCCAAATAGGTGCGAACCGGTCGAATTGTACCTCTGAATACAATGAAAACATTTGATAGTGTTGCATACTGATTTCCTTAATGTGTTCAGGATAGTAACATTAGAATCTGTCTGCTTAATAGCACTTTTAGCACATTGTATTAACTATGTCTTATAATAGTTGAAAACTTTTAGCAAAGAGAATAATGTTTGTGCAGTGGAATATAATATATATTCTACTAAAATTATTTTTTTGTTTCTTGAGTCTCTCTTCTCCTGGAACAAAGATGCTGAATTGAGTTAAATTTTTTGAAAGTTCACTGATGTACAAAATGTAATTAAACATGGGGTGACATTTTTAAATTTTATGTGTTTGGCTGGATGATAAGGGCTGTCAAGCAAATCATTTTAACAGGTTTTTGCTCTGTTATTACAGAAAAGCACTGAGACAGCATGTTTTCTTACCAGGGACTTGCTCTGAATAATAAAATATTCTGTTTCTTTTCTTCATTGTCTGTATTCCTTTCCTGCAAGGGTATAATGATTTTAGGATTTTACCTTTCTAATTTAACAGCATTTATACTGTATTTTATTTTTGCTATTTTGTGCTAAATATGTCACAAGGAAAAATATTATTGTTTTCATTTGTCCCACAGTCAGTCAAATGTTTAGACTGGATTCGGCATTTTTATCTACCTATTGAGTCTTTCAATATAGGCAGATGTTGTTCAATAACAGTGTATCATTGCAGGATGTAAGCTATTCCAAGTAAAGCTGCCTTGCAAATGATTGATGGTAATTTTGTCAATGACGATGATATTCAAGTGATATTATTTTTTAGTCAAATAATAATATATTCACAAAACAATATGACACTACAGCTGTCAGTTCTTTAGCTGGTGTTGGCCTTTATATCATTTTCCCCCCAAAGCCTAGGATATCATAATGCATCAGTGTATTATTGTACAGTTGTGGATTTTATTTACTATCTGTTTATTTCTAACATATTTGGTCTTAGATTGAAAAGGATAAATGTTTGGATCTTCAGCCATTGAAAAAACAGTGCTGTTATATCCTTTCCTTTTTTCCTTCACTTTGAATAGGGATTTAAGAAAAACCTTGTTTGAACATTCTCCATCTGTTTAACTACGAGCCTTATACATATGTATATGGTATCAATAGATTCTTTAAAATTATATAAAAGGACAGGATATTAAGAACAAGCATTAGAACTCTGCTTATGGATATTGTCATTGAATGATCTCTAAAATCATTTACAAAAGGACTGACTCCTGCAAATCCTCTTAGCTACTTTTATGCGAGTGAATAATTTTGGATGTAATCTGTAGTATACTTTTTCAGAATTAAAATGAATGAACTAATGTTTTGCATGTTCATACTATTTCAAGAGGATTTTGGAAAAGAGAGATTTTTGCAAGCAGCAAGTGTTACCTTTTGTATAGTAAGACAAGCTGAAATGTAGTATTTCTTCTAACATATGCTGTGAAGCCATGTGTAATTTGGCGCGTCAATAAAGGCAATCATCTTAATAATAAATTTATCTTAATTTAATAAATGAATAAATAAATGCAAAGTTGCCTGTATGACACACACACACAAGTATATATACACATCATACACACATAAATACATAGAGACAGACATATATGTTGCTTTAATTGTAGGCTAGACTAAGCACTCCAATACCATAGAAATAAAATTAAAACAATAAATAATAAGAATGTCATTTCCATGACAACATTTTTGGGGAGATAAAATTTAAAAGAAACAACCATACATTATTTTAAATAGAAAGGAATATGTCTCATAATATCTAATCATTGAATAGTTTTTAAAATATTGGTACAATATTGTTTCCCTTCATTAGCTTGAATAGGATTATATAACGATTTCATATTTTAAATAGACATTGATCTGCTAGTCTCTGTTCTGTTATTTCTGATTCTGGATGTTGTTCTTTCCAGAACTGGTGCATATCCTCTTCTTGTTGGACTTGATCTAGACACAGGTGGTATTCAGCAGGTTCTGACCAGTTCTGGAGAACAGGTAGCGGAAATTTCGAATAGTTCAGAGAACCGGCAAATACCACCTCCGAATGGAGATTTTACAGTATCCTTCCCCTGCCACGCCCACCAAGCCACGCCCACAGAACTAGTAGTAAAATTTTTTGAATCCCATCATTGGATCTAGAATAACAGATCATTTTTTCTTTGTTTTTAATCACTATGTATTTGTGACAGGTAAGCACCTTTCTTCCAGTAGTTCTGCAGCTGATTGTTCTGGTTACTCAGCCAATAGTCCTGAATCCTGTAGCCCATTTTTCATCAGACATCCAGGACCTCCCAACACCCAGCATGGTCCTTGTTGACCTGGGCAACAACCAAGCCATTATGGGTTTCTGTAATTTATGTCTCTCCATATGTTTTTATGGGAGAGACACTCTTTGCCTGGCTCCTCTGATAAGAACTGTACAGTATAGTTGAACCTCTGCATAGCTCTCATCTTCCTCAGAGCATACAATTGCCATAGCCACATCAAGTTTGTGCCTCATTGGAGGCATAATTATTTTATTGCTCTTTTTATTATGTTTAAAATATAATTAGTGCATTAAATCTTTTACAATATTTGCAGTCTTCTGATGAAGCGTGCTCTTAGATGGTTTCCTTTTTGAACTTCTGACAGTACTCATAAAGTTTGATCATAACAGCCATTTCTCAGATACCACATTATCTCTTCTGAATTTATATTTTGTGTATTTTATATTTTATTTTATATTTTAATATTTCATTTTGCATTTTGTATTTCCTATCACAAGATTCAGAGACATAAAATCAAATTGCTAGTTAATAAAACTGTGTTAAAAGCAGATGATCAAAAATAAGCCAGATAACTTCGTGCCATGATTAAAGGTTCATTATAGAGAAGATATTATATGAAATAGGATCTCAAGCTGTTTCATTCATAATGTCCTAATTGCTTTATAAGTTGAGTCCCTGTAGTAGATGGGCAAGTTGATATGAATGGTGTTGGTTTTTTAAATAATCCAAATATAAACTATTGGACTCTTTAAAAGCCAGGGCCAATGCTTCCAACTGGCCCTGAAAATGTATCCCTGCACAAATCAGTTTACAGAAAGCCGTTTCAGTTGTAAAAGAGCACATAAATAGCTGGATAAGGGCTACCGTGACCATAAAAGCCAAACATTTATAATGTCCAAACATTTGTGGCCACCATGAAAATCTGTGCTTCCATTTGACCCTTAGGTAGAATAAAGTTTGCCCTAAATTTATCATGAGATTCCATCCCTAATGTAATTTTTATTCTACCTTGGTGTTGCTAATATACCACTTTTAATTATTGGATCAAGAGTTCAACAGTGTTCCTGAAATTTGTACAAGGTAATTAAAATGTTGAGTACAAGTTAAGACAAACTCTGATTGTTTTTCTGATGAATAATCACCTCTGATTGTTTTCTTCATAAGTTTGGTATCAGTGCACACACACACACGCACGCACAAAAAGCATTGGCAATGACAGAGGTTTTGTGACATTTCATGAAGTATTAATAGTTGAGGCAAGTGTAGATGTTTACTCATGTCAGTTCGAGATAGTCGTAAAAAGAAGCACAAACCATGAGTACTAACACTGCACATGCTGTTAAGGTTACAGTAACAGAAAATTGCAAGTCTGAAAGTCTGCAACCCTTTCATTATTTTTATTTTCCATAAAACTATGGAGTGTCCCTCTCAGAGGCTTCTCATGCCTCTTTTCCTTCTGTGGGCTGAGCTTTCTTTTTTATGATGGTTGTTTAGTCTTCAGCTCTTCCTCCTGTCTCCCAAGGTTATTCTCTCGTGTTATTTCAAAGCATCCTTCCTTCTCCTTATGCCAACCAGAAAATTATTGTCTATAAAATTACTTAGAACACATAGTTCATGTTATTCTCCAGGTGAGCTGTTCAGAGTATCCATTGTTTGGGATGATGCTTCTGTCACTTGTCTGATAAGCTGGGCTTTAATTGAGAGGACGCTTCTCCTCCTCCACGGGACTTCTCCCTAGCATCCCCAGTTTTTGCTTAGCCTTCGTGGATATAGGCAGCTTAATTTCCTTTCCCTTGGCCAGAATAGGAAAGGCTTCAAAAGAAGACAACAAAAAGGTTTGCTTTTAAACTCTAAACAAATCCTTTAAGGCTTTTAGTTTCAATGAGTCAAGCAGCTCCCTATGGCATATAACTCGAGCCAAGGGAGCTCATTGTAGCTTCAGATAATGATCTCTCACCCCCAGGACGATCGGAGGTGATAACGCCTCAGCCACATGGCTAACAACTCATATTTCTTAGCCCGTACCATTACGATCTTTTCAAGCCGAACCGCTACGATCGCTGCCACCCGCGCCCGACGGGAGAGGCTCCATTTAAAAAGGGTCCGAGGCTTCTTTCTCTCCCCTGGGAACACCGTCTGGGGTGGGGGCATCAGCGCTCATCTGCCCCACTGTGCCTTTTTATTCAAGGGGAAACTCTGCAGTATCAACTCCCCACAAGGCGTGGAAGTGCTGCTGAGCCAATTTAACTCATTATGTGCCTAAAAATAACAACTGGTGCCATTGCAGACTCATTAACCATGTGGTAGTGATCTGCATTTTATTTCTGGAACTGTGAGAGGCTTTTCTTTCCCCAAGCAGGGGTCTCCTTCCTGAAACCCAGGGGAAATCACCCTAATACATGTGTGTGTGTGTGTGTGTGTGTGTGTGTGTGTGTGTATGTATGTATGTTTATAGATATTCAGATATAATTGTTCTATTTTGGACCCTTATTCATTAAGGAGGAAATTGTTGGCTTATGCCCTCACAGAATTAAACAATAGCACCACAGCGAGCACCAAGGCCCATGTCTGCCTATTCAGGAAGCTGTCACAGGCCTACATCTTATTTCAACAATTCCTCCTTTCTAGGCCTATGAGGTGTTCCAAATGTGGTTAATTCAGAAATAATAATATTAATAACAAAATAATAATAATGATAATAATAGGAACAAGAATAAGAATTCAATATTCTTACATAAGATTATACAAAACTGGGGAGCATTGTTTTAGGGTTCCCTGGCCATTGCTGGTTCAGACCCCTGGGCATGCCAACTGCCCGACATTTCAGCCTCATTAACAGTAAAATTTAATAAGCGGTCACAATGACAAGCGGAAGTAGCTCAAGAGCCATGTCAAATTCTCAAAACAAATTGAAGCATTCTAAGGGTACCTCCTAAGCAGCAGAAAAAGACGCTAACAAGCGCCAAAAGGTACTAGAAAAGCACATGAAGAAGTTTATGTGGGAGGATGAAGAAAATTCTCAAACCTCATCTCCTCCAGGCCTACTTCGGCTCCAATCCCCTCTGCAGCCACCCCTGGATCTGTCTGTGTAATCCAGACACAGCGCAGCTGCACAAGATCAGGTAGCCCATCTAGATCAGTACAAGTGACTCAAAATGCCTCTGTGGCCACATTGCTCCAACAGCGGCTAGATTCTGTCAAGATAATGACTTACCGGAAAAGATCTCTGCAAAGATGAGACTGTGGATGGAATTAGCAATACGCCAATGTATCTTTGCGGGGTTGCAGCATACTGCTCTGGACAACAACAGAGTGCTCCTTCCGATTGGAATTCCCTATAACTCCGGTCACTAAGCAGAACAGAGCATCCTTACCCTCAGGTATCTCTCCACAGGAGATTCTGTAGTTTCAGATATACTCCTGCAAGGTATATAGAAGAAGCAAGGGCTATTGATAGGTAGAGCCAGAGGACTCAGAGTTCTGCTCAAATTCTCAAGTTCTGTTATCTATTGAGAGGCCACTTCCCCTCACAAGGATCTCTCTGTGAGGGTCCAGGGGACATTTATGCCGATTGCAGACCTCTTTCTGAGGTTGACTGTCGGCCTTCCTTTTTAAGTTGGCAGCCCTCACAGAATATAGCAGCACAGTAACAGCGAGCACCAAGGCCTGTATCCACCTGGGCAGGAAACTATTGAGGACCAGTGACTGCAGGATCACCCAATTGCAATACAGGTCCTGAA
This sequence comes from Pseudonaja textilis, assembly GCF_049901715.1. Lineage (NCBI taxonomy): Eukaryota > Metazoa > Chordata > Lepidosauria > Squamata > Elapidae > Pseudonaja > Pseudonaja textilis. The sequence goes on from NC_141997.1 coordinate 14,072,963, forward strand.
AGGTGTTCTCTATTTGGCTTCACAATTTGATTCCATATTCAGTCATCACATTATGAGTTTGGTAACAGCACAACAATTTATGTTAGTAGCTGTGCACAGATATCACAAAAATATTATCAATAATAACATAATATTAATGGTATCAATGTTATTATGAATAATAACATAATAACAAATTGAATTTACCCCCCAAAAGGGGGGGAGCAAATATCAAGAGGATTCCCTGCCTCTGTTTACATCATGCCTCTGGACCAGTCAACGGTCCATTAATATCGCATACACATATAGATATATATAGATATCTCACCTCATGAGCTTTAGGTCAGAATCTTCTAGAGCAACCAAAAATACCCCCCAGAGGACAATAAACCAACTGAAAGTAGGTCAAAATGTCCTAGAGAGACCTCTAAGGCAATAAGAGATGCCAAGAGATGCCAAAATGTGTTAGATAAGCATATTTTTTTTAACAAAAATGCATGAGGGAGGTTGAACAGAAGTCTCAGTCTTCTTCCCCAGCCAGGCTGGTCCCAGTTCCAGAGTGCTCACTTCAGCAGCACATATACTAAAATTATAATGAGACAGAGAAGATTAGCATGGCTCCTGCACAAGGATGACACATAAATTTGTGAAGTGTTCCATATTTCACTTTGCCTCCATCCTTGGATCTCTCAACGCCATCCAGGAGAGCCTCAGAGGGACCGGTTCAACCCAGGCCTTCAGCAGTGCTACTTACCTGACAGACAGTTGTGGGACCATGCCAGAATTCCTCCTCCTGGAGGATATCCCTGACAAATTGAAGGCCTGGAAGGACATGGCAACTTGAAGAGGCATCGCAGCCGGGGTACAGTAAAAGTTGATGGCTAGGCAGCCTCCACAATCTGACCTCGATTCTCACTCGATTTAGTTACTATGCAGAATGGACCTTCATTACCAGCAGGTACCTCCTTCAGGGGAATATTATATAATCCAGTTACACATTCACATGATGCACAGGATGAGGCAGAACTAGAGACCAGATGGAACAGGTTGAGGAAGAGTCTACTCATAACAGTGACCAAAATCTGTCAGAGGTGGATCCCCCCCCCCCAAAAAGGGGGGCATGTCAGACATTGAAGGCATTAAGCCAGACCACCGACCTTCAGGTCTGTTTCGCCCTCAGACTTGTTTCAAGTCTCTGTTGTTTCAAAAAAACAAAAAAAAAAACCCAAACCTAATGCCTGCCTTGATATTCCATTCCCCTCAGCCCAACAATCGTTACTGTAAGGGGGGTCAGACGATTTAATCTTCTTCCAACCAATAATGTAAGAAGAAGTCATAACTGTCCCACAGAAGTTCTTGGATCTCATCCAGAAACAAGGAGTCTCTTCAGTGGCGTATATCCCGCTTACAGGATATGATAGAAAATTTTTAATTTGGTTTTCTGATTCTGCTAAATTTCTCATCACCACAATAGTAGATAAAACAATAATGGCAATTATCATCCTCCTCTCAAATTCCAACGGAAGCAGAAGAGGCTCTCAAGTCAAAGGATATACAGGGTCGAGTTGTCTCCATGTAGGGCATGTCGATCTGATGTGGGGGCCATAAGAGTGGAGTCGGCCGCATCCCTTTTTTTTACTGGATCATCTCAGGTAGCTCCGCCATCTGAGGGAGATTATCTCAAATTCCAATATCAGGGCACACAAGGATGCTGCAAAACTCTATTAAATTATCTGCTCGAGCTGGGGCATCTCAGGTTACTCCTCGCTTACTGCTATGGCTCAGACATTGGCAAGCAGATATCACACAACTAATGGAAGCTTGCTTCTTCCCCAATATTGGAGATAATTTGGTTGGTGGTGCCCCTGACCTATCTCTGATAGAGACTAGAAGCAGAAAATAAGTTCCTCTCTTTTCATAGACCCCAAAATAGTCCTTCCCAGCTTTTGGGGTGGGGTTCCTTCATTCTCTCTACCAGGGACTTTTTCTCTCCAGACTCCAGGGACCATCTGAACGCATGAATCACCAACAGTCGGATAGTTTCTAATCTGGAGATAGATACTGAAGGGGAGGGCGGACCAAAAGAATCTCTTGAGGAACATGAAATAGAGGTCTCCGAGGCACTGTGCCCCTATTGGTGGAAGGCTCAAGCCTTTCACGGACAGATGGAATGCCTCTACCTCTGTTTCCTGGGTTAGAGATATCAGAAGATTAGGCCTGGCTATAGAATTTCCATCCTCTCCCTGGAACCTTTGCATTACTTGCCCTCTCTCTGGGGATCCTGTTAAAGGGAGCATGATGGAGACAGCTATTGTTCATTTATTGGAGATCCAGGCAACCGACCTGTGGCACCGGATCAGCAGGGGCAATTTTAGTTTTAAAATGACTTAATTGGTCCATAGTTCATAGGAGGCTTAAGATGAGTATACTGAACTCCATACTTTTGAGCTTCACTACCCTCCATTGACTTAATGGAGGCCCATCCCCACATTCCAATTAGATCCTCACATAGAAAACCTATTAGTTTTTGTTATAATACTCAACATTTTGAATATGTTGCACTGTCCTTTGGGTTGTCATCTGCCCAAGGTTCTTACAAAGGTTCTGATGGCTCTGGCTATCCATCTTAGGGGAACACCTGTTATACGGCAGTGTTATTTATATGACATTTCATTATTATCTTGTTCATATAAACTGGAAAAGGGCAGGCCTTAGCATCGGTCATCATTTGGAGAGACTTGCAGTCCATTTCTTATCACCCACGCATATGCAAGTTTCTTGCATGGGGTTACAATCTTATGGCCTTCTGTGGTGCATTGATATCACAAGTGGAACCTCAACAAGGTCCTTACTGCACTCAAGAAAACTCCCTCTGAGCCCATGTAGACCATGAGTCTCCATTTCTAACGTACAAGGTGGTTCTCTTGGTTGCCATTACATCGGCCAGTTACATCTTGGATCTAGTAGCCTTGTCAGTTAGACAGGAGCTCTGTATTTTTCACACAGACAGAGTGGTCCTTAGTCCAAATCCATCTTTCACCCATAGATAAATTTGGGTTTCCACAGACTATAGGAACTGATACTCCTGTACGTTTGTCTGAAACCGACATAAAATCTGGCATGACAATGCCACAATCTAGATGTAAGGCGAGCTTTCTGCATATATTTCAACTGCACGATGTGTGTTAGGAAATGAAGGTTCTCTTCGTTTCTTTTCAACCACCCACTGTTGGGTGCAAGACCTCTTCCTTAATGACCAGTAAGTGGCTGAGAGAACAATTCCCAAGCCCTATGAGACACAGTCTCATCCTGTATCCAGGGACATCACTGCTCATTCAACCTGGAGCGCTGCGATGTTGACAACATGGGCCACAAGCCTCAATAGAAAAAATTTACAAGGTGACATCATGGGCCTCACTATCGCCTTTTATTTAGAAACTATTAGAATGATGTCTTCGCCTCTATGGAGGCTGCCTTTGACAGGAGGGAGAGTGTTACAAAGGGTCCATAGGGACCAAGAAAAAGGGGAATCCGAACCAGACTGAAGCCCTCCCGAAGGACACACTAAGCTTTGGTATATCCCAAACAATGGATGCTCTGAACAGCTCATCTGGAGAAGGGGCGTTGGTACTTACCTGACACGCCCTTTCTCTGTGAGCTGTGAAGAGCATCCATCCCCACCCTTATTCGTCTGGTGGAATGCTATTCTGGCCAAGTGTTAGAAAGGGTGAAGGAGAAGAAATATTTCATCACTTCGACTTTGCCAAAACTGGGGACGCTAGGGAGGAGTCCCGTGGAGGAGAAGGAGCGTCCTCTCAATTAAAGGCCAGCCTATAAGATGAAAGACAGAAGCATCATCCCAAACAATGGATGCTCTTCACAGCTCACAGAGAAAGGGCATGTCAGGTAAGTACCAATGCCCCTTATCATTTCAAATTTTATAGCCCAACTGTAAAATGTTTTGAAGTATCTTTAGTATGGTTTGTTACTATAATGTAAAGTAAATAAATATCACAATACAGCTAAAAAGGTTTGATATATTCACAGATTGTTGGAGATGACTTAGAGACCTTTTCCTCAAAGTCAACCGATAGCAATAAATCTGAATCCTGGAGCCTCTTTTAGAAGCTGCAGCTGAATGATCATAACACAAAAAGAGTGATAGTCCAGTGACAAATTACTTATTTCACATGTGCCAGGGTTTTAGGCATTTCCAGGAAGAATTATAAAAGTGTGTCTGAGACACATTTAAAATATTGCCAGCCACTGCAGGCCATCTAAATAAAAAAACAACAAAAACATCAAACCATTATTTTCTTCTCCTCCCTTTTCCCTTGTAAAATAAACTACTGAAGGGAAATATGAAGGAAATGGGTGTGTCATGGAGATCGGGGCAAAGATGAGCTCCCAATGCAACTGGATTAACAAAAAGACATGATGGAGCAAGTGTGAAGGGTGTTGAGAGATGTCTTTGGGAAATGGCAGGCCAAAGAACTCTTTGCCCGTCTAGCAGACTCTTGACTCCACCAGGGCTGGTAGGAGATGATGTCACAACACAGGTGGCCACAACGGGGAGAGAAGCAGTCTCACCTGGACCTAGCCTGCCCAGGCAGCTCTGTCATCAGCTGTTAAGGCAGTGCAGCCCCTTCCTTGAAGGGGGGCTGTCTTGCCATGATAATAGATGCTGAGACTTCCTGCCCTGGGGTTGAAGTATGCAGGAGACCCAAAACAACTGAGGTTTTTCCTCACTCGGATGTGGAATTATATGCAGGAGTACAAAGCAGACCTGGCCAACAATGCAGTCCGGGTCTAGTTCATAACCACAGTCCTGGAAGGCACCACTTCAGAGTAGATGGTGTCCCTCCTCAATGTCATTTCAGAGAGCTCTGAAGCTTCAACTGATTCATGATATCCTCACAAAAGCAGATTGAAGATCCACTCACCCAACACAAGGTCTGAACCCGCATCAAACCATCAATCAGGGCTGCAGGGGATTGGCAGTATACAACCAAGAGTTTCGTGAGCTGGTGTGCTGGCTGGCCAATTGGTGAGAGGACATCCTAATAGAATGCTTCCAAAATGGGGTCGATGATGTATACAACACCTGCATCTCAACCCCCCCCCCACTTTTTGCCAGTGGTATGTGCTAGATAAAGAGGTTGAGATAGACCTGGCTAGGTCCTGAAGCCAAAATCCCCATGGCTGGCATCAGAAAAATAGGATTCAGACAGTTAAAAGTACCCATAGAATTTTGCCAGCTAGATGGGACCATGCCCAAAGCAGCCTCAGTTCACTTTATAATGGAACCAGTGGAGATGAGGATGAGTGGCCACTGGGGGACCCTGAGACTTATTATGGCTCTGGGGATGGAGAGACCCCTCTTGTGGAGGCAGGCATGGCTCCAAAAATGGAATCCCCACATGAACTGGTGAAAGAAACTGTTAAAAAATCAGAGGGGAGGGGAGTGAAATGAGAGGTTTTTCCCCAGAAGACTAGCAGCAAACCCACCTGGGTGCAAGGGAATTAGCCGCAGTGGCACATAATCAACCAAGGTGGTACCCAAAAATCCACAGGGAATATTGGGACCTAAATGACTTTTTAGTAAGAAAAGGTCCGATGTGCTTCCACCACACTGGTTGATTGATTGCACCATTGTGCAATTGCCATAACCAGGGGGGAGGGGAAACGTCTGGAGGTGTGAAATAATGCTATGGGAAATTAGGGAGTATGGACACTAACAGGAGCCAGAATTGCCAAACTGAACCATCTGCCGAACTTCAAGGATGCCAGTCTAACAAAATGTAACAAAATGAAATTCAATGTAGAACAATTCAGTGAAGAGAAAAGTAAAGTCTTACCCTTAGGCAGAAAAAAACCAAAAACTACACATATAGACTGGGCGAAACCAGGTGTCAGTGTTCCAAGGAATCTCCATTCCAATCAGTAACTCCGAGACAAGCATAATCTCAAAAGTACTTTTATTAGAATAGCACCTGGCACATCTGTGGAATTTCGAAACTAAAAGTTTCCAGGACTTCCCACGATGTCCCAAACTACAAATCATCCCCTTTTTTCTCATCATCACATCACATGAATCAATCCCAAGTAATTCCTTTTTATTCCTGCACCACACTCTATGACCTTAAGCTAACCAAAGAATTCTATTTTGTCTACTTAAAGCTACTCAGTAAAAATCACCCCCTCCCACTTTCTCAAGCTATGTGGCAGCGATGAGTAAGGATTCCAAAGCTGACACCAGGCTTAATAGCAGTAACTGTGAGAAGGATCTTGAAGTCTTAGTGGACAACCAGTTAAATATGAGCCAGCAGTGTTCAGCCACCACCAATAAAGCTAACACAATCCTAAATTGCATTAACAGAGGGATACAATCAAGATCAAGTGAGGTACTAATATGACTCCACTCTATAAAGCCTTAATAAGACCACACACACCTAGAGTACTACATCCAGTTTTGGTCACCACAGTATAACAAAGATGTTGAGACTTTGGAAAAAGTGCAGAGAAGTGCAGCCCGGATGATTAGGGGACTGGAGACTAGAACAATTATAAGAATTTGGCATGGCTCATCTAGTGAAGAGAAGGACTAGGGGAGACATGATAGCAGTATTCTCATATTTGAGGGGCTGCCACAGAGAGGAGGGGTCAAGTTATTTTCCAAGGCACCTGAATGCCAGACAAGGAATAATGGATGGAAACTGATCAAGGAGAGATTCAGCCTAGATATAAGGAGAAATTTTCTGACAGTGAGAACAATCAATCAATGGAATAGCTTCCCTTCAGAAGTTGTGGGAGCTTCATCACTGGAGACTTTCAAGAGGAGATTGGACTGTCATTTGTCATCTTCTGGATCTTCTGTTTGGGCGGGGGTTTGGACTAAATGTCCTACAAGGTCCCTTCCAACTCTGTTAATATGTTAATCAGTCCTGGGAAAGAAATTTACACTCTTGCCTGAGATACCGAGTTCCCAAAACATCAGAATGACATTTGATTGGACTACTCTCACGGGGGGGGGGTGTTTTGAACATTTGGGATTGCTTTCAATATGCAATTTTCATTAGGTTTTTCCTCAGAGCTTGTCTCATTCATGCTACACTTGGCATATCTAGTAAAAGTACCTTTTCTCTAACACTTATGGAGTCAAGGGTCATTCTTTCCTCGGGAGTAGCTGGGACCAATCTGACAACAGCTGTGTAACTAATGACTGGAATAATCCAATATGTTAATTACCTTAATGGTATTTAAACCAACAAACTTGAGCTGTAACTTGTTCTTCACTTTCATGATTATTCACTTCTAGCCTTTTTGGCTTCAGTGTGCTTGATGTTGTCCACTTGAAGGATGCCCATTTATTTATAGTGATCGTCTTCATCTGGACTCTTTATAATATTTCTATAGGCATTTTGATTCCTTCATTGTTCACCATTTTCCCCCTGTTGATGGTGAAGGTAGGACATTTGTCCAATTCAAACTCCATTGCAATATCTTTGCTTTATATATACAGATGAAACTCAAAAAATTAGAATATTGTGCAAAAATTCATTTATTTCAGTAATGCAACTTAAAAGGTGAAACTAATATATGAGAGAGACTCATTACATGCAAAGCAAGATAGTTTAAGCTGTGATGTGGCATAATTGAGATGATTATGGCTTTCAGCTCATGAAAACCCCAAATCGACAATCTCAGAAAATTAGAATATTGTGAAAAGGGTCAATATTCTAGGCTCAAAGTGTCCTACTCTAATCAGCTAATTACGCCATAACACCTGCAAAGGGTTCCTGAGCCTTTAAATGGTCTCTCAGTCTGGTTCAGTAGGAATCACAATCATGGGAAAGACTGTTGACCTGACAGTTGTGCAGAAAACCATCATTGACACCCTCCATAAGGAGGGAAAGCCTCAAAAGGTAGTTGCAAACGAAGTCAGATGTTCCCAAAGAGCTGTATGAAAGCACATTAATAGAAAGTTATGTGGAAGGGAAAAGTGTGGAAGAAAAAGGTGCACAAGCAGCAGGGATGACCACAGCCTGGAGAGGATTGTCAGGAAAAGGCCATTCAAAAGTGTTGGGGACTTTCACAAGGAGTGGACTGAGGCTGGAGTCAGTGCATCAAGAGCCACCACACACAGACGGATCCTGGACATGGGCTTCAAATGTCGTATTCCTCTTGTCAATCCGCTCTTGAACAATAAACAACGTCAGAAGCCTCTTACCTGGGCTAAAGAAAAACAGACCTGGTCTGTTGCTCAGTGGTCCAAAGTCCTCTTTTCTGATGAGAGCAACTTTTCCATCTCATTTGGAAACCAAGGACCCAGAGTCTGGAGGCAGAATGGAGAGACACACACTGCAAGATGCTTGAAGTCCAGTGTGAAGTTTCCACGGTCTGTGCTGATTTGGGGAGCCATGTCATCTGCTGATGTTGATCCACTGTGCTTCATTAAGTCCAGGGTCAACGCAGCCATCTACCAGGAGATTTTGGAGCACTTCATGCTTCCTTCCTCAGACGAGCTTTATGAGGATGCTGACTTCATTTTCCAGCAGGACTTGGCACTTGCCCACACTGTCAAAAGCACCAAAAACCTGGTTCAATGACCATGGGATTACTGTGCTTGATTGGCCAGCAAACTCCCCTGACCTGAACCCCATAGAGAATCTATGGGGCATTGCCAAGAGAAAGATGAGAGACATGAGACTGAACAATGCAGAAGAGCTGAAGGCTGCTATTGAAGCATCCTGGTCTTCCATAACACCTCAGCAGTGCCACAGGCTGATAGCTTCCATGCCACGCCGCATTGAGGCAATAATTGCTGCAAAAAGGGCCCAAACCAAGTACTGAGTACATATGCATGCTTATACTTTTCAGAAGTCCGCTATTGTTCTATGTACAATCCTTGTTTTAATGATTGCATGTAATATTCTAATTTTCTGAGATTGTGGATTTGGGGTTTTCATGAGCTGTAAGCCATAATCATCTCAATTATGACAAATCACAGCATGAACTATCTTGCTTTGCATGTAATGAGTCTATCTTATTTATTAGGTTCACCTTTTAAGTAGCATTACTGAAATAAATGAACTTTTGCACGATATTCTAATTTTTCGAGTTTCACCTGTAGACAGTGCTGAGCAGCGGTTCTATTTCAGATGGGTTTTTTTCATACTGCTTCAGATTGTCCTTCTAAAGGAGATGGGATAATCTGACAGATGATTTTGATGTTTATTATTATTGTTTACAAAAATGAGATTATCATGGTTTCCTTTCATTAATTATAACATTTCTTTTTGTGATAGTAGTTTTTATTTTCCAAATATGTTTTTTTTTAATTGAAAAAAGTATTGAGATTTTAAAAAACAGGTAGTAGTAGAACTTTTGTTCCCCTGCCTTCTTGCAGGTATTATATGTTGTTGAGAATGACGTAGTAGTAGTAGATGAAGCTAGAGGCAATATTAGGTAGATTGTTCCTCTTCCCTCATCTTTGGAAAGTCAAACATCTTACAGATGTCAAAATATATTCTGCAGAAATAAAATATCACTTATTAATTAGTGCTGCCTTTCATATTTTGAAAACAGTTTGAAACAAATGATTTGGTCCTCACATGATTGTATGTGTAACTTCTCTCAGATATCTTTTTTCAGGTTTCCATGTGAAGCTGACAAAAAACTATAGTTGCTTTTAAATCACATTAAATATGTATTGTTCACTTCTGAGTCATTTTTTGAAGCTTGCATAGTCCTTATACCTCTACTCTTAACTATGGTTAGTGGAAATGACTGTGGCTTGGTATAAATTAGTCTTTATTTGTTCTTTCCCTGTCCAACCTTAATAGAAAAGCAAATTTGTTTCTGCTTACTTTCTACAAATCAGGATTCTGTGGAAACTACTTGATATTGTGACAAAACTAGCTAATGGTGAATATAAAGAGCCATGTTAAAAATAGAATATACCCTCAGGACAAACTGAAAATACCTAGCCTGATAACATTTAGTGTCTATTTCCTCAAGATCTCCTAGAAATTTCATTTGCTGTATGTTTAGGTTCTGATGTAGAAAATTACTGGAACTGACACTTCTTATTCTTACTGCAAATAGAATATAATCAAAAAGATCAGTATTTTGCTTACAGGCAATGATTAGGCTAAAATTACTTTTAGATATACCAGACTGAGGGATGGGCAATATATAAAAATGTGCATTGGATCAATAAAAGTGATAGAGATGCCCAGAAGTAATAGCCATTGGCAGAGGAGATGTTAAGTATACAAAAATATTCTGCTTAATCCTTGAACTGTTGGACTGGGCTGCAAAGATTCTTTACCTGAATTTTGGAAAGGAGCTATTAAGAGGACAAGCTAGATTTTTATAGATTTTTGTAGAGAAGGAGCTGTTGCATTAGCCTAGAATGGTGTAAAATAAGGGGGAGTCTGGAAGCACCCTTATCTGACTAGAAGAATTTATTTAAAACCATAAGTTTTCATGAATTGTGGCTCAGTTCATTCACAGAGTCCATAACTGATATAGACAGTTCTTGAGATGTTTTGGATTGCAACTCCCATCCTCTGTATGGTACAAACAGGAGTCTTAAATTACTGGACTACATAGTTGTCCAGAGCCTGATTAGCATACTGAACTACAAATAGTTTTAGACTTACGGCTGCAATTGAGCCAACATTTCTGTTGCTAAGTGAGACATTTGTTAAGTGAGTTTTGCCCCGTTTTACAACCTTTCTTGCCACAGTTATTAAGTCAATCACTGCAGTTGTTAAGTTAGTAACATAGTTATTAAATAAATCTGGCTTTCCCATTGACTTTGCTTGCCAGAAAATTACAAAAGATGACCCTGCAACACTGCAACCATTATAAATATGAGTCAGTTGCCAAGCATCTGAATTTTGATCACGTGACTATGGAGATGCTACAACAGTCATAAGTGTGAAAAATAGTTATAGGTCACTTTTTTCACTGCCATTGTAACTTTTGGTGTTGCTTACAAAAACTGCCTCTCCATTAATCCTTTTTACATTCTTGGTTAGACTTCCTGTCTCTGGAACTTCTCTGGAGTTTTTTTCCCCCTCCTTTGCTGGTACTTTGCTTGCATGGAATGACCATTCAAAGTTACATTGGCACTGAAAAAAGTGACTTATAACCATTTTTCACACTTATGACTATTGCAGCATCCCCACAGTCATGAGCGGCCAGGCGAGGAGATGCGTGCCTTGATGTGAGTGATGTTGAGTTGGCCACGCCCAGCCAGTCACATGACCACCAAGCCATGCCCACCAACTAAGCCACGCCCACAGAACCAGTTGTTTTAAAAATTGAATTCCACCCCTGGTTAAGGACCATCTACATACAGCTGGTATAAGAGAGTTCCTATGTTTCTGTTATACATTAAATAATGCTTTTCACAAAAATGGAAAGTCTCCTGATATGTTTTCAAGTAAACAAGACTCACACCCAATATTTCTGAAACCTGTTCAACTGTGTTGATTTTCTAGAATAAAAGACAAATATAGCCATTTTAAATGTTTAAATGTAGAAAAAAATTGGATGCTTGTGAGAATACTTGCTTATGCATAAGCATGCTAAAGATGTTCAGGATTTTTCATTGTTACTTTTAGGTTTTGTACATGGCACTTCTTCTCCAGCGGACATGGTAGCTTATGTTTAGAATGATAATTAAACCATGGCTGCTAGTGACCTGCTGGAGAGAGATAGAGTATTCCAATATGATTCATGAATGAGCTGTTCTTGCATCCTGATGCTTATTTTACAGTAATAGACAGAGGGGATAAAATTGTGACAAAATAATACAACTGTATTTTTTTTAAAAAGAACTCTTATTAGTAAACTATAATTCTTTATTTCTCCCTTTTTCTTCCCTGCAGGGTTCTTCATCATGATGGACTTAACTCAAATGGATTTGCATAGTAGGCTCTAAGTATCTGGGCATCTTATCTTCTTGGATAAGTGACATCAGCATTAAACAGAAGAGCCAAGGGATGGACTGTAGCCAGAAGAAGTCCATTGCTGTTTGTGTTCCTGGGAACTGTCTAGGTTTAATCTGCTGAGATACCTACCATATTTAAATAGGGTTTTCTCTGCTTGACCAAGAATACTTTACATTATCCTTGGTAAATTATTCTCTTTCTCATACACCTCATACATTTTTCTAATCTTCACTGTTGCTTCAGATTTTTTCTGCAAAATTTGTTTTTCTGCCTGGGTGTGAACGTCCTCAGGACCTGCTAATGCTGATGTGAAACCATGTCAAAGCCGGTGGGACTCTTATGGCTGTCTTTAATTTTTACTCCTCTTTGTGTCATGCTGAATTCTAATTTGCTCCTTTGGATAACTGCCCTATCAATACGTTTTACACTTATTGAGGGTCAAGCACAATACCCAATTGTAACTACAAATTATGGCAAAATCCGTGGTGTAAGAACACCCCTGCCCAATGAAATCCTTGGTCCTGTGGAACAGTATTTGGGAGTCCCTTATGCTTCTCCTCCAACTGGAGAGAGACGTTTCCAACCTCCAGAACCTCCTTCTTCATGGACTGGGATACGGAATGCTACACAATTTGCTGCTGTTTGCCCACAGTATCTGGATGAGAGATCACTGCTTAATGATATGCTACCGGTTTGGTTTACTGCCAACTTGGATACTGTAATGACCTATGTGCAAGATCAAAATGAAGACTGCCTTTATCTGAACATCTATGTACCAACTGAAGATGGTAAGTACACTAATCATGAACCAGCCAGTTGGCCAATTTGCACAATTTATTGAAGCATACACTGTAGGAATTCTACAGTGACCTATGTGATGAACTATAAAAATGTTATTGGTTCTTATTAGATTAAAACATCATAAGAACAGCCTGTATTATTTGTTCACATTTGCTACATGCATTTATGATCACAGTCCAATTTTCCTTTCAAAGAGTACACTATGTCAATCTCTGGTTGTTCATAGAGGAAAAGTCAAGATATACTATACTATAAAATAATATAAACAGTTCTGTGGCTATTTAAACAAAGAAATAAACAAATTTTAATATTTTAAGAATCTATAGTAATATATTATGTAAGCCTTAAAATGAACGAAAATATCTATAGCTTATTTTAATAGAAAATTTTTGAATGATCATTGACTTTTTAGAAGTGCCTGGCTCTTTATTTCTTTAGAATAAATAATACATCATATGGCATAAAAATATTTTGATTTTTAAACTCTCAGAATTTTAGTAGCTCTCACTGTGTGTATATATAGACATATAATTCTTAATTCTAACAATTGCAAATAAGCCAATCAATAACTATCACAAAATAGCCAAGTTATCATTAATTGTTTCAAATAAATATCTTTACCTAATGATTTTTTATGGATTATTTCTATTACAAATATTTATGTTTTTTCTTAGGATTATAATTTTAAATAATCCTTCATTGACATTCTTACCAATAGCCTTAGCTTTGATCTTTATTCCTTACCCGAAGATATTGATTTACATAGCAAGTAGCTTTTTGGTTCTATTATACAGAATGATAAAAAAAAATGTCCTGTATTAATAAAATATTTAAAACAATAACAATAATAGATTTATCACCATCTGTGTACCCTGCATAAAATTTTTCTTTAAGATAGCAAAGCACTTGAGGCGTCTGAATATCACTATTCTGGTTTTGTTTTATTTTGCTTTGCTTTTTTGCTTTTGATATGTGCTTTCATTTAAGGTTCTGTTGAGTTTTGGCAGTACTGGTGGTATAATTAAGTCTTACTTCATACCTTTAAAAAAGGGAAATGAAACATTACTACTGCTGTTACTCCTACAAATAATGTAAAAAAAAACCCCACTTAAGCTGTGAAGTATTAGCACCTTTTCCATCCCCTTTCCTATTAGAATATTACAATGCATCCGTTTCCTTTTCTCAGTCTCATCTGAAGGAGTTAGTGGTTCAGTCTTTCCAAGGTCCTTACTGAGTAATGTTTTCTTGTTGATGGGATAAAGAATGTATTGACCAAGATGGATTCAAGATGTATTATGGAAAAGTATGACAGCAAGCGAGAGGAAAACTAGCATGATTTTAATGGAGAGCTATGGTGCTACATAAATAAAGGAAGGAAGAGTTCAGTTGTGACATTATACTGTATAAAGGAGAACCAAACACTTTCAGTCAGTCTCAAATTTCCTTTTTTATTTTGTACAAGAAAACAGGCAATTTTACCAGCTTGTTCTTCAACATGAAGGGTTTCAGTAAATAGCCTTTTTTTTTCAATTTACTGCATTTCATGCAGGAAAAATAAGCCGAAGGTTTACCTCTTTTCTCATACATATGCACAAAGCAAATGAACCGTGCATGCATTCAAGCTGTTTAAAAAGTTGAGACTAAATATACTTACAGTTTGTTTAATTTAATCTAGGAAAATCTTGTATTTTCACTATCATTTTGATACAAAGATTAAGGGTCTCACTTTATATAAATATTAATATAAATCAGGTAATTTATAGGTAATTAAAAATAATCCAGAAGAAGAAAAGATTATAGAAGGAATTTATTTATTTTGTCTCTAACTTGAAGTGGGTTGATATCAAATGAATTCACCTAATTTTTGGAAATTTATAATCTCCGCATGCATTTATGAAATGTACTGTAATTGCCAGAATTTTTGTGCTAGAGGCTACTTTCATGGCATTCTACTTTCATGAGACCTACACTAGAGACAAAATTTTTATGTGTCTAATCACACTTGGCCAAATAAAAGTAATCAATTCAATTCAATTTTGTCTCTGATATTTATTTTATAGGAAAGAAAGCATTGAGAACAATTTCACATATATTTTTGGAGAGTTATGTAAACATCACTGCACCAAAATAATAGTTCATAAGGCTATACCATTTAAGTGATGATTGGGTGATGCTATGCAGAAGCTATGTCACTGAGGGAAATTGTCTCAAGTGGTTCAGAACCTTGGAAAGTTTTCTAAAGTATTAGTTTAGAAATGCCTATTGAAATTTCTGCCTGAAAACTAAAAGATCTTAATTGTTTTTATTTTGCTAGATATGTATTCAAGTTGCACAAAAATACTAAGAGGGAAGGAGATATTTGAAATTTGTTTTCTAAGATTTTGTTTTGTTTTGTTTTTTTCTTTTTTATAATTTTATTTTTTATTTTTTAATAACAAGATAAACATAAGCATACATAACAAGATAAATATAAACATACCACAAAAAACATAAAAATATCCTTCTTCATGAATTTACATACAGTGCATCGATTGGTTTACCACTTTTTTTTGTGCATCCATTTCCTAGTCACTAGTATAATTATATTACATAATAGCTCATATTATCAATCAATAATTGTATAACCTAATATCATCACTAAAAAAATCATTTATAATTTTGTTAATTCATATTTTAACGAGATAACTATAGTTTGCTTAATTTATTTTGCAATAAATCATAAGATCATACCAAATCTACCTTAATAATGTTTTATAAAGATAATATCAAGAAAAAAAATTTTTTTTATGCTAAATCTGAATATTCTATCATTATATTTTATTATCTAACCATTGATAAATCTAAGATTTTTTTAAATAGTTGTTTTCTAGGAATTTACCTGATCTATCATCGATACTGGCGAGGACAGGGCATCAGTTTTTTATTCTGTCTTCCTGTCTTTATTTTTTTCATAAGGAAAACACTGGGTAATTATGCAGTTGAAGTTGTTTTTATACCAAGAAGCACACCTTCAGAAAGGGATTGTCAAGATTGGGGAAATATCAGTTATTGATGGTGAGACAGTTAGGACAGTTGATTGAGCCAAGATGCCTTAATCTTGACAATTGTTATACATGGATTTTTTAACATAAAATATGCATTTATATAGAATAGAAAAATGAGAAAACTGCTGATGGAGAAGGCAAAAATATTCCTGGACTTGCCAATTATAAGAACAGTCAAGAATATGATATGATAAACTCCTTTTGTCAACAATGGTGGTTGATGACATCAGCAGGATTCAAGTGGACAAGATTATACTTCTTATTGATGAAAGTTACTGCAATCCATGAGCAAAGGCAAAGTTATACAAGTCTAGACATTTGAAACCAGTAATTGAGGTCCAATATGATATTAATGAAAATCTTTTGGTCTCAGGATTTGCATCTGATGAACTTTAAATTTTTATAGTTAGCATTTTAAAATCCATACTGTGTTGAAATCCATGTGGATATTGATTGCTTTTTCTGGAGATGAAGGCCTACAGCTAAAGACATTCTCATATTTTTAAGCTACATTTTGAATTGCCTCTACTTCTGGAACAGTTTTTTTTTTTACTGTCCTAGAACATTTTACAGTTTTCTCATTTTGGTGAATTGCCTGAGTTTGTTTATACTGTGATTTATATTACAATCTGACAATATGATAGCTCAGATATTTTCCTTAGCTTGGGGATAGGTTTTGTTTTACTACTTTCATCTCAGGCAACTTGAGACTTAGGGTTTTTTAGTTTTTGGTATTCTCTTATCTGGCAAGAGTCATTTGACCATTGAAGCAAACCAGGAGAGTAATTAATGATAGTTCTTACTATTCATAGTATGAGCATACTGTAATCTAAAAACTAAAATTCTGAATGGAATTAATGGATGGAGCATTAGATGGAGAGACAATTTAATGTAGTGGTTAAGGCACCAGGATACAAACCAGGAGACTGTAAGTTCTATTGAGCCTGGGCTACTCACTTTCAGTTCTAAGAAAGAGGTAATGGCAAACCACTTCTCCTCCCCACCCCCCTCAAAAAAAAAAAAAACTTGGCAAGGAAATTTCAGGGACTTATTCAGGCAGTCACCAGTAGCCAACATTAAAAAAAGGACTGAATTTATAAACATTACAAAATAACTTGGTTTGCCCATGTGGTAGATATGAAATGCCAATCTGTTCCAGTAGGCCCATTCTGGATAAATTGTTAGGGTTTAAAAGAATTCAGATGAAAGAATCCTCCACCAAAAATTGAAAATTTTAATTATAGATAGGTTTGTCTAAAATAAGAACCTAGTTCAGGTTCAATTACAGAGAAAATTCGAAAGTCCAAATTATTGTTTCTACGGAATGGCTATATGGATGTTTTTAGTGACCCTGTCTGGTATAGCTGGAAAATAGTCGATTAGATTTATAAACAAAGACCTAATAGTCAGTTAAATTTATAAAAGAAATTCAAGCAATATAAGTAGAGATAATTTCTATTTGATAAATAGATTGGACAAATCATTGGAACATTAAATGTCATGTTAAAGTTATCGGTTTGATCCTGATCGGCTCAAGGTTGACTCAGCCTTCCATCTTTCCATGGTCAGTAAAATGAAGAACCAGATTGTTGTCAATATGCTGACTCTGTAAACCACTTAGATAAGGCTGTAAAGCAGGGTTCACCAACCGGTGGGCCGGGAACCACTGGTGGTCCATGACAAAATTTTGGTGGTCTGCAGAGAAATGTCAACCCCAAAGCATCCCCCAAAGCAATTAATCCAAGCTGCATGGAAACAGAAGGCTGTGCCACCCACATGGCCCATAGGAACACAAGGCTTGTGTCGCTTGCATTGCGAACAACGTGAGATAGTGAGGGGAGGGGGCAAAGGGTCTCTGCTGCTTCTGCTTTTTCTGCAGAAACCCTGGGAAAATCCCCCCAAAAGGCTGCAGGAAAATCCCCCACCTGGTTTTCTTATTCATTGATTGTTCTTTATTTGGGATCACAGGATACCCCCCCTCTCTCCCCCCCCCAAGAATGGAGCTGAAAAGCAAGTTAGGAATGTGCTACCTTGGAGGGTGTGTGTGTGTGAGAGAGAGGGGGGGGACCTGTGTGTGTGTGTGTGTGTGAGAGAGAGAGAGAGAGAGAGAGAGACAGAGTGAGAGAGAGAACATCACCGCCAGCCCTCTGAGGTTAGATTGGTGCTCTCTCTCTCTCTCCCTCTCTGCCCCCCCTCTCTCCCACCAACGTCAGTAAGTCACTGTCACTCAAAATTCATATTAGTAGTCCGTGGGATTTAAAAGTATGAGTTTGGTAGTCCTTGAGGTCCAAAAGGTTGGCGACCCCTGCTGTAAAGCACTATGAAGTGGTATATAAATCTAAGTGCTATTGCTTTAAGCACAAACAAGCTACTTAGGCACAGTTTGTGTATGAAAATGTAACCATGCTTTAAAGAGACTAATTTCAACACTGTGTCACAGGTTCTGCAAAGTCAGTTTATATAAATAACCAAAACAAAGTGGAAGATAAAAAATACTTACAGGTAGACCATCCAAAACATGTTTCAGGATTTTAATGAACTCAATTTATCCTGGAAGCTCTTGATCTCTCCCAATCATATATTTGATTATAATGATTGGTTTAATTATCAGCATCACCCTTCTTGTGAATACAGACAATTCCAGATCAAGGGAACTAATTATACTACTATGCTCTGTAATGTCAGATTACATTTGGCTTACTATATCCAGTCTGGACACTAGTGATTAAAGCATATGGTGAGATGTTTGAATAAGTCTATAAGATGTTCAGCAAGATGGCAGAGAGTCTCATATCTCTGCGAGAAATGGTTTAAATGACCTAGGAGGGTTTAGCCTCTAGGAGATACAATAACAATTTCCAAAAGTCTGAAGGGAGCCTTCTTAGAGGATGCAGTGAACCTAGTCTCTATTCCTTCAAAAAGTAGGAATGAAACAGTTTAAAACTTCAATAAAAAGGCTCAGGCTAAATATTAGGAAGAACTTAGTGACTGTACAAGTCGCTAACAAATGGACTAGGTGAGATATCTTTTACTGGAAGTATTTTAACCCGATCATCTTTCAGAGATCCCCAGTGGATCTACACTAAATGTTGGGTTGGATGAATATGGTCATTTCTATCTCTATAAGTGTCTCCTGAGTAGACTACTTCCCATATAATTATTATTTATTTAATTTTATTTATTTATTTATTTATTTTTGTCAATTGCTTTGAAGATAATAGGTATGTAAAAACATAGTTATGAATATATGGATACATATAAGAAAAATAAAAAAATAAAAGAAACAATAGGACAGGGAAGGTAGGCACATTGGTGCGCTTATGCACGCCCCCTACAGACCTCTTAGGAAAGGGATGAGGTCAATAGTAGACAGTCTAAGGTTAAAATTTTTGGGGTTTGGGGAAGAAACTACAGAATCAGGTAGAATATTCCAGACATTGACCACTCTGTTGCTGAAGTCGTATTTCCTGCAATCAAGTTTGGTGTGGTTTACCTTGAGTTTGTATCTATTGTGTGCTCTTGTATTGTTATGGTTGAAGCTGAAGTATTCATTGACAGGTAGGACATTGCAATACATAATTTTATGTATTATACTTAGACCGGACCAAAGGCAGCGTAGTTCTAGGTTGTATAGGTCTAGAATTTCAAGTCTGGTGGCATAAGATATTCTGCAATGAGTAGAGGAGTGGAGAACTCTTCTTGTGAAATATTTCTGGACTTTCTCAACTGTATTAATATTAGATATGTAATGCGGGTTCGAGACTGATGAGCTGTATTCAAGTATTGGTCTAGCAAATGCTCTAGTTAATAGTGTGATATTACCAGAGAAAAAGCTACATAAGATTAGGTTAACAACTCCTTTTTTGCTATGTAGTTACAGTGGGCTCTAGCACTTAGGTCATTAGAGATGAGTATTCCAAGATCCTTTACAGAGCTTGGATCATCAATAAGGTCTTGACTATTCAGCTTGTATTTTATTTTCTGATTTTTTTTTGCCAATATGTAGGACAGAGCATTTATTTGTTGAGATTTGAAGTTGCCATTTGTTTGACCATTCTGCTACCTAGTCGAGGTCTTTTTGAAGGGTAGCAGTATTGTCTGTGGTGTTGAATAGCTTTACATCGTCAGCCAAGAGAACGCAGTTGCTCTTAATATGATCATAGAGGTCATTTTTGTAGAGTATGAAAAGAGTTGGTCCTAGAAAACTTCCTTGGGGGACACCACTGTTGACGGGTACAGAATTTGATAGGACGTTCCTAATTTTGATCATTCATTATCTGTTTGACAGGAATGCTTCTATCCAGCTATGCAGGTGTCCAGAGATACCATAAGATTTTAGTTTTAGGAGTAGTTTGTCTTGTACCACTGAATCAAAGGCTTTACAGAAGTCTATGTAGATTATTACTATTACTACTACTGTTACTATTACTATTACTGCTACTATATTACTGCCTCTTATGGTATGGCTTTTATGGTCCTTGTTCAGAAGTCAGTTAAATATTCACATGTTTCTGGAAGGTGGAAAGGTCTTTCAAAAGAGTGAATAGCTTTCTGAAATGAGAGGAAAGAATCTCTGGCTCTCAGAGTAACAAACGGACTGGCACTTAGTCACTCTGTACTCTGCTGCACAAAGTTGAATCAGCAATGTTCTTGAGAACTTAGTAATTACGGTCCTGTTTTAGACCCTAAGGTCTATCCAGAATTTAAAAGTTAATTGTTCCAGTTTCCTAGACTTAGTTCACCAGTTTTTGTTCCTATTGCCCTTGTTGTTTTGCTTTTCCTCCTCCTCCTCATCTTTCCCCCGAAAAATATTAGTTTGAGATTTCAGTGACATTAAAGAATTGCTACTCCCTCTCTTCTAGATAATGGAGAATCTGTCTGTAGAAAACTGTTCAAATTATAAACTTCTTTAGCACTGCTGCTTTAGCACAATTTTTCAATGTGTTGAGAGATGAATTTGGAAATGTTTGCAAACTGAGTCTTTGTTATTATTTTGTCTCTTAGACCCCAGAGAATTAATTTAAAAAATGAATGTATTTTTTATAATCACAGTTCAGTTTCGTTTTTTAAAAAGCACAGCTAGAGCTACATTGAAATCATTCTGGTTGTGAACATGACAATAAGGTGCAGATGCTATTTTTTTCCCCAACTGTTCATTTGAAAGGGTAACAAATAATTCCTTGGAGTTTACTTTGCTCATTTGGTGCTGCAGAAATTAAGAAATGTGAGGAAAAAGACCTCTGTAATGTGATTGTTCAAAATAAGGATAGAGAGAATAGTATGGCTAGATGAGTGTGGTTTTTTTTTTCATTTAGTCACATAAGGGTGCCCATGAAAAGGGGGCAAAGATAGATGGAAAATATTTGTGTGTTGAAAAACAAGGTTTCTGATAACAGAGACCTCTGCCATACTATTTAATAAAGTGATCAGATATACCTTACAATTGGATAATTAAACATCAATTACATCTGTAATTACTATTTCCAAAATATATTTAAAGAAGTTTGTTTAAAACTACTAAATATAGGTTCCAGAATTCAAATTCAAAGGCAAGATAAAAATCTAATTGAAGATAGATAGATAGATAGATAGATAGATAGATAGACAGATAATGTCAGACATGCCACAAACCTAAATCTCTAAATACAAATGATATATACCTCACAATTAAGCATCAATTAGCGGACCTCGCCCGAGCGCGAGACAAACGCTGAAGAAAAAGAAGAAGAAGAAGAATTAAGCATCAATTACATCTTTAATTACTACTTCTAAAATACATTTATTTTATTTTTTTTTAATAAACTTTATTAGTTTTACTTTTTAAAAAATCAACGACAACACAGCTACAAAGTATATACAACAGAAAGACAAACAAGTCTTGGCATGGGCCAAGAGGGAAAGAGAGGAAAGCTTGAGAGAGGAAAGAGGGAAAGGGAAGGGAAGGGTGGGGGTGGGGGAAAGTGGGGATAACAGAAGTAGAGAAAACATTTATAATAAAACCATATTTTTGTGACTGTCTGTAAGGTCTTTTCTTCTTCCAGACTATCATCGGCAGTGCTTTTCTTTATCTCTGCCTCGGAGGCCTCGGCCTTAATTTTCTTAGAGGTGATCTATCTTTGATTAAGCCAAATGTACAAAGGATTCCAATTGCTATAATAGGTTGAAGATTTTTTATTTTTTAATGCTTGTGTTAGTTTGTCCATTTCGGCGCATTGTAAGATTTTCTGAATAACCATAAGATCAGTGGGGATAGAGGGTAGTTTCCAGCACTGGGCAAATGCCAGTCTGGCGCATGAGTTAAGATGTGGATTGTAATATACTTTGACTTTTTGGATATTTGTTTATCAAAAATTCCTAGAAGGAAGGACTCTGGTTTGTACTCAATTTCTTCCATGGTTATTTCCTCTAGCCAGTGCCTAATTTTTTGCCAATACTTCTGGGTTTCCTTGCATGACCACCACATGTGAAAGAAGGTACCTTCTATGTGTTGACATTTCCAACACTTGGGGCTCGTGTTGGGGTGCATCTTCGCCAATCTCGAAGGGGGCAGGTGCCATCTATAAAACATTTTATATAAGTTTTCTTTATAAGCTGCTGATTTTGTGATCTTAATGTTCCTGTTCCAGATCTTTTCCCATTCTGCTAGGGTAATGCTCCGACCCACATTTCTGCTCCACGCAATCATATTTCCCTTGACAATTTCTTGTTCTAGTTCTGTTTCTAATAAATATTTGTAAAATTTAGATATAGTTTTTTTACTTGGTCCTAGTAGAATTTTGTCTAGGGTCTGTAATTTATTGTAGATTCCGAATTCCTTAATGTCTTGTTTGTATTTACTATGAATTTGTAGGTACACCCACTGATCAATTATAAATCCTCGCTCTTGCAGTTCTTGTCGTGTTTTCAATTTTCCTTGTGGGTCTAATAAATTTTTGTACTTAATCATTTTGGATATATCCAAATTATTAGGGTGTACTATCGCTTCCATTGGGGATATCCAAATCGGTATTTTTAAATAAAGCTTTTTACGTACTTTTTTCCAATTAGTTAATAAAGAGTCCCTGATAAGATGCCTATGGAAATATGATTGCCTGGGTTTCCCAGATTCCCACAGAAAGGCATGCCATCCTTTCTGCATATCGTGGCCTTCTAATACATTTAAAGAAGTTTGTTTAGGACTATTGATTTATGCAGAAAACTGAATTTAATTGCTGCCATCTGATGATTATCCAGATTTTTGTAACTCAAATATTTATTTATTTATTTATTTAATTTGTCAATTGTTTACAAGATAATAAGTATAAGTGTATACATAGCTATGAATACATGAAATGGGTACATATAAGAAAAATAAAAGAAAAATAAAAGAAACAATAGGACAGGGACAGTAGGCACATTGGTGCGCTTATGCACGCCCCCTAGAGACCTCTTAGGAAAGCGGTGAGGTCAATAGTAGACAGTCTAAGGTTAAAGTTTTTGGGGTTTGGGCAAGAAACTACAGAGTCGGGTAGAGTATTCCAGACACTGACCACTCTGTTGCTGAAGTCGTATTTCCTGCAATCAAGTTTGAAGTTGCCATTTGTTTGACCATTCTGATACATAGTCAAGATCTTTTTGAAGGGTAGCAGTATTGTCTGTGGTATTGAACAACTTTACATCATCAGCGAAAAGAATGCAGTTGCTCTTAATATGATCACAGAGGTCATTTATGTAGAGTATGAAGAGAGTTGGTCCTAGAACACTGCCTTGGGGGACACCACTATTGACAGGTACAGAATTTGTTAGGACACTCCCAATTTTGACCATTTGTTGTCTGTTTGACAGGAATGCTTCTATCCAGTTATGCAGTTGTCCAGAGATACCATAGGATTTTATTTTTAAGAATAGTTTGTCGTGTACCACTGAATCAAAGGCTTTACAGAAGTCTATGTAGATTGCGTCTATTGCTTTGCGCTGATCAAGTTGTGTCATCCATATGTTTTTGCAGTGTAAGAGTTGCAGATTACAGGATAGTTTTTTTCTGAAACCAAATTGATTATTGGAGAGTAGGTTGTTTGTCTCTAAGTGGAGGATGATGGATTGGTTAATAATTGATTCCATGACTTTACAGGTGACACAGCATAAGGAGATTGGTCTGTAATTTTCAACTAGGGTGGGGTCTCCCTTTTTGAAGATGGGGATGACCGTGGCTTGTGACCATAAGTTAGGCAAGGAGCTGGTCCTGAAAGATTTTTCAAAGATTATGCTTAGAAGTTTGGCTATGGCAGTGGATAGCCTTTTTAAGAAGTAGGCACATATTCCATCTGGTCCAATAGATAGAGATGGTTTTAGATTGCGAAGTGCTTTTTCAACATTGTCTTCTGTAAGATCGATATGTATTAGATCATTGTAGTTATCTGTGGTTCGGCTAGGAAATACTGGGCATGATCCATTGCTGTTTACAAATATTGAGCCGAAGAATGTGTTAAAGATGTTGGCTTTAATGGTGTCATCATTGCAGTCTTTACCATTAGGTCCTATCAGGGTGGGATGGACCTTGAGTCTTTTAGTTTGTTGTTTACAAAATTGTAAAAAGCACGGGTGGAATTGGTGCTTAGAAGGTTTTTCTCTTGTTTAATGTGATAATTGGTGCATTCAGTCTTTATCTGGTGGCATAAATTTTTGTATTGGCTTTTGAAATTGGCAACGTGACGTGATTTGTTTTTCCGCCAGAGTGATCTCTTTTTGGATTGAAGTTTCCTTATTGTTATGGGTAATCTGTTTTTTTGTTTTGTTCTGGGAGTTGTTGTTGGTACATATAGTTTGATGACTCTTTTGACTTCAAGTAAAAATATGTTGTAATGGTCTTCAACAGTATTGCATCCAGTGAATAGAAATTGCCAATCAAGGGAAGAGAGATCGTTGATTATAAGATCATAGTTGCCTTTTTTGAAGTTATAACTGGAGATTTTGTCGTTGTGATGATTTTTGTGTGGACGTATGTTGAGACAAAAGTCAATCATGTTGTGGTCACTGTTGGAAAAGGGTTCTTTAATTTGTATTCCATAAATTGAATTCAAACTATTGCAGAAGATGAGATCGAGGCAGTTGTTTAGTCTAATGTTGTTGGTTACTAGCTGTTCCAGTCCCAGACTTGTAACAGCATTGTAGAAGGTTGCGTGTATGGTTTCAGGTGTACATTCATTTAGGGTCCAGTCAATATGAGGTAGATTGAAATCACCAAGAAGGATAAAAGGGTATGGGCAGGATGCTTCCCATGTTAGTAGTGTATTTAGCTTGTTTACATGTTCGATGTCATAATCAGGTGCTCTGTGACATAGTAAGAATCGAATTGTGATATTTAAGGATAGTTCACAGATGATGGTCTCAGGAAGAGCAAGCTCCTGGGTAACTTGGATATTTTTTAGATGTAAGGACTTTTTATAGAAGATAGCAACACCACCTCCTCTACGAATTTCATGATCTGATCAGTAAACATGATAGTCTCTTAGTCCTATACTTGGTTCTTATGCTTCTGGAAAAAAAACCAGTGGAATCTGGTCCATAACAAATACCTTCTGCTAATAGCATAGTAACTTCCTCCTCTTGCTTCTATTGTGGCTTTACAATTCTAATGTGTAGAAATATATTCTGAATATTCATAAACGTTTCTAACAATATTTTAATGACATTATTTCATTCTTAGCATGAACTGCCTGATGAAGACAAATCCCAGCTTTCTTGCATGGGCATGGGGAAAGGACTTGCTAGAGATGAGCTCCTAAATGCTTTTGGTATTTGTTTAAGAATTATTGAAATAAGAAAATAAGTATTCATTTTTAAATCAAAAGTTGGAGTGTTAATTATACAACATTTCCATTAAAGGATCTTATTTCTGCTTCCTAATATTTACATAGTCTTTCAGTGCTACAAAAGTACTCAGTACCAGTTTTTTCTTGGGACGTTTTTTTTTTCTTAATCCAATTCAGAAACTGTATAACTATTGCCTTCCTCACCATACGGCTTCTGAGCTTTCTGAGTTACTAGCTTTTCAGAGTCTTCTCACCACAGAATAATTTGAAATCTAGGAGATTGAGATCTTCCCTCTTTTGATTACCCATTCTAGTTCTTCTCCGAATGAAAAGGAACAATCTATAAATGGCTCATCCCTAATCATGTTTAAGGAGTTAATTTGAAACCACCCTCCTATAGCAAATTATCAGAGACTAGGGGGGTTTACTTAAATTAGGCAGCAACTCATTCCAGTTTCTCTTCTTTCATCCCTTGCTAGCAATGAAAGCACACTACAGTATTTCACCTCAGCATGCATCCACAGTTAATATGATCCGGTCTCTTCTCTCTCAAATCTGTCTCTAAGCACAGGACACTACTTAGATCTATCTATTCTTTCATCCCTCACTTAATTATAAAGGATCTTAAAAGGTTTTTTTTACAATGAGTAACAGCATTATGTATCCAGACTGCCTGCTGTATTGGTTGAAGTATTCTCCTGCAAGAAGTATCTCAGGAGATATAGGCCTTGGGCAGCCTGGAAAGAATAAACATATTTGTAATGGATCAAAAATGAATGCTCTCAAGAACAAGCCCTGGGAAGGAAGGAAGGAAGGAAGGCAGGCAGGCAGGCAGGCAAGATATGTTGTCCTCATCCAAACAATGCTTTATTTGCTAAGTCCAGTTAATGAAGGCCTAATTTAGCCTTAAATTATTTGAGAATATATTGTTATGAGCTGGGACTTTATGTACTATAAATAATGGTAAAATAAGTGAGCTGTTGCTAGCTTTTGCAGAAGAACCCAACTCAAAACAAAAAATACTACCTTCCATAGGCCAAAAAGGAAGAAAAGAAAAGCATTTCATCTTTTCTCAGCACTGTCTGAAATGGAGAGCATCTACATCTTTTGTCTGAGTCATTAGTTCATAAGAAGTTCTGGTTGCTATCGTGTCTTCTACCTTTACATGATATCTGAACCAGGGCACATTCTTGTGTCAAACTAGGTAAACATTAATCATGAAAAATTACAAGAGATTTGCATTAAAAATGATATTTCGAAAAACAAAACGAGTGTTTCCAAACTGTGTCAAGCAAATTATTTTAGCAACATAATTGACATTTTCACTTATTAAAATGTCTACATTTAAGATAAAAACTGTTTCTATAACTCTAATTCAAACATTTTTATAAAAACATTACAGCTACTTTCAAAACAGAGAGAAAAGATCCCTTTCTCAGTGTTTAGTTTTCATTTTTTCATTTATTGGTGCATTCATTTTAAAAACCAAAACAATTCCTTCTACGGTTCTAAATATTTCTATTATCTGCCAGCCAGGGGTCTAAGTATTTGATCAATGACATATTTGCTTATAGTCCTAACCAAAATTATTTTTCCCATCTTAAATATTTGTTAAAATAAGTCATCAATCACAATATTCATTTTGTCAATTAACTCTGAAGGCTACTAGAGTAATTAGACATTGTCTCCAGATGTTAAATAAAATTAACCTGAATTTTAACATTCATAATTTAGCATTCAGAGTGGTAAGCAAATATACAAAGTTGGTTTTCGTATCTAGTCACATTATATATACAGTACATTCAGAAAGTATTCAGACACCTTCACTTTTTCAATTTTGTTATGCTGTAGCCCTGATTCTACAGTTGTAGAAATGCATTTTTCCTCATTAATCTACACTCAATACCCCATAATGACAAAGTGAAAATAGAATTTTAGAAATGCCTATAAAATTATTAAAAATAAAAAACTGAAATATAATATTGGCATAAGTATTCAGACCCTTTGTAACAACACATGAAATTTGGTTCTGGTGCCTCTCATTTCTTTTTATTGTTGCTGATATGTTTCTACACCTTAATTGGAGTCCACCTGTGATAAATTACATTGATTGGACATTATTTGAAAAGGCACACATCTGTCTATAGATTGTCAGAGCTGACATTGCATACTGTAGCACAGCAAAAGCCATGAGGTCAAAGGAACTGCCTGCAGAGCTCAAGGACAGGATTATTGCAAGGTCAGATGTGGGGAAGGCTCCAATATAATTTCTGCTCCACTAAAGGTTCCTAAAAGCACAATGGCCTCCATAATTCTCAAATGGAAGAAGTTTAATACAACCAGGACTTTTCTAAGAGTTGGTCACCCAATCAAACTGAGCAATTGGGGAAGAAGGGCCTTAGTAAGAGAGGTAACCAAAAGCTCAGTGGTCACTCTGACTGAGTGAACTGTGAGATCCTGTGTGGAAATGGATCCGAGTATCAGAAGGACAACTATCACTGCAGCCCTTCACTGACCTGAGTTTTATGGCAGCGTGGCTAGGCAGAATCCTACCCTCAGTGCAAAACACATGAAAGGTCACTTGGAGTTTGCAAAAAAAACATCTGAAGAACTTCAGGCAGTGAGGAACAAGATTCTCTGGTCTAATTGAACTGTTTGACCTCAATTCTAAATATTATGTCTGCAGGAAACCAGATACTGCGTATCACCTGCCCAATACCATCCCAACAGTGAAGCATTGTGGTGGCAGCCACTAGCATGCTGTGGTGGTATTTTTTAGTAGTAGGGACTGGGAGACTGGTCTGGATTGAATGAAAGCTGAATGGAGCAAAGTACAGGGATATCCTCAATGACTACCACAGTGGTCAGGACCTCAGACTGGGCTGGAGGTTCATTTTCCAACTTGACAATGACCTAAGCACACAGCCAAGACAAACAGCAGCTTAAAGACAATTCTGTAAATGTCCTAGAGTGGCCGAGCTTTAGCCCTGACCTTTCTGGAGGGACCTGAAAATGGCTGTCCACTGACTGAGCTTGAGAGGATTTGCAAGAAAGAATAGCAGAAAATCCCCCAATACAGATGTGCAAAGCTTTTCATGTCATTCCCCAAAAGACTGTAATTGCTGCCAAAGATGCTTCAACAAAGTACTGAATGAAGGGTCTGAATACTTATGCCAATATATTTCAAGTTTTTTTTTTCTTTTTAATAAATTTACATATATTTCTAAATTTCTTTTTTAACTTTGTCATTATGGGGTACTGTAGATTAATGAGAAAAAAATGAATTTCAGCAACTGTAGAATCAGGCTGCATCATAACAAATTTGACACCTGTACTCTACATAATACTTGTTTTCTTCCTTGTGTGATGGTTTTCTATTTGGAAAGTTTTCAATTTTAAATCAGCTACGTATTCTTTTTGGATCATTTTTCCTTTGGATATTTAATATTTATTATATTCAACCATGGAAAGTAATGGCAAAAGAAGCTATTCTGGCCATTGTATTCAAATGTTAGGTCTTATTTCATTAGATAATGCACTATAGTGGCACCTAGTGATACCATGTAGACATTTCTCAGGGATAGACTAGAAATCCACAAAGGAGAGACAGTTCATTCTCCTTTGTGGTGGAGATAGCATCCAGTAATGGGTTAACGTTGTCTTGCTAGCTGATTGGACTGAGTCTGTCAGAGCTGTGAGGATACCCCTCTGTTACCAATGGTCCCCAGCTTTTGACTCAGTCAAGCAGCTAGGACGGACGTGTTTCAAATTGCTCCATTACTTGAGGAAAATATTCACATCTTTCAAATGGTCAATTTATTCCTGGAAACTGCCTCTGGAACAACCGGCTCCTGGTCTACCAACAGAGTGGCAATGATCTCCCAGCATGAAGGGCTTCAGCCTGGATCGGCTGAGGGCTGACACACTGTCAGGCACTTCAGGTATAGTACCATTCGTTAGTGTAAATGAGTTTAGTTCCATGCCACTAACCATACATATCTCAGGAGGGCGTTTGCTGTGTTTAGATTAATGCTTTGACAGCCAAGCTGCGGAAGCGCAGCAGCTGTCAAAAAAGTGCGAAAAGGGCTATCAGTGTGGCAATTGCCTTTAGAGGCTTCTGACAGTTTTCCTGGTCCAGTGGGGGTACTTCCAGTCATTGCCCCTTTCCAGCGCATTAATTATGCCTCCGAAACTGCTATGGCAGCAGAGCTCTCTGGGGAGTGAGTCTGCCTATCAAATTAATCAAAATGGCTGATTCTATGGAAGATGGCAGCTGCGCAGGCAGGAAGGTGGAGGAAATGGCTTGCAGGCTGTTAGACTCCCAGAGCTCTGAGGCCCTTGCCACAATGGCATCCATGGGCACTTCAAAGCCCAAATCCAAGGCTGCAGGGTCTTGGAAGAGCTCCAAGCAGCCAAAAGTGATGTGTGCT
Source organism: Pseudonaja textilis (assembly GCF_049901715.1). NCBI lineage: Eukaryota > Metazoa > Chordata > Lepidosauria > Squamata > Elapidae > Pseudonaja > Pseudonaja textilis. The sequence continues at coordinate 14,102,974 of NC_141997.1, forward strand.
GCAGAGACAAGGTCCTGAATAGTCTGTGGGCAAAAGGGCAGCAAGAGGCAGCCGAAAGAAGCCCACAAACGGCACCCAACAGCACCGTGGCAGATTCCCGCCAATTTGAGGAGTGGCAGGCAGGTCGGTGAGCCAAATCTAGTCAGACTGACAGGCTGCAATTACAGGACTTGGCCATTGGGGGAGCTGAAGGACAATTCTGTCTGCAGGAATCACAATCGCCTTTTGCATTTTTGAAGGCAGGGATTTGTTTTCTGGCTTTCCTGCAAATCATTTTGCAATCAGTTCAGCTGTCAGAGCCAGACCTGCACCTGAGGCAACTTTCACCCCTACAGCTGCTGGGCTTCACTGGGGAGGGGTGCAAGAAACAGATATGCAGATCAACATGCAAGCTGTCATTGCAGAGGCAATAATTTAGGGCATAGCAGCAGGCTTGAAGCAGTTCAGGCAATCACCTTCGGTTGCCTCTGTTTTTTCCTTAGACCCAAGCCTGAGAAAGGCACCTCAGTTTCAGGAGGAATTCTCAGTCTTTTCAGAACCATACTCCCCTGCTCCTTCACAGCAGAGTCAATCCCTTCCAATGGAAGTAGGTGAGCAAAGGGAGAGGGACCTTTCAGATGATGAAGGTATGCAACCAGACCATCCCTTAAGTTTCAGGGCTATTCCAACCAGCCCTGTTTAAGTCTCTTCTCTTTAAGGCAAAGGATTCCACTGGGCAGGGGATGGAGCTGGAGGGTCCAGAGACTGCTGTGGCATCAGCTAATCCAACTGTCCCTCTCTTCTCTGAAAGTACCATGGAGGCAGAAGTCATCCCATCCCCTAGGATGTTCACTGATGTAGTCCAGAGGCAATGGGCTTCATCAGGATTAGGGCCCAGCCCATCTTCCTTGGACAAGAGGTTCTATAATGTGAGCTTAGAGCTCACTAGAGCTCTCCAGATACCTACATGGTCCTGTGGCAGCTCTGCAATCTTCTTCCACCATACCCGGTGAGCCGGAAGATTCCCTGAAGGCAGAGGATAAGAGACTGGAACAGACGCTTCAGAGAACCCATCAGGCCATGGCCTGGGCAGTCAAGCCTCCATGGTGGCATCATTTTTCAACAGGGCATCCCTGATCTGACTTCACCCATTGCAAGAGAGGATCCTGTCAGGCAACATGAGATCACACCAACACATTAACAAGCTGCTAGCCACAGTGGAGTTCTCTGCAAATGCCACCCTCAGTGCGGCCAGGTTCACATCAAGGGCCATATGCTCTTCATTGGTCTCACACCATCTGCTCTGGCTTCATCAGTGGTAGGCAGACATGAGACATAAGTGGAGGAGGGCTTCTGCTCACTTCTCTGGACAATGCTCTGGACAATGTCCTGGTAGAGTCAAGGGACAAGAGAAAGATCATGCCATCCTTCTCTAGAAGAGGCAAATTTTGCTCTGCACCATATTTTCATCACCCTCCTTTCGGGCGACGGATGCAGTGGCAGGATTTTCACGTCCCCAGAGGCCTTTTGTTCCCAGGCAAGAGCCACAGCAGGATTAGGCAGGTAGAAACAGGCAGTTCCAAGCCAAGCGTCCCTTTTGAGGAGGAGGGGGTTGCACCTTTCGACACTCTTAAGTAACTGCTCAGCCATCCCTCCCATTGGGGGGGCAACCTGGCCTTGTTTGTCAGGCATTGGGAGGAACTAACCACAGACACCTGGGTACTGGAGACAGTTAGGTCAGGCCTCTCTCTAGAGTTCCTCTCTACACCCCCAAGGTTTTTTCATTCATTGCTCTATTTCCAGAGATAGGGCAAAGAAGGCCCTCATGGAGACCACTATTCAGCGTAAGTTAGACATCCATGCGATCCAACCAGTTCTTAAGGACCAATAGGACATCGGATTCTATTCCCCATCCTCTTTGTCATTCCAAAGATCTTTGGGGGGTGGAGAGCAATTCTGGACCTGAAACAGCTGAACCACTGACTAATCAAAATTACAGGCAGTTCAAGATGCACTGGCTCCAGTCTATTCTGGAGAGCGTCAGGGAGGGCGACTTCCTCACATCTATAGATTTGATGGAAGCCTACCTGCATGTGCCTATATTACCAGCTCACAGGCAATATCTACGCTTCTACTACACAGGGCGACATTTCCAATACAGGGCCTTATCCTTTGGTCTATCATCAGCACCTAGGACATTCACAAAACTGTTAGTTGCCTTAGTGGCACATCTTAGGGCTCTCCCTGTGCACATCCAGTGCTACCTGGACGACATCCTTGTCCAATCCTCCTCCACTCTACAGGCAATTGAGGACTTGAAGATCTCAGTCCAGGTTCTCCAGGAGCACGGTTTCTCCATAAATGCAGCCAAGAGCCATTTTTCTCCTACAAACCATTTGTTCCATTTAAAGCAGTGATAGACACTCTAGCGTGCAAGGTTTATCTCTCCCAGGAGTGTCAGTAGAGCCTAAAGGACTTGATAGCTCATATTAAGAAGGAACGCAGGGTCTGGCCCTGCTCTCGTGACTCCTGGACAAGATGGTTTCCTGTATTTCCATTGTGCCTTGGGCATATCTGCACACCAGGGCCCTCCAATGTTTCTCCTACCCTATCAAAGGGTAGGGAGGAGCAATTTCCCTTGCAAGATTAGGGTTCTTCCAGCAGTGATTCATTCCTTCTGTTGGTGGGCTTCACAGTTCGTTAGGGAGCCTATTTAAGGAACCGAGCTGTCTGGCTCTTAGCACCATTGCCAGTCTCTTCAGTTGGGGAGCCCATCTCCAGTCCAGGATGGTTCAGGGGCAGTGGTCACAGGCCAAGCTGGATCATAACAAAAATTGGTTGGAACTTAGGGCACTTCATCTGGCCCTGAAGCGGTTCCAGGACATTGTATTGGATAGTCATGTCCTGGTCCTAATGGACAATGGGACCACTAGGGCACATATAAATCATCAGGGGGAACGCACTCCAGGCCCCTGATGCTAGAGGCAGAGCAGCTTTGCCTCTGGGCAGAGAGGTACCATATGTGTCTCAGGGCTGAACATATTTCTAGAGTGTCAAACATGCAGGCAGACTGGCTTAGCAGGCCACGATAAACCATGCAGAGTGGTGCCTTCACCCAAATTTGTTTCAGGAGCTGATGGAGCATTTTGGACAGCCAGCCATGGACCTGTTCACCTCTCAGGACAACACATAACTTCCAAGATTCTTCTCCAGGTTTGCAGTTCTGGGGGGGGAGGATAGATGCCCTTCACAGTCCTTGACCCCTCTATACCTTTCCACCCCTTCCCCTTATCCCGAGGGTGATATGGAAACTTTCTAGGGAAAGAGCAGAGCTTTCGCTTATTGCCCTCGCTGGCCCAGATGACCATGGTTGCTGACCTGGTAACCTATTGGTGACCAGCCCTTGGAGGATACTGCTGGACAGAGTGTCTCTCAGCCAGGGGGCCTTGGTCCACCAGACCCTCAGTGGCTCCAGTTGACTGCCTGGTGCTTGAGCAGGGATTTCTGATGTGGGACAATTACTCCTCCACAGTGTTACAGACTACCCAGGCATCCAGGAGGCTTTCCACCAATCACATATATGATGTGACCTGGAGGGCCTTCTCTGCTCAAGGTGAAGGTTGGATCCTGCAGTGGAGTGCTGGAATTCCTCCAGGAGGGGCTAGACAAAGGGCTGTCCTCCAGCACTATCCGACATCAGGTGGCAGCCATTGTCTTCGCTACTTTCCTTGGGGTGGGGGGGAGTTCCTGGCCTGGCACCCAACTGTCTGCAGGTTCATTAGCAGTGCAACAAACCTCCAGCCACCAGTGGTTCATTGATACCCCACATGAGACCTCTTCAGGGTACTGCATTCGCTGACCGAAGCACCTTCGAACCACTGAGGTCTACCACTCTACAATTCCTATCCTGTAAGGTGGACTTCCTGATAGCCATTACTTTGGCTAGATGGATTTTGGACATGGCTGCTCTCTCCGTCAGGAAGGACCTCTGTATCTTTCACCCCAACAGGGTAGTTTTGAGGTTGGACCCTTCCTTTATCCCAAAGGTGAACTGGTTCCACAGGGCCCAGGAGCTTTTATTGCCCAACTTCTGTCCAAAACCAGTTCATGCCCTGGAGAAGAAGTGGCACACTTTGGATGCCAGGAGGACCCTCTGCATGTATATTAAAAGAACTTTCCCTTTCATGAAGAGGTCTGCAAGGTCATTCCATCAACTGTGGGGTGGTGGATCAGGATGTGCATTGCCAGGGCTTACCAGTCCCAGGGCATTCCAGTGCCTCGACACATAACAGCACATTCCACAAGGAATGTGGCCACGACAGCAGCATGGGTCACCCAGGCCTCTCTTGAGGTGGTTTGCTGAACAGCCACATGGTCCTTGCTATCCTCATTCATCAAACATTATAAGCTGGACTCCTTTGCCTCAGCAGACGTGACCTTTGGCAGGCAAGTCCTGCAGAAGGTCCACCCTGACTAGGGGATTTCATACCAGACTGAGCCCCACCCTTAGGACAAGCCAGCTTTGGTATGTCCCATTCCTGGATACTATCTCCACCCAAAGATAAGAGAAGGGGTATTGGTCTTACCTGATATGCCTTTTCTCTTTGGGTGGAGATAGCAACCAGTCCCACCTTTCAGGAGGTCTGATCCAAATGCAGCGGTACACACCATCATCAAGAAAACATGTCAGTCTGTCTCTACGCCTTTGCCAAAAGCTGGGGACCATTGGTAACAGAAGCATGTCCTTACAGCTCTGACAGACTCAGTCCAATCAGCTAGCAAGACGAGGTCAACCCATTCCTGGATGCTATCTCCACCCAAAGAGAAAAGGCGTATCAGGTAAGACCAACGCCCCTTCTTTTTCTATCTGGACGAAATGCACATTTATTTTAAAAAAATTATTAAGAAATTACAGGTGCTTATTCAAGTAACCAATCAAATAAAAGAACCAATGCTGAAGTTATAAACATTGAGTTATTTGAAAATATTATTAAACCCAGACCATGTGAAAGCAGTACATTTTTGAACATGAAGAAAAATTGAACTGAAAAGTACTATTCTAACCATAAGATGAATTAAAAATGCCCAATTCATTCTAGTAGAAAGGTCAGATCCCATCAGCCAAAGAATTTCAGTGGGATTCAGGAGGCCCTGCTGTGGCCCCTGCCCTCTGGAATATTCTGTCACAGGTGAATCTACTCCCACATTTCTGGCTTCTGGAAAAGCCTAAAATATTGGCTCTGCCCCTTATCCTGGAGTCCTAACAGGCACCTGCATATTGGAGATGACTGAGTGTAGTGATGGTTGATGCCAAAGATTCTCATCCCCAATTTTAATAAAAAGATAAAATAAAGCTACCAAACATCTTGGTTTCTAATTTTAACATTTTGTTCTATTGTAACTGTTTTTGCACTTTAATTTTTTTTTTTTTTTGCATTGTAAGCTTCCCAGAGTTTCTGTAGCAGTTATATGGGCAGCATAGAAATCCAATCAATCAATCAATCAATCAAATCTATGGATTGTGTTAAGGATTCATTGGTTTTTAGTGTGTGGTTTATTTAAGTATTATGGGTGTCGCTTTTATCAGATCTGTGGTTTCTCTATAAATAGCATTTCCTGTACTGTATATGTTTGATAAAATCTGTTTGGAAGATGGTTTAGAGCAGGGGTGGGGAACCATGGCCAATTAATTTAGAAATTAAAATTGTTCACTGATAATATGAAGAGCCAAATGCAAGTGTGAATTTCCAAAGGCTTGTTGGAACAGCAATACTTTAGCATCTTCCTGGAAAATGAGTTTCTAAATCAAAGAGTTGTTTACAACCTTCTGAACTGGGTATCTCATCTCTACCTTACCTATTTGAAAGAACCCACAGGTAGAAGATCCATATTCTCCAAGTCCAAAAGATCAAAAGAACCCTCAGTTAATAAGTACAGTTATTTTTACAAGCAAAATACTTAATAGAGGACTAGTTTCCCTGGCCTAGTTTGGACAGTACTTTTTTGACGCAGAAAAAGCAGAGAAATATTGGAGTGGGGCTGCCTTTACTGGCAAAGTGTAATGTAGTGAATATGAATATGTGCTTGACTGTCATTGTTTCCTGACACAAACATGGAGATGGTATTTTTATTGTCATCAATGGCATAGCAAGCCTATTTTGGTAGCAAATACTATCTTCTATTTAACAGGATAACAGAATTGGAAGAGACCTTGGAGATCATCTAGTCCAATCTTCTATTCAAGTAGGAAATCCTATACTTCTATACTTCAGACAAATGATAGTCCAATCACTTCTTAAAAGTGTTAGAGCACCCATAACTTCTGAAGGCAACTCATTCCACTGATTAATTGGTCCAACTTTCAGGAAATTTCTCCTTAGTTCTAGATTGGTTCTTTCCTTGATTATTTTCCATCCATTGCTTCTTGCCTCGCCTTCAGGTGCTTTGGAGAACAGATTGACCCCTGCTTCTTTCTGACATCCCTCAGATATTGGAATACTGCTATCATGTAACTCCTAGTCCTTCTTTTCATTAAACTTGATGTAGCCAATTCCTGCAATTCCTTCATATGTTTTAGCTTCCGGTCCCCTAATAATCTTAGTTGCTGTTCTCTGCACTGTTTCTAGAATCTCTATCTTTTTTATATCGTGGTGACCAAAACTGGATGCAATAATTACCAAAGCATTATAAAGTGGGATTGACATTCACATGATCTTGATTCTATCCCTTTGTTAATGAAGCCTAAGGCTGTGTTGGCTTTTTTGGCAGCTGCAGCACACTTCTGGCTCATATCTAAGTGATCGTCCGCTAGAACTCCAAGATCCCTCTCACAGATACTATTTTTGAACCAGGTACCACCTATACTATATTATATCTCTGTGTTTGGGTTTTTTGCCTGAATGTAGAAGTTTATTTTTCTCACCACTGAATTTCATTTTGTTAGATAGGGAACAGTCTGTCAAGATCCTTGTATATCTTGAGCCTATTTTGGGGAGTATTGGCTATTCGTGCCAGATTGGTGTCATCTGCAAAATTGAAGAGTCCCATCTATTCCCTTATCTAAAGCTTCCACGAAGATATGAAAGAGTACTGGGCCTAAGACAGAGCCTTGATGTATCCCACTGTATACCTCCCTCCATGTAGGTGCAGTTCCATTGAGGATTACACCTTGAGTATTGTTGATCACTGATTGACTGCCAATTACATTCATAACCCTAGGATTGGTAGGAATCATGTAACTTAAAGTGACCTCTCCCTGCTTTTGTCCCTGTATTTCCTATCTTAGGATAGGGAAGGTCATTTTTGCAGAAAGCCTTTGCTGATAAGAATGGAGTCCAGGATGGCCACATGCATTCCTCTGGGCCTCCGTTGTCATTGGCAAAGATCTCAAGCCCTTTGCGATGAAAACAGAGCCTAGGACGGCCATGTACGTCCCTCCAGGCCTCCATTCTCATCAGCAAAGACCTCCTCAAGCCCTTTGCCAATGAGAACGGAGATGAGGATGTCAGTGTGCTTCCTCCAGGGCTCCATTCTCATTGGCAAAGGGCTTGAAGAAGCCTTTGCTGACAAGAACAGAGGCCTGGGGGAACGCACATGCCCCTCCTGGCCTCCGTTCTTGGCAATAAAGGATTTTTGCAAATATAGCAAAAGGCTTTGCAAAGGGAGGAAAGGTTTAGGTGCTTCAGGCCTTCCCTCCATTTGCAAAGCCTTTTGCTGCAGGTCTCATCCAGGCCTCCATTTGAAGAGAATAGAGGCCTAGAATACCATGAGGCCAGCGAGATCTCACGCTATTGATCTCGTGTGATCTTGCTTTCCTTTAGGCCTCCATTCTCTTCAAACTCAGCAAAGTCCTGAAGCACTGAAGAGGCCAAGAAGCCAAGAAATGGAAGGCTCCCTAGATCTTCAAAACGTGAATATCCACAAGCCTAGTATCTATAGAGACACAGATAGGGAGTGATGGAATAAGCAGAGTGAATGTTGCAGAGCTTCTGTGGTTATTTGTAAGTGTGAATGACAGTTGTGGTGCTGCAACATTCATAATTTTGGGATTGTGTTATAAGTACATGGGGGGGATTAGGTCATAACTTTAAATGGCCACTAAGTGAACTGTCCTAACTTCGGGATTACTTGTATTTCAGTGGGAAGGCAACAGCACTCCATGACACCATGCTGGCCACATGACCACGGAAATATGCTGGCTCAATGGCCTTGAAACAGATATGAGCACTGCCTCCAATAGTCACTAACGACTATTGGAGTCCATCTTTACCATTGATTTCTTATTCTCCCTCAAATTCTAGCTCTTTCCATTGTTAACAGGCTTAATAGGTTCTTTAAAATAGTTATTATCATAATAGTATTTATTACTTAATTCTCTGGTTGTCAATCAATATATCCAGGTAGACTACTAGAAATTAAATCTATACGTACTTCAGAATCATTGAACAGATTAAAAAGTTCTTTAAAGTCAAAGAAAAATAGCTTTTTCATGGTGTCCCAAGAATTCAGAATGAATACATTATACTACATTACATGGCTTCTGGCTGTCAGAAATTAGCAATGTCTTTGTGGAGACAGACCATGAAATTAGATGTGAAAGAAGCAAAATTTACATTTGCCAGTCTTGTTCTAATACAGATCTGATTGCATCTTCTCTAACTGAAGATAAAAACATTTCACAGCAGCATTAATGATATGATTTTAAAACTATACCAATAATCTTAAAGTTTCTTTTTCGAAAAGAGTAATGCATTATTTGGAATGTTCTAGCCAGTGCTTGTCAAATTTGCTGTCCTTTAAGTGCAGTCTAAGTGATATCATTATATATCTTGGCTATAATAGTCATACATTGCTACCGATGCTGTTTTTGCCTTAGCATAGGTTTCAAGCTTTGTCTCTGTTGCAGCAAGACATCAGGAATCACAAATGAGAAAAAGCTTTGCATAGAAGGAAAGACATGGAATCTATGTCCTTTGCAAATTCTCCAGCTTCTATGCTGTTCTCTAAAATAAATACTTTAAAGGTTTCTAACATCTCTTGTGGAATTTCAAGGGCAAAGGCATATGATTCAGTCAGCTGCTAAGGTGACTGGATCAGTCTTTCCAAAACATGATTACTAATTTCACACTGTAAACTACTGAGAAGCTCAGCTCTTATGGTCTCATTTGGCCATATAAACTAAAGCTTCTGTGTTCAAAGGCAATATCAGATTCAAACAAGTAAAAATTGTGTGTAGTGAAGAACAGAAAAGAAGACTATGTTATCACTATGTTATATGAAAATACCACAATATCCAACGAGGCAATGCTACAAAAAAATACGTATGTAGGAGTTTTCTTGTCCTGATGATGGTTGAATTTCAAACCTCATCTTCCCTGGTGATTAGCAATGCTGGCTCCGGCTAATACTAAATAATAACAGAGATCCATTTCTCAATCCTGCTTTAAAATATGTTAACTAGTATCCTAGTGCTGGACCAGAGCAGTTGAAGATAATGGTGGAAAAGCATTTACTAAAAGGCAGCTTCCTTTGTTTTTTCCACCAATTTTAATAAAAAAATAGAACTTAATTTTTGTTAGGATTCCTGAAAAATATGAATACATTTTCATTAGAAATAATCTTCATTAAACAACCTTCTAGAAATGAACATGTGACTTACATGTTATTGCCACTGAACTGTGGTGCTACAGAAAAATGATGAGATTATGTTAGACAGCACAAAAAGTAATCATTCAGATTAAATGGTAAAATTGGAGGAAGACACACCAATAATCTGTACTATGTTAAAGGGCACTTGTCTGGGACTTGAAAATACAAATGATCTACAGACTCTAGCATTGAAAGTCAAGATACATAGTGAAAAAATGAGATTGAAATTAAATATAAATGCAACAACTATAAAAACAAACCTTAAAATTGGCAATGAAGATACTAAAATAGTGAATAATTTTGCTAACAACAGTAAAAAAAAAAAAAGACTCATTAAAAATGCTTCCTAGTTTCATAAAAAAAAACTTCCAAAATCTATGGAGTGAAAGTTGGAGATTAAAGAAGCATGTGTTGGGTTAGCAATGAAGTCCTGGTGAAGATATTTAGATACTGTCACATCAGAGATAGCATTCCTACAGTTCGGACTGGTTTGGGCATACCGGTAGTGGAAATTTTGAGTAGTTCAGAGAAGCAGCAAACACCACCTTTGGCAGGCCACGCACACCCGCCCCTGCCCTCGCCTTTTCCTGCCCTAAATTCCCTGGTTTTTTAGTCAGCTGATTCACAGGCAGAGCAGATTGTCGCACCTCAGCTGAGCTAAAAAAACAGCTGATCTCACCAGCACAGACACAGAGGGTGGTCTTTGTATGCTGCACTGCGCCTGTGCAAACCGCACTCTCATAGGACTAATCACACCAATGGCTGGCCCTGTCCCATTCTGCCCCACCCCTCCCTATATATCTTGCCTTTGCTATGTGCCCAGCTAATCTCCGCACCTTGCCTCCATGTCTCACCTCCTCTGCTCACCAAAGGTAAGCAATGCATGCCGTCCGCTTGTCGTTTGCATCAGCCAGGTCAGGGGATACGCCATTCCTCAGCTCCAGCCTTGCCCCAGAGCCTCTGCCTGCTTGCCATTCACCTTGGCTGGTTTTGGAAATACACCATTCCTTGGCTCCGGCCTTGCCCCAGGCCTTCGTCCACATGCTGCCACTCTCTGGCCTCACACTATGCCCTGAGGACCAAAGCAATTTATTCACCGTGGGGGGGTGGAGGTAGAGCAGCATGGGCATAGGAGGGCCAAAGCAGTTTGGGAATGGACTGGATGGTTCTTCTTACCTTTAAAAAGATTCATCCAGAAAGTGCTGCAGTGGAGGTCTTGCAGCTGTCTGTGGTTGCAGAGGCTTGCTGCTGAGGCTTCGCTCGGGGAGATGCTCCATGTTCTCTAGGTCAGCAGCTGCTTCTTTCCATTGCTGCTCTTGCTAGGAGAGCAAAGAGCAATTTAGCAGCTCTCAGCCGCCACTTTGGGTCCTCTAAGTTCCATTGGAAAACGCTGCTCCTGAAACAACATTCCACATGGATGCTTCTTCTCTGTGTTGCAGCGCTTTCTGGATAGGACTTAGATCAGTGGCCCCAACCTTTTTTGTGCCACGGCCCGGTACCGGCATCACAAAATGATCCGCGGCCCGGTACCGGCATCAGCACACATTGCAAGGCAAGGGAGCCGAGCGACCGGCCAGCCAGCCGTCCCCCGCTTCTCCCCGCCACCTTTCAACTCCTCCTTTGTACCTGTGTCGATGGGCTTCGCTTCGGGACGGCTTCAGGACGCTCGCTCGGCTCACCTTGCCTTGGGTGCTGAAAGAATCCTCGCGCCTGAGTTCCGTTCGAAGCCCCCCCTTCGATGAAACTAAGGCGCGATGATTCCTTCAGGACCCAAATGCCACTTTCCAACCGGAAAAGCTCACTTTCTCGTCAAACAAGATGGCAGCGCCCAGCAAACCGGCGGCCCGGTAGGAAATGTTCCACAGACCGGTACCGGTCCATGGCCCGGTGGTTGGGGACCCCTGACTTAGAGGACCCAAAGTGGCAGCTGAGAGCTGCTAAATTGCTGTCTGTTCTCCTAGCAAGAGCAGCAGTGGAAAGAAGCAGCTGCTGCCCTGGAGAGCAGAGGTGGAGGGGAGTAGGCCCCAAAACACTGCTCCATTGAGCCTTGCCATGTGGCAAAAGCTGCACATGCACACGCTCACATTTTCAGCGAACTAGTGGTGGGTTTATCTGAAATCCACCACTGTGTCACATGTTACAGATAGTATTACAACCAGTTGCTTAGTAATCATTTGAAGTTACAATCAATCTGGAAAAGGAAACTTACAGCCCAGATTCGAAGTTGCAATGGCCTCACCCCCTTTGTGGTCATGTGAGTCAACTTCAGGCATTTGGCAACACAGCTGCATTTAAAATAGTGTTTTACAATGGATTTGCCAAAACCCAGAACTTCCAGTTTGGTGTAAAAGATTCCTGAGAATACTTTGGACAGCCAGAAAAACAAAAAACAATCATAAAATAAATCAGACTAAAAAAAACAAACAAAATGAGAAACATTCGCCAATTTCTAAAGTTTATACAGTAAATTCAAATAGAGTTGAAAGGCATATAGGAACATCACAGCAGGGTTTTCTCTATAATGAGATGCATATTAAGTTTTTTACAAAACATTCTGTCTAGTACAACTGTGTGTGCCAATCTCTCTTTTGTTGAAGTATGAGAAATCTATTTATTCAGAGTCCTGGAATGTGTAGAAAAAAATCCCTCCATTCATTCAGTTGTGTTTGGAGATCTTTTTTTCAGATGATAAGGATGAACATATTAATGGAGAGAGGACTGTTGTCTTCTTGACTGTTTATTACACTCTAAAAAATTCTGTAAAAAAAGCCTTGAAATCTCGCACTGACATTTCAGAAGTATAATTAAAGCTATACAATTCAAAATCAAATTCTTGCTTCTCAACCACACACAAGAACTTATTTATGAATAAACTAGGCATAAACTTTATGCATTGGATAATTTTTTGCACAACTGCAAAATGAGCTTTAAGAAAATATGATTTTGATAATGAAGTACAGAATAGCTATATGTGAGAGCACCATATTTATGAATTGATCATAAAGACAGATCCAATTTGTTTTTCTTCCATCAAACTTTCACAAGATATGAATATGAATATGAAATCTAATTTGTTTCAGTTGAGATTTAGGTATGACAGCCAGATATACAGTAGTATCTGAATAGGAGCCAGCTGCTGTTATCTATTTGAACAATAAGTCATGATTAAATACAATAAATACAAAATAATATTTGAATTATTACATATTAGATATTCTTCCAGTTTTGGAGCAGGAAGCCTATCAGTTGTTGCTATCTAAAAATTAGGAGGTCAATCTTTCAATCAACTGCAAATCATCCAGCAATCCACTAGACTCTATAGATTTAGCAAATACCATTTTTTGCTTACATTGTAATGTTACTACATGTATTCATGACTTGATTGAATAAGATAATTTTTGATTATTTTATCTTATTATACATATTATTTTTGCATGAGAAATAATACAAAATCATTTCTCAAATAGCATTTGAATGCTGCCAATAAATCAAACATTTTTTACAAGAACAGCATTTAAAATGTGTTGTAAAATTCTATATTGTCGATACTCTAGTTAATGGAAGTTTTAATTTTTTTGTCTTTAGTTTGCTAGTAGTAGAATTCTATATGTAGAATAAACCACTCATCAGGGTTTGCATGATATAATAAGCTGCTATCACTTTCTCTAAATACCCTACAAATTACTTCTATCAGTTGCTGGGGTGCTAACTTTATTTATAATTCCAATGAGGATTAGGGATTTACTAACCTAGCTGATTGTGATTAGTGATCTGCAACCTCATGCTTCTTCATACTGTACTTAATACTAGCCCTTGAAACCCTTTCATAATTGAAAACTGAATAATAATTATCAGGGTTCAGATCTCTTGAACATTCAAATGAATATCTCTACATCATTCAGTCACAGTTCTAAATTTAAGCAATTAATTCTAATTAAATGTTTGCATTTGAAATATTTGTCACACATCCTAATTTACATATGGTACCTTTTAAAAAATTTTACATCTATTTCTACTTACTATTGCATGTAATAAAATCATAAAAGAAGCAATTTTTTTTCCCTAAGGAAGAAGGCATAAATGAAATGTTTCTACAATTAAGATGTAAAATATTGAATCTATCCACCCAGCTGACCGAAGTCACTGGACAGTGAGATGAGCGTAGGACATGAGGTTTTAAACTGAGATGTGATACTTTTTGTGCTCATAAAACGTTATGCCCAGTTGAAAGAAAAACCCATTTTGTATTGTCCTACAATAAATGATAACCTTTGTTTAAGGTAATCTCTAAATTGATGATATTCAATCTATTTTATATATATTCAATTTATACTCTATTTCTGTACTCTGGCACAGGGTCCCCAACCTATGAGCTGTGAAAGGTTTGCACCTGGGCTGTAGAAATGGTTGGTGAGCACATGCATGCGCATCCTCACTTGTGCAAGCAGCAGGCGAGCATGTGCATGCATACTCTATTTGCATGAGTGGCAGGCGGCATGGATGCCACTTGTGCAAATGCAGCTGGGAGTGTTGGCTGCTTGCACGAATCATCCCTCCCCCCCATCAGTCTGCAAAGACAGAAATGTTGGGAACTCTGCTCTAGCAAATAGTCAAGGTGACCTACATTTTTCTTTCAAGATATTTTATTTTTTTCTCAATCTTAAATCTTGTTTCTTTCATCAATTCTGTTTCAGCCTCTATTTTCTGTTTTTTGTTAACAATCTTGTCTTCTGATTATTAATGTTAAAATCTGCTAGCACCATTTTTTTAAATTTTTCCATCAATAATTATTTTCCTCTAATGGATCCTCCAAAACCAACAACATCAATCAATGTCCTGAACTTAGAAATTCCTTTAAAAATATTTATTAAATTGTTTCATCTTGTATCTTTACATAATACTAGCTCTATACCCATGCTTCATTATGAAACTATGTGATCGGGCTTAGTTTTGGGGGAGCTAAATAAGGAAAAAAATTGTGCCTCTGCCTACCAGCATCCATCGGTATTCATTTGACTAGCATCCTGTCAGTGTGTGAGAGGATTGAGGGCTGTTTGGAAACTGAAACATGGAAACTGAAACAGTATTTGCTGTCTGAGCAAGAAGAAGACAGCAAGGGGCCTCGGCATGGCTTAGCTCAACTGTTCTGTACTAAAGCTGGTTGCTGCTCTGAAAATGAAACTGAAACTCCTCTCTTCTTGTTTTGCATTTGGGACAAATTTCTTTTCAGGTGTGGAGGGGGGAATGGAACTCCTTAGCATCAGAACGTGTTAATAATAATATACAAAATACTAATGCTGAGATGGTCATTTCGAAAGATCATTTCTTAGTGAGCACCTAGAAGCCAAGAGGAACATATGTGTCAAATTTCGAGTTTGTAGGCTTTACAGTTCTGGCGATTTTGTGATGACGCGTAAGTGGTATTTTGCTTTTATATATATAGATTTCAAGAACAAGAATAAGCAGGAAAGAAGACAATGGGCATCCCTAACTTGTCTATTTTGTATATCTCACAGTGTTTTGTTAGATCATCAGTAACAAACATTTCTGCTTTCTATAAAGTATAAATCATTCTGATCCATTAAATAAAATTCTCTCCAAAATCATATATTCCAAAACTTCAAATAGGAGGCACCAATTCAAATTGTCAAAGGTTTTCTTTTTATCTGAGAAAAATCAAAATGGCCTGTGGTTTTTCATTATGTTCCTTCAAGTATTCCAACATGTCCAACACATTTCTTATGTTATCCTTTTATTACCTTTTAGGTAAAAACTCACACTGATCCTCATGCATAAATTCTTGCAAAATTGTTTTCAACTTCTGAGCCAAAATCATTGTCACCAACTTATAGTTGTTATTCAATAATAATATCAGTAGTTTCTTGTTAAAGTCAAATCTCTTTAAATGTTAATGCTACATTAGCCCCTGTTCCACTCTTCAAACGTTTTCGTCCTCTGTAAAATAAAAAATTGTCATATTTTTCTAAAGATTGTAAAAGTTTATCTTCAAAACATGATAGCCCATCTGGTTCAGGTACCTTTCTTGTTTTCCAATTTTTTATCGCTTTGCAAACTTCCATTATTATTATAACTCCATTGATAATCTCTATCTGTTTCTCTGTAATCTTTGGTTAATTTTAATATTAAATTGTTGAATATTTAAATATTCAGCTATTTTCTCCAGGGAAATTTCTTGCTTTTTATATAAAATGGAATAAATGATGAAATGCATTTTCATAGCCACTTTATCCTTGTAATTTCCATATCACTTTCTTTTCTTTTTCTTTTCATAATTTGTATGCCAACCACTTCCCTGGTTTATTTGCAGACTATTTTTTTTATTTTGTATAATTCATTTGTATTTCCATTTCTCCTACTGTGAACAGAGATATATTTTTTTCCTTAGTGTATTTTAGTATTTAGTATTTATTTGATTTGTCAATTGCTTACAAGAAACAGGTATAAGAATAAATACCGTTTTGAATACATGAGATAGATACTTATAAGAAAAATAAAAAACAATAGGACAGGCACGATTGGTGCACTTATGCACGCCCCCTACAGGCCTCTTAGGAAGGGGGTGAGGTCAATAGTAGACAGTCTAACGTTAAAGTTTCTGGGGTTTGGGGAAGAAACCACAGAGTCAGGTAAAGTATTCCAAACATTGACCACTCTGTTGCTGAAGTTGTATTTTCTGCAGTCAAGTTTGGTGCGGTTAACCTTGAGTTTGTACCTATTGTGTGCTCTTGTATTGTTTTGATTGAAGCTGAATTATTCATTTGCAGGTAGGACATTGCAATGTGTGATTTTATATACTATATTTAGATCGGACCGGAGGCGGTGTTATTCTAGGTTTTCTAGGTCTGGAGTTTCAAGTCTGGTGGCATAAGGTATTCTGCAATGAGTAGAGGAGTGGAGAACTCTTCTTGTGAAATATTTCTGGACTTTTTCAATTGTGTGAATATCAGATACATGATATGGGTTCCAGACTGATGAGCTGTATTTATCAGTCTAGCAAATGTTTTGTATGCTCTAGTTAGTAGAGAAGAAGCTATGTAGGATTAGATTAACAACTCTTAATGCCTTTTTGGCTATGTAGTTACAGTGGGCTCTAGCACTTAGATCATTTGAGATGAGTACTCCAAGGTCCTTGACAAAGTTTGGATCCTCAACAAGGTCTTGACTATTCGGCCTGTATTTTATTTTCTGATTTTTTTTTTTGCCAATATGTAAGACAGAGCATTTATTTGTTGAGATTTGAAGATGCCATTTGATTGACCATTCTGATACATAGTCAAGGTCTTTTTGGAGGGTAGTAGTATTGTCTGTGGTTTTGAATCACTTTACATCGTCAGCAAAGAGATCGCAGTTGCTCTTAATATAATCACAGAGGTCATTTTTGTAGAGTATGAAGAGAGTTGGTCCTAAAACACTGCCTTGGGGGACACCACTGTTGACAGGTACAGAATTTGATAGAATGCTCCCAATTTTGACCATTTGTTGTCTGTTTGACAGGAATGCTTCTATCCAGTTATGTAGGTGTCCAGAGATACCATAAGATTTTAGTTTTAGGAGTAGTTTGTCATGTACCACTGAATCAAAGGCTTTACAGAAGTCTATGTAGATTGCGTCTATTGCTTTGCCCTGATGGAGTTGTGTAGTCCATATATTTTTGCAGTATAAGAGTTGCAGATTACAGGATAGTTTTTTTCTGAAACCAAATCGTTTATTAGAGAGTAGATTGTTTGTCTCTAAGTGGAGGATAATGGATTGGTTAATAATTGATTCCATGACTTTACAGGTGACGCAGCATAAAGAGATTGGTCTGTAATTTTCAACTAGGCTGGGGTCTCCCTTTTTGAAGATGGGGATGACCATGGCTTGTGACCATAGTTTTGGCAAGGAGCTAGTCCTGAAAGATTTTTCAAAGATTATGTTTAGAGGTTCGCCTATGGCAGTGGATAGCTTTTTTAAGAAGTAGGCACATATTCCATCTGGTCCAATAGATAGGGATGTTTTTAGATTGTGCAGTGCTTTTTCAACAACGTCTTCTGTAAAATCGATATGTATTAGATCATTGTAGTTTTCTGTGATTCGACTAGGAAATAGTGGGCTTGATCCATTGCTGTTTACAAATACTGAGCCAAAAAAATGTGTTAAAGAGGTTTGCTTTGATGGTGTCGTCATTGCAGTCTTTGCCATTAGGTCCTTTCAGGAGTGGGATGGACCTTGAGTCTTTTAGTTTATTGTTTACAAAACTATTGAAAGCATGGGTGAAATTTGTGCATAGAAGGTTTTCCTCTTGTTTAACGTGATAACTAGTGCATTCAGTTTTTATCTGGTGATACAGATTTTTTGTATCGGCTTTTGAAGTTGGCAACGTGACCAGATTTGTTTATTTGCCAAAGTAATTTCTGTTTGGATTGAAGCTTCCTTATTGTTATGGGTAATCTGTTTTTCCTTGTTCTGGGAGTTGTTATTGGTACATATAGTTTGATGACTCTTTTGATTTCTAGTAAGAATATGTTGTAATGGTCTTCAACAGTATTGCATCCAGTGAATAGAAATTGCCAATCAAGGGAAGAGAGAGCTTTGATTATAAGATCATAGTTGCCTTTTTTGAACTTATAACTGGAGATTTTGTCATTGTGGTGATTTTTGTGTGGACATATGTTGAGATAAAAGTCAATCATGTTGTGGTCACTGTTGGAAAAGGGTTCTTTAATTTGTATTCCATAAATTGAATTCAAACTATTGCAGAAGATGAGATCGAGGCAGTTGTCAAGCTTGGTATTGTTGGTTACCAATTGTTCCAGTCCCAGATTTGTTACAGCATTGTAGAAGGTTGCATGTATGGGTTCAGTTGTACATTTGTTTAGGGTTCAGTTAATATGAAGTAGAAGCTTAATTTGTTGAGTAATATTTGTTTTTTTTAATTCCTTTTTTTTAATCTCATGAAAAATAACTTGTGTTTTATTTTGTCTCTTTCTTTTAAGCCCACTATTATGTTGTGTAAAGTAATCACTCATGAAAGCTTTGCTTGTGTCCCAAACCATTCTTCTGTCTATAATTATATTAAGATTATTAAAACAAAACACAATGTCTTTTTACAGTCTTCTGCTGTTGCTTCTTTTTGTAACAGCATTTTATATATAATCCATCTAAAAGAACTGGGTTTTACTTTAAAAACCAAACCCACTGGATTATGCTTTTAAAAGGTCTTTGGTAATATCACTATTTTATGAACCTTGGTAGTCAAATTCTTTGAAATCAGAACCATGTCCCTTCTTGAAAAAGATTCATGAATTTTGGAAAATAAGTATACTCCCTTGAATTGCCATTTTATGTTTCTATGCATTAATAAACAAACTCTCAATTGCCCATCACATTTTTGGTAATTTATCTTATTTAATTTTAATATTTTTCTCAAAATTTTTGTCTTCTCTAATGTCCACACCAGAATTATGTCACATTGTTTTTAAAATTAGGCAAAATTCTTTCTCTCTCAACTTTAGAATGCCACACTATTTACATGTTTTTCCATTTGTCTCTTTATAACATCTCTCTTACTTTCCAAAATTTCTATTTTGTCATTCATTTGTTTTACATCTCCAGACAATTATTTTACAGAATTTTCCATCTCCTTCACTCTTTTTTTCATATCTGTTTTCATCTTTATAAGTTTTTTATCCGTTCTGTCTTCATTTTTTTTTTTAATATTAAGTAATTCAGACAACTTTTTGCCTAATTACTCATACATTTCCTGAAGGAACTCTATTGTGAATGTTCTTTCTGCAGGTTGCTCTAGTAAGCTCCTCTCTTTTCCTTTTTACCACTTTTCTGGTAGCTTCAGTTCTAATATTGTAATCCAAAACTGAAAGTATATCAATTACCAGAGAGAAAGTAAAAGGCAATCTCCCCCCTCTTCCCCCTTTCTTTTTTCTTTCTGTGTCCTAATTACTTTATTCTTAAATGAAATACTTTGTTACAATCACTGTTAACAACCTGGTTCATATTACCTTTGTCTTTCCTTTGTAAATTGTCTATTCTCACAAAGTTAGGTCTGTTTGTCTGTTTAGTTCCAATATTTTCAAAAGCATTTTCACCAAAATATAATCTTTCAAAATTACAGGTCCTTTGTAAACTTTCTCATATCCAAGTCTTGTTATGTGTTTTTGTTGGAAAAAAGAGGAGCAGTAGTGTTGGGAGGAAATAAGAGACTGAATCACCCATAATTTAGTCTATCTGGCCATTTATCTATGTTGTCGTGTTTCCCTATTCCTTGACGATATCTATTATGCCACAGAATCTTACTCAGATGCCCGTAGATTAAACTTTTTCTGATATCTTTACAGAATGAATGCTTAAATTTACTGTGGATCATAAAGTACTGTGGTTTCTCTATCTCATTTAAATTTGTTTTGGTTAAAACAATGTAGTGCATTTTGTATTCTGTAACTGTTTTATTAAGAGTTAGCTTAGTATGGTAATAGTTAAGGCACCACACTGGAAATCAGGAGACCATGGGTTCTATTTCTTCCTTAAACACAAAATCATCTACATGACTCTGGGTCAGTCACTTTCTCTCAGCTTTAGGAAGAAGGCCACTCCAAACCGTTTCCAATATCTTGCCATGAAAACTATAAGCACAAGACTAGGTTGTAGACAGAAGTCAAAAACAGACTCAAGAGCATTAAAACAAAACAAAACCAACCAGCCGACCAGACAAACAAACAAAAATACCTGTTTTTTTAGACCAGTAGAGAAGCTTTCTAAAATTATAAAGAATCTTCCTATAGATTATGAAGATAAATAAATCTTACTAGAACCATTTTTATTTATTTTGTTTATGAAGATAAATAAATCTTACTAGAACCATTTTTATTTATTTTGTTTATTCAATACTATTTTCTTCACACATTTTACAACATATCAACTGAGGAACTGCTATTCTAGGATATAATTAATGTGTGTGTGTGTGTGTGTGTGTTCAGCTTTGTTCGGGTATTTTCCCACGTCATTATAGTTGTGCTTTTAAAGTTGTAGCAACGTTTCGGCAGAATCTCATTTGCCATCATCAGGCTTCTGTATTGTGTTCAATACGTGTGTGTGTGTGTGTGTGTGTGTGTGTGTTTTCTTAAGTTTTTATGGGTACTTACATGTATGGTATTCAGCTTTGTTCGGGTATTTTCCTACGTCATTATAGTTGTTTCCTTTCAGGCCTGACTCACAGACGAACACAATACAGAAGCCTGATGATGGCAGATGAGATTCTGCCAAAACGTTGCTACAACTTTAAAAGCACAACTATAATGACGTGGGAAAATACCCGAACAAAGCTGAAATATAAATATAAATGTAAATGTAAATGTAAATGTAAATGTAAATGTAAATGTAAATGTAAATGTAAATGTAAATAAATATATATAAATATATATAAATATATATATATATATATATATATATATATATATATATATATATATATATATATATATATATATATATATATATATATAGGTTTTCTCCATGTAAAATTGGAAGATAATTCAAAGATCCACATACAAATACCCGCAAAAACCTCAAAACACACACACACACACACACACACACACACACACACACACACACAGAGCCATATTTTTGGATTATTATTTTCTGGAGATTTTACTTTCTAAGATATCAGGAAATGAATATTTGTATTGTTTCTTCAACTCTGAATTATTTTATTAGTAGTGTGCATACTGTTTTAATATATAATAATATAAATGGGCTAGTGAAATAGCTATGGAAATTTGCTACATGAAATGTGAGAGGTATTGTAAACAATGCATTAATAATAGTACAATGAAAAAAGGGAAAATAATTGTTATAGTTTGTAAAACTAAGAGAAGGGAAAATTTATATTGGGGTGAGTTGAAAAATACATTCATCAACTTTCATGAAAGTTGGGATTATTTATGAATGAAAAATCTTAATTTATGTTAGAAAATGAACTACACTGGAATGTTGGTACTCAACTGCTTTAAAACTCATCACATTTGGTACTCAATGCATTTTCATGTGAAAATTTTGTCCTGGTATGTATCATTTGTTTCGTACTCAATGCACAAGCTAGAACTTGTCAATGTTGTTTACCTTGTGATTCACTACACTATTCCTTATGGGAAAAAAGTGTTTAGTACTCATTGGTTTTGCTACTCATCATGCCTCCCAGAACCAATTGATGAGTACCAAGTTACCACTGTAATGTAATTATGTTATTGAGGATGCATATGGATGTGACAATTGGATAAGAATTGCAGATTATATTTCAATGCATGGTGATAATGATAGAAACAGGGATGGGTTTTGGAGGAAAACATATACACAACCAATGAATGAATGAAATCCATGGAAAAAGTTATTTTTGTTATGTGACATAAATAGAAGGTAGAAAAAATATGATCACATAACTCACATAACTTATTTGCTAAAACAGTTTTGAATGCACAGTTTAAGCATAAATTTATTCATCCATTCATATGGCAGTGGAATTCATCCAATACCACACTTTCTATTGAAAGAATAAAAAAGATACTTTTACTTAAAATTACAAAACGAAACATGCTGGGAAAATATTGCATATAGAGAATAAGAATAATGGAATGCATAAATAGTGAAAAATATGTAAAACAAGGAACATTTAAAATTTTAAGGAGGAAATCCAGAGCCATGAGTCTGATACCAACTTTTGAGATTCACAAATTTTACTAAGAGGCACAAGCTTTTATGATCTATAGTTCACATTACCAGATTTATGATGTGACTAAATTTGTGCAGGATTTAAATTGGCATGAGTTTGTGGGGTAGAAAGGGATGGAAGATAAGATGATTGTTAAAAATCCATTGTTTGGGGAGACCTTGATGTGATAGCCTGTTTTGATGTGCAGGGGTCTTGGTCTGATACTACTTTGTCCTTCTTCTGAATGCTGATGTCAAAATTTGTGCCCATTAATTTTTGAATTTGGCCTGTTTATAGAATTCATATTGGCAGATAATGGCTTATATAACATTAGAGGAAGAAGCTATGATGGTTCCTGTACCCATCCAATGAGATTTATAGATAAATAGACAAATCAGTATAGTCAAATGTATTCTAGACAGAACTTAACTATACTTCAAAAATAAATCAACAGAACAGAACTGTTTGTCACCTAAAAATTCACAACCCAAGCAATTTAAATGCATTATTCATAAGCTACAACCGTTCCTGGAAAACAGCATTGCATTTTCTCAAACACTAGATACATGCATATCATCAATGGGTCATCCTGAAACACATAGAGAAAAAATAACAGAACAATGATGCTACCTGGCAACTAGCTGCTTTAACAAGCCCAAATATCTATTTTGGCACCACATGTACACCAATCAATATTCAACATTAGAAGTTGCTTGGGTAGTTTCATTGAAATATATTTAGCCATTTCATTTAAAAAAAACCACAATACAGCTTTATTGAAACCATACACATAGTTTTCCACTGTAATATGCAAACTATAATGTTGTTGATGACTGGAATGTTAAACACAAAGCCTCTATTAGTTTGGAAGATTATACTTCAGATATATACTTCAGTCTGTTAATATATGGAGCCAATATTTTATATGTCTCTGCATCCTATATGGATATGCAAATAACACACAAACACTACTCTATATAGTGTTGCCTCTTGGCAAACACCTGGATAGATTTTTTCCAGCACAATCTGTCCCCAGTCTTGTCCAATGGTTCGCCCATTGTTGATATAGTTGGCTCCATCCAACTTGCTGCTGTTCTTCTATTTCCTTCCATCTTTTCCAGCATTATACATTTTCAAGAGAGCTAGTTCTTTGTATAATGCGTCTAAGATATGATAATTTGATCCGGATTAGTTGTATCTAAAATGAGAATTCAAGATTAATTTGTCTAATGATTAATTTGTTTGCTTACCAGACTATTAATATTCTTTCTATACTGCCTGTTTAAAAATATTTGTTCAATTTTGATATTTAACCTCTCTTTCAAACCAGTAATCCTCTCTGTCTAAAATATGAGTTTGTTGTCTTCAAAAGAGTGGCCAGTGTCTTTTAAATGGAACTAGACTGCTGAAACTAGCCCTGGTGTGTTTGTTCCCCTATGTTGTGCCATGTGTTTATGAAGTGGTTGTTTCATTTCCCCAACGTAGAGATCTGCACATGGCTCACTGCATTGTATTGCATATACCATGTTGTTCAGTTTCTGTCTAGGTATTTTATCCTTGGCGTGGACAAGCTTCTGCCTTAGTATATTCTTGGGTTTGAAATGTGCATGTATCTTATGTTGGTTGAAGATCCTCCTGAGCTTTTCCAATATGTCTGCAACGTATGGAATGACAACGTTGCTTCATTTATTGTTCTCATCATTGCCTGTATGAGCTCCTGTAAGGTCTTTTTTGAGATTTGATGAAGGCCCAGTTGGGATAGCCACATGTTCTGAGAGCCTCCCTGATGTATTTTAGTTCTTTTCTCTCCCATCTTTGCTGGTAGACAGGCCTTCAACTCAGTGATATAAAGTTCTGATAACTCCCATTTTATGCCCAAGTTGGTGCTGAGAATCAAAATGTAAATATTGATCTGTGTGAGTTAGGCTTCTATGCTAAGGCTTCTGTCTTCCTTAATGTGTACTGCACAGTCCAGGAAGGCTAAACTATTTTCCTTAACGTATTCCCATGTGAATTTGATGTATCTGTCCACAGAGTTGAAATGTTTGCTGAATGCTACCAATTCCTGTGTTTTGACCTTGACCCAAGTATTGTCCACACACCTATACCAGTGAATGGGTGGAATTCCTATGAAGGCGCCTAGGGCTTTGGTTTTTACCTCTTCCATGTAGAAATGGTTACAATGGGGGACAGTGGTGAGCCCATGGCACAGCTGTGTTTTTCTCTGTAGAAACCTTCATTGTATTTAAAATAAGTAGTGGTCAAGCAGAGATCAAGCATGGCACATATGTGTTTTGGGCTGAGGTTGGTTCTTTTACCTAAGGTGCTGTTTTGTAGCAGTCATTTTTTCACTACGATGACAGCTTCGATAGTTGGAATGCAAGTGTAGAGAGAAGTCACATCACAGGAAACCATGGTCTTCTGGGTCCAGTTTTAATTTCTAAATCTTGTTGGCAAAGTCCTGTGAATTGTTGATGTGACAGGTTGTGTTGCCAACTAGAGGCGTTAATACGTAGATATTTTCAAATGTAGATGACAGAGTTGATGCTGCTGACAATTGGTCTTAGCGGAGTTCCCTCTTTGTGGATTTTTGGGAGTTGATATATAAAATAGAACTACAAACATCTAGAAACAAAATTACAAATAGAACCCAGTAGAGGTTTGTTAAAAATAGATCATGCCAAACCAATCTTATTTCATTCTTTGACAAAGTGACTAAATTAATAGACCAGTGAAATGCTGTGGATATAGTATACTTAGACATCAGCAAGGTATTCAGCTAAGTAGACTACAACCTACTTCTTGGTAAACTAGAAAAATGTAGGATAGACAGCATCACCACTAGATGGATTTGTAACTGGCTGACAAACCGTACTCAATGAGTAGTCCTTAATGGTACTAGATCTACATGGAGGGAAATAAGCAAGTGGGGTACCACAAGGTTCTTTCTTAGGCTCTTCAATATCTTCATAAATGACTTAGATGAGGGAATAGAAGGGGAACTCATCAAATTTGCAGATGATACGAAGCTAACAGGAATAGCCAATAGCCCAGGAGACAAGCTCAGGATCCAAAAAGATGTTGACAGGCTTGAACAAGGGGCCATATTCAACTTCATGGAATTTAATATGGAGAAAAGCAAGGTTTTACACCAGGGGAGGAAAAAACAAATGTAAAAATACAGAGCAGGCAAAACCTGGCTCAAAAACAATAACTGTGAGTCCTAGTGGACAATCACTTAAAGATGAGCCAACAGTGTGAGGCAGCATCCAAAGAAACTAATGCAATCCTTGGTTGTATAAACAGAGATATAGAAGATATAGAATCAAAATCACATGAAGTATTTATAAAACCTCAATAAGGCCACACCTGGAATATTGCATCCAGTTTTGCTCACCACATTACAAAGAAGATGTTGAGACTTTGGAAAAAGTGCAAAGAAGAACAGCTAAGATGATTAAAGGCCTGGAGTCAAAATCATATGATGAACAGTTTCATGAGTTGGGTATGGCTAGTCTAGAGAAAAGAAGGACTACGAGCGACATGATAGCAGTATTCCGGTGTTTGAAGCCACAAAGAAGAGAGGGCAAACTTATTTTCCAAAGCATCAGAAGGCAAGACAAGAAACTGTTATGTCTCCTCTTGGAAATTCAAACGAACAAACACAAAGCAGCCATTTCACAATCAAATCAAACTGAAGGAAAATAACAAGATAACGGCTGCCAGAAACTGTTAGGACTCCCCTTCAAAATTCAAACAAACAGAGATCTCTTTGCAGTAACGTCCTCATTCAAAATAGACATTTTGTTTCTGGCAAAAGGTACCAGCACAGCTGTGTCCTTTTATACCCATTAAGGCAACGTGCTAATTAACTGGCTTGCCCTTCAGATTAACGTTTCCTGGAATGAATGAATGGGGAGTCTCAAGTGAGAGGACAGGAGATCGGAGGTGAAGAAGTCTGGTGCAGGCTTCGAACACCTTTTCTGGCGTCAGGAGCGATCCCCCAGGGATACATGAACCCCGGAGAGGTTCGTGTCAACGTGGAGATCCTCGAGCTGCAGAGGGGGGAAGGCAACTCCCCAACAGTGAAGAGGGAAACTCCCGAGCTCGGCGCTAAAGAGTAAGCTGTCATTTTATGGCGGCTTCCAATCCGGTCTGCCACTTGAGTGAATAAGCAAAGCAGTGACAGCCTGCGAGATCCAGTAACAGGAACAGAGAAACGGTTTATATCTTGGATTCTTTGAAGTCTGAAGGAGTAGAATGACAGAAGAATGATAGCATAAATTCTTCTCTCCTGGTTGTGATAAGCACCTCTTGGAAGTCCGGCGGAGAGCGGCCAGAAAAGCAATTGGGGAAGCTTTGGGGAAAGAGAGAGATTGCTAAAACCTGGAGATTGGAGATCCGGATCTGGTCTGAGCACAACATGACTATTACATCTACTTAATATTGGGGAGAAGATAAATTGAGCATTATATTGGACTTTGGAAGATTTGTATGTGGATTTAAAAGTTGGAAAGCAAAGAAAGAAGCAGCAGCAAGAGGAAGAAGCCAGAGGCGAACAGAACGCTGGGATAGACGGTTTTGGGACTGCAGATTAGTCAGCACTTTTCACCATTTGCTGATTGGAAGGCTGAAAAGAAACCTCTAGCTGGAAGATGGAACTTTAGCTCACCCAATTTGCTCTCTTTATTACGTGGTACTACTTAAGTTTACTAAGTTGGCACTATTTTCTCTTTAAGATGACTTCCTTGTGGTTGTTTGTTTGTTGATTTTCTGAAGCTGTGGTAATCTCTCTTCTACCCCTTCTCTTATTATCTTGCCCTTGCCTCCCTATTGTATCTCCTAAACACTTTACATAATTTTACTTACTGGGGGGAAGAGGAGGATACACTATTATCAAAGAGTTAAGAGTTTACTGTTGTAAGTATTAATAGTAAAAGGGATAAACTTTGTTGATATAATCTATTTATAAATTATTTAGACTACTTACGACATTTAAGATCAATTCCTTAAAGTGTTAATTGATGTACTATTGTTGACCAATTTTCTTATTACATTGACTAGAATATTGTTGCAGATCTCTATTTATGATATAGGGGAAAAGACTGTGGAGTGAGATATAAAATTGAAATACGTGAATAGTCTTTCAAGTACAGAACCCAAATACTGAATGGTGATTTGGGATAATATATTTAATATTGTGCATCAACAAAAACAAATACTTAGAGAGATGACATCCACAACAACTATGGCCTTAAAAACAGGAAAGAAGGCTATCCCGACCCTATCGACTACGTTGACAGCCACCCCACCAACATCTCAAAAACTATCGAGGAGTCTTTAATAGGGGAAAAGCAGCCCAATGTCCCCAATATTAATATACAAACTTCCATATTAGCCTTGCAGGAAGCTATATCTAAAATGCAAGAAATGATGATTAATAATCACAAGGAAACTAGAGCAGATATAAGTGAATTGAAAGATGAGATGGGGAAAATGAAGGCTGAAATGAAAGCGGATATAGCGAAGGTGGAGGGTAAGATAGGGTCTCTACAGCAGGCCATGGAGAGAAACGAAGTGAAAATAAAAGATATAGAGAGTAGAACAACACGCATGGAGTCTAACTTTGAAAGGATGGATGAGGAATTTAAAAATGTACTTAGAGAAACGGAAGACTCTCTGATCCACCTCGAGATGGACAAAGCAATGGCGTATTTAAGATTCCAGAATGTGGCGGAAGCCAAAAATGAAGAATTGGAACATTTGATGGCAGAAATATTGGCTGAATGGCTAGGAAAGGAAAAAGATGATCTAATTAAAGAGTTTGAGGAGGTATATAGGGTTAGCACAAGCTACGCCAGGCGTAACAACTGTCCAAGAGAAATTCATATCCGCTTCTCTAGGAGATGTCTGAGGGATTTAATTTTGAAAATGTCTAGGGAGGAAACAATATCATATAAGGGCAGAGAAATTAGGATTTTAAAACAAATTCCAAAGAGAGTGAGGATGATAAGACAAGATTATAAATTTTTAGCTAATGATTTAAATAAAGAAGGAATCCATTTTAAATGGTTAATCCCGGAAGGGATGTTAATTACATGGAAAGAGAGGAAAATCAAAATAGAATCGATAGAACAGGCCCAAGTTTTTCATCAACAGCTCACAGATAAGAATAGTCAACCCACCAAAGAAGAACCTAAAACAAGACCACAGGAGGTCCGATATTATCACAGAACCCAAAAGGAACGACTTTCTCCAATTTCAAGAAGTGATAATCCACAACATGGGAGAGAAGAGCAAATCCCACAACAACAACAACAAGAGAACCGAATCATTACTAGGCAAAAATCTAAGCAGAAGTAGATAAATGGTGGAGGGGAAGAAGTTGCTCCATCAATATAAACGGATTAAATTCATTATTAAAAAGAAAAAGGATATTCTCAAAACTTATTCAACATAACGCAGATATAATATGTCTTCAAGAGACACATATTTCGAAGAATGACGAAAGATATCTAATTTGTCCAAAATTAGGTAAACTTTTTACAGCACCGCCGACCAACACAAGAAAAAAGGAATTGCAATTTATGTAAAACAAGATGTAAAGGCAGAACTAATCTGGTCGGATCCCGAAGGAAGAACTCTGGTTATACAAGTTCGGATAAACCACATCACATTTTTACTTGTAGCAATCTATGCCCCAAATGATGACCAGGGAAATTTTTTAAACACCTTCACCAAAAATAGTAGGCTTTGAAAAAGAAACATTTGCTTGATTGGCGATTTTAACTCCATTGCAGACTACCAGAAAGACCATAGTAATATGGGGAAAAACAAGAAGGGGAAAAGGAACCTCTGCAGCATGTAAGGAAATGTTGAGAGAGTTAAATTTAAAAGATCTATGGAGGGAACGGAATCTTGAAGGAAAACAATTTACATATTATTCCAACCCACATAAGACGTGGACCAGAATAGATATGGCTTGGATGGATTTGGAGTTGGCTAATGAAATAAAAGAAATCAAAATTCTACCGAATGAATGGGCTGATCATAACCCAATACAGCTAATTTGGAGGGATAGGAGACTAATAAAAAAAAGATGGACACTAAATAACCAAATTGTAAACGAAGAAGAGTATATTAATAAACTGAAAGAGGAGCTAAATTATTTTCTAAAAGATAATAATAATGAAACAACTTCAAAACAGAACATTTGGGATACTATGAAAGCAATTATAAGAGGCACAACAATTTCCTATAATGCCATAGCCATATAGAAACAAGAGAATTTATGCCCAACAAAACGCGTTACAACAACAAATCCAAGACTTAGAAACACAATTACAAAAACCCCTAAGACCCAAGGACTACAAAATCAGTTAATACTAGCCAAACATAAGCTGAATTTAATTGAACAAGATAAATTAGAAGTTAGCTTGAGAAGGTCCAAACAAAATTATTTTGAACACGCCAATAAACCAGGAAGATGGCTATCTTATAAACTTAAAAAGAAAAAGAAAAGAGATTGATACACCAATTAATAGATGAGAAAGGCATCCCACAACATGAGATTGAGAAGAAAAAGGATATTATATTAAACTATTTCCAAAGATTATATAAAAAGAAGAAATCAATGAGGATAAAATAAGAACTTATCTGGAGAATACTAATGATAAAACAATAGGGGAAGGAGACAAAGAATTACTAAATAAGGATATTACATGGTCTGAGTTAAAATCTGCAATGGAAAATCAATGTAATAATAAATCCCCTGGTCCAGATGGGATTCCAGTAGAATTATATAAAGCCACATTAGATTTAGTAGGGCCTCTGATGCTGGAAGTGTTTAACTAAGTACTTTCGCTGCCAAAATGCCAGACTCATGGAGGGAGGCGTTGATTGCGTTAATTCGAAGGAGGATGTGGATGCCAGATATATTAACAATTATAGACCAATCTCACTTTTAAATGCCGATTATAAATTATTTACCTCAATTATTGCGAATAGAGTAAAACAAGTTTTAAATTTATACATTCATGAAGACCAAAATGGTTTCCTTCCATTCCGCCAAATTAAAAACAATTTAAGAACCGTTATTGACGCCTTAGAATATTATGAAGCTCATCCAGAGAAACAATTTACACTCTTGTTTCTAGATGCGGAGAAAGCATTCGATAACTTACATTGGCACTTCTTAATACAAAAATCTATAACATGAATCTGGGCACTAAATTCGAGAATATTATCACAACAATTTACAATACCCAACAAGCCAATATACTAATTAATGGTGAACAAACAGGCCCACTAAGCATTGAAAAGGGCGCTAGACAGGGTTGCCCTCTCTCACCCCTCTTATTTATATTTGCTTTAGAATCATTGTTAACGCGGATAAGACAAAATCCTGAAATTCAAGGGGTTAGGGTCAAGGCAGAGGAATATAAATTACAGGCGTTTGCAGACGATATGGTTTTCTTCCTAGAGGATCCCATGGAGAAAGGACATAATCTAATAAAAGAACTAGAACAATATGGTTCAGTAGCAGGACTAAAGATCAACAGAAATAAGACGAAATTACTGACTAAAAATCTAACAGAGAACCAGAGGAAAGAATTAGAAAAACCATGGGGATACAGGCAACAAAAAAGGTCAAATATTTAGGCATATGGTTAACACCACATAGTAAATCACTCAAAGAGAATAATTATGATAAACTGTTACAGCAAATTAAGAAAGATCTAGAATCCTGGAATAAGTTGCAGCTTTCTTTACTGGGCAGGATTGCCACAATCAAAATGAACATTTTACCAAAACTCCTTTACTTATTCCAGACAATCCCAATAAAATTACCAAAAAAATTTTTTGATGATATAAATAAGGTAACTCTTAAATTTATTTGGCAAGGGAAAAAAGCTAGAATCAGTATTAAGGCCTTACAAGATGCAAAAGTAGAGGTGGGCTAGCGCTTCCAAACTGGGAATTATATTATTGGGCAGCCAATTTACTATGGTTAAAAGACTGGGTCAATTTACGGAATAAAAGAACTCTAGCCTTGGAAGGGCACGACCTTCAGAGAGGATGGCACGCATTTCTATGGGATGTGGGGAAAACTAAACAGGCGTACTTTCATAGACATCTTATTAGAGATTCACTATTAACTAATTGGAAAAAAATATGTAAAAACATTATTTAAAAATTCGATTTGGCTTTCAACAATGGAGGCAATGGTTCATCCCAACAATTTGGATATAACAAAATGACTAAATATAAAGATTTATTAGATCCTTTAGGGAAGCTAAGAACTCGACAGGACTTACAGGAACAGGGATTTAAAATTGATCAGTGGTTATATATACAAATCCATAGTAGATACAAACAAGATATCAAAGAGTTTGGAATTTATAGCAAATTACAACACTTAGATAAAATCTTATTAGGATCAAATAAAAAGAATATTTCTAAATTTTATAAATATTTATTGGAGGTAGAATTAGAGCAAGAGATAGTGAAAGGGAACATGATAAAGTGGAGTAGGAATATTGGAAGAAGCATTACATTAACAGAATGGGAAAAGATCTGGAATAGAATCATTAAGATTACGAAATCTAGGCGTACAAAGAAAATATGTATAAAATGTTATATAGATGGCACTTACCCCTTCGAGGTTAGCGAAAATGAACCCAAACTCTAGTCCAAAATGTTGGAAATGTAAAAACATAGAGGGAACCTACTTTCATATGTGGTGGACCTGTAAAGAAGCCCAGAAATACTGGCAAAAAATTAGAAAATGGCTGGAGGAGATAACCAAAGATCAAATTGAATACAAACCAGAGTTCTTCCTACTAGGGATCTCTGATAAACATTTTCCTAAAAAGACGAAATACATAATAATTCATATTCTAACTGCGCCAGATTAGCATTTGCCCAATGCTGGAAATCATCCCGTTTACCTACAGATCAATTGGTCATTCAGAAAATATGTGACTGCGCAGAAATGGACAATTTAACCATAGCTCTTAAAAATAAAGAGTCTTCAGCATTTGATAATAATTGGAATGCATGGTATAATTGGTTTTATCAGAGATAAACTGTTTAATGAGCATAAATAAGCATAAATATCCATAAATAGCGATAAGATGTGTATATTTAAAGTAAGGTAGGAGAATTGGATCTTGTAGACTGTCAAAAAGAATATTTGTCTGGTTTTAACGTATTTTCTTTTTCCTTTCGTCTCTTTGTTTGTTTGTTTTTTTCTCTCTTTTATACTTCTTCTTCTCCTTTTTCGGTCGCAAGACCGAGCGTTTTTTTTTTTTTTCCTCTCTCTTTCTCTTCTTTCTTTCTTCTTTTTCTCTCTCTGTTTCTTATGTAATGTTGTTATGTTATTTTTTTAATTGTAAATTCAATAAAATTTATATGAAACAGATTAACGTTTCCTGGTTCTGACGTCAATCCACGATCTAACAGTCATCAGATTCAAAATTCCTAACAGGACCGATCCTTCCAATCACAACACTATCCCCCACCGCAGGGCCCTTCCCCCGAGTCTGATGATTAACTTGACAATGTTTCGTTGACAACCCCACTCTGTCTCCCACAGCCAATGGAGGCGTCGCTCGTTCCAATTGTCTCAGGTGGTCTACACATTGGAGACTTGGAAAAGAAATACCATTCTGCGACCAAGCCACCAACGGATTGTGCAAACGCAACCAGGACATTCCGAGCACCAAAGGGAGATGAAGGTTCAAGGTGATATAAAAACTTATCGCCTCCTCATGATCCCCAATGATCATACGCACTGGCTGGGTGGCGAAACGAATGGGCCCAGACTTGAGCACACGCCCATCCACGGTTTCCACCTTAATGGGTGGATATACAGCAACCAATGGGATCCCATAGTGCATAGCAAAAGCTCGGTCCATAAAGCTGGTTGTAGTCCCTGAGTCCACCAACGCAACAGCAGGAATTCCCTCCTTCTGTGACTGTCGAAAAATTTGAGTGTCCAAAAGTAAATGCCGAGGAGGGCCAGGATTTACTTCAGCAATTTGAGGTGGGGATGTGAAATGTGTCCGACCTAGGGTTTCCTTGAGGTCAGGTCTACCCTGTTTTCCTGACGAGCCAAGAGTGGTTTCAGGTACGGGTCTGCGGTTCCCTCTCCATTTGCAGGAATTAACAAAATGTCCCAGACCCCCGCAATAAAGGCACAAACCTTCCTGGAACCTTCTCGTACATTCTCGCACCATTAAGCGAGGGTGGAGTGCGCCTAACTCCATCGGCTCCTCAACATTAACCGTGGGTTGGAAAACTCTCGGTGGTGTGGATTGTGCACGAGAAAACGAAGATGGTTCCATACCGAGCCGTTTGCGTCCACGTTGCTGTAAACGAGCTTCAATTCGTAAGCACTGAACTATCAATGCATCCAAAGTTAAAGCCCTCTCTGCATGGACCAGCTCATCTTTGATGGCATCAGACAAACCTTCCTGGAATGCAGCCATATGAGCCGGTTTGTTCCAGTTGGAATCTAAACACAGCAAACGAAATTCTGCAACGTAATCCTGCAGGGAACGTTTCCCCTGAGTAATGTCCCGTAACCGTCTGTCCACAGTTTGTATCTTAATTGGGTTCTCAAACATCACTGTCATTTGTTGAAGAAAACCCTGGAAATCATTCAACAACGGGCTATCTTGAACTAACAAGGGAGTAGCCCAATTAGCAGCCTGCCCAGATAAAAGACTAAGAATGAATCCTGTCTTGGCCCGATCATTTGGAAAGTTTTCAGGCCTCAAGGACATAAATAATTGACACTGCCCCAGAAATGCTGGAAGTATGTCCATTTGCCCAGAAAATTTCTCCGGCATGGATACTGGGCTTTTCCTCACAGGAGGGGCAGGGGGAACAGCATCAGGGCTTGGTAAGCTGGAAACATAATTCAGCAATTGTGTTACCTGATTCTGAAGCGTCACATTGCTTTGCAGTAGCTGATTTATTTGCTGTTGCTGCTGCTCTACCAAACGCTGCAGTTGATTTAAATCCATCTTGCTTGAAAGATGGTTTGTTTAGGCCAGAAACAATAATGTTATGTCTCCTCTTGGAAATTCAAACGAACAAACACAAAGCAGCCGTTTCACAATCAAATCAAACTGAAGGAAAATAACAAGATAACGGCTGCCAGAAACTGTTAGGACTCCCCTTCAAAATTCAAACAAACAGAGATCTCTTTGCAGTAACGTCCTCATTCAAAATAGACATTTTGTTTCTGGCAAAAGGCACCAGCACAGCTGTGTCCTTTTATACCCATTAAGGCAACGTGCTAATTAACTGGCTTGCCCTTCAGATTAACGTTTCCTGGTTCTGACGTCAATCCACGATCTAACAGTCATCAGATTCAAAATTCCTAACAGGACCGATCCTTCCAATCACAACAAGAAACAATGGATGGAAACTAATCAAGGACAGAAGCAAGCTGGAATGAAGGAGAAACTTCCTATTAGAACACCTTGCCTTCAGAATTTGTAGGTGCTTCATCACTGGAGGTTTTTAAGAAAAAAACTGGACAGCCATCTGTCTGAAAGGGTTTTAAAGTATAGATTGGATAATGCTATAGGGTTTCCTGCCTAAGCAGGGGGTTGGACTGGAAGACCTCCAAGATCCCTTCCAGCTCTATTCCGGTTGAAATAAATGTGCAAATTTGTATATTTAAATCCAGATGATTGACTGGGCCAGAGAAGATCTGAATAAAACTTAGCTAACATTTTTTTTAGATTTGGAGTAATTGTTGTTGTTTTTTTAATTTAAATCTATCTTCACCCTAGATTTTTTGAACATTCTATTTTTATAATTTCAAGTTAATGTTCTTTAAGTTATAAAAAGTTATATTTCATTAGCTAACTAGATTTACAGACAGTTATTATCCAGACCACCCCAGATAGTAATAGATACGATGGATGGATAGATGTATCACAATGATGCATCCACTCTGCTATTGCTGTTACAGAGTTAAACTGTTTTTCCAAATTTCTTCTGGAAACATCCATGTTATCCTGTGGAGTTCTGATTTACCACCAGCTTATCAATACTTAGGAGCTGAGGACTTGGCATGAAACAATAGCCAATGGCTAATACCCAGCCACCAATACCCCAATCAACCAATAAGAAGCCAGATCCAACCAGGCATCACATAAAATACAACAGATAGAATGGTCACACATTTCAATAAATAAAAGTTCTCTGTGGATGCGCTTCAGCACAAGTCCCAAAGCTTGGAAGAATAAACTTCTGGTCTGTGCGACCAAACAAGATTGGATCCTGCAATATTATCCTGGAATACATATATTTGCTTTCAAACTTCTTCTAAACCTCTCTGGAGAGCAATAATCTTGGGAGCATGCACGTACAATTTGGATCAAAAATGTCAACCTTTATTTGTGTGTTGATTTCTTGAAGTGTGGTGTTTTATACATTTCAGAACTGAACCTCAATCTTCCTTTGAAATTAGGGCATTTTATATATGGGGTGGAAATAATTTTCCTATGTTGGCTGAAATTTAATTTTCATCCATGAAGCACATTAGTCGACACTTATGGATAAGCTTAGGTTTTCCAGATGGGCCTGATACCAACCACTTAGCATCAAAATGTAGCCAGAATTTAGCTATCTCATAACTAACCCTAACCCTAAAATCAAATATAACATTCAGATGATTGATAAAATCAGCTCAAATAAACTAACAAATCAACAAAGGGGGTGCCCATAAAACATATTATTGCAATTATTCAGATAATATTTTATCCCAACCTTTCTTAAAAGAACTCAAGCTAGATTTTATTTCCTTCTATCCTCCTAAGAATCTTTATTATTCAGATGTGCTTTATTGTTGTTACTATATTTTAAAAAAGTCTAAGTTACAGAGGCAGCCTTGTATCTGAAAAGGAATTTGAACCCTATATTCTTTTAATGTTGAATTGAATATTCCAACGATTACATCTTTCTTCTTAAATACTTCACCATCTGATGTTTCATATGAATATTACTATTACAGAAATAACACAATTATAATTAGTATACAGAGTATTTGTGGTGGGCAGGGTTTATCTTAAATATTTTGGTTGTTACTGGAAAATATGCCTTTCAGTGTATAATTCCACACTAAGTATGTGTTGAATAAAACACTATTTTTATTTAATAAAAATTGAATTGAATAAAACACTATTTTGGCACTTTGATTGTATGTCTCAAGAAGGTACCAGTTTATATTTTGAAACTTAGAAGGATTATATTCTACCTTATGGCAATGTCCATCTAGACAGGTCAACAACATCCTAATATCCTAACTTGCTGACAAAATGCGATGTGTGCATTGCATTGCGACGGGTTACATCACTGGTCATAACATGATGTAACCCAACGCAGCATGATGTAAGCATCGTGATACATTGGAGGTTTAAAGAAATAATTAAAATGTAACATTTAAATTGTAACTTAGGAAATTTTATTTCTTTTTGTTGTTATTGCATGAAAGGCTGTAACAAATATACAGCATTTAATAATGCAA
Source organism: Pseudonaja textilis (assembly GCF_049901715.1). Taxonomy (NCBI): domain Eukaryota; kingdom Metazoa; phylum Chordata; class Lepidosauria; order Squamata; family Elapidae; genus Pseudonaja; species Pseudonaja textilis. Next base: position 14,139,873 of record NC_141997.1, read on the forward strand.
TTCTGAAAGCGATTATAAATACATGTTGATTTCAGAAGTTGTGAAAAATAATTCCTAATGGTTAGCTGATTGTGAGAACTGATAAAATATATTGAAGTTTATTATAAAGCCTATAATAGTGAATATTGTTATATAAATAGTCAACTTGCTTTATAAAGTAGGTTATCAGATGGAATTAATGTTTTTATAATGCTAATCATCATATGGCTGAATGTCCTACTTGTCATAAAATTCAATGTCAAGGCACTGCTTCTTACTAGTGATACTGTACCCTAAAGCTCTTCTCCAGTTCAATTAAGCCATGCTGAGTTGATCTCAATAGGTCTCAATCATGTTTAAGATTCACTCACAGAAGGGTCTGTAACAATTCTTCATGGCTACATCACCCTGTCCATTTCACCCTGGATTTTTCAGCATGGCTGGCTGACCCACCATGGCTCTTCGTCCACGGCTAATCCTTCACCACTGATATACTGACTGTACAACTTCTCTTCTGCTTCTCCAAGGCTGCCTAATTGTGATCATAACCCAAATCTTCATGACCAATCCCCCCCAGGGATGATTAAATGCACCTCTGTTGCTTCTAGTTTCTGGCATGCTTTTGGCATGCACCCAATAGTGAGAGGCACACCAGTACTGGAAAGCAGTGGTAGTACAGGTGGGGCTGGGTGGGGCTGCAGTCTCACATTTGCCAGCAGCATTTGGATGGCAAGGGAGGGGATGATAGAGAGGCTTTGCCAGCAGCTTTTGAATGGGGGGGGGGTGTTGTGGGGGTGACAGAGGTTTTCCCAGTAGCATTTGGATAGTTCACAGTGGGACATGAAAAGAGTTGAAGGGCTGAAATGTACTATTTGTATTAGCAGGATCTGTTATCTGTTTTTCCAGTGAGAGACACACACCAACATGCACACCCCTTCTGTAGGTTTCAATTAAACATTAATGTTTAATCACATTTCATTCATTGGTTTGGCTGGGATGAACTTTGGGGTTGGTCATGGAAGGGTATGTCTGTGTCTCTCACTGGAAAGGTAGGTTTCAGGTTTCTGCTGGCTTACTTTAAAATGATTCCCAACTTCCTTTTTTTTCTTTCTAGTGTCATTTTCATCAAAATTCAGCAGCTACGACCACCTCAATCTATCATATTCTGGTAGCCAAGCAACTGGGATGAGCACCATCCCACTCTCCCACCCATCCCTCTTTCTCTCACATACACAGAGTCATGGAACTGTGGCTGCTTTCCTGTCAGCCCACCCACCAGCTTTTAATCTGCTCTTAATTTAGTACAAGGGTGCCTCCCTTTTTCCTCCCCTCCCCTGCCCACTTCTCAAAAGCATTTTTCCTTCTTTTTTTGTTCTACTTCCAACCAGGCAGTATCAAAAAATCATGGAAACGCTTTGTTGAGCTAATTCCCCATTAGGAGAATGAGTGCACACAGGGAGACATAGTGATAGTGGTAAGGAATAACACACAACCAGCACACAGATACACTGTATAGTAAAATGTAGGTTTTTACTTCCAGTAAACAGTTAAGCAAAGTCCAACAAGCAGTCCAAGTCATACACGGTTAAAGCAGTCAGTTTTCAGTCCAGGGATAATCCAAATAACAAAGTCCAGTATCATACACAGTTCAGTAACAGTCTTAAAGTAATCCAAGAATAACAACGTTCAGCAACAGTCAATAGGGAAATATTCAGGAAACAGCTAACATCAGAACATCGACCAACTAGCAACTATCAACAACAGGACTAAACAACCCAGGTTTCTGGCTCCATCTTATGGCCGTTTGAGGAACCACACCCAATTACAATTTTAGCATTCCCTGGAAGAGACAGTATTAAATATCTATCCTGGTTTATATATTTGCAACCCAACTGTTAGGTGACTATCAATTCCTAACACTCTTGGCACATCTTCTGCAGTTCTGTGGATCTGTATTATTTGGCACCTTTGTTGTGTCTTTACATGATGGTGCATTTAGTTTTGCATGCTTGGTTGTCCTGGGAGGCTTTGCTGGGGGCAAGGAGGAAAAAAATTCACTGGGTTGATGATCCAACACCCTCTTTTAAGGGAAGCTGTCAAAATCCCCCGTGGAAAGAACTTCACAGTGCAGGGAAAAATAAATGCAAGAGATATTTGCGGTGTGGAAAATAAAAGGAAGGGGAATTTCTGAATGAAGAGATATATTGGGTCAGGGGACGAGGCATATGGCACAAGGCAACCACAGATGGGCTGCTACTGGTTCTCCTCGGTTCGGGCAAACTAAAAGCTAATTTTATTCATTTTTAATGACCAGTTCGGCAAATTGGTAAATCCCATGCCTTGCTGGCCCCACCCACCCCACCCTGACTCTCCCATTTTGGATGCCAGCTAAGTACAAGGGCTGCGCAGAGACTCGAGAGGCTGAAAAATGGACCTCCTGGTGTTGTAGGATGTAATGCAGAGCCATGTTAACAGCATCATCTGTCGATCTACTTGCTCGGTATGCAAAGTACATGGGATCTAACAGCGGATCTGTGGTGTTTTCAGGTGGGACAGCACAAGCCTTTCAAAGACTTTCATAACTACAGATGTTAGAGCAACTGGTCTGTAGTCATTCAGTTCCCTGATGGAGGTTGTCTTTGGCACTGGGATGATAGTAGAATGTTTGAAGCAAGAAGGAACATAGCACATCTCTAGTGATTTATTGAAGATTTGGGTGAAGATGAGGGCCAATTGGTCAGCACAGACTTTTAAGCAAGAAGGAAGATAGCTAAAGATAGCTCTTAATGACATTGGCTGTATGTTTGGGGCCACGTCCTGCTTTAGAATAAATTTGGGGCTAATCAGACACCTCTCTGATGGTATGGCATGATGGATAAGTATCTGTCTATATTTTTCAGCATTGAGGACACCATTGATCCTGCCCAAAATTCCATCTCCATTTGCAGATATGCAACCTCAAACTTTCAAGGAACCTCTATAATGCTTCATTGTTGCTTGCAGACACTCATTATTGTACTGCTAACCAGCCCTTCAGTGAACAAACTGGCTCCTGTTACAGACAAATATCTCAAATTTTGACATATCAGTTCAGAGCAGTTTCTGCCATTTTGTGCACCCCAGTTCCTATGTTTTCAGGCATTGTTGGGTTGCTTCACCTTGTTTCCATGTGAGGGGTATAGCTTTTAGATCATAATTCTTCCACAAAGACCACTCATGGCTATACTTCTCCAGACAATAGATGGGTATACTTGGCTTCCACTGCAAATTCTGTACTCATGGCACTGATGGACATCTTTCGATATCAAAGAGAAGTAAGCATGATGTGTCTTTCATCTGCTGTATTAAGTTTCTTTGGCCAATCACTGTTTCTATGGTCCTCAACATTGCTTATTTCTTTGTGCTTCTTCAAAAGAGCTTGAACAGCACATCTTGCAAACCCAGTCTGCTTTGAAATCTTTGCCTGGGAGAAAACTTTCTAATGCAGTATAGCCACCTTTTGTCTTTCCCTGTGCTCAGTGTATGACTTGTAACATGAAACTGTCTTCTATAACTTCACCTTAGTAGCAGAGTTTGGCTTTCTCATCCAGTTTTAAGTCTCTTACACAGCTGTTTTAGTTAATGACTGTGTTCCACTTACATATAAAATTGATGTGCATTAGCACCTTCTTGGTATAATTGTTTAATCATACATCTGACTCTAATACTACAAAATGACTTTGACTTTGTGCAAGTGTGCAAGTGTAAGAATTGATGCTGTTTTGAAGGCAAGGGGTAGTCAGTCCAAATATTGATTTGATTTAGATTTCTCTTCTGTTCATTTACTTAATAAACCATTAACACTTCAATTTCTGAAAACATTAATTTACAGCATTTTTTCACAACTCTGTAACACTTTTGCACAGTGCTGTATGTACATTACTCTCTATCTCTGTCTCTCTCTGTGTGTGTGTCTCTGTCTCTCTCTCTGTCTCTCTCTGTCTCTGTCTCTCTCTCTCTCTCTCTCTCTCTCACACACACACACACTTTCTACGTCAGTACTCAAGTGCTTCAAAACTCATTCAATTTGGTAAAACTCATTCAATTTGTTACTCAAAATATTTTGATGTGAAAAAGTCCCGGCACTTGTCATTTGTTTGCTACTCAACACATTATAATAGGTAGAGGGGAACGGCCTTGATAGCAGACAGGAAGTTAGCCAAGCCAGAAAAGCCACTGTAAAAAGAAGTGGGAATAGCTTCAGAGGGTGGACAGTAGGTTGGCCATGCTGGGAAGATTGTTGACATAGAAAAGGGACAGATAGGAAGTCCTTCCTGGCTGAAAAGAGTCACATGTTAAGTCATGTGGTTTGTTTGGTACTCACCTTTTTTAGTACTCATCATGCTTCCTGGAACCAATTAACATTGAGTACCAAGGCACCATTGTTCATACACAAACACACACACACACAATAACATAATCCTACTTACATTGGATTTCACATGCTTATTTCTATTAACTAAGAATAGGATTGCAAAATAATTATATTAATATTATATTAAATTTATCATGTATTCTGAACAATAAGCAGTATAGAAATGTACACACACTTCTTAAGCATGTATTTTTTAAAAATACAGAGACATTAGAAAGGGGATGACAAAGACATGTGATAAACAATAGAGAAATCATATTGTATTTTCTTTCTGTAAAATGGTATGTTTATGAGAATGTGAAAACAAATTAGAAATTTAAATATGTGAACAGTGAGGTCTAACCAAACAATAACAATATAACCACAATAAGAATAATTATTACATCCACATAAATAGAATGCAAATAAATTAACAGTAATGATCTCACTGTCAAAGGTTACTTTGGGAATAAAAATGAAATGAGAGAAGTAGTAAAAATTAAAAATCCAATATTAGTTATACTGAATAACTGCACAATGCATTGATTACTAAACAGTACTAATAAAAGGCTATGCAATCTGATTCTTGAGCAATAAATTGTATATACAACAAAAGATAAATAAGCATTATCGGACTATTAAAACACAATTAAAAATGCTGTAATAGCATGTTTGTCACACATATTCTGTGGCACACAGAAACTTCTTAAGAAGCCCATCATGGTCTATTTATTTATTTGAATATTATTGTATTTTCTACAGAAATTCACAGTATAATTTTATCAACAACAAGGTGATTTAAAATGTATCTCTTTTTATGACAGATTATTTAAAGAAAAGCAGCAAATAAATGATAAATCAATGTAAAAATAAGTTGACCCTGTAATGTTAAATTTTGAAGTGTTGGCTCCCAGTGCAACAATGGGTACATACCACACAAAAACAATAGCTCTACATCACACTAAGATGGTTGATTAGAAAGCACCATGACTTCAGTTTGGGTCATACTAGTTACCTGGACTAAGCTTTCTTGATGTGGGATGCAATTACTTCTCAACTTTAGCTTTGATCCTGATATCCCATATCCTTCTATTTATAAAAAGCAATTGGCATCTTTAGAACAAAGGAGTCAGTTGACTTTTTTCCCCCTGCAGTTTCTGGTTTGTTTCTCTTGTCACTATAGGTTTTTTTCAACCCCAGTTCTAAGCTGCTTATTTAGCTTTATCAGTTTCACTCTATGATAAAGCATACATACAAAACAGTGCTGAAACTGGAGTGCCTTATCTCACTCAATAAAAGAAGGATAATCCGTCACAGACAATCTTCACTTAAGAAAAAGCACAACAACTGTAATCTCCTAGAAGTCCACAAATTTCCTGAAGGTCATTTTATTAGCTTGCTTGCTTATTGATTAGTTTGTTTGACTAATATTAGCTGCCCATTGTATAGCATCATACCCATGGGTGGCTTTCCAACAATTAAAACAGAAAAAAAGGTAAACCAGGAGTATTCAATGACATACATATTAAATATCACTGTTGTCTGTATATCCAGACTATTCCAGCCATGTTAATGAAGTGAAAGTTCTTTATAAGCAAGTATTTCTGAATGAATGTATGTTTGCACACTGCTATTTACTGGGGGAAATGTTTCTCAGTAATGCTACAGAAGACAATGAGTATATGCTGTATATTTCACTATTCTTACTGCCAGCTTCCTCTGAGCAGATCTGAAGGGGCTCTGTGTGATTGCCGGTAATCAGAGCTGATCTGGATTGCACCTGAAAATCCTCAAACTGAAATTGCAATCCCCATGCTTTTAAAAAATATGTTTCAGTCCCATATTGCATTATCCTATGTATGTTATTTGGATTTATTTTAAAAGTGAATGTTTTACTTGCCTTTTGCTATGCACATATTAAATATGTATTTTCACAGTGATCCAAAGACTTAAACTTTCTCAGCATGAAAAAAAATTTCTGATCAGAGGTAAACTCAAAATATCTTTATGAATGGCAAAAATAAAATTATGATTGAACAATGCTACGTATATCTGAACAAATTGGTTTTGGTTTTTATTTATTGGATTTTTTTTAAATTTCAGTATAAAATATTAGGAAAGTTCTTAGGTGTTGAATATTGTTGCCAACTTATGCATCAAAAATATTCTACAATGCCTATATATTACATGGCAAAATCATTTCATATTCATAACTGTAGCACTTAGACTTATCTACCACCCATAGTGCTTTACAGCATTCTCTGAATGGTGTACAAAGTCCCATATTTTCCCTAACAATCTGGATCCTTACTTTACCAATCTTGGAAGGATGAAATGGAAGGCTGAGTCAACTTTGAGCTCCATCAGGATCGAATTCCAGGCTTTGGGCAGAGTTTACCTGCAATTCTACATTCTAACCATTGCACCCCCATTAAATCATATACCTGTTTGTATGTTCCACATTCATTTTCCTTTTCAGGTTTTTTAATGTTGGCATTGTTGTATGTTAATGTGTGGCACTAAACCAGTCCTTTCATCTGATCTCTTTGATAATATAGAAATGAAATACTATTAAAAGGCTATCTAAGGCAGATGGATTTCATGCTTTTTGCTACAGGAAGGTCTGTTTGGTTCAAGATTAAAGTTTTAAATGTACACACAGAAATTCCTCTGTAAGAAGAGAGAGTAAGACTAGCTGCTTTTGACTGAAAGCTTTAAAAATGATATAAAACATTAGATTGGAAGAAATTGTCATAATTGTCCATTAAAGGTCGTAGTTTCTATTTGAAATGTTTCAATGCAATAGAATTATATAAAATTCTCCATCTTATATAAGGTTCTGTCTTTAGGGGATTGGATGCATGTGATTAATTGTGTTTTGGTTGTCATGGTTAATTCAAATCTTTTCAAAATGCAAAGAATTAATCAGGTGAACCCTATTCATTCATATTCAGATGTGCTTTTGTCTGAAATCAGATCTGTAAAATAGATTTTATCTTACAGATTGTCAAACAATGCTAATTGACTATATGTTCATATTGATTTATTAGCAATCATTATGGTAACAAAAGCCACTTTGGTATAGTCAGGCTAAGATCTAAGAATCTGAGTCCTAATCTCATGTTGGCCACAAAGCCAGCTGGATGACCTTGGGCCAGTTACTTTCTCTCAGTCCTAGGAAGAAGACAATGGTAAGCCTCTTCTGAAAAAAGTCCTGCCAAGAAAACTATAGGGATTTGCCCATGCAATCTCTGAGAAGCAGACATGACTGAAACAGAAGAAGAAAAATGATAACAGTCTGAAGATTTTGGATTTTGTTGTAGAACAGTATTCAATTCTAATTGTAGAACTTTTGACTTTTCCCCTTTGAACAGCAAACCCAAACAATAGATGATAAATTATGTCCATGATTTTTTTTCTTATTTTCAAATACAGTAGTTTTGCCATGAAATATTAATGGCAACTTCTTGTATTTCTTGGGATCCAGATTCAGTATGGTTAGGGTTAAAAAATATCTTGAATATCTTATATTGAATTTCACAAATGTTTTCATCACATGTCCATTTCTTAAACAATTTTCATAAAAGTCCATTTGATCTATCGTGTACTGAAAATTGAACTCTCAATGTAAAGAAATAATAAATACATACCAATTTCATCTTTTCAAATTTAGTCAAACTAACTGCATTAACACAAGATAACAATTTTTCCCCACTAGCATTTTTTTAAATTGTTGGAATATTTTTAGATTTATGTTTCTGTGGAATTTGCAACCTTTATTTTTCCAGTACAAATGTTGACTTTTTTGTGTGTATTACTTTTTTTTTCTTTTGCAATTTCCTGCTCGTTTTCTTTAAATTTTGGGGAATTTGCTTTTTTCAAATTATCTTTTTTCCCTTTATTCTCCTGCTCCCTCTGAACCTAGGAGCCAACACAAAGAAAAGCACAGATGATATAACCAGTACTGATCGTGGGGAAGATGAAGGTATTTTTGTTGTTGTTTTTCCCCCCAAAAAAACTCAGTCCTGATATGCATGAATATAAATTTTTCCCCTTCTTTATTTAATCACCCACATTTTGGTGTGGTGTTTTATTTTTGTCTTATCTAAAATCCACCTTCCTTTTTTTTCTAAAATACAAATTAGCATTTAGATTACTGCAATTCCTATTTGAGATAAGAGTTCAAATTATCTGTAATATCTGTGGAGTGACATAAACGTTATTTACAATCAAATGCTTATTCCAATTCCCAACTTTTAATTGGGAAGAAAAGAAATGGAACTGAAACCTTGCATGTTCTGTATAGTTTCTTTTTCTTTTCTCTTTTGGTAGCTTATAAATTTACCTTCACATTATTTTTCTTCTCTTTCCCTTATACTGGATGCAATTACACTTCCCTTGGGTTTCTTTTTTTCTTTTTTTTATCTTCAATATGTAACAAGTCAAGGAAATTCAGTGATGCTTTCTAACTTACTTTGTTTTTGTTTTTTTTTGAAGCTTCCTTCTTTTGCATGTAATTGAGACAAAATTGCCTCCACCATTTATTCCCGCATTTCTCTTGAAAAGCTATTTTGTGAGTTTATACAATAGTCAACAAATTATACCTGTCCTGTTTGGAATTCTATCACTTGCATGTTATTGTAAAATTGCAAGGAAACCTATTTCTGTAAATGTTTTAATAGAATCTGTGGGATGTTATGAGTATAGCTGCTCAGGCAGTATCAGCCATGACAAACTGGTAGGTATATATATTTATTTTTAGGGATATTCTTTAAATTACTTGATAATGATCAAATGCAAGGGAATTGGAACTTTCCTATGGATTTAGTTAATTCTTGCAGAGGACTATATTGTACTATGCAAAAATGCCTTTCTCTCTCTAACTAAAATAAGTCAGAAAGTTGTATACATTATAGGAGGGTAGTTTTATTTTATTTTTACCTGCATAGTTTTTCAAATTCAGCCAGAACCTTTTTAAAATATATGTCTTTGATATATTGTGATGGTTTTACAGACATACATAGCCAACATTACATTTCAGGATAAAAGTTTGCACTAAATAGCAAACTTTTATCATGAAATGTTTTCTATCTACGGTTACCTTTCCATGGGGTGATATGTTGGGATATGAAGCCTGTATAGGATCCATGTGAAATCAGGATTGAAACTTGTGCCATAAATATGAAATTTTAGGAATTGTTTACTTTAGACAGCTTCTCTTGTTATGGTCTTGTTTTAGGATTATCACCTGATTTTCCTTAATTTTCATATCTGAAACATTCTACACCTATTTATCAATTTGTCTTTCTATTCAATTCCGTTCAGAAATATGTATAGTATGGTGGGATCGCTTTTTAATATCCTGCTTCTGATGATACAGAGTATTTTTTTTTTTTTAGAAATGTAGCTGCTGAAATATCTGCTTCTTGGGTAATGCAACTGTTATCTTATTTTCCTTGCAGTCTTCAACTATTTCCAAATAATGAAACTAGGTGTTTATCCCATATTCAAATATAGGATTATGGAATCCCAGGAACAATTATAGTTATAAGATTACTTCACTTCCCACTGAAAATTCTTGCATGAATACAATAACAACATATTACAACATGTGATATTTCTAAAAAAATATTCTTTCTTATTTCAATCTATAGCTAAGTAAACAGATCTGAACTATTAACTGATAACATTGTCCAGACAAATACATCTTTGTTCCTTTTGATTGTGATCCAAATTTACTTCTAGTTAATAAGTTCATTAATTGTAAAAGCAAATAAGTCTTCAAAGAAATATCAAACCAGCAAAGCCAGTTTTTGCAATGCTTAGTAATCTGTTGTATGGTTATTTGGAATAGACTGTGAAATGTGTCTTGATCTTGATTTATTATGCTACTCTATATAGCATAAAATAGGCATTCAAACCAATGGCAGTACCCTTTGAATGATACCAGGGCTCACTTGAACTAGTACGCCTGGTACATTGGGTGAAAATAATGGTCAAGAATATGTAAGACAAATTGTTCTGTAAAGGCAATTCAGGGAATAAGTGCTGTTTAAATTGGCATTGATTAATTGGCACAAGTCATTTTGCTGACTACCTGAAACTTAACACTATATTAATTGTCAATGGTAGTAGAAATGGAAAAGCTAAGCAGGGGTTGGATATGATTAGTTGTTGGATGTAGGATTACCAGTAAAGTAAAGTTAGAAGTTGAAAAGAACATTCTAAAAAAGGCAATGGCAAAACATATTTATTACACAAAGTATCTACTGCTGCACTTTTCTGTGTCTTAGTAGCTTATTTTACATGGACAAACAGTGTGCTTTGAAAGAAGGAATAAAGTATCTGTCAAAAAACATTATTCTGCCTCTATTTTTTGTACTTTGAATATTAGTTTATGGTGAGAGAGGTAATAAGAATGTCAGTTTGTTGTGTTCAAACATTCTTTATTTCATAAATTGCAGAAAATATGTTTAATGAGCTAATTTAATATTGGACATGAATATTGCACTGTGGATTTTCTAACAGCAATTTTAAATCTATTTTTATGTTGTTTGCAATATATATTTTACATATTTGAGTATTGTGAATATTCTATTACCTTTTCATTCCTAGAATCAACTATATTCTATATAAATGATATTTTAGATATTTTTTTCAAAGTTATTCTAGAAATCATATTGGTTTATGTTATTGGTTATAAATGAAGAGAAGTAGAAGTGATCATATAAGAAATACAGTTGAAATGAGAAAATATGCAAAATAACTAATTAGCTCTTTGGGGGTGAAAAAAAAACTATGATTTTTTAATTTAATACTTGTATTACTTTCTTGTGTTTTCCTTACTTGTATTCTTTTCAGATATACATGATCAGAACAGCAAGAAACCAGTGATGGTCTATATTCATGGTGGATCATATATGGAAGGTACAGGGAATATAGTTGATGGCAGCATACTGGCAAGCTACGGAAATGTCATTGTTGTAACCATCAACTACAGGCTAGGGGTTCTAGGTAAGTGATTGTTTTTCCCCTCTTATTCCTTTTTCCCTAGCAACTTTTCCCTCTTTCTCTCATTAAATATCATTAGTTCCTGATTTCTTTTATACTTAACATAACTGTTTTTTTTTCTGATACTAAAAAAAAGGCCTTTGGCTATTCATTCAGCTATGAGCCTCACTGGCCTCAATGAGACTTTTTTTCAAGTATCTGCCTATATACAATCTTAAACCATTGAACCCATATGTATTTTAACTTTATTTATTTTTTGTATTGATTAGGTGTGGGGACTCTTTTTAACCCCAGTTAATGTGGTGTGGTAAAGATAATGCTTTGCCATGTTGGAACATTTCGTAGTCTAAGATTCAAAATTATGACTATACCTTTTTATGACTGTACCACATCATTGCTCTTGTATTCTAAGGAATAAAGACTTGGTCTATGTTTTGCAAAGTCAACTAGATAATCTTGTTGTTGGAACCCAGTTTTGCTCAACTTCTTTCCCTCTAATTTTCTACTTCACTTCCATAATTCCAAGCTACAATGGCTCAAGAAGTTGATAGCAAAACATTTTAAGGAATTGTGAAAGGGTAATATAGCTTCCTTGTGACTTTTTCTTTCTAAAGTGCAGAAAATTGATTAATGAAACCAATTCATATTGTTGAGAATATTCTCTTTTTGTGGCTGTTTCTTATGGTGCAGAACTCACAAGCTATGTGGTGTAATAAAGGTTATCTTGACTTATGACCATTCACTTACCAATCATTTGAAGTTACAATGGCACTTAAAAAAATGACTTAAAACTAGTCCTCACATTTATGACAGTCAAAGTCTCCCAGCAATCATGTGATTGCAGTTTGGACACTTGGCAATCAGCATGTATTTATGATGGTTGTAGTGTCCCAGGGCCAAATTATTGCTTATTGAGACCTCCCAGACAACTTTTGACTATCAATATCTATTAGGAAACCAACAGGAAAGTTAGAAATGGCAATAATGTGATGTCTTCCTTAATGGCCATGTTGATTTACTTAACTACCACAACAGAAAAAGGTGTAAAATCAGGTGGTTGCACTTAATAATCCCACCACTTAACAACATATGTTCTATTTCCAATTGTGATCATAAGTGAAACACAATTTGTAATATCAATTCAAGATGGCTACACTAAGTTTTATTGTAACTCAGTGACATCTATATTTCCTCCCAGTAGAAAGCTTCCTTATAATCACTCTTTAAAATTCATTCCAATAATGTGCACTAAAAAATAACTATGCTGGAATACTTTTTCTTTTATTTGTAAATGTGTTAACAGATATAGTTGTATTTGTATTTTGAGCAAAGGGAAGGAAGATAAAATGTAAGATATACTACTACTTAGAAAAATGCATCTCTTGCTACAATTGAATTATATTTCCAGATTTTAAACACTATGAACAAGTGTACTTGGTAGTCTCTGAAGGTCAGCATGATTTACTCACTGGCATTTGAGTGAATTTATGTCTGCTTTTAAGCTTTCTCAAAAATATTAAACAGCCCTGTTAAAACTTGCAAAACATTAGACGTTAACTAGTTGCTTCTTGTTAGTATACTGATCAATTTGTAAGAAGATAGATATCTACATGCACAAATTCATACAAACATATGTTGTATCAATGTCTCTTTATTTCTTTTCCTGTTTAAAAAAAAAAATCACAGAATGATCTGTTTCTTTCATTTAGCTGAAACACCTTTTCCACTAGCATATGACTAAGATCATATATAAAAATAAATATATTCTAACTTCTGTTATGAGTTTTTTTGTGAGTGAGATACCAGTTATGATTTTATTTTCAATGAAATTCCACCCAAAAGAAATAGATTCAGTATATTGCAAATGCACACATAATGTCACATATTATTTTATGGATATGATAAAATTTGGATTTAATCCATGTTTTCTACAGCTACAGTTTTCTGATGTGACAAAATAATATCATGGTGACTGTACATCTCTTTACTGTTACGAATCTTGAACTATTCAAATGCCAGAAACACCTATACACAAAACAATTAATATTTTGATTTCATTGTCTGAATTTTAATACTAAGTGATTGAGGGAATTCTCAGAATTGGAATGGTAGGAAAATATTTGGTAATACTGTGTTTCTCACAAAATAAGGCCGGGCCTTATTTTTACTTTTTATTTTTTTATTAATTTCTTCTTTAATTAATAATTTTCAAACAGAAACACACTGCAGTTATTGTGAATATCTAGATTTCATCATACTCAACTCATCAATCTATATTTTCTGCTTCTCTGTTTTTCTCCCATGAGCTGTTCAGAGCATCCAGTAGTGGGAGGTGCTTCAGTCTCTGCATGTGTAGGCTGGGCTTAATTTGTGGAATGCTCCTCCTCCTCCACGGGACTCCTCCCCAGCGTTCCCCAGTTTTTGCTCAGCCTCGTGGGAGATAGGCAGTGCTTGTGATTCTTCCTTGGCTGAAACAGGAAAAATTCTTTCATTGCAGCAGGATTGACAGTTAATACGCTTTTCTTTAGCCATCTATTCCATTCCGATTTCTCAAATTGGCTCACATTGTAGAGATTGCAGCCAGACAGGTCTGTCTTAGGGAAGCGCCAATTCGTGCCCCAAAGCGGCAGGAGGGTTTTTTCGGCGCTGCTCATGCCCCCTCCTCACAGCCGATATTCTACCCCTGCCATTTCGAACGATCGTCGCAGCGTTGCCTTTTAATCGATCAGCGACATGATGTTTCACTCCAAACTGAGTCGTATCACTCTTCCCCCTCTCCGAACGCCATTTGAAGTGGAGAATTCAAACTCTTGATAACTTCCACCTTTTCCCGCCACTTAGCTTAATAGAAAGAGCCATCAGCAGCTATTCACTTACAAGGCGGGAAGTTGCCGCTTGAGGAGCGCGCCAAAAGTTTAATGGCTGGAGGCCATTTTGGGCTGTCAAAACCTCATGGCCGCGCACCAGTTATTCATTCTCGAGCTGTGTGAGGTTGTTCTGCTCAGAGCAGCAGGTTCCCTTCAATATTCTGGGAACTATTATACCCTTGTCTTGGTTTGGTTTCATTTGAGGCTATTGCTTACATTTTAAATTGTTGGCTTAACCCTCACAGCCCAATTATCTCAGCAGCACAACAGCGAGCACCCAGGCCTGTGTCTGCCTATGAGGGAAGCTGTTGAAGGCCCCTACACTTATCAATCTGGGCCTTTAGGCATTCACAATTTGGCTGTTTTGGCTTTACTTTGCATAATATTTTGTCACTTAATTAACATTGTTATACTTATATATATATATATATATATATATATATATATATATATATATACATACATACATACATACATATACACATACATACATACATACATACACACATACATTAGTGCTTATAAGAGCAATAATAATAATAATAATAATAATAATAATAATAATAAATTTCTCTTCAGTATAATATTTTAATTTCAATAAAATATTATTACTGAGATATGACTCATTATATATATATATATATGGGGGGGGGGGAATAAAACCATTATCAGGGCAACCGGTCTATACTCAGATCAGGTCCCTGGGCGTGCCAACCGCCTTCACAGCATTATATAACAAGCATACTGTAATTCCAATTTGAATCGAAATGGCAGACAGTAGCACCTCTCAGACCTCATACTTGAAGGCAAAAGCCAAATCTCAACACAAACCTAAGCAGGCTAAGGGGACTTCTAAAGCCTCAGAAAGGGACACTGTCAGGCACCACAAAGCTTTACAAAGGCAGATAGACAAGCACACTCGGGAGGCGCACAAAGTCTCACAGGACTTCCCCTCCTCCAGCCCAGGTCCGTATTTCTCTTCCCACCCTCCTCCTCCCCTAGATCTCTCCCTCTCATCCAGGCGCAGCTTGGCTCCCCAAGGCCAACAGGCCCGTGCCCAGGATACCGACCACATGAAGGGCTCCTGAAGCCACATTCACTCCGCCGGCTGCTGGTCTTCTTCAAGGTGATAGTCTTATTGAGGAGGTTCCAGAGAGGATGAAAGTCTGGATGGACCTGGCAATCTGTCAGGGAATCGCAGCGGGGCTTCAACATGCAGTTATGACCAGGGAATATCCTGTGATCACCGATCATGATTCCCAATCGCTGAGGTCATTGACCAGGTCGGAGCAGCACCATACCCAGGTACATTTACAGGGGGAGACCCCCCTCCAAGGGCCAACGGAGGAGGAGGAGGAAGAATTGGATCAAATTGATCAAATGGAAGAGACTGAATCTGGATCAATATATGATAGCGAGCCCCTGTCAGAAGCAGACCCCTTAGAAAGGGGAATGTCTAAGGATGAAGGTCTTATTCCTGACCAACCTGTTTTTACAGGCTTATTCCGCCCACAGCTTTTCAGATCTCTCTTGTTTAAGGCAAAAAATATTGTACACCTAAACAAGTCGACCCCTTCCACCACACCAACTCCTTCGGAAGAGGGACCAGAGGATCTGATCTTCAACCAACCAGTAGTTGAAGCAGAGGTGATCCCAGTTCCTCCCATGTTTTTGGACCTGGTACGGAAGCAGTGGGTCTCTGCAGCAGTGTACACAGCCCCCACTGGATATGACAGGAAATATTTCAATATGGCCCCTGATTTCTCAAAATTATTGAATACTCCCAAGGTAGATGAACTTATAGTGGGATTAGCATCCTCCTCCATTCCCAGTGATGCTCTGGAGGCATTAAAGCCAGAGGAAAAACGGGCCGAGCTAGCCCTACGCAGAGCCCATCAGTTTGGTGCGTGGGCCATCAGAGCAGCCATGGCCGCTTCCTTCTTCACGCAGTCATTTCTCAGATGGCTCCGTCTTTTACAGCAACATGTCCCTAATTCTAACCTTAGAGCGTGCCAAGATAGCGCTAAATTTATTGCTGCTGCTGAATTCTAAGCTGATACAACTTATCATGCAGTCAAGTTTTCAGCCAGGGCCATTACTTCACATGTCACAGTGCGCCACTTCCTATGGTTAAAGCATTGGCAAGCCAACTTCAAACACAAATCCAAGCTGTCTTCATCCCCAATTGTGGGAGACAGACTGCTTAGCCCTTCCCTCGATCCCTTACTAATCGAAACCTATAACAAAAAGAAAATTCTTCCTTCCCTTTTTCAGAAGTCAGATCCTAGAAACCCCCAGTCCTTTCAGAAGGGATCCTTTTGACCCTTTTACCAGGGATCCTTTTCACCCAGATACCAGAGACCCCCATCATTTAGACCAGGGCAGCAACCAGATAAGTCTGACTTTGGGGATAGGAGCAGAAGGGGTGGTCAATCCAAAAGATCCTTTCAGGGTGCAGGAAACAGGTCTTTTTGGCAACCAAGATAACCCCCGGGACCCAACCCCTATTGGCAGATGCCTTAAATTATTCACCGACCAATGGGATTCCTCAACCTCTGATTCCTGGGTCAGAGATATGATCAGATTTAGCCTTACACTGGAGTTTCAATCCAATCCCCCAGATTTTTTCATGTCATGCCCTCTCTCCAGAGACCCGATTAAACGTAATCTCATGGAATCGGCTATCCAACATCTACTGGATATACGAGCCATCCAACCAGTAGCTACCACTCAACGTGGGCGAGGTTTCTATTCACATCTTTTTGTTGTGCCCCAAAGTTCGGGTGTGGTGGTGGACCTGAAACGTCTCAACCGTTTCTTAGTATATCACAAGTTTAAAATGCATCCTTACGTCCATAGACTTGATGGAGGCGTACCTGCATATTGCTATTCGGCCTTCCCACTATAATTTCTGAGATTCTGTTATAATAACCACCATTTTGAATATGTGGCCCTTCCTTTCGGACTAGCTTCTGCCCCTAGGACCTTCATGAAGGTTCTCGCAGCGTTAGCTGCTCATCTCTGGGACATCCCCGTACGACTCCAGTATTATCTTGATGACATCTTGACTTTGTCATCTTCTGCCCATCAAGCAGTCAAAGACACTCAGAACACATTACAATCCCTACAAAAGCATAGCTTCTTAATAAATTGGAAAAAGAGTCAATTAACACCATCGACTTGGTTAACCCATCTGGGGGCTGTCGTAGATATGGTGGAAGGCAAGGCTTACCTGTCACCAGATAGACTAAATAGCATTCAGCAATTAGTTAAGGAGATCAGGGGTCTTAAGAGGATGTCCCTAGCTGATCTATCAAAATTGTTAGGCAAGATGATCTCATGTATTTCTGTCATCCCTTGGGCCCGCCTCCACACTAGATCTCTCCAGTGGTTCCCGCTTCTGTAC
This sequence comes from Pseudonaja textilis, assembly GCF_049901715.1. NCBI lineage: Eukaryota > Metazoa > Chordata > Lepidosauria > Squamata > Elapidae > Pseudonaja > Pseudonaja textilis. The sequence goes on from NC_141997.1 coordinate 14,157,529, forward strand.
CAGCGCTCCGGCCGAGGCAAGTCCAAAGGTCAAGGTACCACCAAAGGTCCTCATATCTCTCCTCTGGTGGACCAGACCAGTCATCAACAGAGGCTGCCTCTTCAAGGAGCCACAAAGACTTATCATCACCACCAATGCCAGTCTGTTTGGATGGGGCGCTCACGTTCAGTCGCTTAGAACCCAAGGCCGTTGGTCTGCCATGGAACAGTCATGCAGCATAAACTGGCTGGAGCTTCGAGCAATACGCCTGGCTCTCCGCAGCTTCCTTTACCAGGTACACGATCAGCACATACTAATATTAACCGACAACATAACAGCCAAAGCTCACATAAACAAACAGGGGCACACAGTCGAAACATCTCACGTGGGAAGCAGAGTGCTTGTGTCGTTGGGTGGAGACCAACCTACTTTCCATCAGAGCAGAGCACATTTCAGGTCTGTCGAATACACAGGCAGACTGGCTGAGCAGGGCCACCATCGATCAATCGGACTGGCGCCTCCATCTCTCCCTGTTTCAAGAAGTGGTTAGGACATTTGGACAGCCGGTGGTGGACCTGTTCACTTCCCCCCTCAACACTCAGCTTCTAAGATTTTTTTCCAGGTACCCCTCACAAGGAGCGGAGAATTTTAACTCGCTCCACTGTCGTTGGCCCCCCGGGCTCCTATATACATTCCTGCCACTTCCACTGATTCCCAAGGTCATCCAGAAATTACTAGACAAGAGGGCGGAACTACTTCTAGTAGCTCCTTACTGGCCCAGACAGCCATGGTTTGCAGACCTCCGCAGTCTCTCCGTATCAGCTCCTTGGAGAATTCTGCCAGCCAGGGTTTTGTTAACTCAGGGGCCCCTTCAACATCCAGACCCTCAATGGTTGCACCTGACCATCTGGAGGTTGAACAGAGTTGTCTGAAGAGTGAAAAGTTTTCCAACAGAGTTATCGCCACTATTCTAGCCGCTAGACACCCCTCAACAACTCGCATTTACAATGCCACATGGTCCAGTTTCTGCAAATGGTGTACCAAGTCTCAAATTGATCCTACCTCTCATTCTGTGCTCAAATTCTAGAGTTTTTGCAAGAGGGACTTGACAAGGTGTTATCACCCAATACGTTGAAAAGACACGTGGTGGCCTTGGCGTCAGTTCTCACTTGTGAAGATCTATTTTCTCTTTTCCATCATCCACGTATAAGGTCTTTCCTTTGAGGAGCCACAAATTTATGCCCTCCAGCGGTACACCGTTATCCCACCTGGGACCTTAACAAGGTTCTTGTTGCAATCACTAAGGCCCCTTTTGAACCTTTGAAATCGTCAAGTCTACAATTTCTGACATATAAAGTAGTTTCCCTTGTAGCGATTAATTCTGCTTGTCGTATTTCGGAGATTGCAGCCTTGTCTATTAGACAAGATCTTTGTGTTTTCCATGCTGACCAGGTGGTCCTTCGCCCCGATCCCACATTTATACCCAAAATTAACTCAGCCTTTCATAGGGCACAAGAGCTGATACTTCCTAATTTTTGCCCCAGACCATCACAAGGGAAGGAACTGCAATGGCATAGGCTTGATGTGAGGCGAGCATTGTGAATATATATCAATCGTACAGTGGCTTTCAGAAAAACGGAGGCCTTATTCGTGTCCTTTCAGCCCAACACTCAGGGATGCAAGGTCTCACCTTCTACGAGTAGAAGGTAGGCCTACGGTAGGCCGTTGGCTATGGGCTGCAATAGCGAAAACATATCAGACTCAATCCCTTCATGTGCCAGGGGCATAACAGCTCATTCAACAAGGAGCGCCGCAACATCGGCAGCGTGGGCCACACAGGCACCAATATCTGAAGTTTCTCGAGCCGCAACTTGGGCTTCCGCATCGCCTTTCATTAGACATTATAAAATAGATGTGTTTGCATCCGCTGACGCTTCCTTAGGCAAAAGAGTTCTGCAACAGGTCCACAGGGACCAGGAGGAGATTCCAGGCCAGACAGAGTCCCTCCCATAGGACAGGCCAAGCTTTGGTATGTCCCGCTACTGGATGCTCTGAACAGCTCATGGGAGAAAGGGCGTTGGTATTTACCTAACACACCCGTTCTCTTTGAGCTGTGAAGAGCATCCAGCCCCACCCTTTTTTCTGTCTGGTGGGGTCCTGTTTCAGCCAACGAATTGTTAGGGCATTGAGGACGAGGGCGTTTATTTCTCTTATCTTCACCAAAACTGGGGAACACTGGGGAAGAGTCCCATAGAGGAGGAGGAGCGTTCCACAAATTAAGCCCAGCCTACACATGCAGAGACTGAAGCACCTCCCACTACTGGATGCTCTTCACAGCTCAAAGAGAACGGGTGTGTCAGGTAAGTACCAACGCCCTTTTTCTACAATAACAAAAATCCATTGAAAAATAATAGATGAAATAACTGCAGTGTGTTTCGGACTGGCAGCATTATCCATTCTTTTTTAAAGGATCAACCAGGCATGTAATAGGAATGAAATATATACATGCCTAAATATGGGATGAGCAATCCTGTCACTAGATCAGGGACAGCTTGGTAGTTCAAGTCTCTTGAATGACTTTGATCCATGCACTATTCTATTGTACTTTTTGTTTGAAAATTATTAATTAAAGAAGAATGCAGTATTGCATTCTACCCTTCCCTTTGGAGGAAGGGTAGAATAAAATGCAAATAAATATTGGACTTGCGATTATTTGGACTCTGGGGAAAAGTAACACACATGAAAACCTTTCCTTCCTTTGTCTATGAATATTGTAATATTTAAGTTATTTGAATGTCCTGGAATATCTAGGAATGGGGAATTTAAGAGATGTGTATCGTCTTATTCTATGGGCAAGCTACAGGAACGGGGCAAGGTAGGTACCGTATTTGTGCAAACCATGCCAGTGCAGAAGCCAAAACTATATTTGTGGATTACCCTCACCCTTGTACCGTCTGAAAAAGAGACGCCAAAATACCCCACCAAGCACATAAGGGAGAGCTGAAGCCAGACTCAACCACCTGTCAGTAGTCGGGCTGCAAGCAAAACGTTGAGAAGAAAGTAGGAGAAAGTCAGTCTGTTTAGCTCACAATTTTATGGACAGCAATCTCCGCATTCCCCCTTGAAGCATACTTTCCCCTTCGAAGATGCTAGTGGATGGCAAGGGGCACAAAGATCCCCCCAACCTCCCTTTGAAACCAGTTGAGTAATTGAGTAGACTGGGAGTTCCCTTAGTTGGGAGCCTAAGTGGAGGGACCCGGAACTGCCCATTGCAGGTGATAGGTGGAATCATAAATATATGGATTTGTCAATATAATTGTGGCTTAGAGCCTAGAACATAATTTGTGTCCAAGATATATCATTTAATTGTGTTTAATTAAAAAAACCTGTGCCATTTGACATTTATAAAACTCACATCTAAGTTCTTAAACGCAAAGGTACATTGACATATGCTTACAGGTTTTATTTATAACAAGCAGGAAAGTAACAATGTCACAGAAATAGGTGGAAAGGCAGGTCTGAATTATTCAGTGGTCAGTATCTATAGCTTCAAAAAGCATTATGACTATTTTTACAACTTCATAAGCATTAATCACCCTTACCTACTTACCAAGTAGAAGTTGATTTTTGAAGCAAATTATTATGGATACATTGTAATTTCAAAATTTAACCATATATGATCATTTCCATAAAATTGTTCATTAAACCTGTATTTAAGCATTGAATTTTATAAAAAGATTGCAAATGTTTAAGCTGCTTAGTGCTAGTAATGCAAGATACACAGCACATTCAGAAAGTATTCACACCTTTATTTTTGTCAATTTTGTTATGCTGCAGTCTGATTCTGCAATTGTTGAAATTCATCTTTTCTCATTGATCTACACCCAGTACCCCATAATGACCAAGTGAAAATAGAATTTTCGAAATGTCTGTAAATTTATGAAAAAGAAAAAAAAAACAGAAATATCACATGGCCATAAGTATTCAGACTCTTCACTCAGTACTTTGTTGAAGCATCTTTGGCAGCAATTACAGTCTCAAATCCTTTTTGATATGATGCAACAAACTTTGCACACCTGGATTGGGGAATTTTCTGCCATTCTTCGTTGCAAATACTCTCAAGCTCAGTCAGGTTGTATGGTGACCGTTGGTGGACAGCTATTTTCAGGTCCCTCCAGAGATGTTCAAACAGGATTCAAGTTAGGGCTCTTGCTGGGCCACTTTAGGACATTCACAGAGTTATCCCTAAGCCAGTGGCCCCCAACCTTTTTTGTGCCATGGCCCGGCACCGGCATCACAAAATGATCCACGGCACGGTACTGGCATCAGCACGCATGGCAAGGCGAGCCGAGCGACCGGCCAGCCAGCCGTCCCCCGCTTCTCCCCACCACCTTCAACTCCTCCTTTGTACCTTTGTCAATGGGCTTTGGGACGGCTTTGGGGTGGTCACTCGGCTCGCCTTGCCTTGGGTGCTGAAAGAATCCTCGTGCCTTAGTTTTGTTTGAAGCCGCCCCGCCTTCAATGAAACTAAGGCGCGAGGATTCCTTCGGGACCCAAATGCCGCTTTCCAACCGGAAAAGCTCACTGGAAGCTCTTTCTCAGCAAAACAAGATGGCAGCGCCCAGCAAACCAGCGGCCCGGTAGAAAATGTTCCACGGATCGGTACTGGTCCAGGGCCCGGTGGTTGGGGACCCCTGCCCTAAGCCACTCCTGTATTCTCTTGGCTGTGTGCTTAGGATTATTGTCATGTTGGAAAGTGAACCTTTGGCCCAGCCTGATGTCCTAAGCACTTCAACCCTGACCAGTCTCTCCCAGTCCCTGCTCCTGAAAAACCCTCCCACGGCATGTTGCTGCCATCACCATGCTTCACTTTTGGGATGATATTGGGCAGATGATAAGTGGTGCCTGGTTTCCTCCAGATATAATATTTAGAATTGAGGCCAATCGGTTTCATCAGACCATAGAATCTTGTTCCTCATAGTCTGAAGTCCTTCAGGTGCTTTTTTGCAAACTCCAAGCAGGCTTTCATATGTTTTACACTGAGGAAAGTTTTCTGTCTAGCCACTCTGCCATAAAGCCTAGATTGGTGGAGGGTTTCAAAAGTGAAGGGATCCAAATACTTTCTGAATGCATTGTTCACTATACACTGAACACATTATTCCTGTAAATCCAATCATAGCATCTAAGCTGTCTTTAATGTGTGCATCCATGTATTTTACAAAAATGCATCCATGTTCACTAGATGCTGAAAATTGCCATTTTTTTTAAAGCAGCTGCTGGAAGAAAATAATACATTTGAAAACACATTAGCCTGTAATCTTCATTTCCTTAGCTCTTCCTCATGTAATGCTTTTAAAGCTTCACATCTATCTTCATTCTTTTTGTCTAGACATTCTTTAATTGTGTTTTCAAAATGTCTAAGAAATTGTGCTTCATATATGATTGATGGAGAAAAATATCTTTATCTTCTCTACATTTTCCTGTACTATTTTCTCAGGCCAGCTTTTTGAGGGATCATAAATACTAAATGCTCTAAACCATAACTGTATTATGAGACTTATAGAGGGAGCTGATTATCTGTATAGTTTAGTCATATACTGAGCTATTGCACTGAGATGACTTACATTGTACAACCAGTCCTCAGACTATTTGAGAAGCTTAGACAGCTGAACTACTGATGACATCTGAGGTCGTATTAAGAGATCTTTTAGTTCCTTGTCATGCTAGAAATCAAGACCATATTAAAACATCAATGCAGGTGATGTACATTAAAGATACCAATAAAGCACTAAGTTGAAATTCAATGAAGATTTGCACAACTACAGTATAAATCCTTATCAGTGTGAATGTCAAGGCTTACTCAAGTTCATGTGGAATGCAAATTAATTCATATTAATTATTATAAAATAAGTTGGAAAATAGTTTCCAGGATTAATTATTATTTAAGATTTTTATATATTGAGAGAAATCCATGCTGTCATTTTATCCCAGTGCAAAGGTAGTCCACTAAATGTTTCGTAAATATGTCTGAATGCCTTTGCTATGTCTCTGTGCTGTACAGCTTAGACAGGCTCAAGATGTCTTAAGTTGACATAATGTGAATTGATGTTTTCTTTAATATTCCAAATCAAGATACTATGTACAGAAATTGTACTCATAGTAATATGCATCAAGGAAATGGTGTAAAATAATGAGTTTTGTGCTGGCAGTCTGGGGAATTCAATTTGTTCTGCCAGATTCTTTTAGAACCATCTCCTTTAGTCTCACCCTGGTCTACTTGCCTAACTTGAGCTTCTTTTGGCTGAAAAGAAGACCAGAACTCTGTCTCCTGCAACCATTTTTAGTAGGTTGGTCAACTGGTTGACCTAGAAAGTCAAGACCTAGGCCTTGAAACTAATTCAAGCATTCCAATTTAACATATTAGTTGAAAATACAGCTTGAAAAAAATCAGCTTTTAAATTTCTGAAGTCTATTTAAGGAATTATTTCCCTACTCCCACAAATGCCTGGGTTTCTTGTTTCCTCTTCTTATGTTAATTAAGTATGTTATTAGGTAGTTTATAGCTCCCCCACTGTTCCCTACAGCTATATTCCTTTCTCAATTTTCAGCTCTCCAGCAGCACTTTCTATCACTTGCATTTTATAGAATCAAATTATGACCAACCAGTAGATAGCAGCTAAAAGATATAACACTCTCCTCCAGCTATTTGATGCCAGCCAGGATTGTTATATTGAACTGTCAATTGGTTGATCTATAGTTTGATGATTATTATGATAATGATATTAAATCAGTCAATTATGAAATGGGAAAGAAAAATAAATAAAGATAATAACCAAAGTGCAAACATGAACTGGAAATTACTTAAACTCAAATATCTGTTAAATCTGAATGTATGTAATGCACATTATTTTATTTCTTTGTTTAATAATAAAAGTGAATTGATTTATGTAAGTCAAATGCCATGAATTGACACAAATGATGAAAAAAAGAGCATTGCTGAGCAGGGCCTACTTTTAACCTTTACATCAGAAATATTGATCTCCAATAATGTTATACATCAACTTCTATGGATTGTTTTCCATTAGGACCTTTAATAACATGAAGGATATGCTGGGTTTCGGAACAATTTAATTAAAAGCCAAGTCATGCTGTGTTTTTTCAGATCTGTCTTCTCTGTTTTGGTCATTTACAGAGTATGCCATACATACCCACTAGTCTACTTCTGCAGAACTAAACTGTTATATCACTAAATCATGTAAAATTATTCTGCAATGCCTCTCATATGGAACACCTAAGATGTATAACTCCTACTCTTAATCAGTTCTTTGACTGGCATCTAATTTTCCTGATGTTAACAGAAACGTAGTTTTTATTGAAATCAAATTCATTAGCACAGATTCATAAAAGCATGTTGCATAGTTAATTTGCTCCCCCCCCACACTATATTTTGCACTTAAATACACTTAAATACACCCTATTTAACAAATACAGTTGTTCGTAAGTCTCTTTTGTCCAACAAGCATAAATCTATGCCCAATGCAAATCCTGCCTTGCCCGGGTAGCACTCCAGTGGGCTTTGGGTGGTGGCAGGAGAGGACATAAGGGGGGGATGCATAAGAAGGTGGGACGAAGTTAAGTTTCTGCAGTATTCAGGAAGCTGTTCCGTTCCTGTTGTCTCCCAATTTCTTTTTCTGCCCTCTCTCACTGTTGCCCAGGGTTCACTGGATATGTCAGGTTTTGCTGAAATGGTTCGTGTGTGTGTGTAGGAGAAGTGTGTTTTACCCACCAACAGCTTCAGTCTAGAGCAGGGCTCTCCAAACTTGGCAACTTTAAGACTTGTGGAGACCTCTGGCCAGGCCCTAGAGGGACCCAGGGTTTGGGAGAGAGTGACAGAATTTCACATATGCATTTTGCCAATATAAACAAACCTGTCCACCATATCTCGACTTCTTCAGGTGAACAGATTTGTTCACAAGATGTCTTAAGTTGACATAATGTGAATTGATGTTTTCTTTAATATTCCAAATATATTCCGAACAGATTTGTTCACATCAGTAAAAGTGTGGAATTTGAAATTATTAGAGTAATGTCTGCAGTGTAAGTTTGTGTTTTCCTAGCAAGCTTTAACTAAATTGAAAGTTTAGGAACAGAACAGAATTATCTAAAATATGAAATCCTAACCCCACCCCTAAACCAATTTTTTTTATAGTTTGGACCATATCAGGCTCCCAAGGACATCACTAAAATTAGTTATAAAGGCCTGAACTACAATTGCATTGTTTATTTTTGTCCTTTTTTCCAGTAGTTTGATAGTTGTGAAATCCAGTGTTTCTCATAATTGATTGAAGCATGAATCACAAGATTGCGCTATTAAAACATTGCCTTTTCCCTAGGTATACTATTTTTAGAAAAACAAGCACTTTAAATTTTCTGGAATCTTTTTGGCTTTTATGCATTAAACAAAAAGGAAACTCTATTCTATTTTTTAAGTTTGACAGAAGCAGATCAATGTGCTATTTTGAGAAATTGTGAAGAAGAGGTAAATGACATGTCTACAAAGATTTTTAAAAATAGCTTATGGTAAAAAAAGAATTTATATATTGATTAACTAGGATTTCCCAGATCTTCACTAACCAAGTTAAGATAGTTTAACTTCCTGTTCTCAGTGCTCTTAATTGTGCTATTACATTTGTGCTGTTACAATGAGAAATTGCATTTTGACTCAAATGTAAATAGTCTATAAACTATAAAAAAAAAACTACAGAAAAGAATGCTGATTGATTTTACTGTTTAGTGCTATGTGCTATTGATAAAACAACATAATTTAAAATAGTAGGATCAGCAAAAAAAATGCAATATTTGTGCTCATGGTGTAATTCACCAAATGTAAGATCTAATCAGCTTTCTAGAAGTAAATTGAAGTTTTATGGAATGAATTTTCTTTATAAAAGTGCAAGATCAGCTTCAATTAGAAAGCATTCATATAATATGCATAATGGTATGTTTTTACTGCATATTGTGTATTAAAATAATATATCCTGCATATTATCAATCATTTCATACTGCTTCAATGTATATAATAAAAAATATTCAGAGTATAGGAAGAATTAAAAATTCATAAATTAATACTCATTTAATCAGGACATTAAGTATAAAATGAGATAATTTCCAATAGACATTGAAAAAAAATAACACTAATCATAAGGGGAAAGTATTCTATATGGTAAAATTATTACTGTAGTTAAATTCAGTCATAACCAATTCATTAAATGAAATTCTTCAGAATGTAATGGTACCAGTCAGAATGTAATGGTACCAATCTAATAGACGTATAGTATAAAAAGGGACAATATTTCTCGTTAGTCTTTCTTGATTGTTTATGGATATATGTGTCAACATGATAAACATGGTTTGGTACAAATTAGCTTATGCAGTTCCTTGAGTCCAGCTATATGACCTATGGCCTATCAACATTCATGCTATTTCATTAATTCCAATATAAAGAAAAGCCTGTTGAGAACCTTAAAGTATTAGTCAAATTTTAAGGATATGATATTGAGGTTATTTATAATTTATCTAATTAACATAATGCAATCTAGTGTATCATTATCTCAAAAAGCATACAAACCAAAATTAACTTCAACCTTCTCATGAAAGTTATCAGAGTCTCCATCAATTGTATGGATGCACTCCTAAAGTCATTAGTTTGTAAGGGTTTGTTCAATAAGAGTGCAGTTCCCACTTTGATAAACAAAATTGCTTTTACTCAGAAATGAAAAGACTAACTTGCAGGCATATTGGAATTCAGACTCAGCCAGTTCTCATTTAGCATCATTTTGTGCAAACATGGGATCAAAAGGTGACATAGAAATTGCATTATGACAATTCCCAAAAGAGTCATACAAATGTTTCATGCTTTGGAAACCAAATTGTACTCGGCGGCAATCTTCATTACAACTGCCAACATTTGGGGGTGAAAATGGATCTCCAGTTTAATATTTGTGGAGAGAGAGAAATGATAAAGCCAATGTACCCATTGAAGCCAGTCCATTAAAAGTCATGCTTGAGCATGATGACAAGCTAGTCATAGTGGTCAACCCTTTAGTGACATCTTAGTTCACTTTATTCTTTGCAGAAAATATTTTTTATTTTCTTATTGGTTTTAATTCTTATTATTGTACCAAAATAGTGCACTAAAAAATCAATATGGAGAAGTGCACATATTAGATATATGTAGCCTGTATGTGTTATCGATTGCATTAGAAATATGTGGTTTTTCTAATTGCAATTTTAAAATGTATAGTTTCAGGATTAGTCTTGTCTTTTATTTGTATTTTTTTTACAATATTTTTCAGAATGATTTAAAATACAATTAACTTAAAAAGAATTAACATTTAACTTCACTATTAAATCAGGCAGTCTATGGATGTACACATATTTGTTTTTTTTAGTTACAGAAAAATCTTATTATTGGAAGTAACTCCTGAATAGGAGATTAAGAAATGTGCCATATTAAGGAGACTGACATACCAGGCATAAATAAAGATTCTTCAACTCTAGTGTTGAAGAATATAAATATCAGCATAAATGTTCTGGAATCTGTGACATGGACAGATATTTTTGTTAGAGTTGTAGTTTGATGAAGAAAATGTCAGATGACAGATTAATTTCTGCTTTCCACTAATATATTCAAGTAGTTTTTTTGAGTGAATGGGGCATATAGCATTTGGGATTTCATTTTCAAATTGAATAAGTATGGAACTAATAAATGTATTTGCGTAGTTGATTTTTGAGATTTTGAACATTTGCCTATTTAAAGATCACAGCACCATAAATTATATACCCCATTATTACATAACTCATAACCCATAATAATTTCAATACAGTAGGGTCATTAATTACATTATTAATCAAGCCCTTATGATTCTCAAAACCAAATGTCAATAATTCCTACATCCTTTGATTTTCATTTAATATGGTCCCAAGAGGCAATTACGTAGCTTTTTTTCTTCCCCTGAAGGTTGCAACAATGAGGATTATCAATATTTTTAATAAGCCAAATTGAATAATTGAAACATCTCAGGACAATTTGTTATAGCTACTGAAAATAAATGAAAAGCGAGACTAAGAAAAATTATCTTCCCCATCTGGATATTTTCAGAGAAAAGGGAATTATTTTTCAACCAAATAATGATTATTTTTCCTTTGGCTCAGCTCTGGAGATGTTTGGCCAATAAATGTTCACAATTATAATTATGAAAGGTGATATAACTTAGATCACAAAACTATAATTACTACATTTTGTCATCCTACATCTAATAAGGCAGGAAGCTAAGCTGAAAGCCACTTTAAGTCTACTGGTAGTACAGTAGTTAAGGCTAGAAACCAGAAGGCTGTGAGACTCAAAACCAGCCTTAGCCATGAAAGCCAGCTGGTTGACTTTATGCTAGTCCCTCTTTATCAGTCCAACCCACCTCACAGAGTCGTTGTTCTGGGGAAAATAGAAAAAAGGAAAATGTTGGATATGTTCACTGCCTTGAATTATTTGTGTGTCTGTGTGTCTGTGTGTCTGTGTGTCTGTGTGTGTGTTAGACAAAAAACCAGTACAGATGCGTAGACAGCTATGTTGCCTATTCATTAATGACCTCATACAGAAACTTTCCAAAGAGAAAAGAAGAAAGGCATGCAACTATTCTAAAAGCCTGCACAGCTGAATTTTTCAGGCCTTCCCACACTTACTCATATCTGCCATTTTGGTGGAAAATAGAACATGTCTTTTCATTATATTCTGTCCAGAATCACATACTATGACATGGGCAGCTGTATATTTATAAAAAAACAACAACCAAACATTCTTCTAACTGACTACTCCTTTACTCTGTTATTCATATTTGTAAATTAAGTTGAAAAGATTGTTATCCTGAAAGAAAGGATATAAATAATTGATATAAAAAAGGATGTAACTTATCTAATGATATTTCCCTAGATTCAGAAGAAAAAGCAATCCCTTTGAATCATAACATTCAGTCAAATGATGAAGTTTGGAATTTTTAGTATTCTCTAAGCTTGGTTATATACTTAGAGATGTTTCATTACCCAACTAGGTAACATCATCATGATAAATTTGTAATGAAACATCTCAGTGGTGGAATTTAAAAAAAAATATTATCGGTTCTGTGGGCGTGGCTTGGTGGGTGCAGCAGGGGCAGGATACTGTAAAATATCCAGTCGGTGGGTATTTGCCGGTTCTCTGAACTACTCAAAATTTCTGCTACCGGTTCTCCAGAACAGTCAGAACCTGCTGAATACCACCTCTGAAACATCAGCAAGCAAATGACCACGCTCAGAGTGTATCAAGAATTTCACAGTTCAACCCTGAGCTACATACACTTTCTTCTATTGGAATGGTAAAGCTTAGAATGCTTCTATTCTAAATAACAGAAGCCACCATGGCTTTTCCTCCATTCCATTTCCAAGATATTCTGATTCTTCCTGTATGCTCTTTCAGCAGACTAAGTTTCGTCCTTATCTAAAGTAGTAGTTTGCTCATTGCACATGTGTGTGGCTGTACGTGTATGAGTTCACACTACGAAGAAAATTTAATATATTTTGACTATATATTTTCTCTAGCTCTTTACTCTCTGAAAAAGTTGTTTTACATATTTCTTTTTTTATATATAATTTTTTTTTTATTTTAAGACAAACATACACAGACAATACATTAAAAAAAACATAAAACCATCTTCCATTTTGTGCATACAGTGTGTCAGTTGGTTTAGAATCTTTTGTGCGATCCTTTCATAATCATTGTTCACAATTTATATCAATCTCACATTGTCAAACTAACATATGCTTATCTATTTATCAATTATTAATTAGCCTGCTATTTATTCCATCAATATTATATTATGCTGTCATCCAATGCTTATATATGTCTACATTATATTTTGTATCAGTCTATTAAACTTCTATAACAAAATTATCTATTCTTTTACTTTACCATGTCTTTTTATCCAACCATTGATAAAACAAACCCCATATCATATAAAATTGCTTGTCTTCTTGTTCTCTAATTTCAAATGTCAGTTTACTCATTTCAGCACAGTCCATAATTTTTTTAATAATTTCCTCCTGCATAGGTATTTTGTCATTTTTCCAGTTCTTCGCAAATACAATTCTAGCCGCTGTTAAAACACTTACAATCAAATATTTCAATTCTTTATTGTATATGTCCAGTATGACTCCCAATAAAAAGATCTCTGGTTTAAAGTTTAGATGTTGTTTTATCATTTTTTCCAACCATGTGTGGATTTTAGTCCAATATTTCTTTGTGTCCGAACATGTCCACCACATATGGTAATATGAACCAGGTATCTGATGACATTTCCAACATTTATCTGATTTATTCTTAAACATTCTCCTGTAAAACATCTTATACAAATTTTCTTTATATGCAGTTGACTTTGTCATTTTATAATTTTATAATGTATCCCTAAATATTTAACTTTGTTCGTGACCTGTATTTTTAAAAAAATTTTCCAACTCTTTCTTTCATCTTGCTAACATATTCTTTGTTAATATCTTTGTTTTGTCTTTATTTATTCTCAAACCTGCTACTTTTCAATATTCTTCTATTTTTTCTATTAATTTTGGTGCTGTTTCCAATGGGTCTTCTAATATAAATACCAGGTCATCTGCAAAAGCTTGCAATTTATATTCCTCCTTTTTAGTTTTCATTCCTTTTATTTCTCTTTCTTCTCTAATATTCATGTTTAACACTTGAAGCAAATATTTTGAGCAAATATTTTATAATCTGAGTTCAATAGAGATATAGGTCTAGAATTTTTAACTTGCTGCAGATCTGTACCTTCCTTCGGTATAAGTGTAATGTATGCTTCTGACCATATTTTTGGTATTCTTTTCTTCAACATAACTTCATTCATAACTTCTAAAAGATGAAGATTCAACATTTCCTGAAAAGTCTTGTAAAATTCTGCTGGCAAACCATCTAGACCTGGTGCTTTCCCAACATTCTGTTTTTTTAAGGCTTCTGTTAATTCCATCATTGTTATATTTCCTTCTAACATTGTTTCAATATTTTTAGGTATCTGAGGTAGGTCCACTTTCTGTAGATATTGCTTAATTTTTTCTTCTTGAATATTCTCTTGAAAGTACAGTTTTCCATAGTAGTCTTGTATAATTTTTTATCTTCTCATTTCCATAACAAACCTGTCCTTCTTTATTTATCAATTGACTAATCATTCTTGCTTCTCTTTCCTTACTCATTTTATAAGCTAGCCATCTGCCTGGTTTGTTTGCATCTTCAAAGTAATTCTGTTTGGCATTTTTAATTTTTGTGCTAATTCTTCTTTTTCCATTAGTCCCATTTTATGTTTAATTATATCCATTTTATTTTTAATATCTTTTTTTGTGGGGACTTCTGTAAGTCTTTTTCTAATCTTTTATAGTCATCCTCTAATGTCTTAATTAGAGTAATGTTTTGTTTCTTCTCCTAGTATAATCTATTATCAAGCCTCTTGTGTAGGCCGTCATCGTGTCCCAGAGATTCTGTAAAGATGTATCCTCTTTTCTATTTTCTTTGAAGAAGAAAACAAGTTCTTTCACTATTTTCTGTTTAAAGTCTTTTTCTTTTAATATCATATTATTTAAAGTCCATCTAGATCTCCTCTTGTATTCTTTCCAAATAACTGACACTGGATTATGATCTGCCCAAGTGCTTGTTTCTATTTCAATCTGTTGTACATTAGTCAATAATTTTGCTGACATCCATATCATATATGTTTTAGACCAGGATGTATGCCTGTTTGAATAAAAAGTATATTGCTTATTGTCCACATTTCTCTCTCTCTATGCATCTTTTAAGTTAAATTCTTCTATTATTCGAGGGAAGGATTTTGGTAGTATCTTTCTAACTTTCTTTGTTGTTTTCTGTGTTTTATAATCCAACCAGTCATTAATTATTCCATGAAAATCTCCCATCATACAAATATTAACATAGTCCAATTCAATTATTTTTGTATGTAATTTTCTGTAGAATTCTTCTTGTTTATCATTCAGGGCATAAATTGGAATTAGAAGTGTTTTAATGCTGTTATCCATTATTTCCACCATCAGAATCCTTCCATCATCATTTGTGTAGATTAGTTCTGCCAAAATTGTTTCTTTAATATATAATACTACACCTCTATTTTTAAATTGCGCCAGCAACGTAAATAATTTCCCTAGTTTTCCTTGTTTTAGTATATATTCATGTTGTTTTTTAATACGTACCTCTTGTAAGCAGATTATATCAAATTTTATTTTTTCTAATTTGTGAAATACTTCCATTATTTTAGTAGCCAAATTAAGTTCACTTATATTAATCGAAATCAATTTTCTTTCATCCATGTTAAGCTTTATAAGAGGGTTTTATTGCTTTAGTAGATCTCAATTATCGTTGTTCTTTGGATTCACCACCTACTGCACCTTCTTCTTTTTCTTTTTCAATTACTGCTATACACTCCTCTTGAAATTCAACTAGTGACTCTTCCTTTCTTTCTTCTTCCTCCTTTCCTCTAAAGTATTCTAAGTAGAATAGCTCAGCTTTTTCAACTGTTTCAATTCTGTGTCTTTGTTTCTGCCAAGTGAACAAAAGACCTTCTGGCATCAACCATCTGTAGTTTACTCCTCTTTTAAGTAACTCTTTAGTCAAGAATAAATATTCTCTTCTCATCTCTCTTACTCTTCTTGGTATCTGTTTCAGCATCACAATTTCTTTGTCTTTATATTTTAGTGTTTTCTCTCTCACCAACTGGTGTATCTTTGTCTTAATAATCTTCTTAGTAAATCTAATGTGAAGTTCTCTTGGTAGTCTGTTCCTTGTTGCATATCTTGTATAGACATGAAACACTTCATTCATCCCATCCATCATCTTTTCTTTGGTTATTTCCAGTGCTTCTGGTAATATTTCTGCCATTATTTCAGCAAGATTTTCACCTTTTCCTTCTTCTATATTTTGAAATCTTAGATAAAATTCTGATTTATCTATTTCCCATCCTAATGGTTCACATCTGCCCTTCTTGACATTGCTCAATCTAATATCAATATCTCCAATTTTCTTATCTCTTTGTATATCCTCTTCTTCAATTTTTTAAAAAAATCTGTCTTCATATTTCATCATCTGTTGAATATTTTCCAATTTCTCATCTGTCTTTTCAATTTTTTGCTCAATCTTCTGGATTCCTTGAATAATCATCTGTAATGTCACTTCCTTCTCTTTCTCTTTTTTCTGTTGTAATATTGTCTGTATAGATTGTTGTCCTCCAGATGGTGAGGGGGTTGGTATCAAAGAAGCTAGAGCTGTTGTCTTTCTACTCATCTTGTAATGCTTATCTGTAAAGAAAGAGAGAAAAAAAAAGAAAAAAAAAGAGGAAAAAAGAAAAAAAAAAGGGGGGGGGAGACGAAGAAAAACAGTTGCCACTCCAAAGGAAAAAAGAAAGTCTTTAGGCACTTGTATACCTTAATCCAATTAATTACAATGGTAAATGTAAAAAGTAAAAAATCAATGATAAAAAGGGGAAAAAGAGAAAGAGAAATATGTTCCTCTTAATAAACAAATAGAAAACAAAAATAAAAGATTTACATTCTGGTTCCTGGTTTAAAAAGTCAAAATCCAATTAAAGAGGGAAAAAAGCCCAACCGGGGGGCGGGGGGAGTGTAGAAAGGGAGGAAAATGGTAAAAAGCAATTCTAATATAAAACAAGCCTCTGCCACCAAATATCCAAGGCTTTTTGATAAATCAGCTCAGAGTTTTTCAAGGTCACTTCAGTCTTTCTTTCAACTTCAACTCCAGACTCCAGCTATCTGTTCACAAATGAGCACCTGAATAAACAAACTGCCATGCTCATCTCTATCTTTTCCAATACACAGCTCAGAGTCCTTGATTGTAACACACAACTAGTGAAAGAAAAAAGAAACAATGTATCCAATCCTCTGGGCGGCAGTGCTACTTACTTTCCTTCACTTTCTCTTCCCCCTCCTCAATCTACAGGCAGAAACTAAAAGAAAAAAAGTAAAATCTCTCCCCCCGCTTTTAAGGGAGAAAAATAAATCTTAAATCAAGCAGAAAAGTCTTAATCAAAAAATAATTTTCAATAGGATTGTTTAAAAAAAGGAGAAAGAAATGCAAACAGAAATAAAAAGATTAAAAAGTACCAGTCCAGCTTAAAGTTAAACAGTTTTGCCAAGTTCAAAATTCCAATAAAAAGGGGAAAAAAGAAAAAAAAACTTTCATTTTGACAATTAATCACGCTTCTTAAATGCTTTCCTCTTCACTTTTAGTCCACTTTAATTTTTTCAGTGTGTTCTTTGCAAGAAATAATAGAAGTTCATCTCACCAAACTGACACACTTTCTTCCAATCTCTTCTGTTCCGGAGCTGTCCCAGCTTCAGCAGCTTGGAAGGCTGCCTCTCTGCCACCGGCAAAAAGGGCTTTCCCTGGATCCACCAGGGACTTTGCGATGTCCCTGGGATCAACTGGACGTGCCGTTATCAATCACCGCCTCTATGGGATGGTTTAGGTCCATGAGGACCGACCAGCAGCTGAGATATCTGAGAGGACAGATAGGACAAAATATGCTTCCTTTTTGTTTTTGTCCATCAGTATCATGGAATGGGAAAAGGTCTGGTAGCCTCACTCTACATGGCATTCTTTCGAATTTCAAACCCCGTTTATTGTGAATTCAAATTTAACAAAGTGTATGGGCAATCAAAAGTAGTATTGCTATTGACATAAAGTTGGATAGTGCTATGATTAGGCCATTATCGGCATATGGACTTGCAAATATACACATTTATTCAATTAATATTTTAAAAAATATAGCATCTTTAATTGTATATATTGGTACTATTTTAGTAAGTCTCATTTATAATAGGCAATCCATAACAGAATCCTTTCTCTTTTAAAATACACATGACACATGTATTTCATTCCCAGATATATAGTACAATTGAAGATTGTCTTTTGAAAACAAAAATTAGACAACATTCCATACAGTACATTTAGTAATAAAACACTTCGTATGCAGGCTTTCACAAAGAATCACCTACAATTTTAGACGTGGTGATTTTTCTCGATTTATTTTTTAAAATATACAATATTTAATCTAGAAGAGTTACTTTTCCATCCAGAGAATACCTGGGTTTCCTGGAAGATATTGGTTTAGGATAAATTGGGGGGGGGGGGCTTTGTTTCCATAGTTATATTGAAGGGATATGTAAATACTATTTTATGGACAGTCCTTTAGACATTTATGAAGGAAACAGTGTCATGATTCTTGTTTCTAACAATTCACAAATAGAATTTCTGTAGAATATGGACTAATCTATAACATTATTTACATATCTAATTCTAATCATAACATAATTATAATAAGATCTTATTAAAACTTATCAAGCTGAGCTAATATTAGTCATTCAATTAATCATAGGTTATAGTCTTTTCATTTGTTATACTATAATTTTGTATATATATATATATATATATATATATATATATATATATATATTACTATAATTACACTGAACTGTACTTTTAGTTATTCCAGCCCCTGTAAGAAAATGCAGGTATAAAGCTTAGATATTTCTATTTCCCTAGCTGTGCATTTTTTTTTCAAAATTTTTGAAAAATGATTTTAAGCCCATGTAGCTAACTCCTTCCATGAATATGTTTTATGCATAGTATACTCAGAAATTTCATATAAATGTTGAATATAAACTTTAAGTGTAATGACTGTAATTCATTCATTCATGTATTTATTCATTCATCCATTTATCCATCTATCCTTTCATTAAACATGAAATAAATAGTAGCAATTCCACTTTTGGGATTATAAAATTGACCAAATGACAGGCTCAATAAATTAAGTGAATTTGACATCATCGCTAGCAGATTTGTTTCTATTCATCACATTCAAATTGAAAAGTAGAAGGCTGAAACAAAGATTAATTTGCATGTCTATAACTTTAAGACAAGTTTAGGTATTATATGATCACATTCCTCCACTTCACAAAGCACTCCTTTAGATAGTGGGGAAATCACTGAATTTTCACAAAAAAACCCCTGAGAATATTGATATATGTAGAGTAAAATAATAAAGAAAAAAAGAGATCTGATCCATTTCAGACAAGTAACTGTCTAGTCTCTTCTTAAAAACCTCCAGTGATGAAGCACCCACAACTGCTGAAATCAAGCTGTTCCACTAGTTAATTGTCCTCACTAACACTTCACGTGATTTTGATTCTATGCTTCTGTTTATACAACCAAGGATTTTATTAGGTTTTTTTGGCTGCTGCCACACACTGACTCATGTTTAAGTGATCGTCCACTAAGTCTCCAAGGTCTCTCTCACAATTACTATTTTTAAACCAGGTTTCACCTAATCTGTACTTGTACTTTTGGATTTTTCTGCCCAGGGGTAAAACCTTGCATTTTCCACATTAAATCTCATTTTGTTGGATAAGGCCCATTGTTCAACTCTTGTCAAAATGTTTTGGATCCTGAGTTTGTCTTCTGGGATGTTCCTGCCTGCTTACTGTCATCTGCAAATTTGATGATTTCCCCTTCTATTTCCTCATCTACAGTAAGTAATTTATGAAGATACTGAAGAGTACTGGGGCGTAGATGGAACCTTGTGGTACCATATTGTTTACTTCCCTCCATTTAGATCCTGAGTTTGTCTTCTGGGATTAAGGACTACTCGTTAAGTATGGTTTGTCAGCCAGTTACAAATCCATCCAGTGGTGATACAGTCTATCCCACATTTTTCTAGTTTATCAAATAGGTTGTGGTCTATTTTGTCAAATGCCTTGCTGAAATTTAAGTACACTATGTCTACAGCATTTCGCTGGTCTACTAATGTAGTCACTTTGTCAAAGAATAAAATAAGCTTGGTTTGGCATGATCTGTTTTTAAAAAACCCATGTTGGCTACTAGTTAGAACTTTATTTGTTTCTAGATGTTCACATATCTGTTTTTTATTATTATTTTCCAGTATCTTCCCAGGTATTGATGTTAAGCTGATTGGTCTGTAGTTTCCTGGGTCTGTTTCCCGCTCCCTGTGTTTTTTTGAAGATGCAAACCACATCAGCTTTTCCAGTCCTCTGGTAGTTTCCCGACCCTCCAATATTTTTTAAAGTATGATACAATGGTTATTTTTAAAAAAAGTTTTTTATTTTATTTTTACAGTGGTTCTGAGATAACATCTGTCAGCTCTTTCAGAACTCTGGGATGTAATCCATCAGGTCTTAGTGATTTATCTTCATCTAGGGCAGGCAGATGTTCTAAGCTGTCTTTTACAGTTATATTTTTGATAGGTTGATCTATAGTTTCTTTTTGTATGAAGACTGATGCAAAGAATGAGTTGTAGCTCTCCTTTCTCTCTACTGCCTGTTATTTCCTTGCTATCTTTTTTCTTTAGTAGTCCAACCTTTTTCTTGACTTTTTTCTTGTTATTTATATGTTGAAAGAAATTGTTTTCATTATCTTTGTAAGTCTTTGTTGATTCTGAGCCTTGCTTTCCTTTCTTCATTTTTGCAGATTTGGGATATCTGTTAATATTCTGTCTTAGTTATGTGTTCCTCTTTCCATTTTTTTGTACTTATCCTTTTTATCTTTCAGTTTATCAGAGAGATATTTGTACAACCATACTGGTTTCTTCTTGGATGTCTTGTTTTTCATTTACAGTAGTTTTATATTTGTTTATTTATTAGCAAAGTGTTCATCAATTTCTTCTGCTTGGTTGGGTGTCCTGTAGTATATACCTATAGCAATGTCATTTTTTTCTCCTTTTATATTTATCCATATGAATTCTAGGAGGTTTTCATCCTTAGTTTTGTGTATTTCTGTAGAGCTGTAGTGATATTTTATATATAATGCAACTCCAATTCCTTATTTCTTTTGAATAGTTTGTGTCCTTCTGTCAGTACATTACAGTACATTCCAGTCATAAGTTTCATCCCACCAAATTTCAGTAATGGCAACTATATCATATCTGCCTTCATGTACTAATATGTCAAGTTCACCCTTTTTGTCCCTAAACTTTCAGTGTTAATGTATAGGCATTTGAGTCCTACTTTGTAACTGGGGTTCCATCCTTTCCATCACTCTCTACTTCATTATGTTTTTTTAATTTCTTTTTTATCTTGATAACATCAGTTTTTAAGTGAGTGGTTTATTTCTAAACATATAAGATGACTTAACAATATCAAAAATATTAGAGGATTGTCCTTGGAGTAACTATTATTAAAAGTTATTATGGAGTAGTTATTATTAGAAATGGCTACATAGTGGTAGAATTTAAGTTCAACTCAATGGCACTTAATTAACACAGTTGCATCTACTTAATTATTAATATTGATAGGTTATATTTAAATCAACAAAATATTACTTTTAGCAATTCTTTTTTTCAGTTTCAATAATACTTGAATAAAAACTAGTCAAGTACTGTAACCAAAATCAAAATTAGGTACTCTAACTAAGTACAGTAAGCACAATTTTCACTTTGCTTGTAGGTAGTTGCATGATCATCCCTGGGTAAATTTGCTACAATATTGTAGTGACACTAAGATCTCTTAAATTGCAACTTTAAATCTTAAATTGCAACTCCATAGCTGGCAATTTAACTAAGGATATCCAAAGAACAAAAGACAATATATGAAGTAGTATATGAATGTGAATGTGATGAAACTAATAATGTATTGCAAGGCTACAAAGATACAGACAGGTAGAATAAAACAGAACAGAATAGAACAGAACAGAATAACAGAATTTGAAGGGACCTTGGAGGTCTTCTAGTCCAACCCACTGCTTAGGCAGGAACCCCTATAGCATTTCAGATAAGTAAATGGTTATCCAATCTATTCTTTAAAACTTCCAGTGTTGGAACATTTAAAATTTCTGGAGGCAAGTTGTTCCACTTGTTCTAACTGTCAGGAAACTGCCTGGTATAATAAATAGGGTGGGTTTAAGCTAGTTTTAGCTATGTTTCATTCTTTTTTATCTTATGGTTTTAATGTATTTGACATTTTATTTTTATTCACTTTCTCTATTTGGTATGACACAATAATTTGATCGATATGGTTATGGATTTTTATACTTGAGAAGGTATATTGGGGAATAAAAAAAATCCTATATGCCTTTTATAATATTTTATCTTTAAATTTTATATATGAGGAAATTTTGCTTTTTCCATGTAATTCTTTTCTAAGAAATACGCTCAATTTTCTTTTCTAAGAAATTTGCTCAATTTTACCATAGAATATAATATCTAGTAATTAATTTCTATCGCTGTATGAAATTAAGCAATTAACATGGATGTAGAAACTTGGCGTCTTCCTGCATATGCCCTGTACTGATTGTTGACAATTCAGTTCTTTGATTGATAGCTATACTTTAGAATGTGGTTATTAATCTATTTCAGGTCAAGCAAGAATTGATTTGGATATACTGAATCTGTCATGTCCTCTACTGATTGATGTTGTTAATTATATTTTACTAAAACTTGAAATAATACTAGTTGATAACCCCCATCAGTCAGGAATAAGGATTTTGTAAAATCAAAACCAAAGTATTATTAAACAAAATGGACTGCTGGGAATAACCACAAAACCATTAGGTCAGCATACAAAGAAATAATTAAAACTGGGCTGGAAAAACTTGTTTTGTACATATACTCAGGACTGAATATGGGCTAAATCTCATGGGCTAAATCTAAATGACTAGATATTGCCCCATTACTTGGCAGTGACCTTCTTGCAATGAAATAAGCTTTGGGAAGTCATTGAAATCTCTCTGCAGCTATTAGTGGAGCCATTTAGGGAGGCAAAAATAGGCCATGTATTGCAAAATTGTGATTATTACATTGAAATAAAACCCAAGAGAAATAAACTGGTTGCAATTTAATGTGTATTATACAATACATTAAAAAAGTAATTTTATTGAAAATTGGCATACACTAAGTGATTCAAATATCTACTAGGAATTTTACACTTAATATTTTTACAAAAATCTCAAAATTTAAGATGACTTCTGTAGTAAAGATGAAACCATCTTTTAAGGTGAGAATAACAAATCTTCCCCAAATTTGTTAAAACCAATTAAGATAAAAGTTTATTAAACTATAGAAATGTAATCAATAATCAATGCATAAATCATCAGTTCATAAATATTAATGCATTCAGTTTTGTTCCATATTCTTTTAGAAGACACAATTTCTCACCAGATCAAATTTACATGAGGAAATAAATGAGAAGGACTATTTGAATATCACATGAGCAGTCATACAGTGGAAAATATTAATTACAATACAAATTTTGCAAGATCAAGAAAAATACAGTTTCAGACCAGAGGCAATTCACATGTATTCCAGAAGCTGTATCTGATGCTCAAAAACATGGAACATATCTTATTTATATATTATTTGTGCGTGTTTATTTTATTTTTATTTGATTGTTTTATATTGTTAGGAAGTTTTTCATTATTGTTGTGTACAATGCCCAGTCACATTTTTGTGAGATGAGCAGGTATATAAATATGATACATAAATAAATAAAACTAATGGAATTGACAGTAAAAAGATGGTTTTCTATCTTTCTACTAGACTTTTGACTTTTGCAGAGGACAATATGTGACTATTAAAAACGCTAAACATTAGCGATCAGACAACACAATCCAAGTGCACTAATACTAATTTGAAGGAAATTGATAATATACTGGTGCAAAAAAAAAATCTACCTTCCAAATTCCACACAGAGAATGGAAAATTAGAAGAGAAGAAATCCGTTTTTTTGTTTGTTTTTTTTATTGCTGAGAGCTTTACATTCTAACCAGGAAGTAAGTTTAGCAGGATTCTTCTTCAACAGTACTTTTGAAAAGAATGTGGCAGAAACTTATGAAGAGCCCAGGGCTTCCAGATAGTGTATATCTTTAAGATATTTAAGATATGCCTAATACAACTACCTACTCATTGGGTAGTTATTACCGAAACCAAGTCAGTAAGACTGTTTCTTGAGAAGGCCAATGCTGTACAACTCAAACTTTGTTCTCACATTTTTTGTTCCCTACTTGCATTGATTCCCCACTTTTTTCCTTTTCTTACTTCTGCACTACTGATCTGCTCAGAAGAGACTGCCAGAAGAAAATGCCATTTGTATGGATGAGTTCCCGATAGATTTGATCATTAGTGAAAAATAACTGACTTGCTGAAAGAAACTAGTCTAGTGGATTCAATTGGATATTCTATGTGGATCACTACCTAAATTATTTTTCAGATCTACTGATGTAAAAACTGCCATATTCCATTTCACTGCTATTTTCAGATATCCAAGGTAATTATGAACTCTAATTAAAAAGATGCAAACCAAGCAATTAGTCAAATTTTAAAAAATAATGGAATTCATTTTCCGAATTGCCCACGGTACTTCACCCTGTAATCTAGTTTATAAATAGTGAGGCCAGTCCAATTACAATTAGATTTTCAACCCACATCACTGCTATAGTTTTTTTAATCTTCAGAATCACATTTTAAGTGACATTAAGTGTTGAAATTATAGGGAAGAGAGAAAGGAGTGAAAATCCACCCTTTATTAATCTGGTTAATAAAAGTCTTGCTGTCTGTATGGAATTTGTAGCACACATTTTATGTGGAGCTTCAAAGGGGTACTTTGACTCCATGAAATTCTGATTAAAGCAGTATTTCTCAGCCTTGGCAGTTTAAAGGTATGCTGGCTAAGGAATTCTGGGAGTTGGCATCCACATTTCTTCAAACTGCCAAGGTTGAGAAACACTGAATGAAAGCATTCCTTCAAATTAAACACTGAGTCAAAATAGTACTTTAATGCAACACTTAAGTAAGCTGCCAGTTAGTCAGCATCCCAGCTACAAATACCCCCTCCCACCAGAATCAAATGGTGAGCCCCAGTGCATTTCAAGGAATTAAGCTTAAATAATTTCAGTTTTTTTAACATTGCTGTGTCTCATACTGGATTATTCTATGCCCTGAACCTGAATGAGGCCTCAAGGTGGAGTTGACCCATTTAGTACAGACCTCATTTCTATAAAATTGAAGCAGTTGCCTGAATCAAGATGACATTCTTTAATTCAATGCCAACTTCATATATTAAAATACCGATGACATTGTAACAATTTCCCCTTAAACATGTTATTTTGTCAACATGCATCTTACTATGCATGTTTTGTATATTGCTTTGCCGTTCTCTTCTCTATTTCAGCACCCCACAATTTGCATAGGTTTGGAATGTGGGAATTTTTAAGTGAGAAGTTCCCACTTAAAAATAAATGGCATCATCACTTTTTAAGTTTCTGAACAAAAGTTTCTGGGTTATAAGATCTTTGCAGCATTTTATAACTGTAGAAATGGGTTAGAAAATATGTGATCTAGATTTTTTCTATAGTGCCTATTATTCCTGTGAGATTACAATTATCATTGTAATATAAATATGTCTTTGTAGAATTATTTTATTCTTCATTGAATTAGCATGACTTAAGGTCAAGCTTGTATCTTAATATTCTTGAAGGTTACAAAACATCCTTAATTACTACATTTCTTACTCATTAACATGCAACAGGCAGAACCTCAAATATTTTCATTACAAATTCGTCTTGTATTTACACATGAACTTTTAAGTGTATGACATGTATATGCACATAAATTTGTCAAATTACTTGAATTAAAATTACACAAATTACAAAAGAGTTGTGGCCAAGAATATTCAGGAGCAGAATGGAGATGTTTGTATCTAGCTTTGAGTCAAAGTACAATAGGATAACATAGAGATGTGGACATGCTAATACATTCTAATTTCAGTTATGCTCTGCAAACGGAAACAAGCAACCTTGTGATTAGGCTAAATTTAATTTCAGTTATTATATAGTTTAATATTAGCTTGTTTCAATTTAATCCAATTTACTGCCATAATGGATAATTCAAACAATCAGACTGAGATCCTTTTGCACCAATGAGTCCTTAATCTGCTTAAAATTGCAGAATTTCTCATTTTGTAATAAATTAGGACATAATTAAAGGTATTTTAATATACTGGTTTGTGCTTAATTTAAATAAGCACAAATCTGTATAGTTTCATTTCTCTTCCCAAGCCCATCACTAGTATATTACACAGGTAGTCCTCAGCAGTTCATTTAGTGACCATTTGAACTTACAATGGCACTGTAAAAAGTGACTTATGGCCATTTTTCATACTTACGACCATTGGAACATTCTCCTGGTTATGTGATCCAAATTCAGCCACTCATATTTATGACAGTTGCAATGTCCTGGGGTCATGTGATGATTCCCTTTTGCAACCTTCTGAGAAGCAAAGTCAATAGGGAAGCCAGATTCACTTAATGATCATGTTACTGAACTAAACAATAGCTGAAGCAATTGCTCTTTCCTTGCCACTTAACGGGACAAAACTCACAACAAATGTCTAATTTAACAACATAAATTTTGGGGCTCAGTTGTGATCGTGTGTCGAGGACTACCTGTACTATTCATAAAATAAAAGAAAGATTTTTTTTTTAATGGATTGGGTTTTCTAGAATATTTTGACCAAAATGTGGCATTTTGTACCTGCCACATTACTGGCAGTATCATTCAGCCTTTCTGAAGCACAGTAACCAGAAATCCAGATTGGAGACAATATTGAAAAGAGAAACAAATGTATACTTCAGCCTGATAGCTGCTGACAGCAGCACATTTTGCCAAAGCATTTTCAGCTATGCAGAATTGTCTCATCATACCTTATCATAGAGTAAGATAACATACATTGTCAAAGGCCAGTAAACATTTCTGCATATAGTAAAGAAAAATCAAGGCAGTTGCAAAGACCAACAGAAATGTTTACTCCTTTTTGAAAATGTATCTTATCTTCTTTGTACAATAGTTTTGCTTTAGAAATCATGTTATCCCTTTCAGGGAAGGAATTTGTACCATATTTTTAATTGTTCTCATTCCGTTTAATGCGGGGAAGGATGCTTTTCTTTCTAGTTCCATTTGCTGCTGGAAAGATATAAATTAACTAAATTTAAATGTATATTTTGATTAAATTAGCAAGGCAACATTTTTTTTTCTTTGCACCTCCCACAGTTATATGTGATCTTTTATCATATAATTAAATCCTCTTCCTGGATAAATCTGAATAAATTAAAAATAAGGTAATATAATTCCTTAGTGGGAGTTCTTTCTGTTAGATGTCTGGAATGAATGGAAAAAAACCTACATTTAATAGTAATACAGTGTGATCAAGAATATTGCTGAAATGCATTCTAAAATCCTTTAAGGCATAAAGTGGAAGTTTTTATAATATGAAGACAAAATAAATGTTAATTGAGATTACAAAATGTACTACAACAAGTTGTTTCTCTTCTAATTTTGTTAGCCTTTGGAACTATTCTGTTAATGTATATTAGTTCAGAAATCAATCTGGTACAAAATTGTATAAATAAGAAAACGTATACAGTAGTACTTTATACAGGTAATCCTGAAGTTCTGACAGTTCACTTAGCAACTGTTCAAAGTTATGACATAACCCCCTATACTTACAACACAGTGCTAAAGTTATGAATGTTGCAACACCATAGAAGTTGTTCACATGAATGACCATAGAAACTCTGCAACATTTGCCCTGCCTATTCTTCCTACCACCCAGATCTAGTGAGCCTTCCATTTCTTGGCATGTTTCAGTGCTGCAGGCTTTCAGTGTGTTCACAGAGAATGGAGGCCTAAAGTAGTGCAATATCACATAAAATCAGTAGAGCGAGATCTTGTGCTACTGATCTCTTGTGATCTCACAGTACTTTAGACCTCTGTTCTCTGCAAACATAGGCCTGAATGAGATGTGGCAAAAGGCTTTGCAAATGGAATGAAGGCCTGAAGGACTGAAGCCTTCTCTCCATTTGCAAAGTCTTTTGCCATCTTTGCAAAAAGCCTTTGTCCCCAAGAATGGAGGACTCAGGGCCTCTGTTCTCATCACCAAGGATCTTTCCTTAAGTCCCTTGCCAATGAGAATGGAGCCCAGGAGTGGTGCCTACATCCCTCTGGGCCTCCGTTCTACTTGGCAAAGGCCTTTCCTCAAGTCCTTTGCTGAAGAGAACAGAGCCTGTGAGGGATGCGTCCTTCTAACCAGGCCTCCATTCTCAGCGGCAAAGGGCTTGAGGAAAGACCCTTGGCAATAAGAATGGAGGCCCAAGGTCTCTGTTCTCTGTGGCAAAGGCTTTTTTCAAACAGCCTATAGAGATGCGATCTCTTGTCCTTACAGGCCTTGGCAAGCCTTTGCTCAAGGCAAAACCGTGGCAGAAAGGTTGGAGAGTTCCATTAATCATCAAGATCCGCATAATGTTAATGACCCAGTTGGACAGGATGGGGGAGGGAAGCATGAGATATCTCAGTGGGTTAGGGAAGGCCTTGGATGATCGGAAACTAGGTTTCCCCATAACCTTCCCAACCCTGAGATACCTTGTGCACTTAATGACCCATGCATTCGATTAGCAAATGTGAGGGTGAAAGCATGGAGTGATCATGTTCATGTTATGTGATTTACTCCTATGAATCCTTAGGTTACAAATACGTATAATTGGCAGGCTCCATTACATTCGTAACTCAAGGATTACCTGTAATGTGTTGGTTTTAAGAGGATGTAGGCCTAGCACATTAGTTCTGTAGGCCATAGAAGCTGAAGTTGCTTTATTATATCCAGGCTAAGTTGACTTTGCTTAGGTGTTAAAAAGTAGATCTCGATTTGAGAAAAGAATCAGAATATAAAATCATATCTAGCTTAGTATCTAGCACCCAGTTTGCCACTTGCCAGCACTTTAATTTGGCTGAAAAAAACTGTGGTCTAGAAGCATGATAAGTATATTGAACTGCAACAGATTCCGTTTATTAATCACAATACACTAAAGGCTGTTTTCATTTAATCACATTGCACTGAAAATAGCATTAGAAATGTGAGGTAATTACTTGATGAGAATTCTTAGGGCTCCCAGACAAAACCATAATTAAGGCAATTAATACCTTGTGATTACTATCCATTCTAATTCATAAACTTTTCAGAGAAGAGATTCACCATCTGGATTTCACCATAAATACTGTAGCAGGAAAAAAAAGAAGTTAAGCATAAAGGTTATACAACTTTTTAAAAAATGATATGGTAATTCCATTTGAGAGGCTATTTATAATGCCCCAAAACAAAATATTTACCTCGTTATGGATAACTAGTTATCCATGTACCAAATCTTCCTTTTTCTGGATTTTGCCAGAGTCTCTAATTAAAAAATAAGAAAATGCATTGATTAACCAATGCCATTTTCACAAACAGTCATAATTAAGAAACTTAGAAAAAAAATAAGAACACTCCCAAGATAAATAGCCTAGAGATATATGTTTACAAAATAATTCACAAACTATATACACTGGAAAAATATGCACAAAAGTAGATATAATTTTTGCTTATTTTGCTTATTGGTATTTTTAGTGAATCTTGAAACTGAAAATCCAAATGAAAATAATTTTGTTTCAGGATCCAATCCGAGTTATCCACTGGGACCAAAGGTTTATTCTTCTAAGCTTTCACACTGATGCTGGAGCCCATCCTTGGGGAATTTCTCTATCTCCAGGATGTGTACACTGGGCTATTCTTTGCATAGTATTTATGTGGTGTCTGGTTGGCTGTGGCTTTGAATTGTTGATGGTACTGTTGGTCAGCTGTTAAGTTGTTGATTATTGTTTCCTTGTTCTGCCATGCAGAACAAGTTCCTAAGTACTTGTTATTAGCATTCCTGTTGACTGACAAGGAGCCTGTTTCTCAGGCTTCAATCATTTCTCTGACAATTTTTGTCCCTGTTTGGCCAACGATCTTACTAGCTGCAAAATTGAATGCATGGCCTTGTTCATTGCAGGCTACCAATAAGTTTGAGTCTCCTAACCACTTGCTTGTGTTCTTGTAACCTTGTTAAATCATCATCATCATCATCATCATCATAATGTAATAATTGAAAATTGCCATTCCAAGTGAGAAAGGCTAAGTCCATGAAGAAAAAAATAGAATATTTTTAACCATTACTCTGTAAAAGCCAGGTCATGGACTCAGACTTAATCAGTTCTGATTCCAACTGTAGTGCCAGCACTAAGCAAACGTGAGAATTATTGAGATGATAGCCAGGAGAAATATTGACTGAATCTTTTCCAACTTGCTACAACTGCTTAAATGTAAGTGTAAAGCCATACAGCAGTTGAGCTACACCTTTACCTTCAAAACCCTTGAAAACTAATGGAATATAAGGTCCAAAATGAAAAAAAAATAGATCTAGATAGTTGAATAGCTAATATTTATGACTTGAAACCAGTCTATTACATTAGTATCTATTCACTATTTATATTTCAAAGCTATTTTAGCAAACATTGTCACTTGATCTTGCAATAATTGATGGTCAGAAATTCCTGCCAGCTGTTAGAAGCAAATTATAAAGAGCTCTTCTCATCCCTATTAGAGTTCACAATACAAGCACTGCATTGTCAGCATGAAGTAAGATAATGATATGCCTCTTATATAATTTAGGAGGATGGAACTCTGGATTGTCCAAACAATCCACTAATGAATTAATATAAAGATTAAATAGTGTTGGAGCTAAGATAATGGTATTTTCTTGTGGCTTGTAATGAATTTGACAGCAGGCCCTAAGCTATGTATCTAACCCCAAAGATATGATTGTAAAGCTAGCAAATGAGCAAAAGAAATCATGAGTCAACAGAGAAGCCTAGAGATAGAATTAAATGAAGATTTATATTCTATAGGAATAACATGGGGAAAGAATGCTGAAGCTTTATCCAAGTTAGACCAGCTGATTCTAAATCCAGATCCATGGTCACGTTAATGGTTTGATCAGTGCATGTGCTGAGTTTAGCTAGCACTAATACCTAACAATATACTATACTAAGATATAATATAATTTACTAAGATATGATAAAATATGATGATACAACACAATACAATACAATGCATAACAATTCTTTCAGAAGCCATTGATAATTGCTCACTCTTCAAGGATAATATAGAATGTTAGGTTAGGTAGATTAGATTAGATTAGATCAGAGTAATATAATTCTTCTTTCAGAAATCACCAATAATTGCTCGCTCTTCAAGGATAATATAATTTATATTTGTATTATCATTCTAGCCATTGTCTATCCACTGCAGGATGAAGTCCTCTTCCACATGTTTCCATCCAATAAGGTCTTAAGCTTTCTTTTGCCAATTGGGTCCATTATACTTGTTGTTGATCCATCTTGTTTTTTGTCTCTTTTATAGATGTTTTTTATCAAGTGGGATCCATTCTATGACTGCCTTGATCTACCTCCTGTCAGTTCTTTTTGCTATCTTACCAACCCATTTGTACTTCAATTCTTTTACTTTCTTGATGATATTGTATACTTTCATTTGGTTTCTAATCCAATTATATATATCATACCATACCATTATATTATATCATATTATTATTACATTATATATTCCATTATAATAGTGTCCCTGAATTTTGGGCAATTATCTTAGTGACTTCTGAGGAAGAACCATGGGCCACTCCAGGAGAGATTAATACTAGATGAAAACAAAAAGGGATGATTAATATCTACAGTATTTGTCTATTTAATATGACCACCCAATTATCTGATGGCATGTAACATCCCAAACGCAGAAAATTTTCATAAGCTATATTGTATATGACACAGCTTGCCCAAAGGCAAATGTGTATGTCTAGGATTCCTGAATTGTTGACTTCTTTTTTAAGCTGCGTAGGATAACCTAACTACCTTTTTTGTATCAGAAATTTGCCTTGAAACCCTGGGTCAATAGATCCATAAGCTCTTTAAATTGTGAATCATATGCTTTTTGCTGTGATGCATTTGAAAAAAACTTTTGAATTCTATGATTCTTAAATGTTTCCCTACAATTGACATGGTTTCTCTATACTTCATGTATCAACATATAACCTAGGGACTTTACTGGCTTTGAGCAGCCAATCAAAATAAAATGGTAGACTGACAGATGACCTTCACAGATATCCCTATAAGAATATTTCAGGATCAGAAATAAATAACTGTTTAAAGGTTATTAGTTATTAGATGACTAACCAGTAAATCATCTAATAAAGCTGATAACTATAAAACAATTATATAGTGTAGAATATTTTCCTAATCTTCTATCCATTTAGCAAGGACACCTGAAGTGTGCCAGTAAGGAAAGAACTGTCCAGGCTATTCATGAGTGAGGCCTACCTACGATAAAATTACATAGTATTATTTTGGATTCATCTCTGTAATGAGGCAGGATATACAATATGATCTTGGGGGAAGACAGCTGTGATGGCAAGAAGACACCAGGTTACCATTAGACTTTACAAAACTTATAATAATAATAATAATGAAATTATGGAAGGCACCTACCAAGTCAATAACATATCATATTATTTTTGTGTTATATAAGGGCAATATTTAAGCAGTGGGGGTGGGGGGTACATGTTGATGATGAGAAAATAAATAGGACTATAAATCAAGACTGCAACAGAACAGCAAATGTCACAATGTGTCACCTTGGTCCTTTTTTGGTATAGGCCAATAACACAATTCCTCTTTGTGTCTAATTTTCTTAATATTCTAGTTAAAGAGAGCGAATCTGTCAACATAAACATCAAACCTTCTGAGTGAGCATAATATTAAAATTGGAAGTATTTACTTTTTAGAGTACCAAATCAAAGTGTTCTATTAAGGAATGAAACATTACCTTAAAGGTGTCAGTTAATTCACAATATCTTTGCAGAAAGATCTAATGACACTGTCAGTAGGATCAGCTGGGTAGAATGCTCTAAGGGAGCAAAGGAGTTACTGAACCAATGATATAATGTTAAAAGTTTCATTTGGACTCAACCAAAGACATATTCACAGAAACAAAGGAAAATCATCTGGAAAATATAAAGATACTACTTCTTGCTACAAAAGTTTTATTCTAACAGATCTGCTTATAATATATAGCATAGAATAAACCTAGAGCTCTTAGGCTACTCTATTTCTGTTATCGTAGGGTTAAGCCTGGAAAACTTTGATTTTTCATTTTTGTTAAAGACCAGGATAGCCATTAGAGGTTTGGCTAGCTTCTGTGATATATTCATTTTATTGGAAATATCTTTTAGCCTTCCAGCTACAATTTCCCACTGTATGCTCTCAGGAGGGAGAAATTAGAACAGTACAACTTTTGGTGTATTGAAATATCTCTATTTGAGAATAGAAGTAGTTGAATACTTTTGATTCAACCCACACGAATTAATGATTGGGCTAAATGTGAATGACAAAGTAACTGTCTTGGAATAAGAGGAAAAATAAGATGAGAAAAATATGCAAGTTCTGTTAAGTAAAGCAAAGTGGGCTGAAACATTCTTTAAGTTCTAGGAAGCAAGCTAGGATTTAGAAGTGATTCAGCAGGGTCCTCGCTGATTTATTGGGATATAAGCAGATGATCATTTTTTAAAAATATTATGCAGTCATTATAAAAATAAGCCTTCCTAATTATTGTCTATAATATGTATAGATAAGAACTTAATTATCAAACATCAGATGGATAGGGAAATATTGATGGGTTTTACTGAAGTCAAATATTTACTGATATTTACTGATATTTACTGAATATCAAAAGATTTTTCTGATAAAACAAACTGCAACTTTTCTTGTTGCACATATTAAAAGCATCTTCATAACTGTTGTTCCAAATATTGTATGATATATTTACCAAACATTTTTATTATTACATCTTCAGTGAAAAATTATAATCAATATTTTCATAGTGTGCATAGATTATTTTATATATTCATAAATTCGGATTGTAGTTCTACGTAATCTTTACTACCAGCAGCAATAGAGACCCTTAATACTGAACTTGGAATAATTCTGTCTTAAATAAGATGTTGTATTGGCTTTTTTAAGAAAAAGATTTCTTATGTCATCATATTTTATGTTTTGTTTGTTTGTATATTGTTTTGTAAAATTAATAAAATTTGCTTAAAAAAAATAATGAACTTTGGTATCAGGCAGAGTTCTCAGGAGAGATTTTGCTGATGTAAGATGATCTGGCAATTATCACAGCAACAGGATCACTTAATACTAATCTGTCATCATAGAATATTATCCTCAACACCAGTCTTGTGTATGCATGAACATAAAAACTTAGCAGCTTTCCATGACCTTATGGATTTTGAAAAAGAGGATGTTTTCATTTTTGTTTTAAAAATTGAGGAAGAGCACCATGAGTAATTCACACCGTTTTTTCTAAAGTCTTGAATCTAGTGAAGTCTACTAGAGCTCCATTGTTCAAAATCAACAAGCCTTTTAAGTGTATTGTTCAATAACACAAAAGTCCAAATAAATCAGCTACTGTTCTTCCAGTTCTAATATTCTATTTTAGATTGCTTTATATATATGAGCCTTGCAAAATAATATTCAGTCCAAATCCTCCATCAACTTGCATTATTTTTTATTTAGAAAATGAATTATTGATGATTTGGGAAGACTTTAAGGCCCTTGTAGTAAAAATGATCAATAGTGGGTGAAAACTGGAAGAAAAAAAGTTAAAGTGATCTTTTAAAAAAGAAAAATTGATAATCTATTAAAGATACATAATATATTAAAGAAAATGTAATCTTCCACCCTATACTTTATTTTAAATGACATATCATATAAATTAATTTGATGCATTAATTTTTGACATTAAAACGATACTTTACTCACAAAATACAAAATTCCCTGCCACGTACAATCTTTTCTGAATAATGTGCCAATATTTAGTATATAATTTAGGCCACAATCACCATTCCCCATTTATTTGGGAAGATGTTCGTTAAAACTGAATGGTGTTATTTCTGAAAACACTGAGAATAAAATCAATATGTACTCTCTAAACTGTCCTAATGTTAGTCTCTTTTATAAACCTTTCAGTTTCCACTAAAGAATTTTGAAAAGTTCATAATCTAGACTTTAAACATTTTAATTCAGAATAGATTTTTCACAATATCAGTAGCATTGTTTCAGAACTCACTTCCAAGTGAGTTCCCATCCCAGGGAGGGATGATAATTTGCATTGCCTTCCCTCACAATAAAAGATTTGAGAGAGTTTGAGATTTTTATTTTTTTGTCTTATTTTTTTATTTGACAAAAAAAATCATACTGAAAATACTAAATACATATAAATCAAGATTCTGTGTGAAAATTTTATAGAAAAGAAACAGCAACAAAGATAGATCATTAACATGTAGACAGCTATTAGAAAAAGACATGGGGAATATAAGATAAGAAATCAAAGGAAGAATTGACTGCAGAGGTATTTAGCTTTCTATAGTTTTCATATGCATGGTGAAGAGGAAGATTTAAGATAATGGGACCTTTGGAATTCAACAGCATAAGACAGAATCTGTAACTGAATTAAGTACAAACTATTGATGCTAAAATATATAAACGTTTTATTAAATTTGAAACAAGAAAAAAAATGAAAGGGTGTGTGACAAAATGGGCTAAGTACTTTGGATGTAATAAACTGATGCAACAGTTTATTTATTGTGGGAGGTTGAAAGGACTGAAATCTACATTATGTTATAATTTAAAAGATAATTTTTATAAAGTGGTTTGCCATCAACACATCATTCCAGAGAAATTATCTAGAATGAAGTCACTGAAAAACTATGTGGAAAACATTTAACAGATAATTTAACAGATAATCAGAGTTGGAAGGGAGCTTGTAGGTCATCTAGTCCAAGCGGGGGACCCTACACTATTTCTGACAGAAGGCAGTCCAATCTCTTCTTGAAAGTCTCAAGTGACAAACAAGAAGGGTCATTTTATAATGCCTGATGCACTTATAAAATTGAAAAATTTGGGAGTTCAAAGAATGTTATATAAACAATTTTAAAGATTAATATTCAATTCAAACCATTTTTCCTTGCTTGGGACTAAGTGATAGACAATTATAAAAGAGTTGTGAAAGATTGTTGTATATTTTTAACCTCTGCAAGATTATATGGACAGAAAATGGAAGATTTTTAATTGTTCACCATGGAGGAATGGCTGGTGAAGATGACAGAATTAAGCAGAGATGACAAAACTGACTTTTCTGATTAGAGAAAAGGTTTATTTATTAGAAAAGCCCTTATAGATCTTTGCTGGAAAAAAAATGAATGTGTGATTTATGGGTTTGATTATTAGAAAGGATAGATTATAAAAAAGGGAAATTCTTTTGTAATCTTAGAGAGAGAGAAATATAAATGTACTTGCAATTACTGCTAAAGTGCTTTATGACTTTTCAAAATTTGTTTAATATAAATTATATAGAAATAAAATCAAAAAGAAATATTCTCTAGGAAAACTTGCTTGCTTTTATGGTTAACTCTTGTGCAAGCTTTTCTATTTATATATTCATTTCTAGATATGGTTCTTGAAGTATTTCCTTTATATTGTGTGTGTGCGCACATGCTCATATGTGAATTTCTAGGCAAACATACATACAACATTGTGTTTCACAACACTGAAACAAATGTAGGTATAATCAAGTAGGGTCTTTTCATGTACCAATATGTTAATAATTGGAAAATCTAAAAAAAATGCCCCATGAATTTATTTTCCATTTAT
Organism: Pseudonaja textilis; assembly: GCF_049901715.1. Classification (NCBI taxonomy): domain Eukaryota; kingdom Metazoa; phylum Chordata; class Lepidosauria; order Squamata; family Elapidae; genus Pseudonaja; species Pseudonaja textilis. The sequence goes on from NC_141997.1 coordinate 14,194,245, forward strand.
GTGATAATGAAGGCACTTTCAGGAGGATTGGTAATTAATAGTAGCCTCATTTTAATCAGAAAGATTAATTGGGCTGATTCCCATTATGATTATGGTTGTGCAGCTTAAGCTTAATGACATAGCAATGTCAGAAAAAAGTGAGGAGAATATTCCCTGTTTTCTAGGACTGGGGAAAAGTACTGAGGCTCAGGTCATATACCTAAAACGCCTTTTAAAAGTTTCTAATTATAATTTTAAATGTGGAAGCAAAAAGCTTATTCAAGGAAGTATATATTATGTTCTTGACAAAGCCAATCTAGTTATTACCACATTTTCCTCGAGATGTTTACAGATTGATTACTTTATGACTTTCCAAGTATTTATGTCAACAGTTTTCTAGATCCTGTTTTTTTCTTTTGCTCTCCTCTAGTTGTTGCTTCTTGATTTATAATATCTTAACATGACATAGGTAAATATTAGTGAAATTGTCAGTTACTTTATTTGGTACTCTAGGATGCAATTGATTTTATCTTGAAGATTTTAAGTAAGTAGTATTTCCTGACAGTTTCTATCAGTCTGAAGTTACAACCCTGCTCATCAGTCAGATCTTTACAATTTTAAAAAAATAATAGTTGGAAACTAGTTGAAAAGTTCTTCCTTCACTTTTCCATTTGTGTGTGTGTGTGTGTGTTCCTATGTGTTTGGCACGTCAGCAGTGATGTGCCTTAGGACTCCATGCTGCCAATAATCGTGCTGCACAAACATCTTGGCCAGACTCTGGCAGAAGGAACCTTCAGACACGCGATGAAGTGTGCTTGCTTTGAAACAGGTCAACCATTGTCCAAATCATGGTACTCTAATTACTCTCAGACAATTCTACTATAACATCCATGACGATTTCTTCCCATGGTCTGCTGGGGTTGGGCCACAATTGTTTCATGGACATGCACATCGGGCAGCTGGTAACACAGTTTTCTATGTCTTTCTTCATCTTGGACCACTAGAACTGTCTTAGCCAGGTGAAGGGTCCTTACAAACTTGAAGTGGCCTGGTTGTTTTACATCATGGCTTCTTTCTAGGGTCTGGATCCTCTGGCTGGCTGGAACATTCCACATCAGATCCTCCCTCATCATTAGCTCATCTTTTTGGTCCTTGAACCATGCATCTTCTTTCAGGGCTTCCTTTAACTGCTGGGTCAGAGTACTATCAGCTGACTGAGGAGTGGTTAGTGGCTGCTGCTTCACGGAGACCTGCACTGCTATTGTCAGGAGGGGATAATAGAGTTGACTATTTCTTCCCAGGTGCTTTTGTATTGGGGCATCTGAGAAAGTGCATTGGCAAGGAAATTCTTTCTTCCTGGCACGTACTGAAGGGTAAAGTTGAACTGATTAAAGTACTAAGCCCATTGTACTTGCTTAGGGGATAGTTTCCTTGGGGTTTTTTAGGGCTTCTAAGTACTTGTGGTCAGTCCACACTTTGAAAGGGATTTTACTGCTCTCCAGGAAATCTCCCCAAGTCAGCAGTACTCATCAAAAAACCATCTTTTTCCTCACCGCCCAATGTCTTTCGATGTCAGTCAGTTTCTGGGAAGTGTAGGCACAGAGTTGCTGCATTCCCTTCACATTTATTTGGATCAGGACAGCCCCCACTGCCACATCACTAGCATCAACTTGTATTACAAAAGGTTCCTCTGGATTCCGGTGTTTAAGAATTGACTCCCCTGCAAAAAGCCATTTTAGTTTTTCAAAAGCTGCTTGGCAATCCATTATCCCATTAAGCAACTGGCTCAGTTTAGGCTTCACACACATCGCGCCCATCTTTAGAAATTCAGTGATAGACTGGGCTATTTTACAAATAGGGGAGGAACTGGTGGTAAAAGTTGGCAAAGTCCAAGAAACTCTGTAGTTGCTTTCTGGTCTGGGAGGCTCCCCACTCTGGTTTCACTTTCTGGCCATCTCCTTTCCCTCAGTGGACATATGTTACCCCAAATAATTCAGACTGGTTTTGTAGAAGTCATATTTAGGTAGTTTGGCACAGAGTTTGGCTTTCGGTAGTTTCCTTAAGACTTTCTGCACTAACTTTATGTGTTCTTCCATCATTTCAAAATAAATGAGAATGTCACCAGGTACACCAACACTTCCTTATACAGGTGCTCATGCAGCACATCATTTATTAGTTGCATGAATACTGTGGGTGCTCCCTGCAGTCTGAAAGGCATCACCCAGAATTAGTAACACCCAGGTGCAATTGAAACCTGTTTTCCACCAGTGGTGGGATTCAAAGATTTTTACCACTGGTTCAGTGGGCATGGCTTGGTGGGTGTGCTTTGTGTGCATGCACACAATTTTTATGTGTGTGTGCACCAAATGTGCACTTTGTGCAACCACAGAGGCATTTGCATAGGCACAGAGGCATTCCAACTTACCTCCTGCAAGCCTGCACTCTCCCTGTCACATCAGCAGCTGCTGCACAACACACTGTGCTGTGCAAAGCAGCTGCACTTCAAAAACAGGGAATAAAAGTGAATATGGGAGGCTGGGCAGGCGGGTGGGCCCAATAGCAGAGCGGTGAAGAGAATAGGTTCGGTCTCCACTGCTCATCAGTGCTACCAGCTCGGTAGAACCAGGCTGAACTGGTAGAATACTATCACTGGTTTTCCACTTGTCACCTTCTTTTATCCCAAGTTCACTAAGTTGGATTTTCTCTCACGTCCAACTTAGTGAACACTGGTCAGGTATCCCAACATGTCCTTCATAAAGGGGAGGAGATACATATTTTCCTTGCAGACTCCAACAATTCCCCTAAAATCTATGCATAATCTCAAAGAACCATCTTTCTTTTCTTTGAAGAATACCAGAATTGCCATCCTAGATTTTGCCAGTTGCATGAAGCCTATAGCTAGATTTTTATTCATGTTCTGAGCTCCTCAATCCACCTTGGTGTCATTGAATACATCTTTAGGTTGGATTGGGTAATTTTTCCCCAGGCACTATTTCAATAGCACAGTAAGTAGAGTGATGGGGAGGAAATACATCTGATTCCTTCTTGCTAAACACTTCAGCTGGGTCTTGGTACTCTTTTGGAATGCCCGGCCTCACTTGCTCACTCTCAGCTAGTGCATTCACAGGTTCTGTCTTCTCCTTCCCTACCAACAGAGTTTTGCCAACTTTGTGCATTGTCCCCACTCATTGCAGTTCACCTGCTTTACTTTTCAAGCACCACTTCTTATCTTTCTGATCAGCTGCTGGATTCCACTTTTTCAGCCACACCAAGCCCAATATCATAGGCCCTTCCATTGTTCAAGCTACTATAAACTATATGGTCTCTTCATGACTCCCTGCCTTCAGGGTCATTGGCTTGGTTATGTATGTGGTGGCCACCTCTTCATGAGTGAACCATCAACTTGTTAAAACTTGGGTTACCTCAGTTTCTTAAGTCTCAGTCCCATCTTTTCCACAGTTCATAGGCTGACCAAGCAGTGGGGATGCAACCCAAATCTACCAGGAAAGTGAGGACCCCCCTTGCTCCTGATTGGGCCACTAACATTTCCAACTGGGTGGTCAAAGGGACAATGGTTCCATTTACCATCCTGTCCCTCGCTGTCACTCTTATAGAGGATCTGTTTAAGCTTGATGAGGGTTAGAGTTTCCTCCCCCTCACTGGAAGGGGTAGAGTTTTCTACAACTTGTTGCACCACCTGCACCTTTGTTTTCACTTCTTGGCCTTGGCGCTGATATGGGCTATGGGCTGGGCAATTTGCAGCCCAATGGCCTTTTTTCCCACATCAGAAGCAGGTTCCAGAAAGGCACCATGGTCTCTCTTTTGGAGTTGAGAGAGGAGATGTTCCCTTCTTGAGCACCAGCAGGCATCACTCTTGGCCTTGTCATTTTGTTATGGAAACAGTCCATCTCCTTCTAATGCACCTGCAGTGGTGACCTTGATGGTTTCCAGGCTCTAAATCTGTGCATAACTTCTCAGCATTCCATTCCAACTTCCCTCTCCACAGTTGCAAGTTGAATAGCTATAAGGTTTGAAAGAAGCAAAGCAATTCAATCTTGACATCACCCATCTTGATGTGCTGTACCAGAAGGCGGCTATTTAGCACAACAGACAGATGGAGGGGATGCTGGGAACAAGGTGTTTGTATTCTAGCTGTGTCTTTTCTGTTTCTTTTTTGTGATTTCATCCTCACTTTGGATTGACACTGTGCCTTGACTTGGATTGTGCCTTGGAAACTCTGGGCTTTTCTTGCCTCATGAACCCACTTGCATTGTGGATTTAATTTTGCCTGGTTGGTTTATCTTCTTTGGGAAACTTTCAAGTGCCTTGTGGACTCTTTGGCTTTGTGGACTAGCATTGTTCTGCTTGTGGCTAGACTTAATTGGGACAGTTCTGAGTTTTGGGGGGAAGGGAATTGCTGGGGAATATTAATAAACTCACTCAACCACAGTGACACATGTGTGTACGAGTCAGCAGGACAGCTAAGATACTGCACAACATCCTCAAACATCCAGACTCTTTTAGAGGACCTGTGTTTGAGGAACACAGGGTGAGAAAGGAAATTTTATGTATAAAATTGAACAGCTAGTATTGTTTTCCTTTTATTTTAAACATACTTAATAAGTCCTGTCTCTTGTTGCCTATGGAGGGTCGCAGTCATCCAGGTCAAGGTTGGCTATGTTTTTTCCTTAATGAGGAGGTTTCACTTCGCATCCAAGAATCTTCTTTAGTTCTAACTGGATCAAAGGTGGTATTCATCAGGTTCTGACCAGTTTGGAGAACCGGTAGTGGAAATTTTGAGTAGTTCGGAGAACTGGAAAATACCACCTCTGACTGGAGATTTTAACGTATCCTTCCCCTGCCATGCCCACCAAGCTACACCCACAGAACCGGTAGTAAAAAAAAACTTTGGATCCCACCAGTGGACTGTCTCTTGTGTGGAAGGGTTTAAAATTCCTGTGCAGTCATCTGGTTGTTAGCATTCTCTCTGAGAGCTGTTTAGGCTACTTGGTGTTACCTTTTATCTTTGCCCTCAGGGTCATCTGAATCAGAGTGCAAATGGTTGTGGAATCTTCTTGGAATTGCTGAAAGGTCTGTGTTGTAAACAGGAGATAATTGGTGTTATATATCTCTACCTCTGTTGAGAATTTTAACATAGATGGACTGTTTTACCCCTCTTTCCAACCAGTGGTCCCCTCTATCCAGAATGTGGTCTTTGCTGACTTCAAAAGAGTTATTTGTTTTTCAAATGCAGCTGGACCACTGAATCTTGTCCTGATGGGTTTGTTCTCCTATGTTGTGCCATGCATTTGTGAAGTAATTGTTTTGTTTCCCTGATGTACAGATCATGTTTCACTGCAATTATTCCATGTAGCACTTTGCTCAGTTTGTGTCTGGATGTTTTATTCTAGGTGGGCCAGCTTCTGCCAGTGTATTATTATGTTTAAAGTGTGCATGCATGTTATGTTGGTTGAAAATCCTCCTGAGCTATTCAGATATTCCTCCAATTTATGGAATGACAACGTCGCTTCATTTGTTGTTCTCTTCTTTCTCTGTTATGGAGCAGCTCATGCTGCATCTTTTTCTGGATTTGATGAAGGCCCAGTTGGGATAACCACAAATTCTGAATTCTGCCTCTTGTTCTTAACATCTTTTTAAACTCTCTTTTACAAAACTCGGTATATATAGCTATACATGTTTTGGGGTTTTTTAAAAACTGAAACTTCAGGATTTTTTTTTCTTCATTTTGCTTTTGTTAACCATTCAGTATAGGCAAGATTAAAAAAAACAGGTACAACATTCCGGGAATATTCTTCCAGGGATTCCAGGAATATTCTTATTGTAGAAAAATAGAAGAACAGAACATTGAAAGTCTGCTGAATGTCTCTTCTTGTCTTGCTTATAACAAACACAATCAAGGTATGGTATTTGAAATTGCATTTGCAGATTTTCTTCTTTTAGGAGGATTGAGTAATGGAGCTAGTTCTACATTCTGTCACAGACTTTGATAATCCCACCCTAACCTCCAAGCTCTAGAATTGCAAACAATTTCCTTGTATATTCCATTCCATTCCATCTCTCCATACATGGTCCTTTCCTCATTAGTTTTTCAATTAAAATTAAATTATAATAGCTCTAAATTTATTCTTCTCTTGTTGTATTCTAATCATGTGAGTAATTCTATCCATTCTTCAATCTAACTATTAAATCTGTTCTTTTTTTTTAAGAATTGAAAAACTTTTAAAAGACAATGGAAATTAAACAGAAAAGAAAAGAAAGAAGAAAAGAGAAAAAAGAAAGTACAAGAAAAAATAACATGAAGGAAAAAAGAAAAAATATTCAAAGAAGTGATTTTTGATCTTTTTCACAGCAACATAAACTTAATAATTCTTTGTTTCCTATAAAGTTACATCAAATACCTCTTATTACAATAGCTCATCCCTTATGCATATACAAATTCATAAATAATTTTCATTTCTGTCCCAATGTCAGCATAAAGTCCATAAAGTCTCTGGATTTTGTAGCCTCCTTGGTGAAACAAATCAACTTTGTAATAGTTTTTGCTTCTAGGAATCTGAATTTCATTCAGATATTGTAGGACTTGATATCTCTTTGAATTTTCTTTTTCCTATCACAAAGGCTTTCTATGTTTTAGCCAACCTCTTTTGTAAATCCAGTAGGAAGTCCCTGCCCAGCTCATTCTTCTATATTTGTATTTGTATATTTCTACTTTAACTATCATCTCTATTTCATAATCCACATTTTTTTTCATTTTCCAGCATTTGCTTTATATTCAAAGTTTTCTATATTGCATAAGGCTTTTTTTTGCTTCTTCTAAGGTACAGATAGTCCTCGACTTATGACCACAGTTGAGCCCAAAATTTATGTTTCTAAATGAAACAGTAGTTAAGTGGGTTTTACCTTATTTTCTTGCCACCGTTGTTAAATGAATCACTGCAATTGTGAAGTTAGTAACAAATGAATCTGGCTTCCACATTGATTTTGCTTGTCAGAAGGTTACAAAAGGTGATCACATGACTGGGATACTTCAACTGTAATAAATGTGAGTCAGTTGCCAAGCATTTGGATTTTGATCACATGACCATAGGGATGCTGCATCAATTGTAAATATGAAAAACGGTCATAAGTCGTGGTAATTTTGAACAGTCACTAAATGAATTTGTTGTAAGTTGAGGACTACTTGTATTCTTTTTTAGATCTGTCATTTCTTTTTAAATATTTTTAGCCATAGAATATCAATGGAAGTATGCAACATTGCTGACATCATAGCTGCAAGTAGTCTGTCCCCATTCTTCAAATATCTGTTGCATCATTTCTACTATCTTAATATTTGTCCCGTTTTGTCCCAATGTTCACAAAAGATAAATTCTTCCCCTGACTCTTTTCTTTTATCATTTATTTCAGATTCTTTAAATTCCTATGCTTTTTTGTTTTTGTTCTAAAATGAAGGAAAAATCCCCAGGTAGTTTTGCAAATTTGCGATTTTGAAGACCTTTATTAGCCTCAACCTAGTCAAATAGGTAATTTCTGAATCTTCTGTCCTCTCCTTATCCAGAGGCATTCCATGAGACTGATTTACCTGCCATTCCTTTTAGTACAGTCACCTTTACTTATCTGGAGATTTGCTAGTTCACCATTCTTCACCCAGAAAACAAATCTTTTATGTTTTCATGTACTAGAGTTCAGGTTCATCTTACTGATTTCTTATATTCTGATTTGAACAAATGATTATTTTGACTTTTCATTTACTATTTTAATGGTATGAGGTTTCTATTGTCTTTTATTTACTTCAGGACACTTCAAGTCTATAGGATTGATTTTAAAATATTCTTGTAAAGTTCACAATCTTGACTAGACACAAGTTTAATATTCATTATGAACTGCAATGTGTCTTGTACCAACTGTCCATCATTCAGGTAAACCAAGAATGTTCTCAGATATCAAATCTCTTCCATTAACATGATTATGTATAATTTACTTGTAATGTTCCTATTTTCCTTCCCTTCTTTCCATGGGTGCTTATAGGGTTGAGCATACCATCCATCCCAATGGTTTCCCATCTTCCTTCTCAGATCTTTTGCAGTTTTCAGTAATATCATTGGCTATTATATAAAATAAAGAGGAATAAATCATTCTTAGTAATTCTCAATAATAATAATCTCATAAAAACTAACAAGAAGGAATAATTAATTAACTTGATCACTTTTTGAAGTTGCTGTCTGATCTAGATACTATACAAGTCATAGTGTATAACCATTAATTCCTTACAGCTCTTCTTGCAGACCTTTGTTATCTGCCTATTTAGAAACTACGTCTTGTTTAAAGCATCATCTTTTCTTCTCCTAAAGCCTTCAGAAGTTTCCTCTTGTGAAAGTATCAAAGCTATTCTGAATATCAATTGTAGAGAATATCTTTGAGATTTTTTTTCTTTTTTTCACCCATGAGTCATGTCATAAAATGGATAGAAGGCCAGTTCCTTTACTTCTTTACTGGATTTTTCTTTTGGAATGTTGTTTCTTCTGCCAGTTTCTGCTGAATGTCTCAATTATTTGTTCTGATAAACCTTTATCTTCTTCAGCCTTTCATGAATCCCTGGAAATTGTGCTGTATTCATCACTGGTGTCATTAGTTCCTAAGAGCCTTGTTCTTTCTTACCAAATGTCACCCTCCATCTCCAATCTGCAGCATGATGAAATTAGAGAAAGCTTTTGGTTCAGCCCTATTAAAATACAGTTTGTTTGGGTTTTTTAAAAACTGGAAGCATTCCTTTTTCTCACTAACTAATCACAATGCCAGTGTGGCATCAAAAATGCTAGTAGCTGTTCATGTAACGATAATCTTACACTTGACTGCTTCTTTACACACTTGATTACACTGGCTTTAGGGAAGTTTTTGCCAAGTCTCTCTTCAAATAGTATCACATTTGGGACATGGTGTTTTAAACATTCCATTTCAAATGAGAGTTATTTTTGAGCTTGTCTGAAAACATGATTATGAATTATTAGGTCTTAACATAATGCTTTAGAAAAAAATCAGTTTGGACAGATGTTGATTTTAAAATAGCATATGGAAAGCTATTGTCTAATAGTTATATTTGGCAATATAGAAAGATATTTGTCTATTTGCCAATAGAAATTCTCTAGTGCCTCAAGAAACTGTTTTTCCATGACGTGTTACCTAGGCGAAGTCACTCAAGCAGCGCAGTTAAAGGTCTTTCTGTACAGTACAATTGAAGCTGGAAATTATTATTTAAATACTTGGTTTTTTCTCTTGTGCTGGTATTAAAGATCAATGTTTCTGGCAATTCTTATAGCAACCCTGTATACTTCCCTCAGTAAAATGGCATTGTTGATCTGAAGGTCATTTTTGTTAACCTTTTCATCTGAGGTATGTTCAATTCAGATTGGTTAATTTGTAAGGAAAAAGAGGTCCATTTTTTTCAGTGCAATATGTATGCCGAATAAGGATTTTAGTACTGATGTATGTTTTAGAGTTTAACACTTTTATTTGGATTACCACTTTTGGCTAACTATCAGTTCTAGATAACTAATCATCAATCTTGATCCGGGGGAGGGGGAATTCAGGGTGGGATTCTACCAGTTTGGACTGGTTCTATAGAACCAGTTATTATGATTCTGCACAGTTCATAGAACTGGCAAATCATGCACCTGGCTGGCCCCGCCCCTCTCCGCCCACCCTTCCCCTCCCTGCCCAGTCAGTCCATATTGCACATGCGTGACATTGCATGCATAACCGACATCGCTGACTGGGTTGTTCCCTGCCCAGTCACTCCTTAAGGTATTTCTTTTTTCCTCCCTCCTGACCATCAGCTGTTCCTATGATCAGCTGTGCTGGGATACTGCTTCACCCAGGAGGCTTCCCTGAGGCCCAGGAAGGCAAAACATGGAGGACGGTGGGGGATGCTGCGCGCCCCTCCAGGCTCCTTTTTTTTTTTTCTTCCTGAGCCCCAGGGAAGCCTTCTGGGAACAAAAATGCTCCCCCATGAGGTTTCCTTGAGGCCTAGAAGGCCCCAAAATGGAGGGTGTGGAGGTGCTGCAAAAAAAAAAAAAAACCTCCCACAAGCCACGCCCATCCAGTGACATAATCATGCCTACCTAGTCACACCCACAGAACCAGTTGTTAAAAAAAATGAATCCCACCCCTGGGGAAATTGGCTCCTACCAAAGTGGAGCATTATGTATAAGTCAAAGACATTGGCCCTCCAAAAGATTCTTGTTCAGCCCTATTTGGAGATTAGGGACTGGAGGTAGGATGTTTTGTTTGACACAAATGTACCGTAGTGCAAAGAGTTTGAAAGAATTATTATTGTTGTTGTTGTTGTTATAATCTTTATCATCCTTGTCATACAAGCCACCATTCAATAAACCTTTAAGTAAAGGTAAAGGTTTTCCTGTCCTGCCATGCCTGACTCCAGGAGGTGGTGCTCATCTCTGTTCCTTAACTGAGGGAGTCAGCATTGTCCAAAGACATTTTCATGGTCATATGGCCAGCATGACTGTACCCTGAGGTGAACAAAAAACTTTATTCTATTTATTAAATTTCAGCTTTACCAGTCAATAGTTATTAATGTATAGCTTTGCTTTTCATGTCTATAAAACAGCCCTGCCGTTTGGTAATGTGATTAATCTCCCATAATCTTTTAATTTATAATATCCTTTCCATGAATAAAACTCTGAATTAAGCTTACAATCTTCATTTTGTTGGATCTGCAGCAATTGCTGCATGTTTGTATGTCTGCATTTGTGAATATGTCTATATGTGTCTGTTTCTGTTTTTTATTTTTTTTATTAATTTTCCAAATTTAAAAAAACATAAAACAAAACTTTATACATTGTTATCAACATCAAGACATCTTTTGCATTTCCTCACATTTTTCAGTATATGTATTTATTTATTCCTTTACCATTACATCTTACTCTTAGTATACATCAATATCTTTTATCCTTACATCTCAATCTTCTCCATGGTATATTTACATATTTACACATTCCCTCATACTTTTCCTAACTGCCATTTTATTTTCTTTTTATTTCTAAACCACTCATACCAGGGATACCAGGCCCTATAATAAATTGAATCTTCTCTGTCTTTTATTTTCATCGTTAGCCTGTCCATTTCTATACAATCTTATTATTTTTTTAATAACCATGCCTTCTGGTGGAACCCTTTTTTCCTTCTAGAGTTGTGCATATGAAATCCTTGCAGCTGTTAATATATGTAAAATAATATATCTATCTGTTTTATTGCATTTTTGTGTTATTATACCCAATAAAAAAGTTTCCAAATTGAATTCAATTTACTGATTCGTGATTTCATCTATCCATTGTCTAATTGAATTTGAATATTTTTTCACTTCCTGGGATATCCACCCAGTAGCCTTTTTCTTTACCACATTTCCAACAATTTGGGTCTGAATTAAACATTTTTGCCAATCTAGCGGGAGGAAGGTGCCATCTGTAGAACATTTTGTATTGATTTTCCTTGTATGCTGTGGATGTAATTAGTTTGTAATTTGATCCCCACATTCTCTCCCAATTTTCCAGGTCTATATTATGGCCAACATTTTTCGCCTATACCACCATCGTCTCTTTGACCACCTCCTCTTCCATTTTAAAATCTAGTAGAAAGTTATATATTCTTGAAATCATTTTCTTTTCCATTTCTTGTAGAATTTTATCTAGTTGATGATTTTTCATGCAAAAACCAAATTGTTCTTTGTCCTTCTGATATCTCGCCTGGATATGCATGTATGGCCACCAGTCTATCTTTATATTTTGTTGCTGTAATTTTTGTCTCATTTTTAATCTTCCTTGTGGGTCTAATAGGTCTTTATAACTCCTCTTTTTCCCCAGATCCATTGCGTTTGGGTATATTTGTGCTTCCATAGTTGACAACCAGTTTGGTATTTTAGTATAATGATTCTTTTTAATCTTGTTCCATGTCCGAATTAATGAATCTCTAATCATGTGTCTCTGAAAATATGCATGCTGTTTACATTTCCCATCCCGTAGGAAACTATGCCACCCTCTCTGAAAGTCGTGACCCTCTATCGACAATACTCTTCTATTTTCCAGGTTGATCCAATCTTTAATCCATACCATAGCCACAGCCTGATAATACATTTCCCAGTCAGGGAGTCCAAAGCCACCCCTTTCTCTTTTGTCCTGTAACAATTTCATTTTTATCCTAGCTTTTTCCCCATCCCAAACAAATTCACTTATTATTTGATCTAATTCTCCCATGAGCTGTTCAGAGCATCCAGTAGTTGGAGGTGTTTCAGTCTCCGCATGTCTAGGCTGGGCTTAATTTGTGGAACTCTCCTCCTTCTCCACGGTACTCCTCCCCAGCATTCCCCAGTTTTTGCTCAGCCTCGTGAGAGATAGGCAGTGTTTGTGATTCTTCCTTGGCCGAAACAGGAAAAAGTTCTTTCATTGCCAGCAGGTTTGACAGTTAATCAGCTTGTTTTTAGCCTTCTATTCCATTCCAATTTCTCAAGTTGGCTCGCATTGTAGAGATCACAGCCAGACAGGTCCAACTTAGGGAAGCGCCAATTCATGCCCCAAAGCGGCGGGAGGCTTCAGCGCTGCTCCGCGCCCCCTCCCCACACCCGATATTTCTACCCCTGCCATTTCGACTGATTGCCGCAGCGTTTTCTTTTAATCAATCAGCGGCGTGAGTTTTCACTCCAAACTGAGTCGTATCACTCCCCCCACCCCGAATGCCATTTGGAGTGGAGGATTCAAACACTTGGTACCTTCTACCCTTCCCCGCCGCTTAGCCTCACAGAAAAAAGCCATCGGAGGCTATTCATTTACAAGGCGGGAGTTTGCTACTGAGGAGCGCGCCAAAAGATTAATGGCTGGAGGCCATCTTTTCTTTCAAGACCTCATGGCCACGTGCCCGTATTCCTTCTCATGCTGTGTGAGGTAGCTCGGCTCGGAGCAGAGATTCCCTTCAGATATTCTGGGAACCATTATACCCTCGTCTTGGTTTGTTCTTCATTCGAGGCTATTCTTACATTTAAATTGTTGGCTTAACCCTCATAGCCCAATCAACCCAGTGGCACAACAGCGAGCACCCAGGCCTGTGTCTGCCTGTGCAGGGAAGCTGTTGAAGGCCTCTATCCTTATCAATCTGGGCCTTTAGGCATTCGCAATTTGGCTGTTTAGTTTTGCTCTGCATGCAACATTGTGCCACTTAATGTGTAATAATAATAATAATAATAATTTTCTCTTCAGTATAATATTTTAATTTCAATAAAATATTATTACTGAGATACAACTCATTTTAGATAAGTATTATTCAAAAAAGGCGGGGCAATAAAATCATCATCAGGGCAACCAGTCTATCCTCAGATCAGGCCCCTGGGCGTGCCAACCGCCTTCACAGTATTACATTGTATAACAAGCATACTGCAATTCCAATTTGAATCAAAATGGCAGACGGTAGCAGCTCTCAGACCTCATCCTTGAAGGCAAAAGCCAAATCTCAACACAAACCTAAGCAGGCTAAGGGGACTTCTAAAGCCTCAGAAAGGACGCTACCAGGTGCCATAAAGCTTTATAAAAACAGATAGATAAGCGCACTCGGGAGGCACACAAAGTCTAACAGGATTTCCCCTCCTCCAGCCCAGGTCTGTCTACCTCTTCCCACCCTCCTCCTCCCCTAGATCTCTCCCTCTCATCCAGGCGCAGCTTGGCTCCCCAAGGCCCAAGTGCCTGGGACACCGACCACGCAAAGGGTTCCCGAAGCCACATTCACTCCTATGGCTGCTGGTCTTCGTCAGGGCGATAGTCTTACTGAGGAGGTTCCAGAGAGGATGAAAGCCTGGATGGAGCTGGCAATCCGCCAGGGAATCGCAGCGGGGCTTCAGCACGCAGTTATGACCAGGGAATATCCTGTGATCACCAATCATGATTCCCAATCGCTGAGGTCATTGATCAGGTCAGAGCAGCACCATACCCAGGTACATTTACAGGGGGAGGTCCCCCTCTAAGGGCCGACGGAGGAGGAGGAGGAGGAGGAAGAAGTGGATCAAATTGATCAAATGGAAGAGATTGAGTCAGGATCAATACATGACAGCGAGCCCCTGTCAGAAGCAAACCCCTTAGAAAGGGGAATGTCTGAGGATGAAGGTCTTATTCCTGACCAACCTGTTTTTACAGGCTTATTCCGCCCACAGCTTTTCAGATCTCTCTTGTTTAAGGCAAAAAATATTGCATGCCTAAACAAGTCGACCCCTTCCACCACCCCAACTCCTTCGGAAGAGGGACCAGAGGATCTGATTTTCAACCAACCAGTAGTTGAAGCAGAGGTGATCCCAGTTCCTCCCATGTTTTCGGACCTGGTACAGAAGCAGTGGGCCTCTGCAGTGGTGTACTCAGCCCCCACTGGATATGACAGGAAATGTTTCAATTTGGCCCCTGATTTCTCAAAAGTATTGAATACTCCCGAGGTAGATCACCCTATAGTGGGATTAGCGTCCTTCCCCATTCCAAATGATGGACTGGAGGCATTAAAGCCAGAGGAAAAACGGGCCGAGCTAGCCCTACGCAGAGCCCATCAGTCTGACGTGTGGACCATCAGAGCAGCCACGGCCGCCTCCTTCTTCACCCGTTCGTCTCTCAGATGGCTCCACCTTTTACAGGAACATGTCCCTAATTCTAACCTTAGAGCACACCAAGATATTGCTAAACTTATTGCAGCTGCTGAATTCTCAGCTGATGCAACTTATCACGCAGTCAAGTTTTCAGCCAAGGCCATTACTTCACATGTCACAGCATGACGCTTGCTATGGTTAAAACATTGGCAAGCCGACTTTAAGCACAAATGCAAGCTGGCTTCATCACTCAGGGATGCAAGGTCTCACCTTCTATGATAGGCCGTTGGCTACGGGCCGCAATAGCGAAAACGAATCAGACTCAATCTCTGCAGGTGCCCAGGGGCATAACAGCTCATCCAACAAGAAGCGCTGCAACATCGGCAGCGTGGGCCACACAGGCACCAATAACTGAAATTTGTCAAGCCACAACTTGGGCCTCCCCATTGCCATTCATTAGACATTATAAAATAGATGTGTTTGCATCCGCTGAGGCTTCCTTTGGCAGAAGAGTTCTGCAATGGGTCCACGGGACCAGGAGGAGATTCTAGGACAGACGGAGTCCCTCCCGTAGGACAGGCCAAGCTTTGGTATGTCCCACTACTGGATACTCTGAACAGCTCATGGGAGAAAGGGCGTTGGTACTTACCTGACACGCCCGTTTTCTTTGAGCTGTGGAGACCATCCAGCCCCACCCCCTTTTCTCCATCTGGTGGGGCCCTTTTTCAGACAATGAGTTGTTAGGGCATTGAACACGAGGGCAGTTAAGTATCTCGTCTTTGCCAAAACTGGGGAATGCTGGGGAGGAGTACCGTGGAGGACGAGGAGCGTTCCACAAATTAAGCCCAGCCTAGACATGCGGAGACTGAAGCACCTCCCACTACTGGATGCTCTTCACAGCTCAAAGAGAACGGGCATGTCAGGTAAGTACCAATGCCCTTTCTCTAAAAAAAGGTTTTATCCAATCTTATTGGTACTGTTTAAAAAAGATATAGTATTTTTGGTAGGATAGACATTTTAATTGCTGCAATTTTCCCCAGTAGTGATAGCTGTAATTTCCCCCACATTTCCAAATTTTTTTTTATTTGTATTATTAATTTATCATAGTTATCTTTTTTAATTGAAGAGCATCTTGCTGTTAACCAAATGCCTAAATATTTTACCCTTTGCACACTTTGCATTCCCAATTTTCCTTCTAATTCTTTTTTTTTTTTTGCTTATCTTTTAAATTTTTAGTCAATAATTTTGTTTTGTTTTTATTAATCTTAAGGCCTGTGACCTTGCCAAATTCCTCTATTTCCTTTATTAATTTTACTCCCGTATCCTCTGGATCTTCCAGAAAAAATACTGTATCATCGGCAAAAGCCTGTACCTTATAATGCTCCTTTTTAATTAAAGCCCCTTTGATTTCTACATTTTTTCTAACGTTTTCCAGTAAGTTTTCTAAGGTAAGAATAAGGAGAAGGGGTGACAGTGGGCATTCCTGCCTTACTCCCTTGTTGATCTTAAATGTTTCTGTTCTGTCACCATTCATTATTACACTGGCCGTCTGTGTCGTATAAATTGTCGAAATCAATTTAATAAATTTATTTGCCAAATTGCATGTTTTTTAATTGTTGTATTATGAACTGCCAATTAACATTGTCAAATGCCTTTTGTGCATTGAGGAAGACCATTGCCAATTTTTTTTTCCTGGGTTTGCTTCATAATATTCTATTATATTCAATACCATTCTAGTATTTCTTTTAATTTGTCTATTCAGAAAGAATCCGTTTTTGTCGCTATGAATGATCTGATTAAGGGTTTTTTTCAATCTTTCTGCCATTATGGACATAAATATTTTATAATCAACATGTAAAAGAGATATGGACCTGTAATTTTGAATTAATTGATGGTCTGAATCTTTTGGGATCAATGTTATGTGTGTCTCCCCACATAACTTAGGTAATTTTGCTGTCGTCAGTACCTCATTATAGAGTTCTAATAATTGCATTTCCAATTTTCCTTGGAGTGTTTTATGCAGTTCCCCAGGGAGACCATCCGATCGCGATATCTTATTGTTTTTCTGTTTCAGGATTGCCTCTTGCAGTTCTCTTAATGTTATTTCCCTGTTTATCTCTTCTTTATCCTCTTCTGGGATCACAGGTAGCCCTTTTCCTTCTAAGTAATGTTGGATATTTTCCTCTGGTACGTCTTCCCTATTATATAGTTCCTCAAAGAAACTTTTAACAATATGTTTTTTTCTTTTCAGTTTGATGTTATAGTGTACCATCAGCATCCTTCAATTATTGGGTTGCTCTTTTTTCTTTTTCTTTTTTAAGTCTATAGGCTAGCCACCTTCCCGGCTTATTTGCATGTTCGAAATAATTCTGTTTTATCTTTTTCATGTCCTGTAACCGTTCATCTTGTGCTAACATGTTCAATTTATGTCTAATCATTATCCTCTCCGTATTTGCTGTCTTATTATGTGGTGTTTTTTCTAGTGTTTTTTTCTAACTCTTAAGAGTATCTAGTAGTTTAGATTGTTCTCCTTTTTTCCCCTTATATCTATGTGTATTATAGGAAATTGCTAAGCCCCTAATATATGCTTTAGTCGTGTCCCATAGGTTTGGCATTGATGTTGTTGTTTTTTGTTTTCCTTTGGAAAGAACTCCAATTCTTTTTTCATCATCTTGACACATTCTTTTTTTTTTTTTTTTGGATCTCCTTGTTTAGCATCCATCTTCTGGTTTTTTGTTTTTTTTCAATCCTTTCCAAATTATTTTAATGGGATTATGGTCCACCCATGTGTTAGATTCAATTTCTATTTCTTATATACTACGTTCCATTTCCCCATTTGTTCATAACATATCCAATTTTGACCATGATGCACGTGGTGCTGAATAGTAAGTATACTGTTTTTGTCTGGATTTCTTTCTCTCCATATATCTTTTAATCCTAATTCTTCCACCATTTGATAAAATACTTTTGGTAATGTTTTCCTTTTCCTTTTTTCCCCTAGATTTTCATTATTGTAGTCTTTTCCTAAATTTGCTATTGCATTGAAATCATCTAGCAGGCATATGTTCTCATATTCCTGTTCGACTAATTTTCTGTATAGTTTGGTATAAATTTTTTCTTGTTTCTCGCTCGGTGTATATATATCACTATCAATAACATTTTCTTATAATTTATATAAACTTCTAACATCAAAATCCTATCCTCCTCGCCTGCATATATCTGTTTTGCTTGTAAATGTTTCCTAATATATATTGCTATCCCCCTCTTTTTTTGATGGGCAAGAGATACGTATAAATCTCCTAACTTTGGTGCTTCTAACAGTTTACTTTGATGTTTCTGGATATGTGTTTCTTGAAGGCATATAATATCTAAGTTCAAATTCTGTAGTTTAGTTATTGTTTTTTCCTCTTAATTTGTGAATTTAAACCAGTGATGTTAATGGAAATCAATTTGATTTCTTCTGCCATCTTACTCTGTAGTTGTTTCTTGTTGAAGCTTATTTGCTCTCATTTGGTGTCTCGTTCTTACGCCTTCTCTTTCCACTTCTTCCTGTTCTCTTTCCTCTTGTTCTGTTTCTCTTTTCTCCACCCGATCTTCTTCTTGGCTCCTACTTTCCACTTCCTCTTTGCTGTTCTGGTCTTCTCCTGATACCACATACAGTTCAAAGGATTCCCTCGCTTTTTCTATACTGTATTTTAATTTTTTTATCCTGGCATGATATTAACATTCCCTCTGGGATGAGCCATTTGAACAGGATATTATTCTTATTCAGTTGGACGGCCAGGAATCTGTATTTCTTTCTATGTTCCCTTATTCTTCTTGGAATTTGTTTCAACGTTACAATTTCTGTTCCCTTGAATATCAGCGGTTCGTCTCTTGTCACTTTGTATATCTCATCTCTCAGTTGTTTCTTTGAGAATTGTATATGCACCTCTCTTGGAAGTCTAAAACGTCTTGTATAGTTGGTATATATTCTATATACCTCATCGATTTCCCTTCCAACCTCTTGGCCCTCTTTTTGTAACAATTCTGCTATGAGATCTGCCATTAATTTGGTCAAGTCCTCCTCCTTTTCTTCTGTTACATTCTGAAATTTGAAGAAAAAATCAGCCTTTTCCATCTCCAAATATGCAATTGCCTCTTCTAAATTCTTGTTCTCTCCCATTAATTTCTGTTCTATTGATTCTACTTTCTTATCTGTTTGTTCGACCTTTGCCTCCACTGCTTTCATTTTATGTTCCGTCTTTGCTACTGTTTGTTGGATTGTACTTATCTTCTCGTCTAGTTTCCCTATTTTACCTTTTATTTTCCCCATTTCAGTTTTAAAGTTTGCGTGGTTTCTCACCATTGTTTCTTGTATTGCTGTTAATGCCATTTGAATTGTTTGCATATTTGATACCTGACTTACCTTCTCAGGATTCATCATGCCCTCTATGGAACGTTGTCTTGCTGGTGATGTTATTGTTGATGTTAGGTTGGATGTTGTTTTCTTCCCTTTCTTAGCGGTAGTTGTCATGGTGGACATCTTAGGCTTCCCAAATCTACCTATTTTCTTAAGAAAGTCTTTCAATAATAGCATCCGTTGTATCAACTCCCTTCTGCATTTTCTGTGTTTATCTCTTCCCTTTTATCTTCTTCTAATCCCTTCAGTTTATCATTACAAGGTCTAATATACTTAATAATGTCTCTCCTTAATTTTATGCACACTTTATATATATATATATACACATATATATGTATTTATACAACAATGTAAAACTAAGTATTGTTTATAATCTATGATAGTCTGTAACCCTCTTAATTTTCTAATCTTATTTAATCCTTTTAATAAATTAATTAAGTATAATTCTAAATATAGCTTATATAGTAAACATATATAATTCAATAAATATAGATAAATATGTGTTTGATTGTTTTCTTTTCTTATATACTATATCTTATAACTTTCTTATAGTTCAATTAAGTCTATGAATCAATATATAGGCATTAATTAGTTGTACATCAATTGATTAATTAGTTGTTATCCAAGGTATCAAATTGTAGAAAAATATAAAGAATATATAGGGTATAACAGTTATAAAGAATGTAGCAATCTATGAAATAGGATACATAAATTAATTCTTCTTGCAAACAATCATATATATATATATATATATATATATATATATATATATATATATATATATATATATATATATATATATATATATATCTTTAGATATTTTTCAATATACACTTTTGAATTTAATACTTAGAAATTATTCAGCTTTCTTCTTTCTTCTTCTTTTCCCTTTCTTCTGCACACCGTCACATTACTTTCTTCATTTCCTGTTTCCTCAGTCCTCTTTAACTTCTTAGTCATTTTCACTCTCAAATTGCACAGTTACAGCTTTCTATCAAAATGGTTCCACTCTCCATTCAACTACAGTTCTCCATTAAAGTTCCAATTGTTCTCTCTAATGTCTCTTTTCTGCTCTACCAGTAATCAATCCAAATTGTAAATTTTGAGTTTTTATTCACAAAGTCTCGATCTTTTCTTCTGTGGTACTCTCTCTCAGCTGTTAAACTGTTGTTTCCTCCTCTCCCTTTTGCTTCGCTATCCCCCACCAATTAGCCTCTGTATTCACTCTCTCTGGAGGCTTCCTTTGTCAAAGTCTTTCACAGGGCTCTCTCACCTCTCAAAAACTGTCCCAGTCTGCCGTTCTCCTTCTGATGTCTTGTGTTGATCCACTTTCCTGCTTCCTGATCGCAGCTGGCTGTCACAGCTTCAGACCTGCCATAGATGCCAGGTTTCTTTCATGCTGGATTCAAAGGGCTTCCCCTCATTGCAGTGAGAGGTTGCTTTCCTCCACTCTGCTCCTTGGTTTCTCCTTCTAATTCATGTGTCTCTCCAAGCTTCACGATGCCTCTGAGAGCTTCCAAGCACGAAAATTTGGGTACAGGATTGCAGAATTCGCTCTCCTGCTCCGCTCTGCTGTGACCTCACCACCAAAAGTCTCGTCTGTTTCTGTTTAAAATGTTACTTTTTATTAAGTTGATTATTTATGAACAAGTCAAGATGGCACAAGTTAAGCATTTATTTAATCATGTAGCTTTATTCTTTTATTATAGAAAGATGATGTGTTAGTCTAGGGAGGAAAAATATCAGAATGTTTCTAGTAATATTGCTTCTGACTAATAAAAATTATTAAAAGTTATAAGCATTTGTAAGCTTTATCAGTTTCACAGAATGGCTAGACTGGGTTGTGTGTGAGGCAGAAAGGAAGAAAGGGGCAAGCAACATATGTTGGTTATGTAGATGTAGATTATATGAGAGACAGGTTATAAGTAATTTATCAATTAATAGTTGTAATGCATTAGGAATACTTTGTGTTTATTGAGATTTCCTAAGATTGCCTTTTGATGTATATGAGTTCATCAACCCGAATTTCAGGGTTCATTCTGTTTTTCAAAAATATTTCTGGTGTAGAGTATTTTGGAAAGTTGAAAGTTGAAATACTGCACTACCACATTATTCTTGTTTTGCACTTTGATACTGTATCAAATTTGCATTTATACATACTTTTGTACAAAGTTATCCCATTTGTTCCATGCAGAATCCAGAGGACCATTCCTGGCAAATGATGGCATGTATCACATTAGGAAAGAAACATGTGAAGACAGCTGTAATCTTGTCTGTGTACTTGCTAGACTCTATGATGTTATTCTTGGGGTACATCTGGGACCTAAGTTGACATCTGGATTTGTTGCAGGTCTATTTAAGAGCTGTAGTGGTGCGGTGGTTAGAATGCAGTACTGCAGGCTATGTCTGCTGACTGCTGGCTGCCAGAAGTTTGACAGTTCAAATTTTACCAGACTCAGCCTTCCATCCTTCTGAGGTCAGTAAAATGAGGACCCAGATTGTTAGGGGCAATATGCTGACTTTGTAAACTGTTTAGAGAGGGCTGTAAAGCACTGTGAAGTGGTATATAAGCCTAAGTGCTATTGCTATTGTTTTTTTCCATTTTGCATAATTTTCTGTGCTGTCAAAGTTCTATTCACTAGGAAAAAGAAAAATATAGTTTCTCAATCTTTTTAGGAACTTAAATTTTGACCCAATTTGTAAACAACTTAATTAAACAACTTAATTAAGTGTGTAAATTACAATCCCTTTGATCAATGAATGGATTCCACTTTTCTACGCTAGGACTCTTACCACTCTTTTGTGAATATCACTAATCGTTTAAAATGAAATGAAAATATACCTTATTTCTTTTTTTTTAATAAATATTCTAATAATATAAGCATGCAGAGAGATAGGTAGATTACTATCTCTGAAGACATCACATGTTTTGCAATCCTTTCCTTTTTATTTTATTTTTAGTGAACACAGTAGTAATCTTAAAACATTAAAAATAAATATTATCTAAAGCATCGAGAAAAGAAAATAACTGATTACAGAATCTTCATTCAATTCACTGAGATAGGCATCTGTCAATCAAATTGAAGTTTAGGGAAAGATTGTTTTGTATGATAGCTGTTGAAAGCCAAATAATTTAGAAACTCTTCTGATTACATTTGATGGAAACAGCTTTATGTAGTATCAACTTTTCTTTATGTAGCCAAGGATTAAGTCAGAGCTCTATTAAATTATATGTAGTATACTTTAATAGAATAGTATTTACAATAATACATAATTATTATGCATTTCAAAATCTTTCAAAGTATTAATATAACTAGAAATAGTTATAATTTTTTTAATTTGAATTTGAATACATAATCTTACACTGGCTCTTAATGTTCTTTTTTATATAAATATGATTTTGTATTCAAACCATGAAATGCTATAGAGACTCATCCAGAGGAGAAATATTTGTTTATTCATTTGGTGTAAGATTAGACTGTCTCTTTGCTTTGATGATTAGTTTTTAAATTAAGAAGACTTATTCTTGCAGTTAATGAAGATCAGCACAGAACTACTGAAGGGAAAAAAACTCATTTGTTAAACATGAAGTAGTTATTGATGAGGGTCTTGCACAAATTTAATATGAAAGAAACTGAAAAATTAAAACTAGAAATGTATCCCTAGCAGTTAATCCCATCACTGCTTTAACAATATCTTTCAAAAAGTTTTTTTGATGATAATTCTGGGAATGTTAGTTTTAAGTATATCTTGGACCAACTAGTTGAGAAAACAGAATTAAAAACTTCGAATTCTCCAAAATAAAAGAATTAGAAGTTCAGTTTATACAAAGAATCTATAGGCCTAGTGCATAGACAAAAGTCTATCCTTCCTTCCTTCCTTCCTTCCTTCCTGACCATGCAGTTATTACCACATGACAATAACTCTTAGGATAATTTTTTAAAATTTGAATGATGTAATCAACTTATTGATTGGCAAAACCAGTTCATTTCTTTATACAAACTGGAACTGAAACAATGTTCAATTAGTTATTTAAATCTATTCTCATATGATGACAGAGCAATAGTACCCATGCTGCAGATTTTAAGCTTTTTCTGAAATTTCATGTATGAGGAAAAATTAGAACTCTCAGAAAATTGTTTTTGCTACTAGTTACTGGATTTTTATAGTTCATATAAGGCAATGCCAAATAAAAATTTTTTGGGGGGGTGGGGGGGTTAAATGAGCAGCTGGACAGCAGGCAGTCTGATCCAGATTATTATATGAAATAAATAGCCTTACTTGCATAAAACTGGAAGTTTAACATTAATTTCCGTTATATTCCAGTATTATTCCATTCATATATATTTTTTTCTTTTTTATTATTTATGTTAACTTGCATTACTATTCCTACAATAGATAAAATTCAAGCTATTATTTATGTTCTAGAATATTGATGATCATCATGATTATATTATTAAAATATTTTGTTTTTGTTTAATATACTTTATTAAATTTCAACAAAAGATAAAACAGAAGAAAACAGAGGGAAAGAATTAAAAGGAGAAAGAGGGGAGATAAAAGTTCAAGGAAGAAAAAGGAAAACTTCCATATTTTTCCCATTTAGTTTCACATTTTTCCCATCTAGCTTTAAAATTCAATAATGCACATTTCTTTATCTATAAACTTCTAATTCTCAGATATCAAGAATAAGGTCATTTTTTCAGTTTCAAGTAAAGTATCCAGCATTAGTTTCCAAGTAGAAAGAAAACTAGACAAGTATTTTCTTTAATCAAAGTAGTCAGTTTCATGATCTCCACCAATTTCATTGACTTCACCATCCATTTTTGCATTGTGTGAATCTGTATATCCTTCCATTTCTGTGCTACAAAAGTCTTGCTGCTATCATAGAAATAAAGTCCTATGTTGTCCCAAAAGTGTTTTTTCAAAAGGCAAGCAGACTTTCTTTGTCTTTTCTTGACAACATTTCACTTCACATCCAAGAAGGTGCTTCAGTTCCAATATTCTTTTTTTGCTAATCCATCAAATTTAAAGAAAAACCTTGGATTTCAGTTGTACATTTCTATAAAGAATTCTCTGAATTAAAATACATATATCATCCCAATAATACTTAGCTTTTTTACATGACTATCAAAGGTGATAAAAAATATCTTCAGACTGATTAAATTTCCAGTAGGTATTTCACACACCATTACACATCTTTGATAATTTATCAGGTGTTAAAAACCAATGATATATCATCTTATAAATATTCTGTTTCAAGTTATAATTCAGTATGAACAGTGGTGGGATTCAAATTTTTTTACTACCGGTTCTGTGGGCATGGCTTGGTGGG
Organism: Pseudonaja textilis; assembly: GCF_049901715.1. Taxonomy (NCBI): domain Eukaryota; kingdom Metazoa; phylum Chordata; class Lepidosauria; order Squamata; family Elapidae; genus Pseudonaja; species Pseudonaja textilis. The sequence goes on from NC_141997.1 coordinate 14,218,602, forward strand.
CGTGGCAGGGGAAGGATACTGTAAAATCTCCAGTCAGATCTGGTATTTGCTGGTTCTCTGAACTACTCAACATTTCCTCTACCAGTTCTCCAGAACTGATCAGAACCTGTTGAATACCACCTCTGAGTATGAATTTCAATTCACACTCCACATATACTCATATTGATCAAATGTTATATTATGTCAATTTTTACCAATTTAGTGTTACAGTATTTAACATATTCTTCTTCCATATTCATTTTCAATAAAAGTTTATACATATTAGCAATAGCATGTTCATAATTGGTTCACAGATCTAGATCGGAATTGGTTTTTTTTTCTCATTTATAAAATCAAAATTCTTCTTATCCAATTTAAATCTTTGTGTCAACTGATCATAAACAAATCACAGACAAAGTGAAAGTAAAGTAAAAGCCACTTTTTCCAATGCATTTCTAAGTATTCCATCAAAAAAAAAATCTACTAATCAGTGTAGGTCAATCAACCCTATGTGATTATCATTTCTTTTCTAGAAATGGTTCTTGGAATGACAATTATAGAAGAATTTTGGGACTCAATCTTGCTCTAAACCTGTTCCAAACCTTCAATATGGCATGCCTAACAAAATGATTTTGAAAATGTATATTAGTCTTAACTTTGTGTTACATTAGGTAGGCAGGCCACTTAAATGTCAAATAATGCCCTTTCAACTCAAATAATCTCCTATTCTCAGAGTCACCAATCTTCCATCCATACCAAACAATAACGTTAAAATATTTCTGTGAAACAGAAAACTCTCAAAAATATCTTTATCTTCCAGTTGACAACTTGCTCTATATTTACAGTTATGATAATTTACAAATACTAATGGATGACACCTTTTTAACTGTTGGGTGCCTACAAGTGTTTCAAGCGGGAGTGATGAAGTCTGAATTTTCCATCAGTTACATTACATTTTACATTAATGCAACAATTCTGAAAGGGCTTGTAGAAATAATGCTTGTGATGTAAAAGTTTTAAAAAATCAAACTTGAGAATTTGAAAATAAAAATGATAAATTAGGACTTAGCGAGCTATATACTGTGGAATTCAAACTGTTCCAAGTGAATTGCTTTCAGCAAATCAAAGCAAATCTGAAGCCTATGAATTTGACAGCTTTCTGAATTGCAAGGCCACCTGCAAACATGGCTCATTTCCATTTTCAAATCTGATAACAAGATAAAAGTGTAAATGGGGTTTGCATGACAGGAAGCCAGATGCTTTTTTTACATCTTTTCCCCATTCTTGTGGGGAGCAGGGAGTCCTCTGGTTTGTTTCTAAGGGATCTCTGAAGTCTCAGTATCCAAAGTAACAAAGTTAGTTTCACCTACATTCTTGCTCAAACCTTGTCCTATTTAAATAGACCTACTTTGCAGGTCTATTCATCATTATTTACCTCTTACTAAGTCCATAAATAATTGCTATTTTGTGCATTACTAAAGAGGATAGAGAATCAAATGAATTTATGAATTATTATTCTTAGCAGCTAGTTTTACATTCATGCTGTCAGTAGGTGTTTTCCATGCTTTTAAAGACTGGGAGCAGCCTAAAATTAGCAATATAAAATGAAAACATAAAAATCAATGACATCCCTATAAGAAGAAGATAATGTCACAAAACAAACAGAAAAATGATCAAGTCTCCCCAAGTAGCTCATGGTTTTTCAAAAATATAATACCTGGGGGTTTTAATGTCCCAAGGTAGAAGGCCCCCATTGAACAGTTTGAATATAGAACCCCTTTACATGGCTTTCCTTCAGATGGCAGCCAATGTAGACTCCATTGTTGTTAACTGGTGTTACATTTGCTACTGTGTGCTGAATCAGAACCTTCACATACAATTTTCAAGGACTGTCCGATAGAAAACAAACTGTAGTCGTCTAGTCATTAGACGACAAGATCATAACCTAGAGAAATGTTTTCTTTTTCATAAATAGTCACAATTGGGACACAAAATGTGACTGTGCAAAGGTCATAGTCTCTATCTGCTATTCATGCATAAATTGTGAGTCCAGGGGGATATTCAGATGTTTCATTAAAGTTTGGAAATAGTTGCTATGCTTACTATATGTTTTATTTATTTTTATTTTATTTGGTTTGTAAATTGCTTACAAGATAATAGGTATAAGTAAATCATAGTTAAGAATACATGGATACATATAAGAAAAATAAAAGAAACAATAGGACAGGGACGGTAGGCACGTTGGTGTGCTTATGCATGCCCCCTACAGACCTCTTAAGAAAGGGGTGAGGTCAATAGTAGAAAGTCTAAGGTTAAAGTTTCTGGGATTTGGGGAAGAAATATGTAATTAAGTCTACACTTGTTTCTCCTCTTGCCCATCCCATACTGATGATACCTCACTCCATCCCAACAGCTGTGTGATGGAAAGTGTAGCTGAAGAAGGAATTTTAGGAGGAGGAAGTTGGCAGTAGCACCATGGCTTCCAAGGCAGGAGATAATTCCAAAGATGACTCCAAGACAAGAGATTGTGCAGTGAACTAGATGGGGAGGGAGGACTAATTTCAGGATAGTAGCACCCTGTCTCCCAAAGTATATATGCATGTATGTATGTATGCATATATGTATATACATGCATACATACATACATACAGTATATTCTTCCCTTCCTAGAAAGAACTGGATTTGATTGGATCTCACAAATATGTCTTTGGGTTAGGCTTCACAAATTGTTAGCTCCTATCTGCCTTACCATTTTTATGAGTTTATGAAATACCATGCAACAATTGCCCAGCCACATACATTGGACAAACCAACAGGAGAATAAATGCATGCATTGCAGAACACAAAAACGCAGTCAGAAGAGAAGAAAATACTTCCTCCCTCTTCCAGCACCTTAAAGCCACAGGGCATGAAATTAATTTTGAAGGAACCAAATTAATATCCAACACCCAACACTCCAACAAGAGAATAATCAGGGAAGCCATCGAGATAGAGAAACACCCCCATAACATGAATAGACGGGATGATACCTCCCGCCTACCATATATCTAGAAGCTAGCCCTCACCAACAAACGAGTCCCAGCCATGAAAACCAACACCAGACCCAAAACAACATGGGACACCACCGCCAATCCCCCTCATCAGACCCAGGCCCAAGCCCATCCTATAAAGGAAGGACAACCACCATCCAGAAAAAGACCACGGCTGCTTCACCAGCTGTCGTACCCCCGACCCCAAAACCAAACAAGCTGACACATGCCAAGAACACATACCCAGACCCCAAACTCAAAGCCAGACTAAAACCTGGAATGCTACATCACAGCCACCCGCTCAGGACATCACATCAGAAAACTCAGGAAATTATACCACAAGAACTCAAGAAGTTGCAGCACAACAAATGACCCAGGATATCACAGCACAAGACCAAGGATATCACAGCACAAGACCAAGGATACCACAGCAATAAATCTCACAAGGTCATCACACAACCCATTACCCAAGCCATCACTACACAGGAGGTTAATGGAAAAGAGATCAAAACACAAACGACCCAGGAGATTACAACGCAGGACCCAGGATACCACAACAAAAGAACTTTCAAGCCCATCACTCAACTCATTACCCAAGCCATTAAAACACAAATGTAGCTGGTGTTTTCTATAACTACAGAATTATCAGAGAAGCCACAGAGATTGAAAAAAGACCAGAAAGCATGAATAGAAAAGATGACTCCACCAGACTGTCAATTATTTGGAAGCCTGCACTCACAAACAAACAAATCTCCACACCACAAGCCAGGCAAACACCTGGGCACAAACAGATCCCCCTGATACCTCCAGCTCAAACACACCCCAACCAGGCACCCAGATGAAACCTAGCTTCCTAATAAATGATAGCCGTCCATTTACTCAGAGCCAAGCTGCACTAAAAGCCTCCAATACAGGAACACAATGTTGCCAGCCAATCAAGACAAAAAAAGCCACAAAACAGACAGAAGATATTAGAAACACCAATCAAGCAGAACACAGCAAACTCCAAGACCAATAAACACAGACCAAGACTCCCAACCAATCAGGATGAAGAAAAAAAACATTCTGGCACAGCAGTAGGCTAGCCCCAAATTTAAAACTGAAACGGCTGTGAAAGTCTGACTCACAGACGAACACAATACAGAAGCCTGATGATGGCAGATGAGATTCTGCCGAAATGTTGCTACAACTTTAAAAGCACAACTATAATGACGTGGGAAAATACCCAAACAAAGCTGAATACCACACACACACACACACACACACACACACACACACACACACATACTGTTCTTAATATTGTAATTACTATAGGAAAATATATGTAAAAGAAATAAAAATTGCCACACTTCATGCATTTTTCTATGACAGGAAAAATAATTGGATCCTTAAAGCTTTTATTAATTACATTTAAGTTGAACCATAAGCGTTTGAAAATTTGAAGAAGAAAAGATTTTATTTGTATGCCCTATAACTCATTCCTTGACCAGTGCGTTTAATGTATTCTTTCCTTCCTTTCTTTCTTTTTGAATTTGTAGGTTTCCTAAGTACTGGAGACCAAGCAGCAAAAGGCAATTATGGATTACTTGACCAAATTCAAGCTCTGAGATGGATTGAAGAAAATATTGGATCATTTGGAGGAGACCCAAAAAGAGTTACAATTTTTGGATCAGGAGCTGGAGCATCTTGTGTTAGTCTCTTGACATTGTCTCACTATTCAGAAGGTAACCTTTTTCCATGTTAAATAATATGATTTTAGTAGTCATAATAGCAATAGCACTTAGACTTATATACTGCTTTAGACTTATATACTGCTTTATAGTGCTTTACAGCCTCACAAAGCAGTTTAGAGTCAGCATATTGCCCCCAACAATTTGGGCCCTCATTTTACCCACCTCGGAAGGCTGAGTCAACCTTGAGCCTGGTGGGATTCGATCTGCCAAATTGCAATAGGAGTAGCTTGCAGTACTGCACTCTAACCACTGAGCCATCAAGGCTCTATAAAGTAATAATGGATTGCAAAAACAGTAGGAATTAGTTCCAGAAACTACTACAGATAATGTTCAATTTACAACCACAATTTATGTTTAACTGAAACATTTGTTAAGTGAATTTTACCCCATTTTACGACATTTCTTGCCACAGTTGTTAAGTGAAACACTACAGTTGTTAAGTTAGTGATGCAGTTGTAAGGTGAATGTGAGTTCTCCATTGATTTTGCTTGTCAGAAGGTCACTAAAAGCTGTCACATGACTCCAAGACACTGCAATTTTCATAAATATATGCCAGTTTCCAAGTGTTTGAATTTTGATCATATAACTATGGAGATGTGTTGGGTCATAAGTAGAAAAACAGTTATAATTCATTTTATTCAGTGTGTCCATAACTTCTAATGGTCACAAATGGTTGTAAGTCAAGGATTACTTGTACGATATCAGCATCTTAGGAATTAGTATTATATCAATTGTACTAGGTTTTCAGTTCCAATTTTTAAAATAAAAACAATAGCTTTTATGTAATACTAGACACATATGGCCTGATGGATCATTGTTTCAGAGAAACAGAATGACTAAGGATGGGCAAAAAACCCAGCAGTGGTAGCAGAAGTGACTTCAGTCCAGTAGTGCAGCAGCAACCAATAGCAATGAAGCAGCCACAACTTTTCCAAATTTCATTCCCACGGGAGTCATAGGTCACAGATTTGGAATGCATTCTGTATATTAGCCCATTTGAGGTCCCTTGGCTTAAAAAATGTTGCCCTATGACGCACTGTTTGCCCAGTTAAAGGTCATGACAATAAGTGTTTTTGTAATATATGGAGTAAATCAATAAACTAACCAGGATCTAATGATCTTCATTACTAAATAAAATTAGTAATTTTAAAATTCCATTTTAAAAAATACAGCAAAAATACCCAAAAAGCTTTTGCTGCAGTTAAATTGGTCAACCATGCATATTGCAAAAGAAGAAAGAAGATATAAATTTGTGCTAGACTGCACAATACTCTACTGAAATATTCTATTCCACTATTACATTTAAAATTGAGTTGATTGAATTACTCCTTTGAATAAAATCTTCAGACTCGATTGTAAAATCACTGTTTCTCTGTTTGAAGTAGCTTATGTATAAGAGATTTTGTGAAGTTTAGCAAAGTCCAGATACAAATTTCAAAAGCATTACAGGGTTTTTTTTAAATGAAAAAGTTAATGTTGCCAGTTAACAATTGCTATCAACTTGTATCTATGTTAGGAAGAAACACTAACATCTGGCTCCATAGATGGATTCAGTGAAAATTGGAGTCAATTATTTCAATGTGCTACACATTTCAGAAATAATTTCATCTCCTAAATATTCACACTGGATTTTTCATGTTTTATATAATGAACATTGAATTTGAGAGGAAATATAGCTACCATTTGGCAAGAGGACTGCAATAATGTTTTGTTGTCGTTGTTCTAAGCAAAATGAATTGTGCTTTCTCTTAATCAGTGCTTCTTCTTGATATCATAAATATTCCTTTTGCTTTGTCTTTTGTGTATGTGTGTGTATTTTAATTTTCACTTTTGCACCTGCAGGTCTGTTCCAAAAAGCAATCATTCAAAGTGGAACAGCCCTGTCCAGCTGGGCAGTGAATTACCAGCCTGCCAAGTACACTGCAATTTTGGCAGAAAAAGTGGGCTGCAACACTTTGGACACTACAGACTTAGTTGAATGCTTTCGGAATAAGAACTACAAAGAACTCATTCAGCAAACAATCACACCAGCTACATACCACATTGCCTTTGGGCCTGTGATTGATGGGGATGTAATTCCAGATGATCCACAGATTCTAATGGAACAGGGAGAATTTCTCAACTATGATATAATGTTAGGTGTAAACCAAGGAGAAGGTTTAAAATTTGTAGATGGAATTGTGGATAATGAAGAAGGCATATCTCCAAATGATTTTGATTTCTCCGTATCTAATTTTGTGGACAATCTATATGGTTATCCAGAAGGGAAAGATACTCTAAGAGAAACCATTAAATTCATGTACACAGATTGGGCAGACAAGGAGAATCCTGAAACACGAAGGAAGACCCTGGTGGCACTTTTTACTGATCACCAATGGGTTGCACCAGCTGTTGCCACAGCAGACCTCCATGCTCAATATGGTTCTCCAACATACTTCTATGCATTTTATCACCACTGCCAAAGTGAAATGAAACCCAGTTGGGCTGATTCTGCACATGGTGATGAAGTCCCTTATGTGTTTGGTATCCCCATGATCGGTCCTACTGAATTATTCAACTGCAACTTTTCAAAGAATGATGTCATGCTCAGTGCGGTTGTTATGACTTATTGGACAAACTTCGCCAAAACAGGGTAGGATGACACTTAACATTTTAAGCATATTGTTCCTTTATAATGATATAATGGTAATGATAAAAGCTTCTCTTTTGATATTCTTATAAAATCCTTCTCGTTGGACTGGCCCTTGTTTCACAGAGGGCACCCTGCTATAGAAGGAAAGCAGTATTTTCCAAACATAATATACAAGCAAGGCTAGCTTAAAAGAAGGTGCTGGAGATTTTGGAGAATATGACCCCATGTATGTAGAAGGATTAGGATTCATTATTTTATTATTTTATTTTACAAATTATTCTGAATAGCTTTCAAGATCTTGGAAGGTACAGTCCACACATGTGTACAGTCAAACTTATCATCTCTATCAAAAATAGGCCTTGTCCCACCAACCCAGTTTAAAAAAAGCAAGGCAGTAAAGCAAATTCACCATTCATAGGTATTATGAAGACTACAGATCACATTTCTTGCTATCCAACTTCTGTCAATAAAAGTACATTTATTTGGAAGAATAGCAATACAAAATATAATTCAGTAATCAAGCACATTTGATTGTGGTTAGTTTGTTTGTTTCAGCCCTGTTTTCTCACCATTGCATATTCCCATGACACTTAGGGCAAGAAAGAAAAAAGAAAGAAAGAAAAAAACTCATTTAACCAGACTGCCACTGTGGTTTCTTTATAGAATTAATTGGTTGCCTTTTTAAAATTAAAGATGGGGTAAAAGATATAAAAGAAATAATTATATATGTTTGTTTCTTCATCTAGGATGGTATATGATTAATTTTAAAATTAATATTTAGTTTCTTAAATGTGAAAGCTCCCAATATATTTTTGAAGCATATGAAAAGAACATAATGCTGCAGTAGATCAAAGGAACTTATTGGTAAAGCAAACAGAAAACATTTTATATAAATATCTTAATTAATAATGTAGTATTTCCCCTTTTAAATAGCAGTGATGGTTGTTGTTTTGTTTCAGGTTTTGAAACTTTCTTTTTCATTCTCTTTTCTTGTCTTAGTATTGAATTTTAAGAAAGGTCCTTGCAGTGTACCAAGGGCCCATAAATCTTTCCAATGAACCTTTATGGCAAATCCGAGCTTTCAGAACCGCAGCTCTACTGCAGTGCAGAAAATGGTATGCAGCAATATTGGACAGTTTAGAGAAAAACACAGTGTCCTGATTCATTCAGGAGCTTAAGTGGATTTCATAGGATTTAAAAAAGTCAGACTGGCATAGTACATATCACAAAAAGCAAGCAATTGTTTCTGTTCCACAAAGAAATCAGAAGGGAACATATCCTTCTCTACACTAAAAAGTGATATATGTGCTCCTCCTTCCTTGACTCCTAAATTTAAACAGTATTCTTGCATTTTGGATGGATGGAAAATGGATGTATGGATGAATAAATAGATAGATCAATCCCACTTTGGCTTCCAACCATTTTCCCCATAAAAATAAATAGGTAGATATTAGATTTTTACAGAATCTTCTGAATTTGACTGGCTGGATACCAACTGTGCTCGTAGAATGCATATAATTACTTGAGTTAGAACAAAGTGACTTTTTTCCCAAAAGAAATATACTTCTTTGATTAGAAACATATACACAATTTGCATATTTGTAAAACAAAATACATAGATTAAATGAATTGTCCAATACAGTAGTGCTCAAACTATGACCACAATTGAGCCCAAAATTTCTGTTGCTTAAGCAAAACATTTGTTAAATGAATTTTGCCTCCTTGTATGATCTTTCTTCCCACAGTTGTTAAGTGAATCATTGCAGATGTTAAGTTAATAACATGATTGCTAAATGAATCTGGCTTCTCCATTGACTTTTCTTATCAGAAGGTCACAAAAGGTAATCACATGACCTCGAGACAATGCAGCCATCATAAATACATGTCAGTTGCCAAGCATCTGAATTTTGATCACGGGACTATAAGAATGCTACAACAGTTGTAAGTGTGAAAAACAGTCATAAGTCAGTGTTTGCAGTGCAGTGGTGGTATTCCACCAGTTCGGCCCGGTTTGGCCAAACTGGTAGCTCTGAGGATCATCTGTGAGCGAACCAGTTCACTCCTACAATCAGCTACTGAGCCCACCTGCCTGCCCTGGCTATATTCTTACCTTTATTTCCTGTTTTTCAACCTCAGCTGCTTCGTGCAGCACAGCCATTTGCCACGCATCAGCTGTTTTACACATAGGGCTTGTAGCAGCAGGCGAGTTGCAAATGCTGCATGCGTACAAAGCATACGTTTGGCATGCACACACAAAGCACGCGCTCACACCAAACCGGTAGGAAATTTTTTTGAAACCCACCACTGTTACAGTTCCTTTGTAACTTCAAACGGTTACTAAATGAACTTTTGTAAGTCGAGGACTACCTGTAGTGAGTATCTCAGATACTGTATAAGCATGATGAGTTACTTATGAATGCTAGGAGATCTTATGAAAAGGAAAATTTTATTAGGTTAATATAAAATTTTATTAAGATTAAATTATAGTTTTAACAATAGTAAACAATAAAAAACCTTGGGAGAATTTTACAGTAGTTATGGATATTTAAAATCACAGGTACATTTTACCTATACAGAAGAGAAAGGAAGGGAGAGAGAGAGAGAGAGAGAGAGAACATTCAGTGCAATTCAATGTAATACAGTATGCACCTTACCACCTTATTGAAAAAGAATTTATATGCCAAGAAAAACCAGAGGAAAAAATAATAAAGCTTATAACAGAAGACAGAATACTGAACACAATAGTTGCAATGGACAAAATATATTCACATATTTGTCCAATTTTGAAGACATATCTGTAATTGTTACCTCAGCAACAGTTTAGAGTTTTATTAAAAAAAATATAAAATACTAATATAATACAATACAATAAAAATTGTTTTGCTTCAATTCTTCTAAAACAGGGTGAAGCAATTGTTACTGTGGCTAATAAAAGGATATTATAATGAATCCGACTGATCTACTTCATGGAATTTTCTTCAATTTATGTAGAAGAACTTAGCAAGAGAAATTTTACTGTTTTCTTTTCATCTCTTTTACTCAACTAAAGCTGACAGCACTTTGTATCTACGTGAAATCTAGGAGTTCTGTCTTGTTTCCAGAATGCATTTTCAGTTCTTATTACAAGTTTTGTCTTAAGTAAACAAAATGGGGAAAATCCAATGTAAGAACTTTCAGGTCATCCCTAACAATGACAGAGCCACAACTTGAAGTTGAAATATTTCTTCCTCTCTTTGTTTTGTTACCTTTAAATTTTGGACCACCCATTTGTATCAACCCTTTCTCTCTTAGGGGAAGAACTTGATTTAAGCAAGAGCCATTTTATACAGCTGAAGCTGAATTAAATTCTAGGGATTAATTAAAATGCCAAAATCCATAACTATTTTTATATATAGCAGAATTAGTTTTTTGCATTTTTGTGTGTGTTTGGTAGACAGTAGGTTGGCAGATAGATGCCATTTCTTTATTTATTTTGCATAGTCAAAACATGAAAATCAAAGCAAGAAACTTGAAACCTATTTAATAGAAACCATACAAGAAATCTTCTATATTGAGCAGAAAAACCACTGTAAAAATATTTAGGATGGTATAAGAATTTCCCATCAAAAACATTTATAACTGTTTTGTGTATGTAAACCAAGCACTTTTTACATCACATCATCCATACCTTACACTGGATCCAATTAAAGTAGAAACAGAGTTGATAGTCTATAATAGGCCAGATCACATGTGATCTATATATTTACCAGAAATCTAAAACTCTAGATCTAACACTCTATAAATCTAAACCAGAAATTCACATATGCTGGGTTTTTTTTTTCTCAACATGTATTGCCAGTGGCAAAATCTAATAGATATCTACATTGTACAATCCAATTTTGGAAGGGTAACTGAATGGGAAATGTAGAATGTAGCCTGAGTAATTTCAAATAAAGTTATATTTATATTTTTGGTGATTTGCATTATAGCAGGTTTCATACCTTTGCTTGAAACAATTTGTTGCAGGAATATAGTTGCAGCTTTTATATAAATTATATTTTCAGGTCTAATTATTGACATTGGAAACATGTTCAATTTCAGTAGCCATTAATACAAATTGCTGCTGTTCCAACAAAAACAATAGTTAACATAGCAAAAAATATTTATAATGATTTGCCATAACAGCCCTCTATAATTAAAATGAAACCCCAAGGAAGGACCAGTTTTCCTATGACAAGGAAATGTGAATATATGTACATATAGAGAAGATAGAAAAAAGAATCCATTCTATTCTCAAAACCTTTAATGGTCTTTATTTCAATTCTTAGTTTTTATAAAGAGAGATTTCCAACACTGTAATTACAACTTTCAAGATTTGACATTTTTAGCCTTTAAAAAAAAAGATTTCTATATTCATAGGCAGCTTACATAAGCCATAATAATAATGGTTATTACCTTTAAAAACTTACTTGAAGCTTCATCTAGTATAGACTGGACACTTATCAGTAGTTATTGTTGGGAGCGCATTATACCTGTCTTGTGAAGCCTGCATTAACTGCCTATAAGCTTCTAGGTAAAATTTAAAGTGTTGATGTTAATGCTTTATGGCTTAGTGCCAAGCTATCTAGAGAGCTACATCTTCTGTTATAATCATGTTAGAAAAAGCAGCAGATAGTTCTCTACATTCAAGAGGTTGTGGAGAGTTAACATTCAGAAATAATGTTTTTCAGTGGCAGTTCTGGCCCTTTGGAATGACCTCCTGCATGGGGAAGTGCATATGCCATTTCTGAATATATTGCAAACTGGGCTCTTTCAGAGAGAGCATTTAAATCATGATACCTCCTTGACATTATGTATTTTATGGTTATTGATAAACATATTTTAATTGGATGTATGTGGGCAACTGAGAATCTGTTAGATTGTGATGAGATAATAGATGACAAACAATTTTGAGGAAACATACCACTCAACATCACGAAATAGCCATTTTTCATACCAGAATCCCAAATCAGATTCAAGTTGCCAAGTCATGAAGTTTGTTCAGTGCTGTCACAATTCATAGTTTATCCCTTAATATAGGCAAAGGGATGGCAGAACCTGGGGTGGAGTGAAAAGGGAAACAGCCTAGAATCCATACATATCCATAAAAAAAGTCCAGATCCGTGTCATTCAACCTTATCTAACTCTAAGCAGGTATATAACCTTTTAGCAATAAATTAGTTTAATTGAACCTTCACATGTAGAGCTGGTCTTTCACACCTGACATTTTACCCACTTTCTGGATGCCTGTGTCCATGCCTTTTATTGAAATCTGCATTTGTGAGCTATTATTGAAAATTCCTGAATATTTGCCTTAAAAAAAAATAACTTAAAGTATTCCTTTCATATGTTAGGCAAATATACAATTCATTTTGCAAGTATTATAAAATGAATCAGAGCATATATTTTGGTCAAGTATTCTGATCTAAATCGACTGGACTCTATTAGTCATAACCTTGAAACTCAAAATATCATCAAGTAATGACTGTAACGAAATTGACTTTAGCTCTTGTAATATATTTAAGTATGTAAGTTGATTGTTTTTAATATTATTTATTTGTATACTTTTAGGGATCCAAACCAGCCTGTTCCCCAAGATACAAAATTCATCCATACAAAGCCTAATCGTTTTGAAGAAGTTGCTTGGTCTAAATACAACCCAAAAGACCAGCTTTATCTGCACATTGGTTTGAAACCCAGAGTTCGAGATCACTACCGAGCAACAAAAGTTGCTTTCTGGTTAGAACTTGTACCACACTTGCACAATTTGAATGAAATATTTCAGTATGTTTCCACTACAACTAAGGTGCCACCACCTGATATGACATCATTCCCATATGTTACCCGACGTTCTCCTGGGAAGTTTACTACCAAACGCCCATTAATGACTCCAAGCAACAATCCAAAGCATTCAAAAGACACCCAGAAAACCTCTCCAGAGGATACAAGTGTTCTGATAGAAAACAAGAGAGATTATTCCACGGAGCTAAGTGTTACTATTGCTGTAGGAGCATCATTGTTATTCCTCAACATTTTGGCATTTGCGGCCTTGTACTATAAGAAAGACAAGCGACGTCATGAGACACACAGACGGCCCAGTCCCCAAAGGAACACAACCAATGATATTGCCCATATACAGAATGAAGAAATTATGTCACTGCAGATGAAACAGCTTGAGCATGATCATGACTGTGAGTCACTGCAAGCTCATGATACCCTGAGACTCACCTGTCCACCTGATTACACCCTGACTCTTAGAAGATCTCCAGATGATATTCCACTCATGACACCCAATACCATAACCATGATTCCAAATACATTAACAGGAATGCAACCTTTGCATACTTTCAACACCTTCAGTGGAGGACAGAACAGTACTAATTTGCCTCATGGACATTCCACCACTAGAGTATAGCTCAGTCGTTCACCCATCACATACCACCTGGAAGATTAACCATAAGAAAGGGGGGGGGGGATTCATATTCTCCATCAAGAAGTTTGTGAAAACGAAAAGTTAAAAGGTGACAGAGCAGAACGGTCATAATTTCAGATCCTTTCCATAGGAACTCTGATATTCAAGAAAGATCACCCTCTCAAACCCTGTGAAATGTGTACATTGCTATTAGGATTCCGCTTTAATATCTCAACCACTTTGATTGAATATAAGAGTTGAGGCCTGAAGAAAGTCTCCTAGAAAAGGATATATATTGAGTGTAATGAACAGAAACAGAACTTTTGAAACACAGAGCCAGTGACTGTATAGGGTTTCTTCTTCTTCTTTTTCTTTGAATAAATAAAATTAAAAAAAAAGATGTTCTATATGTGCCATACCATGAATGGCCCTTGTTATACAAAAGACGTCATCATGGGCTTTTACCCATCCTAAGAAGCTATAATCCAGAATCGGGAAATAAGATTTTATTATTATTAAAAAAAATAGGACTGACTATGCAGTAAATATGTATAGTTCTGTGCAAAGAGATGACTTGCCAGCCTGAACTATATTTAAGGAACTTTGTAAAAAAAAAAAAAGTGTACATAGCTGTGAGTTTTAAAAAAAGAAGCTTTTATTGATGTTTTCAGTTTGAAAAAAGCTTTTAGAAAGATTGTGCTTTCAGTTGTGATCTATGTGTATAAGCATTAATCATACCACCTATGTTTCCTCCCAGACCTAAAGGAGGGTGTTCTTCTTAATTACTACTGATGATCCAAACACGAAAGATTTTTCCTAATGTTTCATTTCTGGGAAAACATGTTGTAGCATACAAAGGACACAGATGACTGTGTGGCCTGCTAGATTTTCCTTTAGAGGCTGAATAGATGCATGTTAAAGCATCCGTAGATGGGAACAGGATTTTATTTTTCCTCCCTTAATGGAAAGAAATCTCTCCACCCTCACCCCACCCCACCATTTTCCTTTCTCTTTGTGTTAACATCCATTATATTGCAACACAGAGGCAAATTGGAAGAATTTCAACAAGCTTGTTCAGTTGATGTAGGAATCTTGTTCTTGGTATCCTATGTGCCATGAACCTTTGCTTCTTTCAGACAGCCTACTTTCTAAAGCAGTTTTTTTTTCCTTTGATAAGATTCTGCCTGCTCTAGCAGATGGTAGAAAAGGTTATGCAAAGAAGGAAAATTGATATAGCTACGTTGAACATGGAGATCACACAAGTTAGACAAAGAGCGATATTATTTTTCCATTAAGTTCTTGTTGGATCAGTAGCTAAAACTTTTGACCTATTTTAATCAAGCTTAAGCTTGATACCACGGAAAGCAAGTGAGAATCCATATTAATGCATAATGGGCGAATTGTTTTGAAGAAGTTGGATCATTTCATAATTCATCATTATTCTATAAGAAAATATTCACATCATCTACAAATGCAGGGAAGTGTGATGTGAAATGCAACTGTTCCAACAATATGCCTGGCATCTCTGTATAGAGTTGAAAAACAATTCTAAAGAAAATAAATCAACAAAATAAATCAGACATTACAAAAGTAGAAATTGTTATTAGTGAGTTACAAATGGTTTATAAAGGTAGAAACCAAAGATATTTGAACACAGTTGCTCTGCACAAGATCACAGCTTTCCTGGGTGTACATTCTATTTTTTTTCTCTTTTATTGAGGAAGGCACGATACTGCTATACTATCATCTTTATAACAATAAATATACATGTGATGTTATGTCACATAATGTAACACAGGATGCCTTCTGCTTTAAAATAGAGAGTTTAAGCTATTCTAACTTACAGCTACTTTGATGTTTTGCTGGGTATGGAGTATGGAATATATGTACAACTTCATGCTGTTTCTGAGAGAAAAACAGGTTCCTAGAGTAGCAAACAACAGCTGGAGACCTAATAGAATTAATTGTTAACATGATCTTCCTTCTTAGAAAATGAAATTATTACATATTTTCCTTTTCGACCCAAATAAAATTTTAACAGTTCCGATTTTTACCCAATAGTCAAGGGAAGTCAATGCATTCCTTGATTTTTTAAAATGTAATCGTAATGTATTTATTTTGTTAGTTTTATATTTCACTTTCCCTAGGAGCTCATGGCAGCATACATAACATTCCCTCCTCCAGCTTTTCCCCATGAAAACAATCCTGTGAGATTGATTGGTCTTAAAAGTAGGGATTGGCACAAAGTCACCTAGTGAGCTTTCCTAGCTGAAGGCAGACTAGAAATTGGGACTTCTCAATCCTTGCCCAGTATCTTAATCGCTTCGTGACACTGGCTGTCTAAAGCTGGATCTTTGCCTTCATGTCTAAAACATGACACTTCTTCATCACTCAGTGGGGAATAATAAGGAAAATGATGGTATCTTATTCAGATGGGTATGTTTGTTATGTGAATTATGGTATTTGTTTAGTACTTCCAGTTGTTTTCTGCTAGCAATATGTACAGTAATGTGTCAGGCTTGTGACATTTGGATAAAACCATTTCTGTAAGTGAATGATTTTAGCTTTTAAAAATCAATGAAGATGATGTCACTTTAATAATTTAATACATCGAGACAGATGTATGATTTATAAATGGAAATTTTTAGGCTCTTCAAAGGATTGTATAATAATAACGACAAAGGATACTTTAAAGAATAGGAAAAAAAAAATCCCAGACTTTTCTTCTTAACCTTAAGAGGCACGCAGGGTTTTTTTTGTTATTATTTCTTCATTTTTTTCTTTTTGGTTTGCCTTAAGTAAGGACAGAAGATATATATGGCTGGACACATATGTATAAACTTTTCAGCAGCATTTTTAATAATAAAATATCACAGTATTTTCTAATGCTTTGTGCAAAGAATTACGTGTTTATCATTTTTGTAAAACTACTATTTTGAAAATCTCTGTGTGAGTGTGCACATGTATGTGACCATATGGATATAATATGTAGTCCATAACGAACCTTGTCAACACTTGAAAAGTGTTGAAATGATAAACCTAGATAAGTGTTGAAATGATAGCCTGGATAAAGATAAATACTGTAACCAATCTTGCTATGAGTTTGCAGAGAACTTTATGGAATGCCAGTTGCTGACCTTCGAACCACTGAATACAACAAATACTATCTATAATTATACATGAATTTTCCTTTCTTAGCTGAAGGTAGACTAGAAGTTGGGCCTTCTCAATCCTTGCCTAGTATATTAATCACTTCATGACACTGGCTGTCTGAAGCTGGATCTTTGCCATCATGACTAAAACATAACATTATTTTCCTTAGTTACAGTCATGTGAAAAGGGATATTAAATATTGTTAACCAGAATACTAGCACTCACCAGGTTAAGGTAGTAATGACCTTACAATTAAGCATCATTATTAATTCAAATGAAAACTTCTGGAATCTTTTGGATCAATAACTTTCTTAGTCTTATTTCTGATATTTAATTACTAGGATATAATAGGCAACTTTATGTAAATATATATGAAAACCATATACCAAATTGTTTCTTTTTACTCCATTATCAGTTCCATTATTTCAACCCTCTTCTTCAATCCTATTGAAAAACCTCAAAGACTGAGCACATGCAAAGAATGTGTTTTACCAAAGAGGTACAATAAGATCCTATAGAAGAGCTATCCTTTCTTCCTAAAAGCCATGGACCTCATATAACAAACTAATTTCAGACAGAGTTCCACAGTTAATAAATTGATCATTTTCTGCATATATCACTAGGTCTATGAAGTTGGATATTCAATGAGTACTGTGAAATATGGAAAAATGATATACTAATCATTATTTCTTAGAAAAGCATATATGGAATATAAAATATGGCTGAAATGTCCTTTCATTTGGGAGCACCTGGATCTAGAGGAAGCAATCAGAAAACTATTTCTTTGAATTACATATTATTAATTTAACAATGACTAACTGGAAAATCTTATTTTGAAAATTCTGATCTTTTTCTATATAGAGAGAGAGTTCTTTGCTGTACATGTCTGTGATCTTCAGAGGTAAATCTTTGGATCAGAGATACAGATTACATATTTTGTTGCTGTGCAACTCTCAACATTGTATGTGTGAATGTGTGGGCTTGTATGCATGTTTAAGAAAGTACTTTTATTCTTGATAGTCATTTTCAGGCTGGATTAATTAACAAGTTATAAGGCAACTTTTTAAAAAATACACATCTAATCAAATATACAAGTAGTGGTAATTTTACACAAATTTATTTCTTACACAAATTTTATGTTGGGGCACACTGTAAAAACAAACCAAAATTTCACTTCCAGAGTGTGTATTTTCTGAGATAAACCCTTGAATTGTCCTTTACAGAAAATCAAACTTCCAGAGAGATTCATATTTTATAAGTGTTAAAATACTCTTAAATTATTATTATTTAGATTTTTGCATATTTATTTTTAGACAAAACTTTTTAAAGCAAGCACAGTGAATACGAAAAAGTTAAAATGTATGTTGTGGGTACTAAAAATAAATAAAAATTAATAATATATATATATATATATATATATATATATATATATATATATATATATATATATATGTTTTCTGAGGTTCTCGGGTATTTATATGTGGATCTTTGGTTGTTCGGGTTTTCTCCCGCGTAAGATTCGAAGTATCTAGGCAACGTTTCGATGAAGTCTCATTCATCATCTTCAGGCTTCTGTCTCCGGCTCTGTGCTTCTCAGAGTAATGGAGATTGCAGCTGCTTCCTCCTTTTTAACTGCCAGTGGGGTGGGACTTGATTGGGTGGGGGCTTGGCTGTGTTCTGATTGGGTGGGGTGTGTTCTCATTGGTAGGGGTTTGGCTGTGTTCTGATTGGTTGGGGGGTTAGCCGTGTTCTGATTGGTTGGAGGCGTGTTCTGTTCAGGTAGGGGCTTGGTTGTGCTCAGGTTAGTCTTAGTTGCTGGGGGATTTGAGCTGGAGAGTTGTGATCTTGCTGTTTGGCTTCTAGTTCGTGGTCCTGCTGCATCTTCATAGTGGGTGTCGGTTTGCTTCATGTATGGCTCAGAGGGGTTTGAAGTGGGTAGTGATGCAGCTGCAGTGCAGCTTCTGGTCCATGGTCGTTTCTCATTTTCTGAATGGGTGGGAGTCTGTTTTCTACATGGAAGTGTGGTCGTGGCATCTTGTGTGGCTCTCATGGGTGTGGGTCCGGTGTCCTTCTTCATGTTAGGTACTCGTCTGTTCATGAGGGCGGGTTGGCCACACGGGAAAGAAAAACTGAACAACTTCCTCACATACCTCAACAGCCTACACCCCAAAATACAATTCACCATGGAAACAGAAGCCAACAATCAACTTCCCTTCCTAGATGTCTTGGTATACAAAAGATCCAATGGCTCCCTAGGACACACCATCTACCAGAAGAAAACACATACTAACCGCTATCTACATGCACTCTCACACCACCACCCAGCACAGATCAATTCCGTAGCCAAGACACTCATCTCCAGAACAAAATGCTTAGCCGATGAACAACACCAAAAAACCGAACTACACACTCTCACCAATGTACTTACAGCCAATGGATTCCAAAGAAAGAAGATTACCCACCTAATCCAAAAAGAAACCCCAACCAAAATCCAAGACAGAGAACAAGAAAACGGTAAAGCCCTCCTCCCATATATAAAAGGCACTACAGACAAAATTAGCAAGATCCTCCAAAAACACAACATCAAAACAGCATTCTGCACAAACAGAAAAATATCCACCATCCTAAGAAACCCCAAAGACAAAATCGAATTAGAAAACCAAGGAGTATACGAAATCCCCTGCACTGCCTGCCCTACCACATACATTGGACAAACTAACAGAAGAATAAGTGCACGCATTGAAGAACATAAGAACTCAATCAAAAAGAAGAAACGACCTCTTCCCTGGTCCAACACCTCAAAGCCACAGGACATGAAATTGATTTTAAAAATACCAGAACTATCGCCAAAACCGAACACTTCAACAGCAGAATAATCAGAGAAGCCATAGAGATAGAAAAACGCCCACACAGCATGAACAAACGAGATGACACCTCCCGCCTTCCAGCCATTTGGAAACCCGCCCTCATGAACAGACAGTACCTAACATGAAGAAGGACACCGGACCCACACCCATGAGAGCCACACAAGATGCCACCACCACACTTCCATGTAGAAAACAGACTCCCACCCATTCAGAAAATGAGAAACGACCATGGACCAGAAGCTGCACTGCAGCTGCATCACTACCCACTTCAAACCCCTCTGAGCCATACATGAAGCAAACCGACACCCACTATGAAGATGCAGCAGGACCACGAACTAGAAGCCAAACAGCAAGATCACAACTCTCCAGCTCAAATCCCCAGCAACTAAGACTAACCTGAGCACAACCAAGCCCCCACCTGAACAGAACACGCCTCTAACCAATCAGAACACGGCTAATCCCCAACCAATCAGAACACAGCCAAACCCCCTACCAATGAGAACACACCCCACCCAATCAGAACACAGCCAAGCCCCCACCCAATCAAGTCCCACCCCCACTGGCAGTTAAAAAGGAGGAAGCAGCTGCAATCTCCATTACTCTGAGAAGCACAGAGCCGGAGACAGAAGCCTGAAGATGATGAATGAGACTTCATCGAAACGTTGCCTAGATACTTGAATCTTACGCGGGAGAAAACCCGAACAACCAAAGATCCACATATATATATATATATATATATATATATATATATATATATATATATATATATATATATATATATATATATATATAAATTCATTATGGGAAAAATAATACCTCATGTAGTCACAAAATTAAGCTCAGGCCCTCATAATTTTTAAAGAAAATCTGTTAAAATAAAAGCAGGAAATAAGACAAGGGGAGCACAGAAAAATAATCACATGTCCTCTGGATGGTTGATGCTAATAAGAAAACTGCAAGACTGCAGTTCCCATGCATTTCAGGGCCAGGAGAGAAAGGGAAACCATTGCATTCTTAACTATGGCAGAGTTAAGACACTGAGTTCATTAATCTCACTGAGTAGAAGTTGAAATTGCTTATTTAGCTATTCTAAGGCTATTAGAGATCTTTGGAACAAGAAGTTTAGATTTATCTTCTTTCTTGAACAAAGATAAAAGAACTCTTAATTAGCCTACCAATAAATTATAACGCTTGTGAATTTATTTGATAGACATCAATGAACTTTAGTATCATGAAAGAAAACAGTACTTCTATCTTATGTTATATTCAACCAATCTGGTCACAAGTTCTCTGGTCTTTTACAAAAAAAAATAATTATAGTTCAGAAAGACATATTTTTACTCTTAAATACAGAGCACATACTCACCCGTGTGTCCCCCAAAATAAGACCCAGACTTATATTTTGGGGGACTCCAAAATAAGCACTAGAGCTTATTTTCTGGGAAACATGATTTCTGGGTGATCAGCCTGGCTGGGTAGCCTCCCCCCCTGCATGCACAGAAAAGGTGGTGCAGAAGCCAAGCACAGGTGATTTGATTACCTGTCCAAGCAGCAGATGATGATGAAGGCACAGGGGGGAACACAAAATCCAGATGCACTGAATGGTTGGTGGGCTGGAGTGGGCAGCCAGCCAAGGGAGGCTCAACTTCACACAGCAGCATCAAGAGCAGATGGAGGCAGAGGCATGGGGGAAGTGCACACAATCCGGATGCGCCATGTGAGCCACAGGTAAGTCAAGAGATAGGGGGCTGGAGTGGATGAGTGGCCACAGGAGGCTTGTCTTTGCATTTCTTGGCTTGCCTGCAACCCCTGTGGTGCATCTGGATCACTTGTTTCCCCTGCTGCTTGGATAGATAACTCACCTGTGCTGCACAGGCTGTGGCTGCTGCTGGACACTGTTGGCCCCCTCATCCTCGCTGCTTCCGATGCTGGCCATGCCCATCCATCCCTGGGCTGATGACGATCTTCACTAGGGCTTATTTTTGGGATAGCGCTTATATTAGGCACATGCTTAAAAATCAGGCTCGGGCTTATTTTTCTTATTTTCAGGAAAACATGATAGAACCTTGTTTATTTTCAATGTATAGAAAATGAGAAATTTCCAAGCTATATTTAGCATGTTAGATGTCTATATCATATTTATTATAGTTTTTTGCCCTAAGCCTGTTGTATAGTTCCGCAACATTTCAGATTTTAAGAGAAAAAAGTGCATAAAAATCATTAAAAATCTGGAGAATATCAGAGTTGGAAAGGCTACCCAAACATATAAGCATTTTATAACATTATTAAGTTATATTCAATTGCTGCCTAATAAATTGAAAAACTTAAAACTCAAAAGCTTGACTTATTAGAGCTGGAGAATTACACAAACATTGAAATTATGGCACTAGTAAAGTACTGCATTGTTATAGCTTGTATCTAACTATAAGGGAGTACAAAGTTTCATATATGCAATATTTGAATGATTTTTTTTTAATTCACAATTGATATGTAGCCCAGGAGAATGAGTCCCAAAGTCACACTTTCCCACCATAATCCTATTCACTGATTTAGCATCTGTCCACATAGACATGCAGAAAGTCTTTCCAAATTTGAAATAAATTTCAAATTTTTGGACCTCCATATTATTGGAAAGATATGTTATCATAGAATGGATAATCTCAAATTTTAATTTTCAAGCTCTGTGCATTACAGAGGTGAAGAAAGTCATTGTGAACAATTGTAATTTGTAAAAAAAAAAAAAACTACTGGAGCCATGTCATTCATTATGAAAGCTGGTACTGAGAAAGAACATCGGTTCCAAATTGCATGGAGCTCTTAGCCAATCAGCAAAGATCTTCTTCAGTTATTGATTCTGATCTTGCAAATTCCCATCTCAGGCTCACCAAAAGTGGAACTTGTCAGTTTGTCATGTTCAGTTGCCCTGTCATGGGCTAGATTCACTTATTGCATAACACCAAATAATACCAGTTTGAAACTATATATACTGAAAATTGCTATTATTGTGGCTGCTGCAAGATTAGTTGTTTATCAAGGGCACTTACTAGGGAATGGCTATAGTGCTGTTTTGAAATGTTCTTCTAAGGTCTTTTATAAAGAAAAAAATGTACAGGAAACTTAATGATGCCCTGCAAGAAGGGATTTTGGGGAATAAAAGTCTTTTGGGAGGCTTTTTTTACTTTGTTTTTACAGGAACAAGTGTTACATAATAACTTGGTGCAGTCCTTTGGGGAAAGAGGAACAAAGGCATTATATATTGCTTCATAAAATTGTTCTTAATTTGTGAGATTATTATTTTAATTATTCAGTATGAGTTCTAAGTTGTAATGTAGGCATTACTTTAAACAAGTCTTCATCCATGTTTTGGAAATCTATACATACAAGTCTTCCGAAGCTGGGGTGATGAATACAATAGATACCACATTTTTGCCCTCTGCTCAGAGAACAGGAACATTACCTTTCTTCTTGACAAGTTCATCATTCCAAATTTCTCTTCTGAGCAGAAGATAAGAAACTGAAGTGTTTGGATGCTGTAATATTATTAAAAATATTGATTTCATAACTATAAAAAATAAAATAACAAGATATCAAAAGGGGAAAATGAAAAATAATAGGAAATTCATAAGCATCATTAAAATGTTATATAATTTCAAAATAACAATGATTTGATCTGCATATTAAAATGTTTTATATACATCTGAATATTGAAGTCAGTATTAAAGGATGTCTTAAAGCTAGCGTGCTGTAGCAATTAAGAAACCAAAAGACTGTGAGTTCTCTTCCTGCCTTAAGCAGAAAGGTAGCTTGCTGACTGTGGCTTAGCTTTAGGATGGAGGCAATGGCAAATCAGTTCTGAAATATTGCTTAGAAAATTACAGGAACTTGTCCAGAGAGTCACTCTGAATACTGATTCAAAGACACAAATAAAATAAAGTAACAACTGTAAACAGTATTACTCAAATTATAAATTGCAAACTGAGATAAAAGAGCTGTAATATGTCAACAATCTGAAAAATTAATAAATTTAAGAAATTATTTTGAGAAAAATGAATACTATAATCTATATATGTCATGGTGGCGCAGTGGTTTAGAGTTCAGTACTGCAAGCTACTCTTACTGCAATTTGGCAGATCAAATCCCATCAGACTCAAGGTTGACTTAGCCTTCCATCCTTCCAAGGTGGGTAAAATGAGGACCCAAATTTTTGGGCACAATATGCTGACTCTGTAAACCAATTTGAGAGGGCTGTAAAGCAGTATAAAGCGGTATATAAGTACGTGCTATTGCTATATCAGAAAAAATCCAAACTAAGAAAAGATAGTTTTATGTATTTCTGGGACTTAATCTAGGCCACATGAAGATCTTTATAAAACTTATAAGTGCAAATAAAAGGGCTAGCAATCCAACTGGATTTTGTTTGTGTTTTTCTGCTTAGAAAAACTGACTTAATCTTGAAGAGTCAAATGACAAACTCTTGAACATCAGAAATCATCTGTCACAATAGCCCAAAGTGTAACATTACAAAGCCTGCTTCTGGGATAGAATAGAATAGAATAGAATTCTTTATTGGCCAAGTGTGATTGGACAGACAAGGAATTTGTCTTTGGTGCATAAGCTCTCAGTGTACATAAAATTCATCAAGAATCATAAGATGCAACAGTTAGTGATAGTCATAGGATACTAACTAAGCAATCAAATCATACTAGGAAACAAATAAAACAATATAAATCACAGAGATACAAGCAACAAGGTTATCGTCGTGAGTAGGAAGAGATAGGTAATGGGAAGGATGAGAAGAATAATAGCAATACAGTCTTAGTAAATAGTTTGACAGTGTTGTGGGGATTAGTTGTTTAGCAGAGTGATGGAATGCAGAGAAAAACTGTCCTTGTATCTAGTTGTTCTGGTGTGCAATGCTCTATAACATCATTTTGAGGGTAGAAATTGAAACAATTTATGTTTGGGATGTGAAGGGTTTATAGATATTTTCACAGGCCTCTTTTTGACTCATGAATTATACAGGTCCTCAATGGAAGGCAGGCTGGTAACAATTGTTTTTTTCTGCAGTTCTAATTATCTGTTGAAGTCTGTTTCTGTCAAACTGGACAGTTATAGAGGTGTAGATGACAGACTCAATAATTCCTCTGTAGAACTAAATCAGCAGCTCCTTGGGCAGTCTGAGCTTTCTGAGTTGGTGTAGAAAGAACATTCTTTGCTGTGCATTTTTGATGACGTTTTAGATGTTAGGTGTCAATTTTAAGTCTTGAGATATGATAGAACCTAGAAACTTGAAGGTCCCTACTGTTGGTACTGTGTTTAGTATTGTAAGAGGTAGTAATATAGGAGGGTTTCTCATAAAATCTACTACCATTTCTATGATTTTGAGTGTGTTTAGTTTAAGATTGTTCCAGTTGCACCACAAGGCTAGTTGTTCAACCTCCCATCTGCATGCAGATTTGTCATTGTCTTGAATGAGACCAATCAATGTTGAATCATCTGCAAACTTCAGTACTTAGAGGGAGTTTTTGAGATGCAGTCATTGGTATATAGAGAGGAGTGGAGAGAGCACACATCCCTAGGGTGTGTGTGCGTTAATTGTACAAGTATCAGATGTGATTTTGCCTAGCTTCACCTGCTGCTTCCTGTTTGCTAAGAAGCTTATGATCCACTTACAAGTGTGATCAGATACAGCTAGCTGATTTAGTTTAGTCAGAATAATTTCTGGAATGATAGTATTGTATACTGAGCTGAAGTCTACAAAGAGGTCCCTTGCATAGATCTTTGGAGATTCAAGATATTGTAGGATGTAATGCAGAGCCATATTAATGGCATCATCTGTCGATCTATTTTCTCAGTGGGCAAATTGCAAGGAGTTTAACAGTGGATGACCATATTACTTCAGTCATCAAATGCTTCCCTTGAGTTATGTGTTGACTTGGTAAAAAATAAATCCTGTTCGCAGAATACACCTAAACAGGTCAATAATGGATTAAGGTTCTTTTTGTGAGAACATTTAAAAAGGATTAATTGGTGTAGTCAACTAATCTTGGGGAACAGATTAAATTCAGACTGTGATAGCTCCATCTATTCATCAACTGTATCAAGGGAATATCTGAATAGAATAAACAAGTACATTTTGGATCAACTATAACTATCCATTATAAGAGGATCTCAGTCAGCTGGTAAACTCTTGGCAAGTGCTGTTGACTGTAACTGTAATCAATTAAATTCTGGACCACAGAGGAACCAAGCCAAACAGATAATTACATGGGAATATTATAACAATAGCTTTCCTGGTGGATGATTCACAGTGGTTATGTCAGGTTGGATGGGTAGGCATGGTCAGATCGGCATGAATGAGTATGTGTGGATGGGTCAGCATGAATGACTCAGCAGATGAATTGGTGCGGCCAGGTCAGCATGGATAGGTGATTTTGGCTGGGTGAGTACACCTGGGTGGATTCAGCTGGGTCGGTGCAAGTTGACCTGGCCAATTGAACCTATGGAAAACTCAGCACTCCACAAGAAGAAACATAAGCCCCTAATGTGCCAGCCGATGGGCAGCAGGGATGGGGAGAACTTGCAGTGAGGGAAATCACCAGCATGGGGTGATACAAACCAAGCAGGGAAGGGTAGAGGCACTCCCCTCACCAGAAGAAACACCCCATTCTAGGCCAAGACACAATGCAACAATGAGCTCATAATTAGGGATGGCCTGTCCTAGCAGGTGCTTTCCTATCTTCCAGGATGGGAAATGAAGCCTAACAAGCAGCTGGACTATATGCCATGACAAGCCTCCATTGTCCATCCAGATTGTGGTCCTGCTGCTGCTGTTCTAGAGATGATCGGTTGGTATGTCAGCCAGAGTTTTTCACAAAAGGGCTGGACCTCTGCCTGCAGCTTTCCTTACAAAGAAAGGGAGGAAACCTCAGAAATATACTTTTGCAGGGGGAAAGGCAGCAGTAGTTCAAGAGAGACTGGGCAACATCAAGGACCCTAAGAAATTCTCCTGCCATACTCCCACCCCCCATGAATAGATTTGCTTCCATCCCGTTCTGAGAGGGAATACCTCTGAGTAGGTGGAGCCTCCCAGGTGGGGCAAAGTCTTAAAATTTGGGTGGAGTTTCTTCTATGAAATCCCTGCATTTTTCTTGGTATGATTTACCATTTACCATTGCTGTTTCCTAGGTCTGAGAGAGAGTAACTGCCCCAAGGCCACCAAGTTGGCCTTTTGCCTAAAGGAGGAAGAAAGAAGACATAAGAGGAGATGAAGGGAAGGAAGAAAGGCCTTTGTTCCTATTGGAAGACTAGAACCCACTGACTCTTGGATAGGCCCAAAGTCACTGCCTACTGCAGGACTCAAACTCACCATTTCGTGGTGATTGGCCCAAAGTTAAACAGCTGCAGAGGTGGTATTCAACAAACCGGTAGCGGTTATTTGGCATGGGTCGCTGAACCAGTGGCAACCCCTGGCTGGCCACACCCCCAACCCGGTCTCCAAGTTGCTCACTTGCAATCGTTCTCCTAGCTTTCTGTTCCCCATGTCCTCTTTCTTCCCGAAGAAAAGGAAGAAAGGCATGGACACTGCAAGTATCGCTTTCCCTGTGTGAGTTAAAGTGTCAGGAGTAAGAAAGAGTGCAGTCTGACAAAGTGGGTGGGGGTGAATCGAGCCTTGGAGCATTCTGGCAATGTAAAAGAAATGCATTTTGGAAGCAGGTCCTTTAAAAACTTTTCCAAGGACTCCCCATAGATGCTGGAAGTATTGCTTTCCTCTTGTGAGTTAAAATGCTGGAGTGAGAAGGAGTGCGGTCTGACAGAGGGGGTGGGGGAATCCACTCAAGCCTTGGAGAAATTTAAAGGAGCTGCTTCCAAAATGCTTGTCTGTTAAGTGCTGTGTGTGAGAGAGAGGGGAGGGAGGGAGGGAGGGAGGGAGGGGGAGAGAGAGAGAGAGAGAGAGAGAGAGAGAGAAAGAAAGAAAGAAAGAAAGAAAGAAAGAAAGAAAGAAAGAAAGAAAGAAAGAAAGAAAGAAAGAAAGAAAGAAAGAAAGAGGAAGGTGGAGAAAGAAAGAAAAAAATAGGCAGAGAGAGAGAGATAAAACTCTGTGCTATGATTTTTAGTTCCATTATTTATCATGTGTTAATATTTTACACTGTCCTTACACCTAGAGTGATTTTTCTGCCTTTCTTTTGCCCAGGGCTACCACATATTTTTCAGGGTTTACATGCATTCAATGTCAATAGTCCAAAGCATAAAATACACATGTGTTTAACAAGAGTTGAAAGGGACCTTGGAGGTCTTCTAGTCCAACCCCCAGCTCAAGCAAGAAAACCGAGGATGTCAAACTCTGAGTAGAAATCCTGGGAAAGGTATCAGAATAAAACTTAGAAGGGATCTTGGGGTGAACTCTATACCATTTCAGAGAAATGGCTGTCCAATCTTTTCTTAAAAACTTCCAGTGATTGAGCACCCAGAACTTCTGGAGACAGGCAGTTCCACTGGTTAATTGTTCTCACTGTCAGGAAGTTTCTCCTTAGTTTTAGCTTGCTTCTCTCTGTTCAGTTTCCATCCATTGCTTCTTGTTTGCATTCTGCGTCTTTGGAAAATACATTGTCCCCCTTTCTTTGTGGCAGCCCCTTAAAAGCCTGTTGCCTATCACACTCTTGAGTAAAGCATGTGAGCCATTTCCTCCTTTCAGTGGTCCATGAAAGTACATCTGTAATATGCAGATAATAAAGTCAAAAAAGGTGAACAACATTTTTACAGAACTATAGATAAGTTGAGGCTGGGTGACAAGGAATGGCTGGGAGGGGCCAGGTGAGGCACCCCTTGATGTGAGTGACATTGAGTTGGCCATGCCCACCCAGTCACATGATCACCAAGCATGCCCACCCAGACACATGACCATTAAGCCACACCTACCCAGTCACATGACCACAAGCCACACCCACCAAATAAGCCACACCCACAGAACTGGTAGTAAAAAAAATTGAATTCCACCACTGAACAGCTGGCTTTCATTCCAAAGTTTTGACCAGAACTCACTATCTCCTGCTAATTGGCCAAAGTCACTCAGATGGAAGTCATGCGTATTGTAGGATTAGAAATTATTGTGCCATTTGCAGGACTAGAACTCACCATTTTGGGGTTATTGGCCCAAAGACACAAAGCTGGCTTTCATGTATAAGGTGTGACTGGAACTCACCATCTACTTGTGATTGGCACCAAGTCATGCAGCTGGCTTCCATGCCAAAGATTTAACTATAACTCACCATCTCCTGATGATTGGCCTAAAGTCACTCCTCCAGCTATGATCCATATTGGAGGACTAGAACTCATGTCTGCTGCAGGACTAGAATTCATCATCTCTTGGCTACTGGTCCAAAGAATTCAGGTGCTTGTCATCTGTATTGCAGGACTCAAAGTCACATTCTCCTGGTGATTGTCCCAAGGTCACTCTGCCACCATGCATATTGGAGCATTAGAACTTACCATGCCTATTGCAGGACTAGAAGTTACCATCAGGAGATAGTAAGGCCCAAAATAATATAGTTGGCTTTCACGTGTAAGGTTCAATTAGAAGTCATCATCTCCTGAGGATTGGTTCCAGATCGTTCAGCCTTCTGTCATGTGGATTGCAGGACTACAGCTCATTGTCTCTTAGTATTGGACTATTGGTATTGCAGGATTAGATCTTTCCATCTTCTGGAGATTGGCCTAAACCTCACACAGATGCCTTTCCTGCAAAAGATTTCCCTATAACTAATCATCTTGGTGGCACAGTGGTTAGAGTGCGGTACTGCAGGCTTCTTCTCCTGCTTGCTGGCTGCCTGCAATTTGGTAGTTCAAATCTCACCAGACTCAAGTTTGACTCAGCCTTCCATCCTTCCGAGGCTGGTAAAATGAGGGCCCAGATTGTTGGGAGCAATATGCTGACACTGTAAACTTCTTAGACTATGCTGTAAAGCACTGTAAAGTGGTATATAAGTCTAAATTCTATTGCTATCTCCTGATGATTGACCCAGTCACTCAGCTGCCTGTTGTGCATATTGCAGGACTAGAATTTACTTGGCCTAAAGTCACTTAGCCACCTGTCATCTGTATTGCAGACTAGAACTTATCATTCCTAATGCAGGTTTAAAAGTCACTGTCTCCTGGTGATTAGCCCAATGTTGCTCAGCCGCCTATTGTGCATATTGCGGGACTAGAACTCATTGTCTACTGATGATCAGCACAAAGTCATTTGGCAGCCAGCCCTGTGTATTGCTGGTCTAGAACTCACCATGTTTTTTTCAGGACTAGAACTTACCTCCTGCTGGTGATTGTCCCAACTTCATTCCGCTATTGTTATCCATATTGGAGGATTAGAACATAACAAGCCTACTGTAAGACTAGAAGTAACCATCTCCTGATTATTGGTCCAAAGTCATGCAGTTGGATTTGTGCCTAAAGTTGGACTAGAACTTACCATCACCCCTTGATGGTCCAATATTACTCAGCCACCTATTATGTGCTTTGTAGGACTAGAAGTTACCATGTCTATTGCAGGACTAATATTCACCATCTTCTGGTTTGGTCCAAGGTCAGTCAGTTGCCTGCCATACATATTGCAGGACTAGAACTCATGTTCTCATGATGATTGGCTCAAGGTCACTCAGCTGCCCATCAGGGGTATTGCTGTACTAGAACTTACCATGCCTACTGCAGGACTAGAACTCACCTCCTTGTGATTGGACCAAACTCACACAATTGTCTTTCATATCTAAGATTCGACTAGAACTCACCATCACCTCATGGTTGGCTAAATGTCATTCAGCCACCTATCATGCAGGATAGAACTCATGCCTCCTGGTTATTGGTCCAAAGATATGCAGCTAACTTTTCTGTATAAGTTTGACTAGAACTCACCATCTACTGCTGATTGGCCCAAAGTCACTCTGTGGCCTGTCATGTGTATTGCAGGTTAAGAACTCAGTATACCTTTTGCAGGATTGGAATTAACCTCCTAGTGATTGGCCTAAAATCACTCAGCTGGCTGTTGTACATACAGTATTGCAGGGCTTGAACTTAACATGTCTATTGCAAGAGTAGAACTCATCATCTTCTGATTATTAGTCCAAAGTCACTCAGCTGCCTGTCATGCATACTGAAGGATGAGAATTTACCATGCAGGACTAGAAGTCATGGTCTCTTGGTTATTGAGCCGAAATTTTGCAGCTGGCTTTCATGCCTTTGGTTCAACTGGAATTCACCTTATCCTGGAGCTGCCTGTCATGTGTACTGCAGGACTAGAACATAGCGGGCTTGTTGCAGGATTAAAACTCCTTCTCCTCTCCTGGTTATTGGTCCAAAGTCACTCAGCTGTCTGTTGTTCTTATGGCAGGACTAGAACTCACTGTCTCCTTGTTTTTAGATGAAAGTCATGCAGCTGGCTTTCAAGCTTTAGGTTGGACTAAAACTCACCATCTACAGGTGATTTCCTAAAGTCACTCAGCAGTCTGTTATGTGTATTGAAGGAATAGAACTCATAGTCTCCTGGTGATTGGTCCAAAGTCACTCAACCACCATTCATGCATATTGCAGGACTAGACCTTACCATGCCTATTGCAGGACTAGAACTCAGTCTACTTTTTAATTGGCCCAAAGTCATGCAGCTAGCTTTCATGCCTAAAGTTCAACTAGAACTTACTTTCTTCTGGTGATTGGCCCAAAGTCACTCAGCAGACTGTCATGCATATTGCAGGTATAGACCTCACCATGGCTTTCACAGGACTAAATGTCACCTTCTATATCTGGTGATTGATCCAAATCTCTCAGCTGGCTGTTGTGCGCATTGCAGTACTAGAATACACGGCACAAGAACAAGACAATAACAAGAACTTACCATCTCCAGATGAGTAGCCCAAAGTCAGCAGCCTTTTGTGCCTATTGCAGGAATAATAGTCATCATCTCCCGATGATTGGCTCAAAGTCACTGAGACAACTGTTGTGTGTGTTGCAGGAGTAGAACTCACATGCCAACTGCAGGACTGGAACTCACAATTATCTGGTGATTAGCCCTAAATAACCCAGCCAGCTTTGGTGCTTATTGCAGGGCTAGAACTCACAGTCTCCTGATCATTACCTTGACCTCTAAATATAATTGGCTGTCATTTTGTTTGTGCCAATCTCTCCCAAATGGCTGAGTAATTCAGCATGTGACACTTGCTGGCAACTTCCTTGAACTGGAGCTGGTGATTATGCAAGTGATGTGTGTGGTAAACTCTTCTATGATGTCATAATGAAGAGAGGGGAGGGATGAAGCAGAGGGGTTTTTGACTGCCAGGGAAGATCAAGACTTCACCACTCAGGCCATCTCTCTCACCATGCCTCTTGCAGGACAAGAACTTACCATCTCCCAGTGATCGGTCCAAGTCACTCAAAAGTCTGTCAAGTATATTGCAGGATTAGAACTCAAGGTCTTCTGCTAATTGGCCAAAATAACCTAGCTGCCTTTCTTGCCTCGGGTGGGAGTAGAACTCACTGTCAAGGAATACCCGTTAGGAGAATGAGTGCACTCAGGAAAACATAGAGTGGTGATAAATAACACACAACCAGCACACAGATATGCTGAATAGTAAAATGTAAGTTTTACTTCCTGTAAATGGGTAAACAAAGTCCAACAAACAGTCCAAATCATATGCGGTTAAAGCAGTTAGTATTCAAAATAATTAGTCCAGGGATAATCCAAAAACGAAGTCCTTTTCTTTACCAGTATCATAAACAAAGTTCAGTAAACAGAG